>NW_027187324.1:8321768-8704268 GCF_028583685.1 Petaurus breviceps papuanus
AGAGAGAGAGAGAGAGAGAGAGAGAGAGAGAGAGGGAGAGGGAGATATGGAGAGGGAGAGAGAGAGTGGGAGGGAGAGATGGAAAGAAAGAGGGAGGGAGGGAGAGAGAGTTGGAGTAGAGAGACATGGAGGGGCAGGGAGGGAGCAGGGAAGAGGGGAGGGAGAGAGAGACTGAGAGACAGACAGAGAAAGGAAGAAAGGGGGGAGAGGGAGACATGGGGGGTAGGGAGGAAGTAGGAAAGGGAGGGAGAGAGAAGATAGAGAGAAGGGTGGGAGAGACAGAGAAAGAGAGGGGGGAAGAAAGGAGAGAGAGAAATGGAGGAAGGGAGCAGGAAAGGGAGGAAAAGAAACAGAAAGAAGGGATGAGAGAGATGGAGTAGAGAGACATGGAGGGGGAGGGAGAGAGCAGGGAAGGGAAGGAGAGACAAACAGAGGTAGAAAGGGGGGAGAGGGAGACATGGAAAAGGGGGTAGGGAGGAAGCAGGAAAGGGAGGGAGAGAGGAGAAGGGAGAGAGAGGGGGAAGAAAGGAGAGAGGGAGGAAAAGAAAGAAGAGAAAGAGAAAGAAGGGAAGGAGGGAGAGAGAGATGGAGAGAGGAGGGGAAGAGGGGGAGAGAAAAGAGAGAAAGAAAAAGAGAGAGGGGAGGAAAAGAAGGGAAGAGAGAGAAGAGAATAGAGAGAAGAAGAAAGAGAAGGAAGGGAGAGAGAGAGAGAGGTTGCAGTTGCTAATAACTTCAACTTATAGATGCTACTTATTCTTATTTGAATTCTATTTCTATGGTATACACAATAGCTTAAAAAAAAAAGCTGTGAAGTCTTAGAAAGACAGCATACCTTTAAACAGATGCCCAGTAAGCAACTATTTTTAAAACACACTTTGCTGGAGAAAATGCATCTTCTCCAATTAAATAACAAAATAAAGACATATCTGTGATACAAAGTGAGATCTTTGAACAATTTTCAAGTTATATTAAGATATAGTATCCCTCTGTATTGTTTTAATTTATTTCATAATCTTCAACTAAAGAAGCATGCATATAAATTTCTGCTCTAACATAGTCAACTTCTCTGGGCAGCATATTAATATCAATCAGAGAGTTGCTGATTCTTCAGTGATCCAAAACTATCTGCAACTGGACCTTATAAGTGACCACATCTGCTGCTGCATGTATCTGCATATGCATATTTTAAAATCAGGATCTTCCTCTATCATAGATAATTGCCTTAGCCTTCTCTTAATTCAATTCTAGTATTCAATGAAAAGAAAATTCTGATATTTTAAAAACACAAACTTGTAGATGCATCCTCTGATCCCCAGCAATGTAGCAGCTTCTCCAAACCAGCTGCATCACAGAAACAGAATTTATCACTGCCAGCTACAAATTTTATTCCTTTTAAAAAGCTGCTTTATACACAAAATTCCAAATGCATTTGTTTTGCTATTTGAATGTTACAATTCAGCTGTCAAAATTATAACTTCTTCCTTTTTAAAAATCTGGCATCTTGTATTGTGTAGATTGAGGTTGAATAAATGTGAGATAGAGAGAGATACATACATACATACATACATACATACATACATACACACATACACATATACATACATGATAGATAATTCTGTCAGATAGGTTGTTGAGTAAACAAAGGTAACCTTTTTCTAGTTCTTGAAAGCTACTTTTCTGGGGCTATTTCTTTCTTTATTTTGGCTTGACATGTAGCTCTATTTAAATCAAGGATTATCCTCAGATCATTCTAACAGTATACCCTATTCTCATTATCTATAGTCACATGAAAAGCTGGGAACATTTCTAACCAGCATTTTTAAAATCCCCATATTGTACATATTCCTTTTCTTTGAATTTTTGGCTCAAATTCAACATATGGATGGTTGCATACCTCTCACTAAGTCAACAGAAGTGTCACTCATATTTGTGGTCTAAATGTAGTACTTGATCTCTTTGCCGAAGCTTTATACTTTTTCTCTTTTCATTATGATGTACACATACACCAAGGCTTGTTCATAAAAGATCTGCAGCAAAGTTGAATAATATGTAAATTTTATGTTGTAATGAATTAGGTCCTAAGATCTTTAAAGGTCAGACACCTGGTATAATACATCACGTTCTTTAATATCAACTACAAAATAACTGTAATAAATTTTTCCACCGCCACATCCTCACACCCTGTTACCCACAAGGAAGCACCAAAGGAAATGTGTCATTTGTCAAAACATGCAGAAAAACTGGCATGTGTACAAGTCACTTTAAAAGTAACACTCAGCTTAGAAATAGCTTTGTAACTGAAGATGTATTTAAACAAAGAAAAGTGCATGAGTGGCTGAAATCATCTCTTGGTATGAAAAAAAGAAAAGACAGCAAAACCCCAGAAAATGTCTAGGATACATGATAGAATGCTTTTAATTAGTTATGGGATAATGCATAATTTACAGACAAAACATCCTTATTTGATTATCTGTAAGGAAAATTCAACAAGGACAGGAATTTAAGCATGGAGGAAACTGAATGAGCAATTATAAAAATGTTCACCTATCCCAATTATGGGCCCTTGATGGTTTCTATTTAAATACAAAATATTTCTTGCTTTTATAATGTTAGTTATAAGACTTACTTAACAGGGTAAATGAACTGTTTGTATTAGAGATAGAATTGAGCTTTATTTGTAAATAAGGCACATTTGAAAACCTTTATAAGATCTCTATTTTATTTGGGGAGTAAAATGAAGGTATACCATTATACCTACTTTCATTCCCACACTAACCCATGCCTTTATCTCCAGTGACCTATATGCAGATTTTTAGCAAAGATTAAATGTAGGCATTTTTTTTCCAAGTGTGTATGTTACTATTACAATTTCCAATATGGTTGAAGGTATGTCTTTCAAAGTGATATTTCTAGAACTTAAAAAATTGCATGCTTAAAATAGGCAGTAAAATGATTATAAGAGAAACAGCCAATATTCTTTATATGAAGTTTCTATAAAGAATAGGAAATCTCATTTGGAAAACAACTCATTCCTCATATTTATAAATTTTAATCATATCTAAATGTTACTGTGCTTAAGCCTATGGGGATGGGGGGGGGGGAGACTGTTACTGTGTCTCTATGTAGCTCTGACTGAATAATTCAAGTGAATGAAATAACCAACTTAATTGATTTCCCCTCACCATATTGTGCAGTTATTTTGGCATTGTGTATACAGGATCTAAGTCAACACACAAAAAGCAAATTGGAAAATTAAGACACTTGTCTAATATTTTGGGATTAAAAACAAAACAAAACAAAACATCTCTAACTGAAATGCACCAAATACTGGAGAAAGTGTGGTCTTATTTATTCTTGAAAATTGCCTCAGTTTACCACTGGACATTTTGTAGGTATAGTCAAAACATGAGTGACACTGAAGAGTCTGGTTATGTGTAATATGTTATGATGGACTTTCTAACTCCATAAGCAACTGAGCTCCTGTATCCTGAGTCCCAATGAAATCCACTATAGATACACTGACAGGTAAGGGAAAAAAATATAAAGAAGTTAGCCTCTGAAATGAATCTTTTCACATTTTTTGCCTATTACCTTTTTTTTAGGAGAATTAAATTAGATTTAATTATCATGTTGATAAATGACAATATGTTAGGTTAAGAAGGATCAAGGTAATTGAACTTATCCTCATAGATTTCTTTTAAAACAATTTGGGTTAGATTAGTCATCAGCAAGCCTAGGAAGTGGAAGGGAGCAGTGTTTGCTTGAAGCAATAATGACCAACAACAGAGGGAATGCCTGCAGATGGAGACAGGAGACAAGTCCCCAAGGAAAGTGGTATTATAAATTCAAGTGATGGAGAGAAGGGTCATCTATGGACTTTAAAAAGCAATCCCAATCCTCAGACACCAGCAAAGAGCTACGTGTAAGGGTAATCTCAAGAGCACTCCACAGAGGGAGAAAAAGATTTCTGTATATGTGTGCCTCACTACTTTTCTACCTTAAGTTTCCCATTCTCCCTAGGGATTTTGTGTATGAGGGGAAAATAGACCTCCGTTAGTGAGAATGTTTTATACCAGCTATTCTTGCTATATCTTCTCAAGAAATTCCTTTTATAAAAGCCAACAGAGTTCAACTGCTTGTTTGATAATAGAGAACACATTAGTGGGGGCTCAGGAGCTACTGTGTTGGAAGACATAACCCCTCAGTATTACCCCTAGACACCTAAGGGGAGAAGTAGTCAAGTGACCCCCTGGGAATACAAGTGCCAAGTTGGGGAATAAGTTCAGAGGGGGTATTGGTTTTGAATTCTTTATTTTCCTGGAATTTTTAGATTCATTTTACTCAACCAAAATGATCAGCCTATCTCCCAATTTCCTGGTTCCTTTCCTAACCTTTTTCCTTTACTATTCTTTGTCCCTGTCAAAGAAAGACTTTTGGATTACTGTCTATTTCTGCTCATTGGTAACTTTAAATTACATATTTAGCTCTTTTATTTTGGATGTAATTGATATCTTATATTGCTGAAGATGACTCCAAATAATGGAGTAAGATGATAGAGATGATGAAAGATGAAATGATATGAGAACTGACCAAATAATCTTAAAGTATATATATTATGCATCATCCACTGTGCTGATTACTGAGGTTGCAGAAGAAAAAAATTGCTATTCCCTTACCTCAGGAAGCTTATGTTTTTAAAAGGGAGATGACATATGCTTATACTATGTAAGTATATGCCTAAAATATATGAAACGAATACCAGATAGTTATATTAGCTCCTGGAGGGATCAGGAAAGGCATGTAGAAGCTAAGCTGAGTCTTGAAAGAAATCAAGGATTCTAGGGATGGAGATGAGGAAAGTGCATTATAGACATAGAGGACAAACAAAGTCACAAAGACAGGAAACAGAGCATAATGTGTCTAGAACAGTGAACAGAGCAGTTATACCTGGATGGCTGAATGTGGAGAGAATAGTAATATATAATAAGACTGGGAAGGTAGGAAGGGGTTAGACTGTAAAAGATATGGAGGGATTTATATTTGATTCTAGAGATAATGGGGCAGCTAAGTGATGTGGTGAGTAGAGTGCCAGGCCTGAAGTCAGGAAAACTCAACTTCATGTGTTCAAATCCAGCCTCAGACACTTACTAACTATGTCGCCCTGGTCAAGTCATTTAACCCTACTTGCCTCCGTTTCCTCATCTATAAAATGAGCTGAAGAAGGAAATGGCAAACCACTCCACTATCTTTGCTAAAAAAAAAAGGGGGGGGGGTTCACAAAGAGTCAGACATGACTGACCAACAACAAAAGGATTCTAAGGCAGAGGTAAAAAGGAAGTGAATTGAGTCAGGGGAGATGCATGGAACAGCCTGTGAAATGTCACCAAGATGGGACACCGAATGTCTTATTTAAGAGCAGGAAGAGGAGCAGTTTGCCTCTACTGTAAAATATGTGAAGGAGAATAGTGCCTAGTAAAACTGGAAAAGTAGGGTGAAGTAGGTTATGAACAGCTTTAAATGTCAAATGAAAGAGTGTGTTTGATTGTGTGGAAGAAGGTTAAAAAAAAAAGGTTAAATGGTAAATGAACATAAGCTGCAACCTGAGGGGAACAATTTCCGGCAGATAGCATTGTAAAACATTTCCATGGGTTGCCAAGGAAGATCAAAGATCATCTCTAGAGGTCTGAATGAATGAATGAATCAATGAAAAAACTTATATTAAGCATTTACTGTGTGCAAAGCTCTGTACTTACTATTGGGGATACAAATGGGAAAGGCAAGACCATCCCTGCTCTCAAGGAGCTCAAATTCTCATAGAAGAGACAACACATATAAGAGGGGTTAGCTGCAAGTACAATAAAAAGGCCCAGAGATCCTTAGAGTGCAGCAACAAAGGAAAGAAACAAGCATCTATTAAAATGCTTTATAAATCAATCAATCAACATTTATTAAGCACCTACTATGTGTCAGGTACTGTGCTAAGCACTAGGAATACAAAAAAGAATCAAAAGATAGTCCCTGCCTTTAAGGAGTTCATGATCTAATGGGGTATTATTTTCTCATTTGATTCCCCTAAACACCCTGGATGGTAAAGGCTATTATCATTTCCATTTTAAAATTGAGGAAATTGAGTAAGAGGTTAAGTGACCTACCCAAGGTCATATAGCTAATAAGTGTCTGAGTGTCTTTTGAATTTAATGAAGTATTGCTAGATGAAGCCAGATTGACATGGTAAGAGAGATGTTGGACTGACTGAAAGGTGTGCAGCTTTATTCCACACAAACTCTGAACCCTGAACCAGATTAGAACTCATTCTGGACCCATCAATCTATCTACTGTACAACTACTACACAACTAGCTGCCCCTAAAGAAGATGATGATGCATTTTCTTTCATGCCATTCTATCTATAAAAATGTTTTTGATAACCTTGATAATGGTTGGGACTGGTGGTCTAGATGGGAAGCATTGCATTCATTTAGGCTCTTGGGAGCTGGGCTTTTGCCACTGAAATCCAAGAGGAAGGAGGTAGTGGCTAAGGTGATAATGATGTCGGTTTGAAACATCTTCCCATCTCTTTCAAGTAAGTCATTCCATACTGCCCAGTCCAAGGAAATGCCCTCCATCTCTCCTGGCTTTACAATACCGTGATTTTTAAAAGGGGGCCAGACAATAGGTAGATACAACAATTTCATAGAATTAATATATTACATTTGTAATTTTTAAAAATCATGTGCCCAGGTTCTATCCATAAATTGGGATTTTAAACTGTTTTTATTTACTTATGAAATCCTTTCTATTCACCTTTAAATATGTCATCATTCTCTTCCTATGATTTTTCCAATCATGTTCTCATTATGTCCCATTGCTTTATGACAAGGACATTGCTACATAGTGACTTCACTGCTGTAAAGAAACAATATGATTTTACAGCCCCAAAAATATAATTAAAAGCATAAATTATGATGGCTGCCAAGCCTATAGACATTAACACTGAAGCTTAGAAACATAACACAAAACCAGGTTCAGTTTATACTACCTGAAATGAGAGTGAGCCCTGGATGTTCTCTTCATAAATAATCCAGGCGAAAGTTACTTCAGTATTTCTGCAGAGAAAATAGATGGACCATTTATAGCATTCTTCTCTACTATGAGGTCTTTGCTTCCCTGATACATGTTCACTGACATTAAAAGGAGTTATGAGAATGTACTAAAGGACATCTAAAACCTTATTAGTTTAAAGGCTCTATATGCTGAGACCCCTATTAGAATGTATCTATGATGCATTAATAGAAGCCTCTAATAGTGTAGAAACCTATCCAGCACCTGAAATATATAAGGCTAAAATTATCGTTTGATAACTGAAATCGCAGTCAGATCAATCCCCTTCCCTGAGTTTGGAGGGGAAAGGGGCATCAGTCCTCCCACCAACGTGATCTAGTACATTAGTAGAAGCCATGGTTACTTGAGAAGAAATTTAATCTCACTAGTGGACTTATCTCTCCACAGTTGCATAGAAAATGTCTCCGTGTCTTCCCATTCTGTGTAGTTTTTGACTTTGTCTTTCCATAAATTTTTCACAAAAAAATTCTCACCATCTGACATGCCTTCCTCTTGTTCTTTTCGGAGGGAATGGGGAGGAAGACAGGCAAGGGGAAGGAGGAAAGCAAAGGGGAGAGGAAAGAGAAAGGATATGAGAAGGGAAAGGAGAGAAAGGAAAAGGAAAGGGTAAAAAAAGGAAAAAGAAATAATTGTAATAACCATAATAACGTAACCTCTCTTTGCCTCAGTTTCCTCTCCTATAAAATGGGGATTTTAATAATAGCACCTATGTCTTGGGATTGCCATGAGGAGCAAATAAGATAATTATTTACAAAGCACTTTGCAAACTTTGAAGCACTCTATCAATGCTAGTTGTTATGATTTTTTTTTTCTTAGCACTTTACTGATGCAAAGAGCCTTCCTACTTTCCAGGCTGAGCCTCATTACCACCCTTTGAGATAGGTATGGCAGGTATCCTTGCCTCTATTTCACAGGTAAGGAAAATGAGGCCCAGAGAGATTAAGTAAATTGCTAAATATTGATTGGCAAGTAAGTGACAGAACTCCAGTTCAGATCTTCCGACTACATATGACTTTATGACTCTTTCCATGTACATCATGCTTTCTCAAGTAATATGCAACAAGAAGAGATTTCCTCCACATCCTTCCTAAGAAAACTGCTTTTGCAAGTTTTTATGATACCAAGAATCTACATATCATAATTAATTAATCAATTTACAGTACTTTGGAGCTTTGATAAAATATGATCCAGAATAAATGAAATTCCTAATCTTGGTTTTTGGGTACCTGTACCATTGGCTTTCAACTGACTTTCCTATAACCTCTGTTTATTATGAAAGGAAATAAATTCTAGAGTCCATCATACATATGACCATAAGAAATAAAATAGAAACATTGATTTTTCTAAAGAGAAACATACATCTCCAGTGGATAGAGCACCAACCCTGGAGTCAGGAGGATCTGAGTTCAAATCTTGCCCAGACACTTAACACTTACTAGCCATGTGACCTTGGGCAAGTCACTTAACCCCAAATTCCCTCAAAAAAAAAAAAAAAGAAAGAAAGAAAGAGGAAAACATACATCTCTAAGAAGCTTCTCATCTTTTTTGGGTATGTGTACTCCAGGTTGGGAACTCCTGCATTAAAGCATGGAATATGGAGTTGTAAGGATTTAGAGACCTCATTATAGCAATCTCATCTGTAATATTCTTACAGCATGGGCCTCTATGACAACTTTATTTTAAAAATCCTTCTATTGTAGTAATTATGCATAGATACAAATTAAATATTACAATACATATCTTCAAAAATTATTTCCTTTGTTTCCATTTTTTGTTTGTTCCACATGTCTCATGAGGAAGAATCTTGGGATTTTTTTAAGCCATCATATATAAAGAAACGTTTTCTCTATGTTGAATTATTTTTATTTATTTCTAAGAATGGCTTACTTCGCTATTAAAGAATCTGCACATATGGTAAACAAATGAAATACTTCAAGAGCGATTATTGTCATATTTACCAAAATGTAAGACGTAGAAATTTTCTTAGAATATTTTTCAATATCTTAATGAATTTTAATAAAGGTTTATCAGTTGCTTGTTATGGTGCAGAACTTTTATTAAATTCTGTGATCCATAAAACCTTTTTTTGAATGACACATAGTTTAGTTTTTCATTTAGAGGCTATAAAAGTGTTCACAAAAGTTATGTTGAAAAAAAATGATTGAAAGTGCTAAAACACTGTACAGAATATAAAATCCTTTCATAGACTTTTTATGACACATGAAACATGAGTCTTAAAGGTTTAATGTTACTGACTTTTATACAAGGCTTTTTAATTCTTGATTCCAGTTATGGTTCTGCAAATGAACTGTGACATTAAAAAGAATCAGGCTGGAACTACCCCAGCTCACTTTCCAGATGAGCTTCGACTGGCCGTGGAGGGTTCAGCATTGGAGCCACCCCGCCCACATCTGATTAACACTCACTTAGTTTGGCAGCATAGAGGAGTGATCTGGTTTGACAGATTACCTCCTACCTAAATTCATTATTAATGTTTGGGAGGGCACATAGATTATTAGTAAATACAAAGTGTGAAGGATTACTGTGCCTCAATCCTTGTTTCCTAAATGTTGTACACCATTTGCTCCTATAATTGCATTGTTGTCTTGGCAAACAATGGAGCCAATATTATTGTCTGTCCCATTAAAATAATGGATTCTTTTTTTTCTTTTAATCATTTATGCTGTACCTAACTGAGATTTGGAGCAAAGGGGCTGACCTGAATCTAGTACCCAAAGGGATAAATTCATTATTCGTGTCATCCAGGGAGTGTTTTCCAAAGAGAACTAGAAATGAATGTATAATATCAGCTTCAGATACTACAGTAATGGTGTCTAGGAGGTGAAGAGCAGAGCAATATTTGGAAAATTAAATCCAAGGTACATAGCTGCTTAGTCTCTGAAGGATGGAAGTGGAGAATCACCCAGTGGAGAGTTTTATAGTGAGCATGAACAGATTACAACACATTATACACAAGAGAAAAAGATAGTGTTGATCAAAGAAATGTAAGACTGGGGGGAAAATGGGCCAATCACATGATGAGAGTGAGAGACAATAAATGAATAGTATGCATGTTCCATTAGTATACACATAATTTAAAAAGAACACAAGGAAAGTCCCTAGCATATTGGGTGGACCTGTATGGTGAATACATAGATGGAAATGGAAAAGAGTAACAATAGCTGCCCACAGCGGAGGTGTCAAACCCTCAGCCTGTGGGCTACATGTGCAGCCCAAACAAGATTAAAATGCAACTGAGGAATATTTAACAAGATAAATAAAAATACAATATAACATAGATAACATTCCATTTTTAAATTAAGTCAATATGCAGCCCACAGGAATCCTTAAGTATGGACTAGTGGACCTTTTTTCAATTTGTTTGATACCACTAACCTAGAAGCAAATAGATTGCACAGTGTAAAGAGAAGTGGATCTGGAATCTGGAAGATCTGAGTTCAAATCTAGCCTCAGACACTTAAGAGCTGCTTGAATCTGGGTAACGACTTATTTTTGTCAAATCTCAGTTTCCTCATCTGTAAAATGGATATAATAATAGCAAGTTGTGAGAATCAAATAAGATAACTGTAAAGCACTTAGCAAATTATCTGGCACATAATAGGTACTTAATTAATGATTAATAGCTATTATTATAATAATATAAAATAAGTATTAATCAATTAATAATAAGTAAGCATGCTTAATAAATGTTTGTTTCCTCCTTTCTTTAGTGCTATGTCATTTTCCATTCATTGCTTTTTTGCTTTGGGTTTTTTTTTTTTTTGGTTCATCCCTGTGATTTCATTTGTGCAGGACATCCACTTGTGAGGAAACTCCCATACCAAAGAAGATCAGCAAATGTTAAGTAATTTATAGTCTTAGGGAGTTGCCTTAAGCACTGGGAGATTAGATGACTCATCCAGAGTCAAGTCACCTACATATGTCAAAGCCAGGACTTGAACTCAGGTTCTTTTGACTCTGAGTCCAACCCTCTACAGACTTTCACGCTGACATGTATCAAGATTGCTGTTAGGTCATCCTATTTCTTAGACTGATACAGGAACATAATCTTCAGGTCAAATGTGTCTTCATTCATTCAGTGTTCATTCAATATTTTTATGTACCTATCTACTATGTGAAGAAAACTATGCTAGGTCTTAAGGGAGATTCAAAGTTCATTTAAACTATAGCCCATGCTTTTTATGGCATTTATACCTGTTGGATGTTTCCTATAAACCTCTTTTTCGAGTAACTTAATGGCTTAGTGGGAGGAGTACTTGACCAATAACCTATGTTTGTATCCTTGCTCTGATCCTTCCTGGGAAGGTGACTGCAGGCAAATCATCAAATCCTTTGGATCCTCAGCTTGTTGATATATGTAATAAGGAAGTTGGAATACAGGATCTCTAAAGCCCTTCCAGCTCTAATTCCTTTGTGAATAAGGATAAATATACATACCTGTGAAAGAAAAAACAGTTCAGTGTTAAAAAAAAAAAAAAGATACAGTCAACATTTAATAAGGCAGAAGTTTTCAGCATGACAATCCAAGCCACTAGAATAAGTTCCATGACTAACTTGTTGATTTTGATAAATCAAGAATTTCACTCACTTCAATTTGTTTTCCATATGAAAGGGACAATATATTGTACTTTTCAAAGCCATCCACTCCTTAAGCTTGTGTACTGCATTATAAATATCATGTCATCCCTGAAGAAAATTGAAATGCAATAAAACCTCCTTAATCCAGACTTAATCTTCGTTCTTGGAGCATGTGATGATTTAGACGCGTACAGGAGTCCTATTGGGGAAAAGGTTTGAAATAATTTATTCTTCTGCAAATTTCCAATATTTTTATCAATGTTTCCAAATATAGGACTTAAGAAATAAATGATTTCCTTGATGTTTCCCCAATTTTCAAACCCAGCAATCATTAAAAGATTTTTATGTTTATGATGCCTGACCACAAATTAATGAAGACCTACTATGAAATGTACATTTTTCATTAACTTATATCATTTTACTTAATAGATTTCATTTATTACTTTGTTTATGATAAGTGTAGCAACATAAAGGATATGGGAGATGCATTTCTCTAGCCACATTTTCTAATCCAGACTATTCAAGGAAATGGACTGGCTTTCATCCCACTCATTAGAAATGGGTGAGGTTTTATTGAATTGCCACTGAATGATTTTTGTTTTACGTGACCTTCGCAGATTTCCTATGGGCCTGTTATCCTAGAGATAAACAATGTAAAAATAAATGATTCTCTTAAAATATGGAGATCACTAAGAGCCAGGTGCTAGCAAGCAAAGAAACCACCATTGAGAATGGCTTTTGGAAGTTCTCCAGTCAGAGCAGCTTCTGAAGGACGAGAGCACGTGTCAAAAGGAAATTCAGATGGAAATGAGGGAGCTTTTCAGATGGCAAAGAGGTTATTTAATGCAAGATCATATTGAATAGATAGGCAAGACACATTAGCGATACTTCCAGTGGTATAGATATTTTTGGAATAATGAAACATCCATAAACTTCAGAACAAAAGGGAAAGTGAAATGCATTACTCAAAATACATGTGTTTTTTTAAAGTCTGTATGCAAAGAGATGACTTTCCCAAAGATTATCTTTTCAAAGTGAGGAAGGAATCAAAGCTTCACTACATCCAAGCTCCCATCCCCACCAGGTTTCTATGTGAACCTCAGTCACTGTCAATGTCTGACTTTTATAGTAATACTTAGTTACTTCAAAATTTCAATGGATCTATGATCTTATCAACATGAGTTTCCCTTCCAAAGATGTATATAATCTATCCACACCTGCCCATCCTGTGCAATGTTAGTTCATATCCTTCAAAAAATATCGTCATGGAGGTTCAACCAACATTCTGAATGCCTTCCTTCTAGACCTCTTGACATTGCAGGGCTACCAATAGAGCGCACTAGTTATCTGTTAATTATACCACCCTCTTACTACATGATTGGCCCATCCTTTTTTCTGCCATATATTCTTCTAATGGCATCTTTTAAGTCATTTCTCCCATGTAATTTCTCATTTATAATATGTTACAGTCACTACAGTTAGTACTCATCAATTTGCCTCAACAAGTCAAGAATGTTAAATCTGTAGAGGAACATGTAGACTACTTTACTACTGAATAGGGACTCCACTCTCCTAAATCCTTTAGTAGTGTCAAAGAAGACCACTAAGTAGTCCTTTGGAACCATCTTATAGCATTAGATAACAGAATAAGAAATTTTCCCATAATTCAAAAAGGAGGATGAGAAGTTTAGTATAAGAGGTATAAAACCATACAAATAACAGATCCCCTAAATATTAGATTAGATCAAACAGAAATAAATGATCTTATGAAAAAACAAGAATTATTAAGACAAAGTCAAACATTTGAAAAAAAGTGAAAAAAGTATAAGGTTTCTCATTTCAATAACAACTTACCCAGAAAACAAATCAAGGAGAGAGAATTTTAAAATCATTGGACTACCTGAAAGCTACTGCAAAAAATAAAGCCTAGGTATCATATTTCAAGAAATTATGAAAGAAAACTTCCCAGATCTGTTTAGAACTAGAAGGAAAAATGGAAATAGAAATAATCTACCAGTCATCTCCTTAAATTCCAAAATGAAAGTTCCCATCGAGTACCAAGAAGTCTCTGTGAAGATCACATAAGAGTTAGCAGCTACTAAGAAGGGGCAGGAGAACTTGGAATATGAAGTCCGGAAAGCAAAAGATAGAAGGCTTACAACCAAAAACAATTTATCTTGAAAAACCAAATATAATTCTATAGGGAGGAAATGGACTTTTATTAAAATAGAAGACTTCCAAGCATTCTGGATGACAAGACCAGAATTGAGTAAAAATTTTTAAATACAAATATAGGGGTCAGTAAAAACTCTAAAAGGTAAATATAAAAGAGCATTCAAGCTAGACCATGCAAAGATGAAGTATTTACATCCTAATAAGTGAAGATAAAAGAGGAAGTTTAATAAGACAGAGGGTCCTAGAGTGATTTTGTTAGTTTAAACGAAGCTAATAAAATGAAGGAAAGGGAGGGGGAAAAGAATACACTAGGGGGAAAAAAATAGGGAGGAAGGGCAAGGAAACTTATTATCTCACACGATCAAGTAGAAAATCATGCTATTGTTTGTCCTTCATTTTTGAAGAGGACCAATGACATCATGGATGATATCTTGACTTGTGCATGAATTGAATATAAGTGAGGCAGAGTTGCATAAAGTCATCAGTCTCTCTCTTCCTGAGTCATTGAAGTCCAGTTGCAGGACAAAAGTTAAAATGACTTGCGATGGCCTGGGATGCAATGGATGACCTTGGCATCTTTGGTGTCTGACCAGGCTCTAGGAACTTCACAGCACCTGATTCAGCAATCATCATGGCTGTTGGGACAAATTGTCCTTATATACCCATTCCACCAGGGGAAACCTTCAAATGCTTCAGGTAGACATCCCCCTCACTAATACGTGTGAGATTTGTCAGTGACTCTCAGCCTAGTTTAGCCCATCTGCCAAAAAGGTTTCACCACAGTGTGGCTGTTTTACATGCTACAGCTTCTTGGATCCACATGAGAGTTGGGTGACCAGGTGGAAACCAAAGGTGAATGAACATCCCTGAAAGGGGCTTAATAAGCCCTCATGATGAAAGGGACAGTTTCAGAGAAATTTGGGAAGATCTGTAAGAGAGGCCACAGATTGAAGTGAGCAGAACCAGAAAAACTTATCCAATAACAATATCCAACAAAATAACTTTGAAAGACTTAAGAATTCTGATCAATTCAATAAACTGAAGATGACTGAAGATAAACCATGCTACATACTCCTTGACAAAGAATTGAGGTACTCAAGATTGGTAATGAGACGTGCATGACCATTGCAAGAATTTGTTTTGCTTGACTATATGTATGTTTTTTTTCTTTTTTTCAATAAGGGAAAGAAAGGTAGAAGGGAGAGAAAAAGTTAAATTTTTAAAAGAAAATTTAAAAGGGGCAGCCAGGTGGCTCAGCAAGTAAGAGCACCAGCTCCAGTGTTGGGATGACCTGGAGATCGAATCCCAGGCTCAGACACTCAGCACCACACCCAGAAATAACTGGCCATGTAACCTTGAGCAAGTTACTTAACCCCGATTGCTTAAAAAAAAAATTAAAATAAAAATTTATACAAAATCCTTCACTTCCTCACTGTACTTCCTCCGTCCTCCCCAGATCACCTCATGGCTATGGCAGATGCTTTCAGAATGGCAGTTTCTCTACTCTGGAGCAGTTTTTAGTAAGAGCCCTGTCCCAACCTTTCATTTTCAGCACAATATAGTGAGTTGCACAAGCCTAGCAGACATGGATAAATTGCAATCTGTGTTTCAGATCTCATTACATTATTCTTACCCCCCCCAATGCTATTCTTCTTCCAAATTCCACCATTATGCTTATAATCCCCCATGTTTTTTGGTACTGAGCCTGATGCAAGCAGGTCCTCTGGTAGCTTAGGTTTGATATTGAAGTGAAATGAGACATTCATTGGTCATTTAGCAGTTAACAAAAAGAGATTTACATAGCCAAAGCAGTTCATTTATTAAACCAGAATAGGCATTGAGGACACCTTATGTTGATACAGCTGAGCAAAACTCCCTCGACTGAGTTATTCATCATTATCCACCAGTTAAGCATTATGGTGCCACTGGTGTACATTTTTATGATCCATATAATTATTAGTATAGGAGTACCTGCATATATTCTATAAATAAGAAAATATATGTTTGTGTGTGTGTATATATATATGTGTGTGTGTGTGTGTGTGTGTGTGTGTGTGTGTGTATATGTCTATACTTGAAGTTTCTGTTCAAAACTCTTACTGATGAGATAAGCAGCTGATGATGAGAGCATCTAGGTAGCACAATGGTTAGAATGCTAGGCCTATAATTGGAAGACGAGTTCAAATCCAGCCTCAGACACATACTAGGTGACCCTGGCCACATCACTTAACCCTGTTTGTCTCAATTTCCTCATCTATAAAATGAACTGAAGAAGGAAATGGTAAATCACTCCAGTATTTTTGCCAAGAAAACCCTAAAAGGGGTCACAGAAGTCAGACATGACTAAAAATGACTAACCAACAATAGGCAATGAAAAAAAAAATAGAGAGCATTTAGGGGAGCCTTAAAGTTTCAGATACTGTCAGGCAATCACATCCTTACTCCATCCAACAAAAAGAGGCAAAGTTTTATTAAGTTATGCTAGGAGAAGGGAAGGAGATCTTTTCTCCTTTGATACATTGGGGTAGGGAGTACATAGCTTCATTTTTCCTGAAAGAAAGGGAGGCAGGAGTCTAAATACTGATGAAATACATCCAATGAGAAAGTCAAAGAAAACTGGAAGTCTCAGGGACATACCCATCAGCAAATGAAAAAGAGTCAGATGTGAATGACAGATGAATACACATAAAAAAGGCTGGCATGCCAAAAATTTCAAGGAGAAAATCCCAAATAAAAACACAAGCAAATAAAAAGAGAGAGCCCCAAAACCAGAAGGAAGGATGAGCACAAAATCTTCAAAGAGAATACAAAACTCTACTACAAATACAAGACAAAGGAAAGTGAACCAGTGTCTTATGAAATATATAATTCTATGGACTCTAAAGAGAATATTGAATAATAATGAAAAATCAAACCCAAAATGGTTTGAAAGAAAAATGAAATTCATAAAAGGAAAAAATTAATACTGAATATAGGTGTAGCAGCAAGCACCCCAGCGTCCCCAGGGTAGCTGCCAACACAGGTTCTTAGATCTGCTTTGTTAAAGGAAAGCAACTCAAAATGGGTTAACAAGCTTACTTTAATCAATCAAATATGTATTGTTTACCTAGTTCAAGGGAAAAAGGTCAGCACCCCAAACTTCAGAGTATACAGACAGAATTATCAAGACAGAAACAGATCAAGTAGACAGGTTTCCAAACTGTCCAACCATTACATCCATACCAAATCAACACCTGGGTTTTTCAAAGCCGGGGGACTCTCAACAATGGCTTCCCAAAGTTTCATCTGATCAAATCTCAGAACACTTCTCAAAGCGAGCCCCAAAGCAAAGCCTCACTTCAGGGATTATATAACCTTCTCCTGGGTCAGAAAATGTAACCACCCTCTTGATCTACTGCCCAATCACACAGCATCAAGTTGTGGGCATTCCTGAAAACCAAGCCTCCTGCCACAGGCTCCATGTGACCACATTCAGCCTATTAGAAGGCAGAGTATATTTTCAAATCAAGGAAGGTTCTCAGAGTATCTTAAGCTAATCAAAAGGCCTAGGGGCAGGGAAAATCTTCAAATTTGCATTTCCATTACAATAGGTCAGTTTCAATTTTTTAAAAAATGTTTAACTTGGATTAGAAGAAATGAATCTACACTGAAGAACTTCTCTAAAGAAGTAAAAAGGAAGTTAATAGATTAAGAACAGAAAGATAAAGTAATGCCCTTGTGTTGTGATTCCTTGACTTTTAATTGTAAATTTAAAAACCTATACAGAAAATGTTTATAAATTTCACAAAATAAATTCTCTCACTTAAATTTCCCATATTCAAAAGCAATGACTTTATACCCTTGCATAATTTTGTTAGAAGATCTGATTATCAATATAAAGGATTAAAACATGAAACCATATGCTCATCAAAATTAACATCTACAAATATTTATTAAGCACTTTATTTATTAAGTTCAGTAGTACTGGGAATACAAAGAAAGCAAAAACACAGTCCCTGACCTCAAAGCAATCATTTTCTAATGAGGGAGACAATATGCAAACAATTTTATATATATAAAAGATATTTATAGTGTAAATGGGAGGTAATCTAAGAGGGAAGGCACTGGGTCAGGGAGGGAGAGGGAAAACAAAAAAAGACTTCTCCTTGAAAGGTGGAATTTGAGATGAGCTTTGAAGAAAGCCAGGAAATCCAAGAGATAGAAATAATGAAGGAAAAAATTCCAAGCATGGGGGACAACTAATACAAATGTAATTAAGGAGATAAAATGTCATCTGAGAGCAACTGTAACAGGACAAGTGTTGATGGCTCATAGATCCATAAAGGGCAGTGAAATAAGCAAAACTAACAGAAAAAATTAAACCATAATGTTACATTATAAAAATGAACAATACTAAGGACTCATAAGATAATAAGTAGAACCAGGAGAACAATTTATATAGCATTGTTCTTGTTTAGTCATTTTTCAGTCATGTCTGACTCTTCATGACTCCATTTGGGGTTTTCTTGGCAAAGATACTGGAGTAATTTGCCATTTCCTCCTCCAGCTCTTTTTACAGATGAGAAAACTGAGGCAAGCAGGGTTAAGTGACTTGCCCAGGGTCACACAGCTAGTAAGTGTTTGAAGCCAGATTTGAACTTACAAAGATGGGACTTTCTGACTTTGAGCCCAGGGCTCTATGAAATATATAATTCATGTGGACTCTAAAGAGAACACTGAATAATAATGAAAAAATGAAGCCTATATTGGTTTGAAAGAGAAATGAAATTAATAAAACTAAAAATTAAGAGTGGATATAGGGCAAAACATGTCCTAATTTATATAGTAGTGACAATGTAAAACAACCTTGAAAGTTGTAAGAACTATGATCATTATAAAGACCATTCATGACTCCAGAGGACTGATGATGAGACATGATATCCATTACAGACAAGAGATGTGATGGAGAGGCAGCTAGGTGGTGTGGTGAAGAGTGTTGAATTCAGAACCAGGAAGAACTAAGTTCAAATCCAACCCTCAAGCATTTACTAGCTATGTGACCCTGGATAATTCACCTAACTTGTGTTTGTTATAGAGGTTACCTCATTTGTAAAATAAGGACAATCATAGCATTTACCTCACAAGGTTGTTTCAAGAATCAAATGAGATAATATTTGTAAAGTGCCTAATACAATACTTAGCCTATTATCCATGCTATGTAAATTCTAGCTACCAATTATTATAAGTATATGTATATATGTAAATATACACACATATATACATATAATATATGAGTTGTTGTGCATATATATGAACACATGCAGCCATATATATAATATGCTGTGTGTGTATAATATTATACACACACACATAAAGAATCAATGATGGAATTATTTTGTTTGACCAATCATATTTATTATAAGAAATTGATTCATTTCTTTTTTTTAATGGAGTGAGGTATGGGAAGGAGTAAAATAGATGGGTTTTTTTGTTTTTGTTTTTTGCTTTTTGGAGGGGGGAAGGCAGGGAAATTGGGGTTGTCACTTGCCCAAGGTCACACAACTATTAAGTGATAAGTGTCTGAGGCCACATTTGAACTCAGGTCCTCCTAACTAGGGCCAGTGCTCTATTCACTGTGTCACCTAGCTGCCCTGATGTTTCTTTTTTTTTCTGATAATCCATTTTTTATTATTAATTTGTTTGTTTACTTTTAGTTTCCAAGATTCAATTCCACAATTCCTTGTGTTTCACATTCTGTCCCCCTCCCTCCCCTCCCCCTGTGGTGGCATACAGTCAAGTATAGGATCTGTAAATACTTTCACATTAGACATTGGTCAGGTTATGAAGAAGGATTGTATCAGATGGAATGAAAAATGGTAAAGAGGACATAAAACAAAACAAGAGAAGGAAAAAGATCAGGTATTTTGCTTCCACCTGGACACAAACTCAGTTCTTTTTAGTTCTTTCTCTGGATATAGACATCTCTCTCCATTATGAGGCTTTTGGGATTGATTTATATCACTGCATTGCTGAGAAGAGTCCAATCTATCAAAGTTAGTCATCACACATATGTTGTGTCTGTAATTGTATACAAATTTCTCCTGGTTCTACACTTCTCACTCAGCATCAGTTCGTATAAGCCTCTCCAGGTAAATATGAAGTCCACCTGCTCCTCATTTCTTATAGCACAATAGTATTCCATAATATGCATATACCACAACTTGTTCAGCCATTCCCCAATTGATGGGCACCCCCTTAATTTCCAATTCTTTGATACCACAAAAAGAGCTGCTATAAATATTTTTGTACATATGGGTCTTTCTCCCACTTCTATGATCTTTTTGGGATATAACCCTAGAAGTGGTATTGCTGGGTCAAAGGGTATAAAATTATTTATAGCCCTTTGGGCATAATTACAGATTGCTTTCCATAAAGGTTGGATCAATTCACAACTCCACCAGCAATGCATTAGTGTTCCAATTTGCCCACATCCTCTCCAGCATTTGTCATTTTCCTGTTTTGTCATCTTAGCCAATCTGACTGGTGAGATGCGGTACCTCAGAGTTGTTTTGATTTGCATTTCTCTAATCAATAGTGATTTAGAGCATTTCTTCATGTGCTTATAGATATCTTTAATTTCTTTCTCTGAAGTGTCTGTTCATATCCTTTGACAATTTATTAATTGGGGAATGACTTGTATTCTTATAGATTTGACTCAATTCTCTGAATATTTTAGAAATGAGTCCTTTGTCAGAGATATAGGTTGTAAAAATTCGTTCCCAATTTCCCACCTCCCTCTTAATCTTGGTTACATTGGCTTTGTTTGTACAGAAGCTTTTCAATTCAATGTAATCAAAATTATCCATTTTGCATTTTATAATGCTCTCTAATTCTTGTTTAGTCATAAAGTCTTTCCCTCTCCACAAATCTGACAGGTAAACTATTCCTTGTTTTCCGAGATTGTTTACAGTATCAACCTTTATACCTAGATGATGCACCCATTTAGACTTGATTTTCATATATGGTGTTAGATAATGGTCTATGCCCAGTTTCTGCCATACTATATTAAAGTTTTCACAGCAGTTTTTGTCAAATAGTGAGTTCTTATCCCCAAAACTGGGGTCTTTGGGTTTATCAAACAATAGATTACGATAGCCATTGACTGCTGAATCTCATGTGCCTAATCTATTCCATTGATCCACTACTCTATTACTCAGCCAGTACCAAGTAGTTTTGATGACTGCTGCTTTATAATACAGATTGAAATCTGGTATAGCTAGTCCACCTTCCCTAGCATTTCTTTTCATTAATTCCCTTGATATTCTGGACCATTTGTTCTTCCAAATGAATTTTGTTACTATTTTTTCTAGCTCTATAAAGTAGTTTTTGGGTAAATTGATTGGTATGGCACTGAATATATAATTTAATTTAGGTAAAATTGTCATTTTTATTATGTTAGCTCAACCCAGTCATGAGCAATTGATATTTTTCCAATTAGTTAGATCTGACTTTATTTGTGTGAAAAGTGTTTTGTAGTTGTGATCATATAGGTCCTGCATTTGTTTTGGCAGGTAGATTCCCAAATATTTTATAATGTCTACAGTAACTTTAAATGGTATTTCTCTGTCTATCTCTTGCTGTTGAATTTCATTGGAAATATATAGGAATGCCAAGGATTTATGTGGGTTTGTTTTATATCCTGCAACTTTGCCAAATTTATTTATTGTCTCAAGTAGTTTTTTACTTGATTCTCTAGGATTCTCTAAGTATATCATCATATCATCTGCAAAGAGTGATAGCTTGGTCTCTTCTTTGCCTAATTTGATTTCTTTTTCTTCTCTAATTGCTACTGCTTACATTTCTAGTACCAGACTGAATGAGAAGGGTGATACTGGGCAGCCTCGTTTCACCCCTGATCTTATGGGAAATGCTTCTAGCTTCTCCCCATTACATATAATACTTGCTGATGGCTTTAAATAGATGCTACCTATTATTTTAAGGAAGGTTCCATTTATTCCTATACTTTCTAATGTTTTTAATAGGAATGGATGTTGTATTTTGTCAAAAGCCTTTTCTGCATCTATTGAGATGATCATGTGGTTTCTGCTAGTTTTATTGTTGATATGATCAATTATACTGATGGTTTTCCTAATATTAAACCATCCTTGCATTCCTGGAATAAATCCTACCTAATCAAAGTGTATTATTCTTGAGATAAGTTGCTGTAGTCTTTTTGCTAGTATTTTATTTAGAATTTTTGCATCTATATGCATGAGGGAGATTGTTCTATAATTTTCTTTCTGTTTTATCTCTTTCTGATTTATGTATCAGTACCATATTTGTGTCATAAAATAATTTGATAGGACTCCTTCACTAATTTTCCCAAATAGTTTGTAAAGTATTGGAATCAATTGTTCTTTAAATGTTTGATAAAATTCACTATAAATCCATCTAGCCCTGGAGATTTTTTCCTAGGGAGTTGACTGATGGCTTGTTCAATTTCTTTTTTTGAGATGGGTTATTAAAGTAATTTACTTCCTCTTCAGTTAATCTGGGCAAGTTGTATTTTTGTAAATATTCATCCATTTTCCTAAGATTGTCAAATTTATGTGCATATAATTGAGAAAAATAATTCCTAATCATTGTTTTGATTTCCTCTTCATTGGAGGTAGATTTACCCTTTTCATTTTTGATACTCATAATTTGGTTTTCTTCTTTCTTTTTTTTATCATATTGACTAAGGGTCTATCAATTTTATTGTTTTTTTTTCATAAAACTGAAGTGCCTACCAGAAATTATACACTAGAGCCTCATTAAACCTGCTAGAGGGGACCCCTATTAGGTTCCTTGGAAACCACCTAATAGACTCCAATAGTAAAGAAATGTTTCACCTGTGTTGCTAAAACATGCCACAGATTCCCATGGATTCAGGTCTGTTTATGTTTGTATCCAAGGCTTTGCTAAGTGACTATGACTTCCCTTTGCTTCAGTAGAAATAATACTAATGCTTTGCTTCAATAGAATAATACTGAGAATGTTTTGCTTGAACAGAAATAATACTGGGAATGCTTTGCCTTAATAAGAATAATACTGAGAATGTTTTGCTTGAATAGAAATAATACTGGGAATGCTTTGCCTTAATAGGAATAATACTGAGAATGTTTTGCCTCAATAGACACAATGCTGATACTCTGTTGCTAGCAATCACATTGTCTATAAAATTATATCTAACAGAAAGCTCAATGCTGTCTTTCTCTCTGAGAGGCAGTCCCAGCTGGTTAATAAACACTCCTATCAAATTATAATTGGCCTACCTGTCCTGTTATATCTTGGTGTCCATTACAAAACCAGCTCTTAGTTTTATTTATTAATTCAATAGTTTTACTAATTTTAATTTTATTAATCTCTTCTTTGGTTTTCAATATTTCTAATTTAGTATTTAATTGAGGATTTTGAATTTGTTCTTTTCCTAGGTTTTTCAATTGCATTACCAATTCATTGACCTCCCTTTTCTCTAATTTAATCATGTATGCACTCAGGGATATAAAACTTCACCTAAGAACTGCCTTTAATGCATCCCACAAATTTTGATGTTGTCTCATTATTATCATTCTCTTGAATGAAATTACTGATTGTTTCTATAATTTCTTGTTTGACCCACTCATTCTTTAGGATAAAATTGTTTAATTTCCAATTAGTTTTTAGTCTGTCTTTCCATGGCCCTTTATTGCATATAATTTTTATTGCATCATGATCTGAGAAGGATGCACTTAATATTTCTGCCTTACTGCACAGAATTGTGAGGTTTTTATGCCCTAGAACATGGTCAATTTTTGAGTATGTGCCATAAACTGCTGAGAAGAAAGTATATTCCTTTTTATCCCCATTTAGTTTTCTCCAGAGATCTATAATATCTAGCCTCTCTAAAATTCTATTTGCCTCCTTAACTTCTTTCTTGTTTATTTTGAGGTTAGATTTATCAAGTTCAGAGAGGGGGAGATTAAAGTCCCCCACTAGTATAGTTTTGCTATCTATTTCTTCCTCTAATTGCCTTACCTTCTCCTCTAGGAATTTGGACACTATACCACTTGGTGCATGTATGTTAAGTAATGATATTGCTTCATTCTCAATGGTGCCTTTTAGCAGGACATAATTTCCTTCCTTATCTCTTTTAATTAGATCTATTTTTGCTTTTGCTTTATCTGAGATAAGGATTGCTACCCCTGCTTTTTTTACTTTAGCTGAGGCATAATATATTCTACTCCAGTCTTTACCTTTACCCTGTGGGTATCCCTTTGTTTCAAATGTGTTTCTTGTAGACAGTATATTGTAGCATTATGGTTTTTAATCCATTCTGCTATCCACCTCTGTTTTATGGGAGAGTTCATCCCATTCACATTCACAGTAATGATGACTATCTGCCCCTTCTCCTCCATCCTATTCCCTCCCCTGCTTATAGTTTTGTTTCTTTCTTCTCCCTTCCCCTCCTTGAGGGCTTTCCTTTTGACCACCACCTCCCTCAGTGTTCCCTCCCAGTAACTCCCCCTTCTTTACCTACCCTCTCCCCTTTGTACTATTTCCCTCCCCTCTAATCCCCCCCCCTTTTTATCCCTCCCATGCCCCACTACTGCCTATAGGACACAATAGATTTTTATACTTATCAGAGTATGTTATTCTCCCTTTGACCCCAAACCAATGAGAGTAAATTCCATACAGTGCTCCTCTCCCTCCCTCCTTTCCTTCTATTTAATGAGTTTTCATTTCTTTTCACATTAGAATCTTAAACTTAACTGATTATGTTGATCCCTCTTTGAACCAGAACCAGTAAGAATAATGTTCATATGATGTTCCTCTCCCTCTTTCCTTCCTGTCTATTATAGTGTGTTTTTATGCCTCTTCATATGGCATAATTTACCTTTTTCTGTCTCATTCTTTCCTTTTGTCCCATTGCAGTCCCTTTGACCCCCTTTATAAAGTTTTTTTTTTCATCAGGTTAGTTCATTTATACCCACATCTTCTATCTATGTATAACCCTTTTAAGGGTCATGATAATCATATAAATTTTGATATTGACAGTTATCAGCTTCTCATATAGGGATATGAATATTTTTCTCTTATTGCATCCCAAGTTATGTGCATGTGTGCATGGGTGTGCATGTGTGCATGGGTGTGCATGTGTGCGTGTGTGTATGTGTGAGTGTGTGTTTTCCTTGTTTACCTTTTTATGTCTTTCTTGAGTCTTATAATTGGAGATCAAATTTTCCATTGAGCTCTGGCTTTTTTTTTTAAAGCAATTGGGTTTAAGTAAACTTGCTCAAGGTTACACAGCCAGTTATTTCTGGGTGTGGTACTAAGTATCTGAGCCCGGATTCAATCCCCCAGGTCATCCCAACACTGGAGCCGGTGCTCTTACTCGCTGAGCCACCTGGCTGCCACAAGCTCTGGCTTTTTCATCAGGAAAGTCTGGAAGTCCCTTATTTCATTAAATGACCATCTCCTTGCCTGAAAGATTATGCTCAGTTTTGCTGGATAGATAATCCTGGGTTGAAGTCCTAGCTCTTTTGCCCTATGAAATATTAAATTCCAGTCCCTCTGATCTTTTAATGTAGAAGCTGCTAGGTCCTGTGTGATCCTTCCTGTAGTTCCACAATGTTTGAATTGTTTCTTTTTGGCTGTTTGCAGTATTTTCTCCTTAATCTTGTAATTCTGGAATTTGGCTACTATATTTCTTGGAGTTTTCAATTTGGGATCGCTTTCAGGGGGAGTCTGGTGAATTCTTTCAATTAGTATTTTATCTTCTGATTCCAGAACTTCAGGACAGTTTCTTTGACAATCTCTTGGAAAATGTTGTGCAGGCTGCTTTTTTCATCATGGCTTTCTAGCAGACCAATAATTCTTAAGTTATCTCTCCTGGATCTGTTCTCTTGGTCAGTTGTTTCTCCAGTGAGATATTTTACATTTTCTTCCAATTTTTCAATCTTCATGTTTTGTTTGATTGACTCTTGGAGCATCATAGAAACCCGAGCTTCAATTTGACTGATTCTATGGTTTAGTGAATTATTCTCTTCAGTTAGTTTTTGAAGGTCCTTTTTTAGGGAGGTATTTTCTACAATTACTTCACTAATTTTGCTTTTTAAGGATCTGTTTTCTTCAGCGAAACTTTTTTCCAATTTGGTCACTGTAGATTTAAATTTGTCTTCTGCCTCCCTAATAAGTAAGGCCTTTAAAATCTTTCTTGAGCTCCTCCAAGAGTGCTTTTAGGCTTGAGACCAGTTCATGTTTCCTTCTGTGGTCTCAGGTGTGAGTATAGAGTCCGTGTTGAAGTCTGTATTTGGTTGTTCTTGCTCGCCATAATAAGCTCTAATCGATTTACTTGTCTTCCCCTTCTCCTCAGCTTCCTTCCTTCCCATTGTAGCTTTCTACTTCCTAATTTCTCAGACTGCGAGCTAGGTGCCTGGTTTTTGGCTTTGTGAGCTGTCGGCTCTGGGTATGTAGATTGAGGCCAAGCAAGGGCTCTTAGTGTTTCAGTTGAGTTATGCTGATGCTCACAGGGTACTCTGTGGAGGAGGAGTGGTCTGGCCACTCCAGATTTCTGCTTCTATGCCCCTGGGCTACCTGTCTGACAGGCTTTTGCTGGTCAGGGAGGTAGGGCTTGTTGGGATGCCTCCCCCTCTTCTCTTCAGACTCCTTGCTGCCTCAATTACACCCCTTCTCAATGACTCTCAAGCCCGAGACTGTTTCCACTGTCTCAGGATTTCACTCTGGGTGGGACACTTATCTCTGGGTTTTCTAGGTCAGGGAGGGTGGATCGGAGCAGCCAGAGTTCACTTTGTCATCCTAGGCTCTGGAAAGTCTGGCAAGCAGTTTCTAAACTTCCAGACTGGGGGCTGATAGCCCCAGGAGAAGTTGCTGTCTCTGCTGGGGGACCAGAGCCCTCGCTTACCAGGCTCCAATGAATCCTCCCAACCCTTGGTGAGATGCTGGTGAGACCGGCTACGAATCGCCCTTGGGGTGGGTGAGTCAGCAGGCTGGGGCTCCTTCTCTCTCTGCTATAGTCTGCTCTCTTGTCAGAACTGCTGAAGTCACCACCTTCTCTGCTCTCCCCCTGCCCAGGCCCACGTGAGCACTTTCCTTGGCTGGATTCTGCCATGCTCTGTCTCCCAGTGGATTCTGACACTCCAAAATCCATTCAGATTCACTTTTTAAAGTTTAGTGATGGGATTCACGGAGGAGCTTAGAAAAGTTACTGCTTCCATTCCGCTGTCTTGTCTCCACCCCCTGTTTCTTTTTTTTAATAGAAAGTTAGGGGTGCTACAGATTTTGCATGTGCTATCAAGTGAGATCACTATATTAGTTTTATCTAACTATTTCTCTGTTACAATAGACCACACAAAGTAGAAATAATCTGTAAATGTGTGTAATGTAAAAACAAAACACATCAAGAAAATTTTAAAAAGAAGTCTGGAAGGTAGGAAGGGCCAGGTTGCAAGGGGCTTCAAAAAACGCTTTGACAGCTGAATGGAAGAAAGATTGGAGTGGGGAGAGTCTTGAGATAGGGAGACTGACCAGAAGGTTATTGCAATATTTCAGGTGTGAGGTAATGAACAAGGGGACATACAGGAGAGATGTTGTTAAGGCAGAAATGGTAAGACTTTGCCACAGATTGGCTAAGAGCTTGAGAAGAGTTTATCATGACACTGAGTTTGCAAGCCAAAGTGCAACTCCTACTACTAAAGGCATTCACCATTCTCATGGAGCATGTTGGTTATAGAATCCAAATGAGAGAAGAATCCCCTATCACTTGTGAGATCTTATACATGTTCCTATTTTCAAATGATATTGAGCTAGTTACATAAAGCTCAGAATACTACAACCTTCCTCAAAGAGATCCACAACTACTCCAAAGGAATAAACAATAAAGAATGTCTCTTGTCCAGACTAATAAATGCAGTTGGATGAGTTAGTCTATAAACAGGCAATTTTAAATGACTGGAGGGGAATATAACAGCTTCTCAGTTATGAACTAACTTTCTCTGTGGAGGCATAAGTCACTAAAGAACGTGGAAACTATATTTTTTCCAAGTTGAGAAGAAAATATTCTTGTAGAGGATTTAGGCCTTTTGAATGGAACTTCTGGTGCATTGGGAGTATTAAAAAGTTTTCTGGAGATGGATGAGAAGATAGCTGGAGAGGATGGTAGCAGGCCTAAAGTAGAAGTGGAGAAAGGGGATACAGTGGCAGATGGAATACTTTTCCCAGGAGACTACTAGCTATTTATTTTTCCTGTATAAAATAATTTAAGTGGGATCCTGAGTTTGTGTTGAGAAAAATGGGAAAATGGTACAAAAGAAGGAAAGAAAACCAGTAGACATTTGATTCAATTAAACTGGCAGATGAGATCATCAGCATTGCTTGGCTGAGGGTTACAAGCATCTTGTGGAATATATTTGCTATTTGAAGTTTTAAATTTTTTTTAGCTTCACAGAGACAGGAAATAAAGAATTGAGATTTTGCCCCATATGAGCCAAGCTCATCATCTTTAAGCAGACTGGTCACTTTGTGCCAGGGATGTGTGTGTGTGTGTGTGTGTTTGTGTAGGTAGTTATGTATATGTATTTCTCCATCTATCAGAGAGAGAGGGAGGGGGAAGTAGAAACCTCAAGAGAAGCCAACCACTGTGACCCATTCTATGCAATAAGTGACAGATCATCTTGGGTCTAGAACAGACCAGAAAGAAAAAGTGGGCTAGTATGCCCTTGAGAACTTTGACAGAGTTTTTGATGATTTCAAGTATCTCTCTGACACATATCCTTCTAGTGAGACTATAGGGCTGCAAATCCTAGAACATTATAATCTTGAAAAAATTAAAATTTTAAGTAAGGCAAATAGCAGCTGAGAGAGCCATAGCAGTAAGGTAATGATATGTTGTTAAAGCTGTCCTCAAGGACATATGGGTAGGCCAGTTATGATGTGTGAGAGGAGGATAATAGAAGGACACTAGTGGTATCCATGTATTAAAATCCCTAGAATAAGTCTTCCAGTATGCTAAAGAGAGCTTCTATGGAGAAATTATAGGAAAATTTGAACAATAATAGGTTGCTAGCTACCCTGTTGGAATGAGTAACCACATGGTTGTGATCACAGATCCACAGAAAGCATAATCATCATTAGACTGAACTCTCTGCACCAATTAATCCTTTGAATGACAATCAATAAATATTTATAATTCTGTGAAAGGGACTTTGCTAGGCCCTAGGGCAGAGGAATGGGGGGATGCCAGGAAGTATGAGATTCTTGCTCACAGAGAATTTATAAGCTAGTTGAAAACATGCTTAACTTTCACGTAGAAATCTTCCAGAATTTTATTTTTCAATTTAATACTAGAAGAAATTAAGATGAAAATGAAAAGGAAGTAAAAGTTTTCATTTTTTTCACTTGTACATATTATTTTTTTTCTCAAACCCCTCCTTTTCACCTAAACCACTATGATTACTAGTCTAAAGCAATAAATAGGCACCACCAACCAATAATCATTCATTAAACCCTTCCTGTGGCCCTCATAGGTATTATATACTAAAGCCTGGGATACAAATTAATAGCCCCTGCCCTCAAGGAAGTTGACATTCTAACAGACATTCTATTTCTAATTATTTATAACAATTAAGATGTTGATTGCTTTTTAGAGAATGGGTGAAAGAATTCAGTTGAATTTGGAGTTGAGGCCTACATTTGAATCCCATCCCTACTACTTTAGTGACCTTGATTAATTCACTTCATTTTTTTTTAAAACCTCAGTTTTTCAATCTGTATAATAGGGGTGGGCTGGGAGGTTGGACAAATGACCTCTGAGGTCCCTTCTGCTGCAAATCTATGACCCTTTAATCCTATAACTGACATGTTTTCATCTGGTATGGAATACAAATAAATAATTTAAAGAGTACAGGACCATTAAAGTAGCATCATGGTGAATAAACTACTCTGTAGGGAATGATAAATGGAAACAAAGGAAAGGAAGAACACAAAGGAGTTTGACCTACAGCTGACAAATATAGAACTAAAAAGATACCTCTCCTATGAAAGGCTGTCTCAATATTCACTCCTGTCATCATCATCACCACCATCAACAAATATATCCCAACGCCTATGTCACACAGGGTACCTGATGAAGGTAACATGTGCATTAGGTTAACTGAATTGTAGAGCCTCTGCTATCATTAAAGAAAAAAGATAATTGGGGAATTTGAGGTCTCTATGCTTAATTCTAATGTCTCTACAAATGATTTGAACAGTTTAATTGTTAGTTAGTTGTAGCTGATCACGTAGGGCAATTGACCAGATTTCAGAACATATCAATGATTTTTAAATGTCCACTGGAACTAGATTTCAGATTTTAACCTGCTTTTTATCACTAACAATTAAAAAAATTTAAAATAATTAAAAAGGATACCACAAGTTAAAAGAATAGAGTCAGCAAAAATGCTGCAGTCAACTCAACCCTGCTTTGGGAAAGGGTGAACAAATAAATTAAAGTGGTCAGTAAATAACACATTTGGGATGCAAAACAGAAATGCAAATAATAATCCATTTTTATAATTAAAGCCTAGCTAAACTATCATTTGGTCACAATGATAATGTTTTGTGGAACTCTAAATACCACCATGGGATTTGTAAAGAAAAATTGCCTTGCAGCACTTTTGCAAAAATTAATGCATATCCAATATTGATCTTGATTTGTGCATGTTTAAACTGTGCCTCCTTGAGTAAAATATTCTTGAAGAAGTCAATAATATGCCATAATCTCATATGACACTAATAAAATAACACAAATGACAATTCATTTTTGTTTACTTGTCTATCCCATAATGGATTGATAAATTTTGTTAAAACGGAAAACAAGAGCTTGGTGCATAGTAGGCATATTTATAAAATAATTGTGATTGATTTGGGGGGTCACTTTCCTAAGAGAGAAGCTGAAACAATCAATTGTTTGGAATTCTTCCCTGAAAAGTGCTTTAATAGTTGATGATATACATTATAAATTTCCAAGAGTTAAAACCTACATCTATAAAGTAGTTTGTTTTATTCTTTTAGATACCAATAAGTGGAGTGGTATTGCCATTGAAGTCCGAGGACTACAAATATATGTAAAGCAATTCTGTTCTAATGAATTTATCTGCTCAGTACGAATTCTCTTTAATTCTAAATTGCCCCCAAATTAGTAAAACTAAAGCTGTTTTGATGTGTGCAAGTGATTACACAGAAAAAGAAAGGAGTACCCTAACAGGATTAAAGACTTCCAAGTGAAGTCATATATTCTAAAAACAAACAAAAACACTGAGTATGTTATAGCCATTTTCTACCCAATTTGATTTTGCAACTAATTCATTGTGAGAGTGAGATGAATTAAATATTTTAGTTTGCCAAATATAGTAATAAAGCTTCAAGCAAGGAGATTGAATGGAAGAAACTCTGTAATGATTAAAAAAGAAATTCTAAGCAAGATTTTTCCCAGTGTCTGTCATTTACTGTTCGTAGTCTGCCTTAAGAAAATATGTTATCTCTTTAAGGCTACTAAGATAGCTCAAAGCTAACTGAAAGTCATAAAAGCTAAATGGGATATCTGAAAACCTAGACTAACCAGAAGGGGAAGCCTTAAGTCCCAAGAAGAACAGTATAAGTGTATCTTTGGAAAATTTACTGTCATTAAAAAAAAATGTGATCACAATATGTGATAGTCTAACATGTGTGGGTCCAGAGCCGATTCAACATGGCAAAGAGGCAAAGTGTTCTAGATTAATAGGATCATATCCACTTAAATGTAAAATACTAAAAGGCAGGAACTGCACCGTTTTTGTATTTATAGAGAGCAGACTGCTTGGCACATAGGCAAATTCTTAATATAGTTGTTATATGATTGTTGATTGCTATTAAAAGTCTTGATTAAGGGGCAGCTAGGTGGCACAGTGAATAGAGCACTAGCCCTAGAGTCAGGAGGACCTGAGTTCAGATCTGACCTCAGACACTTAACACTTACTAGCTGTGTGACCTTGGGGAAGTCACTTAACCCCAATTGCCCTGCCTTCCCCCTCCAAAAAGACCAAAAAAAAGTCTCAATTAAGTGATTTCTGTATTTGAGGGAAAAATAATTATCCTCTCCTGAAATGTGATCAGTGGGTAAGTCAACAAGCATATATTAGGATCTTCTGTGTATTTGGGCAACGTGCTAAGCACTGGGGATACAAAAAAAGGTGAAAAATGGATCTTGGCTTTTAGGAGCTCACATTCTAATGAGAGAAACAACATGCAAATAATAATGTATACACAAGATATATGCAGCCTAAATAGAAGGAAATATCAGAAGAAAGGCAGTAGCAGCTGAGGAGGGGGAAGGAAGTCCAGGAAAAATGAAATTTGAGGTGAGTCTTATACTCTACAACTATCAATATGTATACTCCAAAACTGGTATATATACCAATAGCCTTCCATGCTGTAAGAGACAGGGATGGAATCTGTAATTTTAGTGATGTAGGGAATTCCTGGATAAGGAAACTTCTACTAACATAGAAGCATCTGATCTGAAATTTATAGTTTTAGTTGCCTAGAACACTGAGATTAAATGATTTGATGAGTCCCACACACATCTACCATGAGTGAGAAGCAGGACTTCACTCTATAGTGTTAAATGCACCAAAATAGACTTAAAAGGATCTTTCTATCCTGTCATTATAAATTTAGCCATTTTAATATGAAGTAAAAATGTAAAAGAAAAATGCTTGGTGTATGGATTGGTTTTGCTAAACTACTTTTTTTTTTCATTTTTTAATCTGCTATAAGAGATATCTGTGTGTGGGGAGAGCAGAGAGGGAAGCATTTGTAAACTATGGTGATATAAAAATTAAAGTTTTAATAAAAATAAGATATAATGTTTTTTAATGGAGTAAAAGCTTGAAGGTGAAGAAAGCTCCCTTCCCCCATGTTTTTTCCTATAGGTGTGTCTCTCATTTCCTATAGGCATATCATCTCATTCATCCTTACATTTTCAGTTATCACCTCTATCCTAGAAACACTTAAATTTATTTTTCTTTCCCAGCTTCTTCTCCCTAGAGGTCCAATCCATATCTTTAATTTCTACAAAGAGATACCATTGGTATGTCCTATTCAACATGTCCAAAGCTGAATTTGACATCTTCCCCTAATCTGATGCTCCCTCAATTTCTCTATCTCTGTTAATGGCAACACAGCCCTCTCAGTCTCCAAAGTCTGCCACCTTGGCATCTGCTTTGATGCTTTCCAGTTCCTTACCTACTCCACATATCCAATTTGTTGCCAAGTTCTACTTCTATCTCTAAAATATTTCTCTCCTCTGGCTCTTCTTCACTTCCACTGCTAGTTAATTTCTTCTCATAAGACTCTTAATAACCTCCTAATTGGTCTTTCCATTTCCCCTCTATCCCTTTTTTTTTTTTTAGCAATCGGGGTTAAGTAACTTGCTCAAGGTTACATGGCCAGTTATTTCTGGGTGTGGTGCTGAGTGTCTGAGCCCGGGATTTGATCCAGGTGATCCTGACACTGGGGCCGGTGCTCTTAATTACTGTGCTACCTGGCCGTCCCCTCTATCCCCTTTCTAATCCACCTTTCACACTGTCTTCTGGAAAATCTGCCTAATACAATTCTATCATGTGATAGGCACTTACATGGCCACGTGGATGAAGCATTGGACCTGGGGTCAGAATGAACTGACTTCAAATGCAGCCTCAGCATTTATTAACTATGTGACACTGGGCAAATTCCTTAACCTCTCTCAGCTTGTAAAATGAAAATAATAGTAGCACATACCCACTAGGGTTATTTGTAAGGATCAAATGAAATAATGTGTATAAATATTCTATTATGTATATATTATGTATAAATATATATTATATTATAAATGTATATTATTTATATAATTTATCATATATCATTATTTATTATAAGTGTTATATATTAAATGCAATATAGTATATATTAAATATATTACTAATAATATATTAAAATATGTATAATATATAATTTCACATATAATTTATAAATATTTAGAATTTATATATATAAGGCTTAAAAAATGCTATATCAATGCTATTCATTATTATGATGTGGTACAACATCAGTGGCTTTCTATGACCTGCTAAATAAAGCATAAATTCCTGAGTCTGGCATTCAAGGCCCTTCTCTAGTTTTTCCAGTTCACACCTTCTTTGTTTAGTCTACATATGTTTTTCTCATCCTGCCCTCTCCCATCTGCAATGCCTTTGCTTACAGTTCTGTATGTCTAAAATAAACTCCTGCCAAGACCATGTTCTCCGTGGGCTGAATTCCTGCCCTTTCTTCAAGGCCATCTGTGACACTCTTTTATTCCCCAGATGATAATTATTTTTCCCTTTTCATATTCCTCATAGTATTTTACCTGAACCTCTCTTTCACACTTTCAAGGGAGTGATCTCTCCATTATATCAGTCATTTGTGTATTTGTCCATTCTATCATTCAATCGTAAACTTTTCAAGAAGTCCCGTGGCATATTTATCTATCTGTGCATCTCTAGTGCCTAATAGAAAGCCTTTCACATAATAGCTGTTTATTAAATATTTTTTGAATTGCATCTTTAAGTCAAAATGGATAAATCACCTCACCAATAATTAATATATTTCTCTGTTACTAAATATAAATATCTCAAAGAATCAGAAATGGATGTTCTGAAGTCATAGTTCCTGTAATGCTTCTCACATGTCCTCTAATAGTTTTAAAAGTTCTAAGGATGCTTTAAAAATGGTTTCTACTTGAATGTTTTGGATAACTTCAATATATTTTAAACTAGCAAACTTTTATTGACTTAATTATCTGGATTAACACTTCAACTAATGAATTCTCTGCTTTGCTGAGACAATAAACAACTTTTGTCTCAGGCTTTCCAGGAGGATCTTTTCTAAGTGGCTCAACAACATTCATTCAACTATCCCTGGTCTACTTTCTTAATTGTAGTTCAGGCATCTTTCCACTCACACAAAAGGACCAGTTGTCTATGCTGGCACACCTGGAAGGTTATTAAAGTACAAAGACCATGAGTTTTAAAAGTCCTCAGACTGTTCAACAAGCAATTACTTTTGCATGTGATAGCTTCAAACACCAGACATTCTTTGGGAAGATGAGTCCAAATTACATTTTATTATGCTGGTCTGCTTGGATGGTCTCAACTTGAATCTACTTCTATTCTGATGGAATTCCAACAGAGGTATTCGTATATTGTTTATGACATGTTTGGAGTTCTTATGCTATCAGCCTGCATTCATGAGAGAAGCTTCAAACAGTATCAGATAACAGTGAGCTACTTGGTGGATGTTGTTCAGCACTGGGGATTTTATCATCTTGTTGAACCAGTGGCAGTGATTAAATTAAACTGTCTGAACAAAGGTTTTGCATGTCAGACTGTTGAATGGCAAAATGAAAGAATGACACACTTCAAAGATCAGAGAGACAAAGGGGAGAGGTAGAGGAAGAGAGAAGGAAAAGAAGGAGAAGATAGAGAAACAGAGACAAAAACAGGGACAGAGGCATAAAGAGAGAGAGAGAGAAATGGAGAAAAGGAAAGAGAGAGCCAACTTTGGAAAAAAACATAGTTATATAATTATTTGAGGCATTGAGGAATAAAACTTAGATATTCATTGAAAACCCACAAAAATATTTTAGGACAGCATCTTTCCATACATTTCTTAGAACACACTATTTTAAAAAAAACCTTTTCTAATTGTTCATCTCATAATTTTAACAGTTTTGCTAATTTTCCCCTTTTTTTCTTAATTTTCTCTGTTTCATGGTGAGACATCTTTTTAAAAAAAGATCCTTGGAATTTACAGCTTTACAATATTTCTCAAATATTGTGATTTGCAACTCCAGAGTTTAAACTCAGACATTTAAGAATGATCACCCCCCCCAAAAAATGTTGTTTCACCCCAAGCCAAACAGCAAGTAAAGAAATTTTCATATGAAAATGTCAATGCAACAAAGCATTACAGAAAATATATTCATAAACCAAAGAACTGAATATATCTGCAACGGTTTATCTACTTAAATTTTTTTAAATCAAACTTAAGTATCAAGAATATGGAATAAAAATAAATTTTATAAAATAATGTTCACTTTTGGTAGGAATTCATATGTTTTCTATCTACTTAGACTTTTACATAAATAAATATTTCCAATTCCCCCTCTCCCCCCCGTTTTTGTTAGTAAGAACACGATTAAGTTAGTGCTGTGAGGGGGAAAGGTTATTTCCTCTCAAACAAAATAAAACTGGGCAAAAGTCCAAAATAAGTAGTTTGCACTCTAATGCTGTTTCCATTATTAGACTTTCATAGGACTTCTCTAAAGGAAGGCTGAGTTAGTAACTGAATTTCTGATTTCTTTTCATTTGAGTCTATGATATGTCAACTATTAGGAAACATTTAAGCAGCCCCATTGTAATATGTATTGCTTCAAAAGACAGGCTTTAGGACAACATTCTTATGAAGGTTTTCAACTTGTATTTGTTTCCATTTTGATTTGCAGAGATCCCCCAATATATCAAAGAATGCCCCCTTTAAAAATATTTGAGTTCTTAATAATGTGCCTTTCTCATAACTGAGTATTTTATTTGATAGTTATATCCTTTTGTAAAGAGTAATTGTGCAATGACATCCATTAACATTCTAAAGTACAGAATGCTTTCAAATTCAAATCCACTTGAGATATACAGAAGCTGGAAAGGGAACCCCAGGGAAAGTATTTGGAAAATAAACAGCCAACCAATCCATTAGAATACTCCTCTGTGAATAACCACTTAAGTATATATATTTTACAAATTCTCATTCTTCATTTTTGATTTAACCCACTAAATATTCAAGGCTTGCTGGGAATTGTAACTGAACTACTATTTAAAGGACCCATAACTATCAGGCTTGTGTACTGAAATGACTAATGATGGGATTTTATGTTAGTTCTTTGGACTGAAGAATTGTAAGTCTTAGAAAAACCCCCTTGTTTACAATTCCATGCATGAAAGATCCAAAATCCCCCACTCAATACCTTCTGAGAGAAAGCAGTTGCCACGTAGTTTCATAAACAACTACAGAGATTTAAAGCATTCTGTTTATTAAATGGTACTTTCAGAACAACTTGCTTATTAAAACACCATTGAGGGTGGTAGTCAGATATCTGGAATCGATAGAATAAATATATTTTTTAGTCAAGCATATGATTTCCTTCATAGTTTTTCTTTCTCCTGTGTTAATGTATTTCTATGTTATAAGGGAATTGGGGAAGAAGACCTCTAAGGAAGTAAAATATATGTTATAAAGTTCATGCACTACCACTCCTATGCTTTACTCATAAGTAAACCCCTTAGGACTTCGCTGAGTATTTATTTACTCTTGATTTAGACAAAATGGAAATGAATTTGGTTTTCAGTTTTCCGTCCCACATCAAATTAGAGGTCTATGTAAGGAGGCAGTGCTGCTAACAGGAAAACACCCCATGACTAGGAATTACAACTGGTAGAGACTTCCCCTCCAAAAAAATCTTTACAAAGCATACATGAACCTAAAAATGCCAAGGATTCTAGGGTCATTCAGTGTAGGACCAAATAATCGCATTACAGTATAGTACAAAAAGCTGACGTTCAAAATGACAATCCTGAGTTGTCAGGAAAAGGTTAAACTATGCTTAGTTCAGGCAGCCAGATATTTGATGTAATGTATTAGAGGGAAGCTCATCATAAAACAGATAATAATTCTCCAAAGGCACATTACGATTGAGGGTTGTGTTCCAGACCAAGGACTCAGCATCAAATAAATTATAGATACAAATGTTAGAAACACAAAGACGTACCAGTTATACTTCACTAAGAATACTCTCTCCATCAATGCAACCCATCCCATCCATCCCTAGCTAGTCATTCTTATCTATGGCCTCCCAGTTCCTCCACTGAGTTCCACCTAGTGTGTAGTCACTGTCCTTTACGTTGTTACTGTTGTGTGGCTATCAATGGAACTCTCTGTCCTGACACTGAGGTCACTACATGATCAACCGACCTTCTTGTCCAGCCATACATCTCCTCGATCATATCCTTTACACCTTTTGTGCACTTTGTGTGCACAATTTCTGGTTGGCAATAGGTTCCCACCAAACTCCTCTCCATTCCCCTTTGGGTAATGTCCAAAACCATTGTTTCGGCAGCTAGGTGGCACAGTGAATAGAGTACCAGCCCTGGAGTCAGGAGGACCTGAATTCAAATTAGACCTCAGACACTTGACACACTTGCTATCTGTGTGACCTTGGACAAGTCACTTAACCACAATTGCCTTGCCTTCCCCCCTCCAAAAACAAAACAAAACAAAACAAAAAACAAAATCATTGCTGACAAAAATTTACTTTGGAGAATGATTTGGATAAATGAATGAATGAAGAAATGAAAAGTGGAAGGGAATAAACATTTATATAGCACCTACTATGTGCCAAGCACTATGCTAATAACTTTAAACATTTTATCTCATTTGATCCTCACAAAAACTCTGTGAAGTGGATGATGTTATTATGCCCATTTTACAGTAGAGGAAACTGAGGTAAACACAGGTTAAGTGATTTGCCCAGGGTCACACAGCTAGAAAGTATATGAGGTGTTCCCCACCCCTGCAGTGTAAAAAGCTGGGTATAAGAACATGATGGAGACTATTAGCTCCTCTCATGGTGGCTTCTTCCCAAAGTCTTTTCTTTCAGCTATTTGAAATGAGGTTCATAGCCATCTTCTCTTGCAAAGATAGAAACCCAAAGCACCCAAATTCTGAAGAGACTCAACAACCGAAAGGGAATTAAAATTTTTCCTCTCTCTTGCCCTGCTGCCCCTCAAATAGACACAGGTAATTGATCACAGCCAATGAGGAGAGCATCCCATACTGATGGTCTTTGGAGCTGGAGTTATATCCATTTTACAGATGAGGAACCTGAGTGGCTAAATGAACCAAGTCTCATGTGCAACCCTTGTCCATTCAAACAGGTTGCGTGAAAGCAGCAGCTGCCGTGTCTAAATACCCAAAGGTCTCACCATGGGCTTTAACTATTTAGGAAGATGCCTATGAGTCATTTTAATATGGTCCTTTTGTTCTTTACTTTGCATTTTCCTCTTACTCTTAAAAGGAAAAGGAATAAAAATGACAGGATGTATGCGGAAGAGGAAAAGTTACTCCTTGCCCTTTTCTGTAATAAGCAGGGAAGTAACACATTTTTAGAAAGATGCCACCTAAAATGGTATAAATAAAATGTGTATACTGTATGTTCAGGCAGCTACTCTTTGGGAATCTGGAAAATTAATTTCTGTACTACTGCTACTTGTCCACAATGTCAGTTAGCTTCAGCTGCTAGTCCCCTACTTTCCTCTCCCTCTTCCATTTCTTTACTTCTTCTAGCTTCCATAATCTCCCGTTCCATTGGTATCACTCTGGAGACTTGGAACTATATTTCCCATCATCCTCAGGAGAAAGAAAAATCTGTTCTACTTCAGAAAGCTGTTACATTAATATTAATGGTTTTATGGGTATACACACACATACACATATGCACATATATACATATGTTTCTCCCTCATTAAATTATAAATGGATTTTCAAATGTCTTATATTTCTTTTGTTATGTATGCCATACAGTAAATATATGCTTAGTGTGTTTGGTCTTTACATATACTTACAATACTCTAGACCAAATATTCATTACCTCAAGCCTGGGTAACTTCAATAGCCTAGTAGCTAACCTCTCACACTAATTTCTACCTACTCTCTCTGGAGAACACTACCAGACAAATCTTCCTAATACACTATTTTTAATATATCATTCCCTTTACTTAAGCTTAAACTGCTCTTTCTTGAAAACTTCCAAATCTGCTGAGTTGCTGACCTGCATTGGTGGATGAAATTTCCAAACCAATGGATCTACACTCTGGAGATATCTAAGGTCCAGATTTTTTTTAAACTCCTTATGATTCTTTTTTCCATATAGATCATCTTGGACATGTGTAATAATCTGCTTGTGCCCACCCTACTTTTCTCCACTGACCTCTGAGTCAATAGACTTTGATTCTTCGGGAATTGTTCACTTTCAAGATTTGCAACCAAATAGTAATCACTGTAAAACAATTTTTTTTAATGGGCTTTTGTATTGGGAAACAGCTTGGAAAGATTAAAGATACTGCACAGTTTCCCAAATGCCATACAGTCTGCTTCCTTCTTTCTGTTCATTCTGGGCCTGGTCCATTATTTTTTTGTCTTTTCTTTTTCTTTTTTTTTTTGAAGGGGGGGGAAGGCAGGGCAATTGGGGTTAAGTGACTTGTCCAAGGTCACACAGCTAGTAATTGGTAAGTGTCTGAGGCCAGATTTAAATTCAGGTCCTCCTGACTCCAGAGCCGGTGCTCTATTCACTACACCACCCAGCTGCCCCTCTGGTTCATTTTTGATTTGGCATCTGTCCTAAATCCTATTCCTGACAAACTAACTCAGCCGATCAGATTCCCAAGTGGATATTGCCAAGTGTTAACCTGGATAACAAGTATCTTTCATCCATGTAGTTTTTAATTGTGGATTGTTATTTCTTTTGAATCATGATGCATCTCACTGAGAAGATTCCATAATGTTCTGGAGCTTGCTGCAGTCAGCACAATGACATCTACCATCAGGATCATCTGTAGGATTTCACTCTGTCAAGAGAATCTTTCTTCTATATTGAGTCCTTTGCAGCTCCCCCTCAATGACAATGGTAAATAGCTTTGTTGAGCATACACTGTCCTGTTTTATACCTCACTAGCATTAATAACAGAGGATTGTTGAACAGTTATCTTTTAGATTGCATGTATTAAATAAATCTTGTACAGTCTTAATATCTATGTAAGATTCCTTTTGGAAATAAGTTGTTAAGGATGCACTTTGCTCTGTTGAATCGGATGCTTTTTTACTTTCTTTTAACATTATAAAATTAACATATATCAACAAACATGAATATTTCAATATACGAAGAATGGAAAATACAGTTTTGTATAAAACTGTGAGTTACTACTATTTACTGTTGAAAGTGTACCATAAATTTAACATGATAGAAACAAAGTTGCCCTAACTACGTGTCCCCTTTTGAATTTTCTGCAACTCTTTTCTTTGAAGTTTTAATGCTCCATAAATGTTTTTTTTCTTTTTTTATTTCTTTTTGTACATCACTAGACTATCCATTAACTTCTCCCAATAATTCTCCTCTCTCCTCCAAAACAAAAGTAAAATAAATTCAAACATGGTAATGTATGTCTCACTCTGCAACTCTGGTCCATCATCTTTCTGCCATGAGATGGTAATCTTCATCAGTAGTCTTCTGGAGTCACTATTGGTCATTTTCATTGACCAGATCCTTAATTCTTTCAAAGTTATTTTCCTTTACATTGTTGCAATCATTGTATATATATTTTTTTTCTCTTTGTTCCATTCGCTTCATTCGGCATCAGTTCATAAAAGTCTTCCAATGTTTCTCTGAATTCATCCTTTCTGTCATTTCTTATAGTGAAATAATATTCTATTATATTCATATGCATTAATTTATTTAGCCATTCCTCCAAATGACAGGTTCCCTCTTTATTTCCAGTTCTTTCCTATTTCTTTTTAATCAGCAAATAAAAACAACAGGATCTTGAATTCTTTACAATTTTCGATCAATTGGAAGATTATAAAGATGTGGTCTCCTATAGAAAATTGTGAAAGTCTGCCTGTTTCTTTTTCATATTTTCATCAAGGATACCCTCAATTCATACATAGATCATTCTCACAAAGAAGTAAATTAGTTATTGATGTCATTCTATACACATGTCACACTAATTTCCACCTCCCAGCCTTTGTTCATGTTTTTTTGTTTTGTTTTATTTTGTTATGGAATTGTGGAAAGAGCATGGAATTTTGAATCAGAAGTCTTGGGTTTAAATTCTGCCTCTCCCACTTACTAACTAGGTGACATTTAGCCTCTCTGACCCTCAATCTCCTCATCGTTAAATTGATGGTATTGGAATAGATGTACCCTGAGGTCTATTCAAGATTTAAGTCTATGATACAATGATCTTCCCCATTTAATCCCTTCTCCTTTCTAGCTAATCAGATCCTACTTATCCTTTTCAGTTCAAGCACCATCTCCCCAGTGACAGTTGTTTTCCCTTCTTTGAACTCCTACTGCACTTACAGTAAGTACCATATGCTGACACTTACAGTAAGTATTGTGCATTTCTACAACTTAATTGTTCATGCATTGTCTTGTCTCCTCAACTAAATTATAAGATCTTTGAAAACACGGACTATATTTATACTTCTTTTGTACCTCCCCAAAATGTTAGCATATACTATCACTCAGCACCTGTGATAAAATTATTATTTACATTTTTTTGCCTTTCCCTGTGTTTCCCTCAGTGTTTCCCTGACTCAGCTTCTTTCCCTCCCACCCACAACAGAGCCCCAGACCCTTCCCCCTCCCCTCCTTCAACAGCTTTACCTAAAAGGAGACAAACCTGATTAACCCAGCCTTCCCCACAACTAAAGGAATAAAGTGTCCCAGCCATGGGCAGTTGGGGCCCTTCCACTTTGGTGGATTTTTGAAGACTACAGAAGTCACCCTGTTCTTCACCATATCCTGGCCTGATAACCAGACATGTTTCCATATGGAGACTAGGGAAACCTCCTCTATAGAAGCTAAAAGTCATTATATCTTTGTTGCATATCCTTGCTGTGTTAGGACAAATTCAGAAATCTTCTCTGAAGTTTTTAGTGCTTCATCAATGTTTTTTTCTTTCTTTTTTTACATCACTAGACATCCACTCCTCCCAATAATTCTCCTCTCTCCTCCAAAATAAAAGTAAAACAAATTCAAATATTTGCTGTGACTTAAAATGTATGTCTTATTCTGCAACCCTGATTCATCTTTCTGCCATGAGGTGGTAAGCATGCTTCCTCATCAGTCTTCTGGAGTCCTTACTGGTCATTTTCATTGACCAGATCCTTAATTCTCTCAAAGTTATTTTCCTTTACATTGTTGGAGTCATTGTATTTTTTTCTCTTTGCTCCATTCACTTCACTGGGCATCAGTTCATACAAGTCTTTCCAGGTTTCTCTGAATTCATCCTTTCTGTCATTTCTTAGATTGAGATACGTGTTGGTCCTTCATTTTCAAAGAGGACCAGTGACATCAAGCATTGATGTCCTGACTCACAAGTGACTTATGTTTAAGTGAAGCAGAGTCATCAACCTCACTCTCTCTTTTAGAGTCACCCAAGTCCAGCGGCATGTCAAAAGTCAAGACGACTGAAGACGGGCCAGGATGCACTGGATGAGTTTGGCATCTTCAGCATCTGACCAAGCTCCACAGTGCTGTGTCATGGCATGGTAAACCTCCTTTTGTTAACTGCTCAATAACTTTTGATTACCTCATTTAGTCCTAATATTGCACCTGAACTATTAGAGTGCTAGCATTAAAGCATCCTCTCACAGAACCCAATGCAGTATTTTATACATAGCAGGTGCTAACTAAATAAATGTATGGTGAATGAATAAATAATAGACCTTCATTAAATACTTTATTTATAATAATAAATAATATTAACTTAAGAGTAAAAGCATATAAATAAGAAGATCTGTATATTCCAATCACCTACGTTTAGATTTGTACAAGTATTAAGGAGGAGCAAGTACTTAAGTAGATCCATGATCTCATTAATGTGGACATTCACTTCAAAGAGGCAACCAATTTATGACATGGGTTTTCAAGGCCATAGAACTCATCTCCGCCTGTCCAGTCAGTTATAGTGTCAACAGTCTTCTAGGTGATCCTCAGAAGACAGGCAGTCTATTGCCAGAACCATGATAAAAGTCTTTCCAGCATGGAAGAACTAACCAGATCTGGCACTCTATTGGTACAGGTTTTAAGAACCCCAGCTCACCTACAGACTAGGATTAAGCATCAAAGTATCAAAGAACAGAAAGATATCCTTTCCAAATATCAATTCAAGGGATAGGAAGGGAATTATTATTATTATTATTAATAAATTTATCATTAAATAAAAGCATTTAATTCAATTAGGTACACAAAGGACAATTCCTTCATTTCTTACTAATTGGTTGCTTTATAAGTCTCCATCTGATTGAAGAAGTGACTTCCCGCTCCAACCTATGACTTTTGTGCTCTTGCCAAACATCCTTTGCTAAAAAGTAAGAGAAAAAGTACCACTACAGATGTAAATCTTGCCCAAACTGACCTAGCAAACTTTGGGTAGTGGGAAATGGATATAGCCTCTTCTAGAGGGAGTAAGAATGACTTGAATCGTAGCAGATTTGTGAGATTTCTAGAGTTTTCACTAATCTCCTGAGGCAAGGAAATAGCATGAATCTTGCTCTTTGGCCTTTCAGCTTTGACCTCTCATAGTCTCCCTTGGAAGAGAGGATTTGAAGAACTGGTTGCACTATTGCTCCATATGTTGGAGGAAAACTCCACCATACCCCCTCCTCTCAATGTATTCTGTCTTTCTTTTTCTCTTGCTCATCCCAAACCCAAACTATATTATATCTCTTTGCCTCAGAAAAAAAACCCTACAAAATCTTAATAATCTATATATATTGAACCTATTCTCATCCTACTCATAAGGAAAATTAGACATAGTAAAAATAATTTTTCAAAACTAATTATAACCATTTTTTCAAGAGGGGAGCTTGAAAAGATCAATCTCAAAGATAGTTTCAAGTACTTCAATAACATCAATATGTGTGAAAAAATTAGAAATAGCTGATGGTCTTGTAAAATCATGCAAGCTCTTTCTTAATTAGGCAACAATTTATGTGTATCATAGGCTGATATTTTACATAACCCCTAAATACATAGATTGATAATATTTTGGTGAACAACTTCCATTACTCCAGGGCAAATTTAGATGAATGAACATCTAGTAAGTAATGAGTGATGTATGTACATAAATCAAATCAGGAAAGATTCTATTCAATTTAACTGCAGCTTGTATTATTAGTGATTATTAGCAATATGATAATAGAGATACAGAAGTTTCTTCAGGGGCATTTAATACTTAATTGTCTATGTATGTTTTAGAGGGGTTCAGGGTTTTGCAAACCCTAGAGCTTAGGGCTATTAAGCTATATTATGGGTTAAATAGGCTTTGGGGATGCAATTGGTAACATAAAAATGATTTAGAAAATGCATTTCTGCTCTTCAAAATCTGACTTAAGGTAATATTTTCAGGCAAAGACTGTTTTAAAGTTAGGGCATGTCTGTATTAACCCCTTTCAAATAGCTTCTCAAGTCAGATGTTTTCAAGTCAGACTCCTTGTAATGTAAATTAACAAAATAGATGCATAGAGCATCCCAACTGGGGAAGTACCACCACAGGTCTCTGTAGACAGTTGATCAGTATGGACCCCTGTCCAGAATGAAAAAATATGGGAAGAATAACTTTATATCACAGCAACAAAAATCCTAGAAGAGAGTAAAGTGAATGGAGAGAAGAGAATGAGAATCTAGAGGAATTTTTGTTTGCCTTCTCTGTGTCATTCAATTGTTATGATGACTGGTGGTTGGTGAGTGACACAGGATATCTACCCTCACTCTCTAGGGACCTCACTCATTTCACCTAGACATTTTGGCACTTACTCTCTAGGTTGGTTGAAGTTAATCATTCCGATCTACCCTCATTCTGGAAGGTCCAGGTTCCCAGAAAAAGAAACAGCAAAGTTATACTAAAATTTATTCATGATCCTAAGGGTAAGGTGTGGAACAGAAATACACTTTTCCCAGTCATCCCCCTAGCTCTTGAACCCCACCTATGCTTTTCCTTTTTATGCAACCAGTCATTCACAATAGTAATACTTTTAGCTTTTAAAAAATAACCATTTGCTTAACAATAAAAGAAATTATAATTTCTTGTCTGTTAGAGAAAGTACAAAAATAATAAAATATACCAAAATCCACATATAAACTTGAATCACACTCTCCCAGTAAAGCACTTAGTACCTCGAAGGGAGGAGGGACGAAACAGAAGAAGAGTAGCTAAAAACTGCCAAAGAAACACATTAGGACATTAAGTACTCGCGCACTTAGCAATCCCTAGCTCAGGACTGCAGGCTTTGATGTCATTGGCTCATGCAGAAACATCTCTTGCCCCCTAACACTCTTTCTCTGAACACTACTTGGTAATCTGTTGATCCACACCATTCTTCAGCAAAGTGAATTCATTCCTCTTCTCAACTGAAACATAACATTTATAAACTCAACTCATAATCACCCTCAAAGGGGCATTTAGAAAGTGTTACCTCTTAATATGAATCAATTTCCTTTTAAACCAGAGAACTGCAAAGCTCATCAGATGGTCATCTCGGGATTATATAAACCGGACCAGTTATGTTTATATTAACCCAGATACTGTATGGTCAATCAGAACAAGGCTCACAGTAGCACAGTTCAAGCTGATTTTTCAAGTCAGGCACACAAACCTAGCCAGCTTGCCAGGACACAAACCAGTTTCAAAACCTGTCTTTCCTCTGTTTTTCCTTCTCAAATAAGAGGTAGGAACAGGGAATAGACACTTATGAGAAACTTCATCTCTCTCCAACTCTAGGTGGTGATCATAGACAGCAGCTATCACTGAAGCTGTTGACTGATAATATCAATTCTTTGTCCTACCAATCAGGAACCATTTAGCTGAAGCCGAGCCTACTGTTAGCTAGGAGTATATGGGGTGTTCTGGAAGGACTAGCACCTCTGGTATGAGGGCTTGCCAAGCCCTTTTTCAGGTTGTTCATCTATCTTTGGTATTTACCTGCCACCCAACTCTCACCTGTGGCTCCAAGAAGTTGTATATGCTCTGAAGCCACACCTTCTTTGCAGATAGGCTAAAACCAGGTTAAGGGTAACCGACAGGCCTCAAACCAGTCAGTGTACTAGGGGGATATCTATCCCAAGCATTCGAAGATTTTTCCCAGCAGAATGGGTGGATGAAAACAATTTGTTCCAATGGCCTTGAAGGCAGTGGAAGCAGGAATACCAAGGTCATCTACTACTGCCAGTCATCCTGATTTTTGTCTTGCCACTGGATTTCAATGACTCAGAGAGTGAGGTTAATGACTTTGTGCAACTTGGTCTCACTTATATCTAAATCATGCATAAGTCAAGATATCACCCCTGATGTCATTGGTCCTCTTCAGAATGAAAGAAGAACAACAGCTAGCTAACTGCTTCAAACCAATAAGAGTTTAGGCAGACCTCTTGTGTGTCCTCAATTCTTCAGCTTCCTATATTAGATTTGCTCTCCCTTCAATAGCTTAAATGAAAGATTCCTGACTCTCAAGAATCAATTAAAACATAACATTGCTTCTCATATTTCCTCTATGAATTTAATAGTCCCTTTTTTTTTTTTTTTAAGAAATTGGAGTTAAGTAACTTGCTCAAGGTTACATGGCCAGTTATTTCTGGGGGGGGGGGGGGTGCTAAGTATGTGAGCCTGGATTTGATCTCCAGGTCATCCCGACACTGGAAGCAGTGCTCTTACTCGCTGAGCCACCTGGCCACCCCTAAGCAATTGGGGTTAAGTAACTTGCTCAAGGTTACACGGCCAGGTGTTTCTGGGTGGGTGCTAAGTGTCTGAGCCCGGGATTCGATCTCCAAGTCAGTCTGACACTGGAGCCAGTGCTCTTACTCACTGTGCTATCTGGCCGCCCCTAATAGTCCCTTTTGAACCATGCTTTGGTAACCAAATGTTGATATGATTTTTCATGTTTTAGTTTTACTCTTTTTAGTCATAAAGTTATATTTAAATGAACTGAGGTATCATTATCCCCTGCATCCATAAAGTCTTCAGCACAGTACTTCAACCCATTTTTGTTCTTGAACTGTATTTTTTGGTACTTATATTTTTCCATTTTTAAGAAATAAAAGTTTCTTAGCCCTTTTGAAGTCATCAAACTGTTCATATACAAACAATGCATCATTCTACATCATGCAAGAAGATTTAAGTTTTCACATTTATGCCACAGTTCATTTTCTGTCTAAAGCTGCTAAAATCTGACCTGTAAGCTGTAAATTCTTCATGTACATAACAACCATTTTAAAAATCAAACCTAAGGTCTTTTCCTACCACCTTTAGAAACCAAAATGTTCATCTATATCAGTCTCTTACATCCTTCACAATAGCAACATTTCACATCCTTTAACGGTTGATAAACATCTTTCACTTCAGGTAAATTTATTTTTATGTCTTACCACCAATCTGATAAATATGAATATAAGGAATGTACCTTATCAGATAAACTGAAACTATGACTTCTCCCTTCTTTTTTTATTTTTATTTTTTTGCTTTTTGGAGGGCAGTTGGAGTTAAGTAACTTGCCCAAGGTCACACAGCTAGTTTTTGTGTTAAGTGTCTGAGGCCGGATTTGAACTCAGGTCCTCCTGACTCCAGGGCCGGTGCTCCATTCACTGTGCCACCTAGCTGCCCTGACTTCTCCCTTCTTAACACCCCAAAACATTTGGTGCAGTGCTATACACACAGTAGACACTCAATTACAGCTCATTGACTAACTGGCCTATCTTTTCTACTACCAATTAAAACCAGTTGGGTATCAATCATGAAAAAGAAGGCATGGAAACTTGATAGCAGCAGGAAAGCTGGGAACCATGGATTAGCGAGCAAATCCCCTAATCCTCTCTCCTGCTAAAATAGACATCTGTGAAACTCATCTGTGGCATTAGGCAGAGAGAAATGATGAAGGCTAAGCAGAGGTAGAGTGCTGGCTATCTAAATCCTCCCCCCACACATTCCCACTTCCCAAATAGCCCAGGAATAGCTCTGGGTCATTTGACTTATTAGAATTAGAGATAAGCAAAAACTACTACAATCCATTTAGGGAAATCAGAGTTGAAATGTTAAGTGCCACTAACAAAGGCCATTTTCAAGCTCAACAGAAGTGAAGAATTAATTCTTCACTTTTAAATTCGGGCAATCAGATGGAATGAAGCAATCTTGTATATTTCATGTCCAGATTAAGGACCCTGTCTACATACAATAACCAGATTTGTCACATAATGGTCCAGTGAAGTTTTGGGGGTTTTCTTTTGTTTTTTGGCTGTCTTCATGATCACACAATCATTAACCATATTGCCTATGTAATGGTGTGATTCAGTGACAAAGATGACTAAAGTAACCTGTTCAAATTTGCCAAATCCTTTTCATTTTATTTATTATAGCACTTCCAAGTTATTTAGTCTCCCTGGTGAGAGTTCACAAGGAAACAATTTACTGAGGACATGCTAGCTGTCTTCAAAAGTATTTGAAGGCTTGTCATATGGAAGAGAAATTAGACTTGTTCTACTCATCCCAGAGGACAGAATCAGCAGCAGGGGGAAGAAGCTGCAGAAAAAAAAAAAATAGATTCAGTGAAAGAAAAGAAAAAAGCCTCCCTAATAACTAGCACCATCCAAGAAGAGAATAGGATCCCTCAAGATCCCTCATCACTGGAAGTTAAGAGAAAACTCAATGACTGCGTGTCAGGGATTCCCTAGAAGAAATTTCTGCTCAGATGTGGATTAAAATGGATGGCTCCTGATGACTTCCAGCTCTGAGAATCTGTGATAGTTCAAGATAGACAGACTTTTAAATCTTTCCTTAAGGGTTTCAAAAGTTGAACATATTGACCATAGCATAACATCCACTGAGAATAGCATCATGGATACTATGCTTGGCACATTGTAAGTACTCAATAAATACTTGCTGAATAAATGATGTCAATAGATATTACAGTATTCACTATACTATTGTGGTAGATCAGTATTATTCACCATAATATTATAATGAACATTATAATATTCACTACATAGAGAATATTGTAATACTTGCAATATGTCTATGAACTAACATATTTCAATATTCACTATATAGTGGATAATAGTAATACTCTATGGTAGATACACTATAGTGTAATATTCATTTATAGCAATCTTTTAAATATAGAGTATTGTTTTGTTTTTACAAATCCTAGAAGCTTTCAAATAACTCCTTTGCAGAAACTTATATTTAGCTTCCAGTTATAATGAATGTTATTTATCCATACTTCTTTTCTTAAGGAGATTTGCCCCACCATTTTTGTCTTAAAGGAATGGCATGCTTGGGCAGATTTTGGCATGTGGCTATATGTTGAGATTTCTTCTGACAGGGGGGTCCAGATACAATTTCTCTGATTTATCACAATAAGGAAAACAATATTCCAATGCTATCAATAACCTATAACTATACTGGAGCTGGTAGTGGAACACAAACAATAATTCTAAAAGATCAATAGAAGCTATACCTCCATTTACACTCCTGTTATGATTTAAGATTTAAAATATATCAAATGATATTATGTCCTGATTTGTTCTATCCTTTAGCTTCTTATTTTCCTAAATCAAACCTAGGTGAGAAGGGGCAGAAGAATTTGTAAAAGGTAGTTTTGCTTGTCTATTTGAAAAAATGTCTATGTGAAAGAGAAGAAAAGGGAGGGAGGGTGAGGATAAAGGGACCTGAAAACAGAAAAAAAGAGTTCATCAGTATACTTTTCTCCCATTTATTCACTGATCATGAGGCAACAAGAATCTATGAATCTATATTTAATTAATATTTATGCAAAGCATCAGAAGATTTTTGTTGATGTGGAAAACATCTATCTGATGAAATGAAAAACCAAAAGTCCTCAACACTGTTGATCATTAAAGAGTCAACCATGAAAATGATAAATGTTGGAGAAGAAGTGGGAAAACTGGAACATTAATGCATTATTGGTGGAGCTTTGAATTAATTCACCATTCTGGAGAACAATTTGGACCTATGCCCAAAGGGCTATAAAACTGTGCATACTCTTTGATCCAGCAATACTACTGCTAGGTCTGTATCACAAACAGAGCATAAAAAAGAGAAAATGACCCAAGTGTACAAAAATATTTATAGCATCTCTTTTTGTGGTGGCAAAGAATTGGAAACTGAGGGGATGCTGATCAACTGGGGAATGGCTGAACAAGTTGCGGTATATGAATGGAATGGAGTATTAATTGTTCCATAAGAAACGGTGAGCAGGTGGATTTGAGAAAAACCTGCAAAGACTCGCATGAACTGATGCTGAGTGAAGTGAGCAGAACCTGGAGAACACTGTACACAGTAACAGCAACATTGTGCAATGCCTGACTTTGTTAGACTTATCTCTTCTCAGCAATGCACTGATCTAAGACAATTTCAAAAGACTCATAATAGAAAATGCTGTCCACATCCAGAGAAAGAACTATGGAGTCTAAATACAAATCAAAGCAGTTTTCTTTCTTTTGTTGTTTTTTTTTCTCTCATGGTTTTTCCCTTTTGTTCTGTTTCTTCTTTCACAATATGACTAAAGTGGAAATGTGTTTAATATAATCATATATATGATTGCATGCCATCTAGGGGAGGAAGGAGTGGAGAAAGTGGGAAAATTTAGAATTCAAAATCTTGTAAAAGTAAATGTTGAAAACACAAAATAAATAATTTTTTTAAAGAGTCAACCATGGCACTTTTTTATGGCAATACTATGCTAACACTGGTCTTTTGGTCAAATTCCAAGTCAAGCAATTATATTATGCCTATCTACAGTCTTTCAAATGTCATTCTTCTTACTTTCTTCCTGGAAATACAATATAATGATTTTGAGAGTGCCTCATTCTATTCCAAAAGTCAGTGAACCATTGTTTCTCCTTTCCTGCTATCAGAGCTTACCAGGGTTTAATGAACTAATATTTATAAAGCAATTACATATATAAGGCAAAACAACATTTATAATTTGGCTATCAACTAACATTCAATGATTATTTAAACTAGCAACATTGTTAAATAGGATGAATTAAACCTCATAGGCCTTTAAAATTCCCAATATCTGAAATCGTATTAATTAGCTGTTGACAGATTTGAGATCCATTGAAGAATTACATACTTCTCAGCCCAGATTTTAAATCCAACTTGATAAAAAGGTATAACCAATTTGAGAACATTTTGCTATTGAAATACCAAGATTTCTACTATAGTAATTGAAACTGGAATTCATCATAATGTAGCAAATCACTTAAGCTTTTATAGGGAGGGAGGGTGAATTTCTCTGATGAACAGCCAGAGCCTGGACCTAAAGGCTGGGATGATATGTTCTAATTTTGTGTGAGATGAATGAGTATGTCCAGTAACACACTCCATGTAAAGCAGAACTTAGAATTTTACAAGCAGGCAGAGACAAAGAAACAATAATAATCTGCAAGGCAAATTTCATAGATTAGGATTTCAGAATTGGACTGAAGTAACACAAGTTGAAATTACAGCTCCTTGCTAAAATGCAAAAAAAATTAAAACAGTAACTGAATAACTTTTAAAGAACTCCACATATAGTCTTCTATGATCGTGTAACTTTTCCTACCAAAGAAGAATTTTCAGATGTTCATTTTAAATTCCTATCAAAGGCACTATTTTGATTTACAAACAAAAACAAAAATGAAGCAGGTCCTTCACGTGCAGTGATGCTGTATGGGAAGTCTTTAGGGAGAGATAAGTATGTGTGAATATTTCATAAGGTAAAAAGGCCCCAAATCAGCATCAATATATTAATCAATAATGGACAAAGACTAGTACTGTGAGAACCCTAAGGGCAACTAAGTGGGAGCTCAGTTTTATAAAAAGAAGAAAGACTTATTCAGTGTGCATACAGTGCTCAAAGCAAAAGAGAAACAAACATTTTCTGAGCTGAGGAAGCTTAGCATACCACTCTCCTAACCCCCAAATCTGTAGATTTCTTTTTTTTCAAACAAAACTATTCATAATACAGAAAATAAATAGTGTCAGAAAATACAGACCACTGAAGTAGGTTTCGAAAAAAAAAAACAACTATGAACATCACTTTTGATTGCTAGGCTGTACACATAGAGAAAAATCACTGGGTACCTTTATATAGCTAATCACAGAATTGGGAATCTAAGGAATAAAAAAATTATACAAGTACTGCTCATTCATTAATTCATTCAATAACCTCTGCTTAAGAGTCAGCTATGTGCCAGACACTATGCTAAGCACCAAGGACACAGAGACAAGAACTAAGCAGTCCCTGACCTCAAGGAGTTTACACTGTATGCCCTGATGGCACCATGGCTGCAGAATGTCAGTGGAAGATGTAAATCCTAGGTCTCCCTTGATTCGAAGCCAGGCTGGTCCTCAGACAATAGACAGTGTTAGCCTGGGAATAACTCTAGAATTCCACCAGTTCCTTACTTGAAGTCCTTGTAGCTTGGTAGAACATCCAGAGGTTGTTTCACTGGTATAAGCTTCACACCCTAGTGAGGACTCTTATGTCTGTATCTCTTGAAGGTTAACAGAGTGCTTTCCGCACAGCATCCTGGAAGGAAGATTGTTGTCACTGTACAGTCATTTTTCAGCCATGTCCAACTCTCCATGACCCCATTTGGGGTTTTCTTGGCAAAGATACTGGAGCAGTTTGCCATTTCCTTCCCCAACTTATTTTACAGATGAAGAAACTGAGACAAATAGGGTTAAATTACTTGCCCAGAGTCACACAGCTAGTGAGTATCTGAAACCAGATTTGAACTCATGAAGAAGAGTCTTCCTGACTCTAGGTCCAGGTAGAATGTCTCTTTCATAATCAAGGAAACTGGGAGAAGAAAAGTTAGATCTACAAAAGTTATATATACAAGAAGGAGCATTGAGATTTTGAAACTGAGAGGTTCCTCCAAGATCTTGAACTTGGAGATTCCCTTTTCTAACTGCTACCTCCTATCTGTTTACTTTTCCCAATTTGATCTGTACCTATTCTCCTAGTCCATTAGGCCTGTCATTATTTTTCATCTGCTTCCTTGACAATCATGGTTAGCCATTTAAATGATGCCTTAATTAACATACTAGAATCTCACATCCATTTGACCTTTAATTATTCTGCCTTGCCAGTATCCAACGCTAGGTAACCTCTAATATTCACTTTCTGTGTTCCAGGCCTTGGGCTGCCAAATATTACTAAAAAAAATGTCATAACATTGAGTTTGGGTTCACTATGAATTCATGTTACCTAATCTCAGCAAATCTCTCAGTGCTACTTTGAAATTCATTGTGGTATAACGGAAAGAATCCTCGATTTGGAGTCAGAAGATTTCAGTTCAGATCTCTGCTCTGTCATTCACCATTTGTAAGTCCTTGGGCAAGTCACTTAATCTCCCTATACCTGTTAAAGAAGGGGATTCAACTAGACGACTTTGCATTTTTCTTCAAACTCTAAATGTATGATTTCTATCTCATTTTCCATTGCAGGTAAAACAGGGTTCTGACACTTGCCCAGATCACTTAAGAAGGGTTAGCCACATGTGAGATGTCAGGGACCTACTGCAGATAATCTGTGGCCCCTCTCCTCTAATTCTCTGTCTCTCTTTCCCCTTCTCCCCACCTCTCTCTCTCTCTCTCTCTCTCTCTCTGTCTGTCTCTCTCTGTCTGTCTCTCTCTCTCTCTCTCTCTCTCTCTCTCTCTCTCTCTCTCTCTCTCTCTCTCTCTCTCTCCCTCTCTCTCTCTCTCTGTCTCTCTCTCTTTCTCTCTGTCTCTCTCTCCCTCCTCTCTCTCTGTCTCTCTCTCTCTGTGTCTTTCTCTCTGTCTCTTTCTCCTCTGTCCCTGTCTCTTTCTCCATCTGTCTCTTTGTCTGTCTCTCTTCTCCCTCCCTTACTTTCTTTCTCTCCTCCTCTCCCTGCCTCTCTGTCTCTCTCTTTCTTTTCTATCTGTCCCTCCATCTCTCTTTCTGACTCTCCATGTCTCTTTCTGACTTTCTCTCTGTCTCTGTCTCTCCCCATCTTCATTGGGGTTCACTTGTTCCTTCATTTCTGGGTACAAGTAATAAGTTCCCGGGTCCCTGAATTCAAACCATAATAACCTTGGAGACAGGATTCCAGAACAGATGTTGCTGCCATCCCAGCAGGAAATCCCTGAGAAGTCAAAGGACTCAGGCCCAGAAGGTTTTTGGTCTTGGAACTTTGTGAGACTATGCTATCTAGGTACTGAGCTAAGCTATAAACCTTCCTCTCCAGAGACTGAAGTGGTGAAGGAAATTATGCCCCCATGTTTTGGAGTGATGTTTGTATATTTGTTTTTATTATACCTTTGAAGCAAATATTTCTTTGTAAAGACTGACTTTGTTTAAATGGAACTAGGGTGTAGGGTACACCTAAAATTGAAGGAAAACCATTGATGGATGCTTGAGACAGTGGCAGAGAGTCTAGACTCTGGGTACTCCCAATCCACCTTAAAGGTACTGGAGAACCCTGGGGGAGGGATAAAATGTAACATAAGTGGCCTTCAGGCAATAGGGGCCAGGGTAGTCACTGTTACAAAAGTTATTCTATAATTTTTTCCATTTTTTTCTCAAGCTTCTAAACTAACTCCCTTTATTTTAGATGCACTCTGCTAGTGCTTTTTTCTCTGAGACTACCTTCTACCCATATTCCATATACCTTGTACATGCCTAATTATTTATATGTTACCTTCCTCATTAGAATGGGAACTGTCTTGAGATGAGAAACTGTTTTAGAATTTCTTTGTATATCAGAACCTAGTACTGTGCCTGAAACGACACATTGCTGTTTGTCCTTGGTTCTCAAAGAGGACCATGACATCAGTGCCTGAATGATAGGAAGTTCTTAGTAAATGCTTAATAATGACCAAATGACTGGGTGACCTCATCCCTCTCTTGCTTGAGATCAAAAGCCAACAATGTTGAGTTCTCTCAAATTTCTTCCTTTCCATCTCATTTTCCCCTGCCTCTTCAACCATCTTCTGTTCAATGAATTCTTTCTCTGAAGAAAAATGCCCTTCTTCCTTACTAAGACTAACCCTTTGAGATCTGTGTTATGCATACCACCGGATTCATCAATCATCCCTTCTCTTGCTTGAATATTTTAGTCACTCTACTACAGGTGCCTTCCCTCAGCCTATAAGCATGCTCAGTTCTCCAAACCCAAAAACTAAAATAAATTTTAAAAATCATATGTGACTTGATTTTTCTGTTTTCTAAATCTGCTGTCTTATTCCTCATTATACTTGACCTCCTCACATTATTTGACCCTATTAATATCCCCTTCTTGAAACTCTCCTTACTAGTTTTCACAAATATTTCACTCTCCTCTTTTTTCTTCAATCTTTGGTCCTTTTTTTAAAACACCTTCTACTACTTCTTTTTTCTATTTCCTAAATTTAAACAATTGTCAACGTTCTATCCTTAACTCTTTTTCCCCCCTTACTATCCCTCATCCATTACCAGGATTTTATCACATCTTTGTAGAAGACCCCCAAGTCTATATCTCTAGCTCCTAACCTTAGGGTCCAAGTGTAATTTCTTTTTTTCTTTTGCTTTTTGGAAGAAGGAACACAGGGCATTTGGGGTTAAGTGACTTGTCCAAGGTCACATGGCTAGTAAGTGTTAAGTGTCTGAGGACAGATTTGAACTCAGGTTGAACTCAGCCCTGACTCCAGGGCTGCTGCTCTATTTACTGCACCACCTAGCCACCCCCCCAAGTGTAATTTCTACCACGATCCTGACATTTTCCCCTAGATACTATGCTGGTACTTCCCACTCAATGTGTGCAAAGCTGAAGTCATCTTACCTGGCCCCAGTTTTCTGTCCTTTCTTCTGATTGCCCTATTTATATTGACAACAACATTCTCCTTAGTAGCCTATGGTCAAAAACCTTAAAGGCATTTTTTAGTCCTTCCTGTCCTTTGCCCATCACATCTAATCTCTAATGAATATACCTGTTATACTACCCTACCATGGGGCAGGAGATAAGTGATTACTATCAGTCAGTCAATAAATAAAAATGTATTAAGAACTATGCACTGAATTAAGTGCTAACAAGGCAAAAATAAAAAGGAAAGACAGCCCCTGCCCCCAAGGAGTCTACAATCTAATAGGAGAAGACAACACACAAAAGGAATATTAAATAGGGGAGGGGAAAAGGGAAGGTCTGGGTCTGGGGACATGCTGGAGAAATCCAAATGAATACAGACAAGTGGGGAATGAAGAGATGGCTGGCTAAGTGCCCTCTTTCAATGGCCAACATCAATCTGAAAGCTGTAACAAAGGAGAGCCAGAATTCTAGAGAGAGGTTAATCTGTGCTATGTCCATGAAAAAAAAAGAAAGTGAGAAATGTCAAAAACTGATGAAGCAGGTCAAAGTGGTAACCAAAACAGGAATATGGTAAGATGTTAAGAGGGGCAACCAAATGAATTAAGCCAGAGAACTGACCCTACCTCCACAATATCTCTTATGTGTCCATTCCTTTGCAGACATACTTCAATTGCCACTAACTAAAAACTCAGATCCCTATTAATATTTGCCTGGATAATTGCAATAGCCCCCTAACTGGTCATTCTAATTCTTTCCCTTTTAATTATTCTGTATCCTAATATGAATGTGCTTTAATTGTAGAAGGAAACTTAAGTCAGTGCCTTTGCACAGGACAACACCACAACTGAAACCAACACAGGTTGATTCCTAGGAGACTGAGAGTTTAAGAAGTAGATAAAAAACAATTATGGGGCTGAAAAGGAAAGTCACAAGAAACTAAAAATGGACCAGAGTTCCACAATCACTTTCAAAACCACTTCATCAAATAAAGGTTCTTATTAATGTTACAAACCTCTTGTTCTTACTGCTGTTTGTCCAACCAAATGTGGAAGCCAAGGAGGGGGACTGGAGAGAGTATGAGAAAGTACGATGCAGAGCAATGGGCAGTTTTCCACATTATTATAACAGTATTTTGTAACTATTTCTTTGGCAACTGACAGAAGGCATTTAAATCAGCTATTTCCTCCTCATAGAATTCCTCTCCAAAGAATAATAATGGCTTTAGCAACTATGAAGGAAATGTAGCCCACACTAGGATACTATCTTATCTGGGAAATTGCCATGGTATTCGTCACAACTGTCACCAGGGCTTAACCCATTAGAGATGTGTTGAATGTAGCTCCCCAAGGGCTCCAAAGTTTAAAAGGACCAATTCCACATTCTTTCCTGAGCCAACTAGAGGGAAACATTCAACGAACATAGAGAAAGCTTATCCCCAGAGCTGAGTCACAAACAGGGAGACATTCATTTCCAAACATGCTTTCTTACTACATGGATAAGGCTGGAGACATCACACATACTTCTACAATAGTCTCCTTTGGAAGGGCCCAAGGAAAGAGGAAGCAATCTAGACTTCTTTCCCATGAGTATAGGGGAGAAATCTGTTCAGGAAATAGCTGATATGCCCCCTACTCTTTCCCATTCTCTTCTAATCAATGTCGCAGAAGAAGATTACAGCAGGATTGGTGCAATGTCTCATCAAAGACTATGCTTAGACCACAGTTATGAAAAGTGCACTTTAGGAAGACCCAAGTCTGTTCTATCTGGAAAGCATCTTAGAATTAAGATAAGAAAATCTATAAAAATGGCCATACCTTTTGACCTGGAGATTCCACTGCTAGGCAGACATAGGTATATGACATCATATACACCAATATATTTAAAGTGGTACATTTTGTTGTAGCAAATAACTGAGAACAAAGTCATCATTGGAAATGAATAAACAAATTGTGACCATAATACACACATAAATATAATATAAACAGGAATACAATGAAATTTTATTTTGTTGTAAAACACAATATGAGGGACACAAAGAAGCATGGGGAGACTTATATGAACTGAAACAAAATCAAATAAGGAAACCTGTATGTACAAAGACAGCAACAATATAAATGGGAAGAACAACAAAACTGAGCACTGTGTAATTATAAAAAACTAAATCTGGCCCCAAAGAAGAGATGAAAAAAAAATGTACCTCCACTTTTTACAGGCTGTGCATACCCAGCATTGCACAAACCACAAGACACAGTTGGACTATTAGTTTTGCCCAATTGATTTTTTTCCTCTCTTTTTTATTCTTTGCTGTAGGGAATGGTTTTTTTTTGGGGGGGGTGGATATGTTTAGTAATTTACTTAGAAGTAAAAGTGATGTGAAAACAAAAAAATAGCAATATATATTTTAAGTTTACTATGCATTTTTCAAAAAGAAGAAGAAGAGAGCTAAGCCTAGATAGTCACAGGCCAGAAGAGGCCTCAGCTCAGTGTACCAGAGGAGGTTAATTTACCCTGAAATTACATTGTCCTAGAAACTAGTTCACTGTACATCGAGAGCAGCTTATTCCCAGACATTTTGTTTACTCACCTTGACTCACCACAAGATCAGACATATTTGCTATACTTTGTATGGGATTTTTAAAGCCTAGAAACCCTGGGCCTTTGTTTTATTCCATACCATCAGCAGTGGCAGTCGAGCCAATAAGCTGTTCTGTATGTTCCCATCCAGGTTCTCAATCCTTTCAGTACTTCCCGGGATCCTCCCTTAAAAATCATTTTCTTCAAATGTCTAGGTCTTGTTCAATATCTTTTTATATATATGATCTTTGTCTCCCAGTCTGATTCCCTAAGAGTGCTGCCATAAAGATGTTAGATTCTAGAAATGGTGAATGAACTCTGTTCCAGAGTTCACCAGTTTTGTCATATTTTTTTGAAACTGGTTCTTGAAAGCTTGTGGGAAAGAGAAGAAGGGGGAATGAGCTGCCCAGCATCATACCTGACTTCTTGCTTGCCTCTTCCTTTGCCCCTTCCCTCTGAGACTTTGGTGAGATTCTGTCAAGAATGATGGTGCTCGGGGCGGCCAGGTAGCACAGCAAGTAAGAACACCGGCTCCAGTGTCAGGATGACTTGGGGATCGAATCCTGGGCTCAGACACTTAGCACCCACCCAGAAACACCTCGCCATGTAACCTTGAGCAAGTTACTTAACCCCAATTGCTTAGGGGCAGCCAGGTGGCTCATCGAGTAAGAGCACCAGCTCCAGTGTTGGGATGACCTGGGGATCAAATCTGGGCTCAGACACTTCACACCACACCCAGAAATAACTGGCCGTGTAACCTTGAGCAAGTTACTTAACCCCGATTGCTTTAAAAAAAAAAAAAGAATGATGGTGCTCAGAACAAAGGAGTGACTTTCTACTGACTCCAACTTGCTTAAATCAGCCACTCAACAAGCATTTAAGTGCTTCCTATGTACTAAATAACTGAGATAAAAACATGTTAATGAAAGAGCTCCTGCCTTCCAGGAGCTTACATTCTAATGGGGGAGATATATACAGGTACAATTGTTTAGGCACATATGTATATACATTTAGGTATATATTATGCATAAAATGAATATAAGGTTGCTTTCTGCTGTTTGTCCTTCATTCTCAAAGAGGAACATGATGTCAGGGAGGTGATGCCATGACATGCAACTGAATTGGATTTAAGTGAGGGAAGGCTGCACAAAGTCACCAGCCTCACTTTTTCCTCTGGAGCCATCTAGGTCCAGAGGCCAGATATAAATCAGGACAACTGTAGATGGACAATGATGCAGTGGGGGACCTTGACCTTGGGGAAGGGGTGCAACTAGGAGCCAAGGTTAGATCTGAACTGACCAATGCAGAAATTCCAAGAGGCAAAGGTGAAAAAGCAGTATATTCCAGGCAGTGGGGACAGCTATAGATAGCAAAGGCACAGGGATGGGAGATGGAGTACGTGCAGAATAAGGACTATACATGGAAGACCAGATGGAGAGAACAGGTCGCTGGTACTATCTCCCCACCAAGAGGCTTATAGCAATTCTTGCCTCATTTGCTGCTAGCAAAGAGAGAAGTCAAATTCCTCTGCTGGACCCTTTTGTCTGAGCACTCAGTCCCAGATCAACAGTCATTTAAAAGTAAGCAGATCACTCAGTAAATGGATCAGAAACAGTCGAAGCACACCTCCCCATGCTCTGAATCAAGGGCAGGGAATCTCCATTATATGTTACATTTAGGTTATATCAATATAGTTCATGCAGCACTCTTTCTTTTTAAATTCCTAGCAGATTTTGAGCAAGTTTATATACATATAGACAAACATTTGTTTACATCATTTAACATTTATATGCAGTGTGCATAATAATCTATATGGATCTGTGTGATTATTTGTAGATAGAATTCTAGAAGACATGTGTGCTCATATCACCTAGTGAGGCAGCAAGGCCACAGTGCATAGAGTTCTGTACCTGGAGTCACAAAGGCAAGTTCAAATCCTGCTTCAGACCCTTACTAGCTGTGTGACCCTGGGCAAGTCACTTAATTTCTCTCTCTGTCTCAATTTTCTCATCGACAAAAATGAGATAATAATAACATTTGCCTCCTAGAGTTGTTGTGAGGATAAAATGAAATAAAATTTATAAAGTTCTTTGCAAACTTTAAAGTGCTATATAAATGCTAGCTATTATTATGTCCTTGTATTTCCTTTAACTGACCCTCACAGAGTAGGGAATGTATATAAATTTGTTGAATAAATGAATGAATTTGGTCCTTCTTTCTTTCCTTCTTTCCTCCTTTTCTGTCTGCCCACCTTTATTTTTTCTCCTCTCCTCCCACTTCCTCCTCCTTCTTTTCTTCGTTCTTTCCTTCCTTTTTTTTCCTTCCTTCCCTTCTCTCCTTAATTCTTCTTCCTGCTTTTCCTTGTTTCATCCTTCCATTCTCCCTTCCTTTTTGTCCCTCCCTCCCTTCCTTACTCCTAACCTCCTCCCTTACTTGGCCTCCTTTTCTTCCTTCTCTCCATCATTCTTTCCTTCTTTCCTCCTCGTCTCTTTTTTCTTCCTCCTCCATTCCTCTCCTTTCTGCAATTCATTCTTTTCATTCCCTCCCTCCCTCCCTCCCTTCCATCCTTTTTATTAAGAAAATAGGTCAGTTCTCTAATGGAGTTCTAATGAAAGGACAACTGATTTTCAATGTACTGACATACACATGTATGTGTGCATACAAATTAATCTAAGTTTTTTAATATCATATAATTAAATTAGTTTTAAAAGAGTAAATGTACTTGTAATCATGTTCCTTAAAACTAAAACAAAATTCTTAAAGTCTGAAGCCCAGATTAAAGAACAAACCAAGGTAATGTAGTGCTATTTATAAATGCTTTTGTGCCATCTAGTGGAAAAATGAACTAAAAGTATTCAAGATCATTTACATTGCTAATATAAAATAATGTATTCTATTGTCTCTTAAAATGCCTAACAAAGGGTCTGTTTCAAATTTATACAAAAAGAGAAAAAATGCTATATGCCTCTCCTCAGACTCTGGTTCCTAAGTAAATTACATGTGGGCAACTCTTTATATTACTGAAGTGCCCTGAAGTGTTAATTAAGTCAACCCCCAAACTGGGGATGGCGACAGAAGCATATAAGTGCTTCTGATTTTTTTTTGTAGAAAATACTAGAGCTATTATCTTAAAAAAAAAATGATGTTTATGGTTTTGTGTAGAAGATTATCAACCTTGACCAAAATGCTGGGCAAGTTCTCTCTTCTGTCCCTTCTCTACCAAAACCTCAATCTTTAGATAACTCAGATTAAGCTGGTTTCCACCTGAAAATCTACCAATTGTGTTTCCTCCAGGAACATTCCAGCCTAGACTAGGAATAGCATAATAGGATAGTAAGTTTAGAGCTTGAAGGTGCTTATAAAGTCATTCAGTCCAACCTCCTCATTTCACAGATAATTAGGAGTTTACAGATTAAATCTTGACAAATCAGACTCCAAAGATCTCACTTCTATCTTAAAAGAGTATGTGTCTAAGAATAACCTTGAGATCTTTTCAATATATGATAATCTGTTTGATTCTTCCATATTGCTTAAGTTGGCAGAGAGGAAAGAACATCTCTTCAATGCTCCCCTCACACATTCCTTTCCCAGGACTTTCACAGCCACTAGCTTTACCAGTTCTCCATTAGGTCTCCATTATGTGACACCAATTTAAATTCCTGACATTGAAGGAGTAGTGGAAACAAATCATACTTGGATAGATAGAGATTTAGGCTCCAGGCTCTGCTATTAATTAGCTGGATAAGTAATTTCTCATCTCTGGGCCTCAGTTTTCTCATTTAGAAAATAGTTTGGACTAAATGATCTCTAAGCTTCAGGACTGGGTTACTAACTTTCAGACTGAAGATTCTATCATTCTAAGGGTCATTTTGTTGTTCAGTCACTTTCAGTCAGCTCCAACTCTGTAACCCTATTTGCAGTTTTTTTGTTTTTGTTTTTTAAAGCAATCTAGATTAAGTAACTTGCTCAAGGTTACACGGCCAGGTGTTTCTGGGTGGGTGCTAAGTGTCGGAGCCAGGATTCGATCCCCAGGTTGGGATCAACACTGGAGCCGGTGCTCTTACTCACTCACTTACCTCACAAACTCCCTATTTGGAGTTTTCTTGACAAAGATGGGACAGTTTGCCATTTCCTTCTCCAGCTCATTTTATACCTAAGGGTCATAGCTAGTACTTTATCTATGGAAAAAGGAAAATCTGGCAGATGCTGCTTACCATACTCCATTTTTTCTCCATTGCCTTAAAAAAATTGATGCCTTTTGTTTTTATATCAGGGTCATTTATACTTAACCCTATTGATTGCTTTTTGCGTTTTTCAAGTTCTCTGTGCATTCCAGATTAATGTGAATCATTAGCTCTCAACAAGCTAAGGAAATGATCTCTTCCAATTTTAGGGAGCTCAGCTAAAGTGAATATTGTATGTGAAGATAAAGTTATATGGAGCTGTAGAGGTCTTTGTAAATGTGCAATATTGAACTGGCAAGAACTTGCAAGAGGCTACAACCAGAGCCTGCTGGGGCTGTTTTGGTTGGTGTTTGAGGGCCATAGCTACCAAACCAAACTTCTTTAAGGATTTTTGAAGCTTCAAGCCCTTAAGTCAAGCCTACGAGGATCCAAGAGTTAAACCAAGACAGTATCAGAGCAGGGACTTGGAGACTACCCACTGTCCTTTCTGGAAATCAGTCAATTAATGTTGTACCTACTCTGTGTAAGGCACAGTGGAAAATACAAAAAATATTAGAGCTGGACAAGGTAATCCCTATATTCCTTTCCTTTATAAATCTAATTCTTCTGATCCATGATCTTCTAATCCTATTAAACATGGTCCAACTTCTTGAAGAAATTATACTCTCTCTCTCCCCCCCTCCATTTTTACATACATAGAGAACATACATATATACATATACCATGTTTCCCCGATAATAAGACACTGTCTTATTATTTTTTTTGGAAAGAAAAACACCAGAGGGCTTATTTTCAGGGGAGGGCTTATGTTGTCCTGCCTCAGCTCTCCTCCGCAGCACTGCTCTCAATGGAGCCAGCAAGCAAATCACTGGGGAAGAACAGGATGACGCACTCACTGCTGCAGCTCTGATTGGATGCAGCTCGAAGCGCGGCGTGCGTTTCACCGGGGGAGGGGGGGAGACGGTGCATATAGAGGGTACCGTAATGTAGCGTGTAGCGCAGGGGATCACCTTCACTACAGTAGCAATCTCAATAGGGCTTATTTCGGAGGAGGGCTTATTTTAGAGGAATCTTACACAGTAAGGGGAGGGCTTATTTTCGGGATAGGTCTTATTATTGGGGAAACACGGTATGTACATATGTAAAATTAGTTGTATAATACATGTATATAATTAATATTTGTTCAATCTCAGTTGTGTCTGATGCTTCGTGACCCCATTTGGGGTTTTCTTGGTAAAGATACTGGAGTGGTTTTTCAGTTCCTTCTCCAGGTCATTTTATAGATGAGGGAACTGAAGCAAATGGGGTTAAATGATTTGCCCAGGGTCATACAGCTAGTAAGTGTCTGAGGCCAAACTTGAACTCAGGTCTTACTGACTCCAGGCCTGGCGCTCTGTCCACTGTGCCCCATGCAACTAATAAGCAAATAATTACATACACATGGGGTCATACTCAATATTTTTTTTTACTGATAGGATTGTACAATTTAAAAAGTTTAGAGATCACTGCTTTCATTGATGAATTCAAGACAACGGGTTCAAATAATAAATGTAATTGTCAGATACAAACCAATAGTTTCCTCAAACTGCATGAGTTCAGGAGAGAGAGAGAATTTCTGGCTAGGGTGATCCTCTTAAGGTTTTTCTGATGAAGGTGGTGAGCTAAGCACTGAAAAAGAGTTTTATTAATAACGATATGTGGGTAAGAACACTCTAAGTAAGAAAAAGTCATGGGCAAAAGCACAGAGGCAGATATAACAGGAACCAGGTTAGGGTTCCTTTATTCTTTTTTTTTTTTTTAAGCAATCAGGGTTAAGTAACTTGCTCTAGGTTACACGGCCAGTTATTTCTGGGTGTGGTGCTGAGTGTCTGAGCCTGGGATTAGATCTCCAGGTCGTCCCAACACTGGAGCTGGTACTCTTACTCGCTGAGTCACCTGGCCGCCCCTAAGCAATTGGGGTTAAGTAACTTGCTCAAGGTTACACGGCCAGGTGTTTCTGGGTGGGTGCTAAGTGTCTGAGCCCGGGATTTGATCTCCAGGTCTTCTCAACACTGGAGCCGGTGCTCTTACTTGCTGTGCTACCTGGCCGCCCCGGGTTCCTTTATTCTTTAAAGCTATGAATGATAGTCTTTGTAATTTCAATTTGTACGGGTAAGCAATGGGGAGCCATTGAAAGTTTTTGAACTGAGGAGTGCCATGATGAAAGAGAGTTTTCAGAAGTTTAACATAGGGAAAATGTGCAGAATTAATTGAAGGGGACAGAAACTGGATATAAGTAAGTCATCAAAAGATAAGTTGGAGGATAACTAGAGCTTGTTACTTGAGTCATAGTTGTTCACTGGGATGAGACACATATCATCTCAGTTTTGGAAATGAAATGGAACCTAAAAGGTCAGTCCCGCGTGAAATAGAAAGTTAGATATGTCCCACAGGGAACTAGAGCTTTAAAACACAAAGAAAATTTCAGTCTGTTGGGGATCTTTCCACATAGTATTCATTGAGATAACAGTTTCAAGAAAAAGTTAATGATGGGGGCAGCTAGGTGACACAGTGGATAGAGTATTGGACTTGACCATTGGTCTAAGTTCAAATTTGGCCTCAGACTCTTACTAGCTGTGTGACCCTGGGCAAGACACTTAAACCTGATGGCTTCCTTCCATCCCCCCAAAAAAGTTAAGATGCTGATCTACCTCACAGTCGATGGACACATGGCTACTATATTGGAATTAGGGGGGCGGCCAGATAGCACAGAGAGTAAGAGCACCGGCTCCAGTGTCAGGACGACCTGGAGATAGAATCCCGGGCTCAGACACTTGGCACCCACCCAGAAACACCTGGCCGTGTAACCTTGAGCAAGTTACTTAACCCCAATTGCTTAGGGGCGGCCAGGTGGCTCAGCGAGTAAGAGCACAGGCTCCAGTGTCAGGATGACCTGGATCAAATCCGGGCTCAGACACTCAGCACCACACCCAGAAATAACTGGCCATGTAACCTTGAGCAAGTTACTTAACCCCGATTGCTTTAAAAAAAAAAAAAAAGGAATTAGGGCACTAGAAAATGCTCTAGCCAAATTTTAACTAAGTAAAAACAGCCTTAAAACAAAGATAATGAATTTGCTCCAAGCAAACTATCCAGGATGGATATCTGATTGGATGGATCAACAGGTTGATAAAATTGCCAAGGGGTCATAGCCAATGAGATTTCAGTTCAACTATGAAGAAGCAGTCAGTGCAAAAAGCTCAGAAAACAAAAGGAAGAATATCTAGGAACTAAATAGAGAAATGTGGGCAGCTAGATGGCACAGTGGATAGAGTGCCAGGCCTGGACTATGGAAGACCCATCCTCCTGAGTTCAAATCTGGCCCTAGACACTTACTAGCTGTGTGACCCTGTCACTTAACCCTGTTTGCCTCAATTTTCTCATCTGTAAAATGAGCTGGAGAAGGAAATGGCAAACCACTATAGTATCTTTGCCAAGAAAACCTCAAATGGGATGAGAGTCCCACGTGACTGAAAAATGACTGAACAACAACAAAAATAGAGAAATAATTTCCTAGAATTGGAGTCCTTTAGGACTTGAGAAGAGACTTTAAATGAAGCCCCAAATCCTCATCAATACAAATCTACCTTTTCTAGAAACCGAAAGGCTTGATCCTTTATCCTTCACTGTTAAGGGCTGGCCTGATTCACCCTTTTAGTTTAGATTAGATGCTGGGACTAGCAGGATATTCAACAGTTAACAAAAGGAGTTTTCACTAGTATAGGGTAGACATGGCCCCCTCAGCTCTATATGGAAACAGGGCAGGTTGCAATGAATTTCAGGGTCTTGAGAAAGTCTTACCCCATGGTGAGCCTTTTTATACCCTAGGTGATCAGGAAACCAAGGCAATATTACAGAGGCTACCAGGAACTTGCATCAAAGCAGGTTTAACTTGAGCCTTGACCCACGTGGGACCAATTAAGTCCTGGGGGAAACTTTACTAACTTTTTTTTTTTAAGCAATTGGGGTTAAGTAACTTGCTCAAGGTTACACGGCCAGTTATTTCTGGGTGTGGTGCTGAGTGTCTGAGCCCGGGATTAGATCTCCAGGTTGTCCCAACACTGGAGCCGGTGCTCTTACTCGCTGAGCCACCTGGCCGCCCCTAAGCAATTGGGGTTAAGTAACTTGCTCAAGGTTACACGGCCAGGTATTTCTGGGTGGGTGCTAAGTGTCTGAGCCCGGGATTCGATCTCCAGGTCTTCTCAACACTGGAGCCGGTGCTCTTACTCGCTGTGCTACCTGGCCGCCCTAACTTTACTAACTTTTGAAGGAAAGCTAGCTTAATACCAAAGAATTGAAAACTGAGAGGATGCCCATCAATTGGGGAAAGGCTTAACAAGTTGTGGTATAAGAATGTAATAGAATACTATTGTTCTATAAGAAATGATGAGCAGGTGGATTTCAGAAAAACTTGCAAAGACTTACATGAACTGATGCTGATTGAAGTGAACAGAATCAGAATTCTGTTCACAGTAAGAGAAACATTGAAGACAACAAGATGATTGATGAACATTGATGTAACAACAAGAGGTGATGAACTTTGACAGACTTAAATCTTCTCAGCAATGTAATGACCTAAGACAATTCCAAGGGACTTGTGATGGAAAATGCTGTCCACATGCAGAGAAAGAACTATGGAGTCTGAATGCAGATCAAAGCATACTATTTTCTCTTTTTTTGTTGTTGTTTTATTTTTTATTTCTCATGGTTTTTCACTTATGTTCTCATTTTTCTTTCACAAAGTGACTAATTTGGAAATATGTTTAATATTATTGTACATGTATAAACTATATCAGAATACATGTCATCTTGGGGAGGGAGGAGGGAAAGGAGAGAGAAAAAAATTTGGAACTCAAAATCTTATAAAAGTGAATGTTGAAAATATTTTTGTATATAATTGGAAAAAATAAAATACTTTTAAGTGGGAAAAAACTAGCCTACTCCATTGGGGAAACTGAGGTGTATGTACAATCACCCAATCCAGACAATATCATCATTTTTCCTATTACTTTTAGACTAGTTAAATGTAAGGAAAACTACAAAAAAAGTTCTCATTAAATATGTGTATATATATACACACACACATACATGTATATATATAACTTATTTTGATATTTTGATCCATATTGATATTTGTAGAACCTTTCAAACATGGGGACCCTGAATAGCTACCCAACATTCAAAGTATTCTGTGTATTTTTATACACTAAAAATAACGGCCCACAAGCTCTCACTCATGGATTAACTTTTTTTTGTTATGAATATTATTTTATTCTGAGAAATTATGAGACCAGTGGTTTCAGAGAAACCTGATGAGACTTATCTGAATGAATGGAGAGTAACTTGAACAAAACTAGCAGAATGTCTCATATCCTGACAGTAATATTGTAAAGAAAAATAATTTTGAAAGACTTAGAAACTCTGAATGGCATAAGAACCAACTAGAGATTCCATGATAAAAACCAGCTACTCACTTCCTAATAGTGAGGTGATGGATGTGGACAGTGTAGCAATTGATTTTACCTTTTTATATAACATGTTTGAAACAAAAGGAAAAATAAATAAAATTTGCATTTTAGATTTTAAAAAATATTTCTTAAAGTCAAGGTCAACAAGCATTTCCCTTATCTATGGGTTTAGCAATCCCATAGTTATAACACTTTTTTTTTTATCTACAAGATCATGTACATGACAATAATTTTTTAAGAATATTTAGGTGAACTACCATTGGGTAAAATTTAAAAAAAAATAGTACAACAAATAAAACCAACTCTCTCAATGGTGCTATCAATAAAGTGCAAGGCTTGGAATCAGGAAGACCTGAATACAAGTTCTGTGATAGAGCCTTCCCAACTGTGTGACCCTGGGCAAGTTCATGGGTTTACTTTTGTTAATTATCTGTGGGACATCCTTATTTCAAAACAAAGATATTTAATGAAATAGCATGGTAAGAAAAGGAGTAATAGAGAATTCTCACAAGGCTGGGGCACACTCATTCACAAATGTCCATGCATTTAGAGGGCATAGTGTGGGATCATACATACAGAGAATATGTTTGACCAAGGAATGTGTATAGAGGATCACAAACACAAAGAACACAGGAAATGTATAAAAGGAAAGTTATTGCCTCTCTCCTTTCTCCACCTGTAGTTCTGTTTGGTTTGAAACCCATGGAATAAGATGTCTCTCCCAGGATAAACTGATTGCTTGAAATCTCATCACCATGCAGCTAACTCAGCCTTGGAAATGCAACACCTTCCTAACTCCCTCAGTCTCCTCTCCCCTCTGTTTGGGGGCCTCGGAGTTAGAGCATTAAACTCTTAAAGTTTTTCATATTAATGCTAATAATTGCAATAATAATAATAATTAATATTTATATAATACTATGTGCTTGAAACTGTGTTAAGCTCATTATAATTATTATCTCATTTGATCCTACCTGCCAGGGTTTGTGCCATCATTATCCCCATTGTACAGAGGAGTAAACTGAGGCAAACAGAGATTACATGACTTGCCCAGGGTCACACAGCTAGGAAGACCAGATTTGAACTCAGGTCTTCAGCTCTCCCCCTCACCCCTCAATCTTCCATCTGTATAGATCTGCTTGCTTTAAACTCCCTGGCCCTGGTGACCCCTCCCCTATACTTTCCAGATCCCTTGTGTGTCTTGTTTTCCTCCACCAGACCGTAAGCTCCCTGAGGGCAGGGGCTTGCCTTTTTCTTATTTGTATCCTCAGCACTTAGCACTATGCCTGGCACATAATAAGCACTTAATAAATGTTTATTGAATTGAATTGAATTGTTGTCACTGTTGGTGATGCCCTTACGTTTTCTCCTTGGGACTGCTCCTTGATGGAGACTACTGAGCATCACATCATATCTTTCGTTGCCCCCACCGGGTATTGTCTCTCTGTTGCTCCCCCCCTCTGGATTCGTCACTGCTGTCACCATTGCTAGGCACCGTTCCCTACCATAGGTCTAGGTGGTGGTGTTTGTCCTTCGTTTTGAAGAGGACTAAAGATGATGGTGTCTTGACTTGTGCGTGAATTGGATTTAAGTGAGGCAGATTGCACAGTCTATAGCCTCACTCCCTCTCCCAGAGGCATCAAAGTCCCATGGCAAGGCAAAAGTCAGAATGACTGAGATGGCCTGGGATGCAGTGGATGACCTTGGCATCTTCAATGTCTGACCAATCTATGGGGGCTCCACGAAGTTGCTTCAGGCACCTTCATAAACATTGGAACAAATTCTCATCGGTCCATTGTGGGGAGGGGTGCTTCAGGTACACATCCCCCCGACTCACAGAAGCCTCTTGGTTACCCTTCATTCGGTTTAGCCTAAATCTGCCAAGACAGTTTCACTGGGGTGTAGCTGCCGCGCATGCTACAGTTTCTTGGAATCATTCACGAGAGTTAGGTGACAAGTGTAGACCAAAGGTGGATAAGCAGTCCTGAAAAAGGCTTCCCCCCCTATGACCTTGGTCTTCTAGGAATCATCTTCCAGGACTCTTTGCTAACCATCCCAATTCCTTTCTGTGCAATGGTTAGAAAGCTTCTTCCTGAAAGAGCGGGTTGATAGCTCTTTAGTCCTGTTGGTAAGGTTCAGTTGTTTCAGTCCTGTCTGACTCTTTGTGGCCTCATTTGGGATTTTTCTAGCAAAGATAATGGAGTGATTTGTCATTTCCTTCAGTTCATTTTACAGATGAGAAAACTGTGGCAAACAGGGTCACACAGCTAGTAAATGTCAAATTTGAACTCAGGAAGATGAGTTTTTCTGACTCCAGGCCTGGAATTCTATCTACTACACCTTCTAGATACCTCAAAGTGCTATTACTATAACCCTTTACAGTTTTTTTTTAAAGTATTTTTCTGTACAACCACTACAAGTGGTGCCAAATATTATGATGTCCATTTCACAGATGAAGAACTGAGGTTGTGATTTAACCAGTTACACAGATCCAGATCTTCTGACTCTGAAATCCATTGGGGTTCTTTTTTTCCATTACTCAACCTTGCTTTCATCAAGCCATGTGGTAGAACTCTAGTCTTATCCAGTTCTCTGTGGAATTCATATGGGGTATTTTCCTACATCTATAGGAGCACCCCAGATTCCTCTACATCAGTTTCTTTTCAGGGTGCACACACTCTAAAGAAGGCACTATCACTTTCACAGTGTTACTGAGGTTATTTTCCCTTCTTTATTTCACAATTATGCTGAGGTTGAAGTGTTCTCTGCTCTGAATTTTGGCTCTGATTGATACAAACCTTTCAAATTCTATTAGGTAAAGGCCTAGGGAAACAGGAGCAGTATTTATCCAGGGTTTGAACACAAACTTTAAAGAATCTTTTGCCGACTTGTGCCAGCAAGCTTCCAACCCTCCATTAGTTTTGCCAGCTGTTTGCTCCTATTTTGCATGAAAGGTCCTGCTTTTCAACAGGAACAAAAATCACTGATATCCCCACTGGGTTCAGCTGAAGCAACTGAGAACAATGAGCTCTTTTCATGTTGAATAGAGATTTTAAAATTATTCAGATTCCTCAGTTCTTCCCCCAACACATTTTTTTCCAGAGGCTCCCCTTAATAATTAGCTATGCAAGTCTCTAACATTTAATTCTTGTTCTTTTAGTTCGGTTAATATGTCATATCTACCCTTTTTCCTCTGTATGGTATATACATACTGAAAATAATTTGCTTATGCTCCCAAAACTATATCTTTAAATCAATACTTATTAAAACATTGGATTCAATCCTGCTGGTAAGAAGGTTATATATTTTGGAGATGCACTAATTCAGGGCCCTTAAGTATACTTAGAATGCTCAAGAACTTAATTTATAAAGATTCTCTATAGGGATAGGGACTGGGTCCTATTGATACATTGTTTTACTAAGTGAGAAAATTTCCTCTACTAATTTGAGATGGCATCTTTTCTACAAATTATTATCAGTGACTTGCCCAGGATCCCACAGTCAGTATGGGTCAGAGGTGAGACTTCAACCCAGGTCCTCTTGGCTTTGAATTCAATCCTCTTTTCATTATGCCACAGTGCTTCTGTTAGGATTCTAGATAGGGGTGGGGAACCTGTGGTCCTCTAAGTCCTTTATTATGGCCTTTTGACTGAATCGAAATTTTCCAGAACAAAAATAATTGAAATTCAGTTAAAAGGATGCATTTAAGGATTTAGAAGGCTACATGTGACCTTAAGACCATAGGTTCCCCACCCCTGTTCTAGATCAATCTGAAGAATAAACTTAATAAGTATAGGTGAGAGTTGGAAAAAAATGTGCATTCCAATTTAATTCAGTTCAACTTAACAAATATAAGTGCCTATTGTTTGCAAGATATTGCAAAAAGGTTTAGAGGATACAAAGATGAAATAAAGTATAGTTGTTTTGTTTTTAATTTTATTTTTAATTTATGGAATAAAACAAGTATTTCCATAACACAGTATAACTTTTTAAAAGATTGCACAGGAAGCTACAAATCTATTATGTACAACTTGCTATTCCTTTTAAATATGATAAAGTTATAATAAATATATAAATACAAATTAAATATAAATATCATAAAGTTCTTGTTCCCAAAGAGTTTACAGTCTAGCATATAAGAAAATGGTAAATGTCTAAGATATTCAAGAGTGGGGGAGTATTTATAGCTGGGGAGATCAAGGAAATCATCACAGAGGAACTGGTACCTTGAGCTGAGTATTGCAGGCAGAAACTACAATTGATTTTGTATGCCAGAGAATGGGGTATTCCATTTTTGCAATGTGGACAGCCTGGAAAATGTACAGAAACCTGAAGGAACAAGATGAGATCAGAGAAGAGTGAGTAGCCTATTTTGGCTGGAACTGAGAGAATAGGACTAGGAGTACTGTGAAATAAAAGTGAAAAGGTTTGTTAGAACTAAACTCTGGAGGAACCTGAATAAAGCTAAGGAGTTTTTAATTTTATTTGTTTCACCACCAGGAGGCTCTGCTAGCCAGATGTATCAGTATTAGGGGCAACAGTGAATTTCAGGGATGTATAAAGATGTATAATGAATGTAAAAATAACAATAATAGTTCACATTTACACAATACCTTAAATCTTGCAGAATACTTTATTAACTACCTGTAATGCCAAGCAAAGGCAACTTCCCAAGGTTCAAAATACCAGCATAGGTGCTCTCCATTTTATTCACTGAAAAATTAAAAACAGAAAAAATCAAAATATGACATCATTCAAAATACAGCATTTACCAAGTGTAATTCAATAATCTCCAAGTACTACCCCATCCCTGGACATTACATTCATTTAATCAATCACAGAGTCCCTCTTCTAAATACTACTCCACCCCTAGGCTGTACCTTCATTTAGTCCATCACAAAGCCCCTCTTCTCAAATGGAGATGAGTTTCCAGTCATAAGTAAAGTACATTCATTTGTTCAATCACAGAGCACAAAAAAAGTCAAAAGTTCCCCACCCTTGGATTACAACTGAATAGGCCATCTACCCCAGAGTTACAACAAGCTTAAGCACAGCATTTTATACCCAAAGAGAGGTCTTTTCTTCATGTTGACCTGAGGCAAGTTCTCAGCAATCTTTGTTCCTGGGGAGACAAAGCTTAGCAAGGCCACAAGATACATTGCCAGTGTCTTCATTAATTCATTCTCTGTCTACAGAACAGTCTCAGGAGCTCTGAACCAACAGCAAGGTTCCAAGGCCTCTGCAACAACAGGACTGTCTTTCACCAGTGGACAAATCTGGCAAAACAACATCAAAACAGACAGACAAAGTACCAGCATAACAGCCATGTCTCCTCAGTCCTTGGCAGCTCTGGGTGGCAGTTCTCAAAAGTCCTGGGCAATTCAAAGTGGCCCTCAGCAATCCTCTCCATCTCTCTCTGCCTCCAAGATGCTGCTTCCAAAAAGTTCTTCTTCCTCTCTTTTCTTGTGTCTCTCTAAATTTATGTCACCAGCTCATCCCAGTTCAGCCCTCTCTTTTCATGTCAACAAGTCCATCCCACAAGTGGGATTCACAAGCTCTGGGTTTTAACACAATCAAACCAAAAACCAAGCCAATACAGGGGGATCTTTAAATTCCATTAGTATCATACTACCTTAAGAGGTAGGTAGTGCAAATGTAAGCATTATATTTCAACAATAAAATATGATTCAATGATGGGTTCAATTATCACCTTTATGTAAGTGACTCAAAAATTTACACAACAAGCTCTTATGTCTTTCCTGAGCTCCAGTTTTGTATCTGAACTGCCTTTTGGACATCTCCACCTGCATGTCACATAGGTATGTCAAATATGACACACCAAAATGGAATTCATTATTTCTCCTCTTCTCTGTAGAAGGTAGCCCTAACACTAACACCTTGAGTCCAGGTTGGGATGTTGTTGGGATGAAAAAGTAGTCACAAATTGTTGGATGGTTAACTGGTCATTAGGGCTCCTAGGATATGGCAAAGGACATAATGAGTTGTGTGGTCTTTAGAAACCCTCCGAGTGTGGAGGCTTAGACTCTACATTGCTGGACTCTACATATATGCCCTTAGATGACTGGGCAGCTGCATTGAGAAGCTGGGGGTCAGTGAGATCCTCGTGGGAGCTTTGTCTCCTTTTAAGCAAAGCCTTACCATGTTCCTGGTGGAAGGAAAGAAGCTGTATCAGGGAAACACTGGTTCTGCCACACCCTCAAAAAAAACCCCAAACTCAGCCATTTTCATAACCTCTATACTTCTGGTCAACCAGATTTGTAACCTCAAATTCATTTTCAGGTATAGCAGATGCAAAGATGAAATAAGACATTGATCCTGCCCTCAAGACAGTGGAGACCTATGGGGGTTTGGAATGTTTGCACAAATAACCCCTAGATATGCTCCCTCACCCCAGCCACTTTTGAAAACACATATACAATCCCTTTCTCTTTTCTCTGGCACTATGGACACCTTAGTTAAGGACTTCACCTGGACTATTGGGACAGGTTTTTAATTTGACTCCCTGCCTCAGGTCTCTCCTTTCTCCAATCTACCCTCCAAATGGCTGCCAAATTCTGCCATTTTAAGCCCTTCCATAGATAATGATTAAATGTTAATATTGTACATATGCACCAAAATAGCATAGCATCTAAATCCATGAAGTTAAATGTGAAAAGATAGATAGTAACAACAAATAGAGATCATAATCCAATTTCAAGAGGAAAAAAGGGGGGTGAAAAGAAATTATCAGTGTGGGGGGATAGAGAGGGGAAAAACCTTGGTTCAGATGAATTTACAAAATTCTATCAAACTTTTAAAGAATATCTATACCACAAATTAGTCTCAAAAATTAAGATTGAAAACACTACAAATTCCTGGAACAAATATAATCCTAATATGTAAACTAGAAAAGATAAAACAAAGAAAAAAACTATAGATAAATTTCATTAGTAAATTTTGATCCAAAGATTTTTTTTTTAATTCTGGCAAAATGACTGCTACAATTTACCCCCCTGTAATGGGAATGTAAATTTTGAAGATCTTCCCTGCCCCTAGGCTAAAGTGCACCTGGAGCCTGGGGTGGCAGGCTTGTTGTTCAGTAGATACTTTTTGATTGGCCAGTGAGTCAATAAGGTTGTTACATTCTCTGAGCCAGGAGAAGGCTATATAAGCCCTGCTATGTAGCTTTGTTTTGGGGGTCACTTTGAGAAGTGTTCTGTGATTTGATAAGATGAAACTCTGGGAAGCCGTTGTCCAGGGCCCCCCGGCTTTGAAACCCAGATGTTGATTTGGTATGGATGTAATGGTTGGACAGTTTGGAAATCTGTCTACTTGATCTGTTTCTCTGTCTTGATAATTCTGCCTGTATACTCTGAAGTTCAGGGTGCTGACCTTTTTCCCCTGAATGAGGTAAACGATATATGTTTGACTGGTTAAAGTAAGCTTGTTAACCCATTTTGAGTTGCTTTCCTTTATCAAAGCAGATCTAAGAACCTGTGTTGGCAGACACCCTGGGGATGCTGGGGTGCTTGCCACTACACTCCCCCCAAAATTACTTAATATGATCACGTTATACATATACTAAGCTTTGTAAGGATGATGGTTAAACATTAGTAAAACAACATAATCATATTTAAAACAAAAACATCCAAATTCACATTATTACATAAATAGATGCAGAAAGCCTTTGACAAAACACAATACTAATTTATGCTAAAAACCCAACAAGCAGAGGCAGAATATCTTTCTGAAGTCAAAATCTATCATTTTATGCTATAGGTAAATACTAGAAGTATTTCCAATTAATACAGAGGGAAAGAAAGGAGGTCTCATTTCCCTGTTCTTCTAGAAATGTTCTAGAAATCATTCTAGAAATATTAGTAAGAGAGGTAAAATTAAAGGCTTGCTTTAAAAAATTCCTATACTACATGACACAATATTCTCAAAATATATAAGTAATCTTAATATTAAAGATAATTTATTAATATTTATACTATTTTTTTAAAAAGGGAGAGGACCAAATCTAGTACTTTTCATAGCTATGAGTAGGCTACAGCAATGACCTCTTGATTACCTGCCCTGCCTCCAGACTCTCTCTGCTTTCAATCCAGCCTGCACATATCTGACAGACAGATTAAATTTTCTGAAACAGTTCTTGAGTCATTCCCCCATGCAAAAACTGTCACTTTCCATTGCCAAGTGGATAAAAGCAAAAATGCCTTAGCCTAACACTGAAGTTCCTCCATAATTTGGTCTCTGACAACATTTCTAATACATTATTTATTTTCATATTTGTGTCCCCAGCTCTTAGCACCCTGCCTGGCACATAGTAGGTGTTTAATAAATGTTTAATAACTATTGATATTTATTCTACATTCTAGTCATATTCAAATAATGTCTTTAAACATAATTTGTGCATTCTTTCCTTCTACACCTTTACTCATGACATCTTTTCTTCATTCCTCAACACAATTCTTCACCTATCCTTCAATATTTAGCTTAAATGCTATATATTGAAATCTTCTTAGACCATACCTGACCGTGGAAATCTATCCATAACTTAAACTATAATAAGTATATTTAAGTATATCAAACTGATATGAAATGTCAGAGTAAGAGGACTGAAGGAATCCAGGTTCTTTCCGTATCCCACAAAAACAACAAAGAGAAAAGAACTGGTTATACACATATACATAAGAAAAACAAAAGAAATTACAATAAAAATGTGAAGAGTGCTAATGCAATTCAAATATGCATTTAATACTTAATGTTGCATATTATTATTATCCCAAGATATCAGAGTTTATGCAATGTTATAAATATCCTATAAAAACAGTACATGCATTGTTTATTTCTCTTTTTCTTCATTTTAAAATGAAAATAATAACAATATCTGCCCTGCCTACCTTCTAATGTTGTTGTAAGGATCAAATAAGGGAATACATGTGAAAGTTCTGTAAAATGTTAATCCTTATATAAATGTAAGGCAATAATATTTTCCAATAATTTTTTTAGTCAAAGCTATCTATGTTGTTTAAAATAATTTGCCCTTTATTAGTCTCAGTGCTGTTTACTGCTTATGCCTTTATTGTCCTTTAGCAACTAATTTCTTTAACACTTGTTTTACCATTCAATTAATTGCTTGGCATCAGATTTCTAGGGTGGCAATTTTTACCCCAGTTTTATCTTTTTTAAGCTAAGAAATACTTTTGCTTCTTTCACCACCCTCATCTCCCTGCCATCAAAGAACCATTTTATCCTCTTTGCTGGAATTCCATTAAAAATCCAAAATATGTATTCTACATGCTGACTTTCAAGAGAAGTATCCTTTATAATTGAAAATAGCTAATTTTAAAATCTCCACTGTTTGTTAATTGCTCCATTTTTTTTCATTTTCCTCATTAAAGGGTTTTTTTTTTTGGCCTTTTGGAGGGCAATTGGGGTTAAGTAACTTGCCCAAGGTTACAGGGCTTGTTTTTTTACATTTGTTAAGTGTCTGAGGCTGGAACCAAATTCAGTCTTCCTGACTCTGGGGCCGGTGCTTTACTCATTGCACCACCTAGCCACTCCTAAAGGTTTTTTTTTTAAAGAGTTTAATGTCTTAACCAGGCTAGTCTCCTCACTAACTGTATTATTTATGAACATATTTTTTCTTTGGTATTTTTCCTTTGATTTTGTAAAGCCAAGCACATGACTATACAGTATAGTAAACTCTCTATTCATTCAGTAACAAACTAAGACAAAACATTCACAGAAATCACAGTATGGTATTTACAATGTTGTGGCATAACAACTTATAACTAAAATGGCCACATAGTTTTAAGCAAAAGATAACATTCATTTAATAACACAATCATTTAGTAAATCCTTAATTCAATCATCTTAAGGAGGCAAGCTTCCTTAATTGACACAGTCCTCTTTCTTCTTAATTGGAGAAGTCCTTACCTCAATCATCTAAATATAAAGGTTAGAGGCGTTCACCCCTAGGCCACAGTAAGTCATGATTTTCTCAGTTTGCTTTAAATACCCAGGGAAAGGGCTTTTCATCTTGACTTGAGACAGGCTCTCAGCTTCCATGGTCCCAGTTCCTGCCTGAATCTATCCAACTGCCACTTGGGTTCAAAGGCAGACAGCTCTCAGTTCACTGACCAGTTTCTTGTGTAGTTCCTGTTACATATTGAAGTTCACAGTGTCTTGTCGACCTCAAGTCCTTCACAGTTTCTGTCCTGGGAAGACAAAGCTTGACAAAGCAACAATAACATTCATGCACATTGCCAGCATCCTCATCAATTCACTTTCTTCCTGTGAAATCAACACAGACCCAACAACAAGGTCTGGGGAATCATCACAAATCAACAGTATAGTCCCTGGACCTCTGAAAACATCAGCAAAACTCTCCTCTAGGATCTCTGTAAACATACAACAAGAAAATCCTTTTTCAGGGCTTCTGAACTAGCAGCGAGATCCCAGGGCTTCTGTAACAACAGCACCATCCTCTATCAGCAGACAAATCTGACAAAGTAACATCAAAACTGACAAAGTACCGGCACCACAGCCATGCCTCCTCCCAGTTCTCCTCTCATCTCATTTCTCAGTTCTTCTCAATTCTCAGTTCAGTTCTCAGTTCTCATTTCTCTTCTCAGTTCTTCTCTGTTCTCAGTTCAGTTTTCAGTTTTCCTCTCTCTCCAGCAGTATCAGCCCAGCTTCCAGATTCTTGTTCCCAGCAGTTCTGGCCTCTCTCAGCTTGGGCTTTTCCTTACATATGCTATTAGCTCCTCTCTGTTCTGCCCCTTCCTGTTACGTCAACAAGTCCATCCCACTGTGGGATTCAGAAGTTCTGGGTCTTAATACTTGACACAATCATGAACTTGGAACAAGGTGCTGAGTACCTATTTGATTGCAAATACAAGGGGCAGGGAAGATCTTCAAATTCCCATTACTATTAAAGGTTTATAAAATTCTTTTTTCTATATTTGGTTCTGTGAAGAATATATAGCAATATTCAAAATATTATAAAAGTTCCTATTAAAGATATACAAGAACTGGAAAGAAAGGGACAGCCAACGATCAGGGGATTAGCTAAACATGCTGCATGAACATAATGAAAATATCCTGAACCATAAGAAATAATAAATGTGAAGAATACAGAGAAACATGGAAAGACGTGAATTGAAGAAAAGGAAATTATATATACAATGAATACAACAATGAAAATAAAAGAAGCAGCAAAATACTTTGAAATTGTACAGTGTGTAATTATAATGACCAACCTCAGCCCTGGAAAACAGATGAGGAAACTATCCTTCCCCCAACCCTTGTGCACAGCTTGGAGGCAATAGGTTTAGAAAACTCTCATATGCTGTCATACAGTTGACTTTTTTGGTTGGTTTTGATCAACTTTTTTTCTCTTTTTTAAAATCTTTGTAACAATGGATGGCTTGCTGGACAGCAGAAGGAAATGGATATATTTGGAAATAAGTATTATTTTAAATACAAATGATATCAATAAAAAATTGATTAATAAAAGTTATAGTCTGCTTCTCTCATGTTTTTTGTTTATTCATAAATGCTCATTTTTGTTTTATATCTCACTATTTCACATTTCTATCTCAACTTTGTCTTAAATGGACTTTAAATCTGTCTTAAATGAACTTTCAGAAAGCTTTGTTAGTTATTTCTATAAATTTAGTGAAATTTGACATTTAGTGAAATATTGTGTATATCTTTCTGATTTATCAATATGATTGTTCTGTGAATTTTGCTGTTCTTTCCAATAAACACATCTTGTTGACTAGATTTTTCAATTTCTCATCACAATTTCTTTTGAAGAATTTTCTACTGTACTATGATTTCTGAAATCTTGTCAGAAATCATTTAATATTTTACTCAAGAATTATGTGCTTTGTGTTTATAAGTACATATTTAGGTTAGAAAACAAGCGATGTATTAGATTCTGCTTTCCAGAGAGAGGCTTATTTAAAGCTTTTTTATATTATTTGTCACTAGTGCTTTTAGTTACATAAGCATCATTGGGAATTGTAATCTCAATAAGATTCAAAAATGTGTCATAATAGTCAAATCTGGCCATAGGCTACATTAATAAAAGTAGTCTCCAGAAAATTGTCCTAACAATTAGAGCTACTCCAAAGCAGCTGCTTATGTAAGTTCTGAGCTCCCCCATCTTTGGAGATCTTGAAGCAGAGGCTAATTCACTATTTGCACTCTTAAAAAAAAAAAAAAGGTAGTTCACAAAGTCACTTTTAGGCTTTTAATTATAAAATCTAAGTATAATTCTAATTTAGGATACATAAAATCTAGAATTCCAGGGTTTAATGGGATTTTAGAGATCAGCTACTCTAAACCTTCCATGAAGCACAAATACCATCTATTAGGACAATTTCTTGTGGGTAACATATTATTGGTTTGCTTTTTGGTGTTTTAAAGTCTATTCTGTAAACTTCTCTCTCTTTTTTAATTGAAGTATTCATTCCATTTACACTCAAGGTTGTAACAGTTAATTTCATTTTCCATCTATCATTTTGTTACTTATTTTAGCAACATGGAATATAATCATACTTATTTCATTATTAACAATTCAATACCAATTTTTCACTTATCCACACATGCTCACATAGGACACTGATGAGTTTCTAAATTTCTAGTACCTCTCTCTCTATTTTTTTTTCCAAAATGTTGACTCATTGGCTCTTTCTTATCCCACAGTTTACTCCAGAATTATTTGCTTTCCCCTTCAGACTTATTTCTCATCTGACGCCAAAAATAAAAATGTCTTTCCCCCCTTACTTTCTTCATTTGAGCATTTTTATATTTATCTTTTTTATTCTTTCCTCTTCCCACCAAGTTTGTTTGTATTGCTAACCATAACAATCCTACTGCTTTCTCACATAAGGGGTTTTCTATTGAAATTTTTCTTAATGGAATCAATACTTATTCCTTTTAAGCTTCCCATGGCAATGATATTGAGGTCATATTTAATCCTATCAACATACTTATTGTTTTGTTGTCACATGCCCGCAGAGTATAAACCCAAGCTTACAATCAGGTTTGGGGAGCCAGGACCAACCTTTGGATAACACCTAAACTATATATGCATGTTTCTATATCTATATGTGTGTGTATATATATATATATATATATACATATATACACATATATATGCATGCACATATATAACCACATATTTGTTTTTTAAACACTGCATTTTTATTGTTTTGTGACCTTGGGACTTAGTTTTCTCATCTGAAAAATGAAGGTTGGATGATCTCCAATCACATGTATCATTATTTTGATACCTTTCATCTCTAAAATTCTAAGAAACCATTAGTTCTTAAGAATCTCAGAATTGAAAAACAATCTCCGGGAGCTAATATTCTCAAAACTAGTCTGAGAAGCTGGACATAACTTATCATGACAAAGTTGCAGTCACTTTTCTATTTTACTTATCTTACCAGATCATAAGATCATGGACCTAGAGCTGAAAGGGAATTTAGAATGCAAGTCAAATCCCCTTATTTTACAGATGAGGAAACTGAGGCTGAGAGATTGTGACTTGTCCAACATCACACAACTAGTGTCTGAAGTAGACTTCGAACTCATCTTTCATAGTCTAGAGCTCATTCATTGACACAAAGCTACCTTGAGTGGCAAGAGTAGTTTTCTAGATATTTCTGTATAGAAAGTACTTCAGTTACCACATATTCTACACAAGTTAATCCATGTGTGGCAACTGGAAACTGATTACAAAGTCTTTGGTTTTTGATAGGCTCCCAATTCTTCTCTTCATGCTCTCTCTTGTGGACCTCCTTAGTTTCCACGGGTTTAATTATCATCTCCATGTCAATGACTCTAAATTATATATACTCAGCCCCAGTCTCTCCACTGAACTTCAATCCTGAATCACCAATTGCTTCTTGGAATACCAAACTAGATATCCTGGAGATATTTCAAACTCAGAATGTCCAAAAGATAACTTATCTTTCCTCCCCAAAACTCACTCCTCTTGCAAACTTCTCTAACTCTGTTGAAGGCATCATCATTCTTTCGTTCCCCTTGGTTAATAACTTTCCTGACTGTTCCTCACCCCACATAACTAATCAGTTGCAAATTACATTTCTCCCAACATAATATTTCAAGCATCCGCCGACTTTAGTTTGTGCTCTTATAATTTCTTGACTAGATTATAATTAGGGAACAGTCTCCTAATTGGTCTTCTTGTCTCGTCTCTCCTCATTTCTGTCCAACTGCCAGCATTCTGGACTGTGTTTGACTCAGGTTAGTCCCCTGGTAGTTTATGTTCAATTTCTGGGGTGAAATAAGATACCTGCAGATCATTCAACAGTTAACAGAATATTTACTTAGCTATAACAGGAGGACATTCAATAAATATATACAATGAGGACACTCTGAATTGATTCAGCTGAGTGAAGTTCCCTGCCTGAGCATCCCATCTTGGTCTGCCAGCCAAGCATCAGAGATTGAAGTTCCTGAGGGCTAATTTTTACTCAAGAAACCTGGAAATTATGCCAATTGAGCCTTTATAGTCCCCTGAACTACTCAAACTTTGAGGATGGTTCCAATACCTTTTAAAAGAAAAATTTAGCCTAATGTGTGATGTAGGTAGAAATAAGAGAGATGGGGTTGGGATATTGCTCTCATTACATCTACACTGCTAGAAATGTATTTGTATCCCTAGCACAGTATGTGGTACATGGTAGGTGTGTCATAACTACGTTGTAGGTTGTATGTCTATTTTATACTAACAGGATGCCTCTAATAATGCAGTCTAAGCTTTATTTGATTTAATGACCACAGTCTATGCTCTTAAGAAAATTCTCATAAAGGCATACTGCTGATTAAGGAAATAAGAGGGTCTGGATAGATAAGCCTATTGCTGGTCAAACAATTTTTTTTTAATTGCCCTTACTGGGAGGGGTACTGTAGGATATGGCTTAATTTCATTTTTCTATTTACATTTAGAAGTGGATAAAAATTAAAAGACTGTTAGTGAAAATATTTACACTAAACAATGTATTTCAAATATTGACATGTTTACATTGTACTGGGACAATATTAACTTAGAAGATAACACCTACATCTCTGTGTTCCGATATTTGCTAAATATGAGTAATATTTCTTCTTAGAATTATATTAAAATACATAAATGGCTATTTGTAATCTAGATCACATGTTCAGTAAGGTGGCAAATTAATCATTTCTTCCCCTATAACTCTAATCTTTTTAAAAAAGTGTGATATGTCAGATGCAATTATACTGGAACCACAGGGCCAACAAGAGAGAAATAACAAAGTAAAAACCTTATGAATTAACACTGGAAAACTAAACCTTAAAGTCATCACTAAGCATCGAGCACCAAATTACACAGCAACTAACACAAGCTTTCTTTGACCTTGCTGTACTGTCACCCAGACTATCACAGCCCCTATGCTCTCCACCTACCCTCACAAAGGTAGCAGTCCTTTGCTAAGCCCTATGGGGGGAAAGGGGGAAAGGAAAGCAAAAATGTATTGCCTTCTAAGATTGGACCCCAGGTTAGGAAGCCCCAAAGACTGGGCTGCAGGGTCTTCCCCATCCTCTCACCACTCTACAAAAAAAGCACCAGATCCTATTATTGCAATCAAGCCACAAGGAGTTAAGGAAGAGGCAGCCTGTTTACCTATGCCAGGTCTGAAGAAGGGATGAAACTCAGCTATGGCCAGACCTGTACCACCAAAGCATATTTCAGCATAGGGACCTAGGCTGATGAACCTCATATTTTCTAAAACTGGTAGGCTGAGGCTGTGTTGTAGTTAAACCTTAGGGGTATACTCACCAGGAAAGGAGGAGCAAGAAAACTGATGAAGGAATTTTTTTTTTAAAGGCTAGCAAATTATCTCAATAGAAAAACTATCTATAAAAGCCCAGTGCATAAGCAGATACATTGACTGACAGGAGTCTTAAACAAGAAAACAAAACCAGGATGAGCAATAACTCCTCAAAGAAAATACAAACCTCTCAACTATTACGAAATAGGAAAATGAATCAATGCCCGATGAAATACAGAATGCTGGACTCCTGAGACAGCATAAAAACACACACCAAAAAGCTGCAGAATCATGTCAGAAATTAAATTCATAATAGAAGAAATGAGGATTTATCATAGATCAGAACCCAGAGGTCTTGGTGCGGAATTAAAAAAACAAGACCTTCAATTATAAAAAGGGACTGTTTCAGAGAAATTTGGGAAAATGTGAACTGATTCAGAATTAAGTGAAAACCAGAACAATTCAAAGAAAAAGAACTTTGAAAGACTTTAAGAACTCTGATCATTGTAATGACCAACAAGGAGAATGATGCACCAGTTGACAGAGAGATGGACCCAAGATGCAGAATGAGACATACATTTTTGGGCATAGCCAAGGTGGGAATTTGTTTTGCTTAACTAGTATTTGTTACTAGGGGTTTTTTTTCCCCCTTTAAAATTCTGAACTTAGTAAACAAATAGAATTTAAACCTCCACATACAGTATAAGACAGTTGGACAGTAGAGGTTTGTACAAGAAACTAATCTCTATTTTATAGGCCTTGCTTTAAAATGTGTGTGTTGTGTGTGTGTGTGTATCCATGCCAGTGTAGGTTACATGCATAGCTCTTTTAGGGTGGTTTAGGTTAATTGGGGAAGTTTATTAATAGGTCAGTTCTGGGAGGCAACAGGACAAAACACCCAGCCTAAGGCCACGTCTGGTTATTATAAAGAAATGGAACAAAGAAGGCAGAGAGCCAGGGATGATCTGCGCACGTTTAAGTTTTTCCATGAGACAGTTTCTTTTGCTGTCTACATTCATTCAAGGCAGTTTACATTAACTGTGGAGTACTGAGGTCATGCTCTCATACACTAGCTCCCACCACACATCTAATGCAATTTTTAAAGAAAGGGCAATTTGAACAAGATAAAATATAGGATGGCATGCAATTGGCATATTCTTTTAAGTAAAGGGGTTCAAGCAGCAACAGAAAATAAAAAATACTTGAGATGTTCTTGCAAGGGAAAAACTTATATGCATATATATATATATATATATACATACACATATATATGTATATAAACACACATATGTAAAACCAGAAGAGTAGATTTGCAAACAAAAACACAGTGGGAGGCCTCAAAAGGGAAGATTAAGTGCAATTGCTGAGAAAAAATTCTCCCATCTCTAGAAATTATTTTAAAAGACTGTTGTTCAGTTGTATCTGACTCTGCATGACCCCATGGACTTCTGTCCATTGAGTTTCCTTGGCAATACTGGAGTAGTTTGCCATTTCCTTCTCCAGAAGCAAAGAGGTTAAGTGACTTGAACAAGGTCAAACAGCTAGAAGTTTCTGAGGCAAGATTTGAACTGAGGTATCCTGACACCAACCCCAACATTCTATTTACTAACAGGGTACTAACAGAGGTGGAACACTGGGAGAGCAGTTTCTTGTTTTCATGGACATCCTAGCTGAGATGAAATTTGCTTGGAAAGTTCATGGGAAAGGCAGAGAGTAAAATTAGATTATATAATTTGAAAGGAGTCAATTCTACATGGGACTGCTTCCACTAAACATTATTTCCCCCTAAATCATTACTTCTAAAATGAAGTGTAGCAGAAAAGAGATGATTGAGTAAGATCTACAAAGGTAATAATGTGCTTAAGCCTGGAACATTTACTTCAGAAACGCAATCACATGGGAACAGAAATGAAAGGAATAAAGGTTTAGCCACAAATCAGATAGAAGTATCAGAATATACTAAAAGAATGAAAAGTTAATGAAGATAAAAAATTCTGGAAAAAATAAGCTAGAAGAGAGGGAAATTTTTAACTACCCACTCAACTGGAAGGGGGAAAGAGATGTGACATAAGAGAAAATATGTAACTAAATGAAAGCAATAAATGAAGTTAAACCCTAAAACTAGAGAAAGAACAGGCAATCAGATACAGGAATGGGAAGAGTCTATAGCGAGAGTAGTGTAAGTTTAAGCAAAACTAATTGCCGAAATAGTACTGACTTAAAAGAGATAGGAAATAATTTCAAAAACTTAAAAAAAATAAAGCATAAAAAAAATAAAGGAGGATAAAGCAAGCTTAACTCACTTAATTTTGAGAATACGGCAGCGAATAAAATCAAAATATCTTGCAAATTTTTCTAATCAATATCCGTATGGCATCACTTTTTGTAGCAACAAAGAACTAAAAACAAAATTGATGTCCCTCAGTGGCAAAATTACTTGTGGCATATGAAAAATGGAGTATTTACTGAGCTATTAGAAATGATTAATATAGAGAAGCATGGGAAAATACATGAAATGATACAAAGTGAAATATACAGGAACAGGCACACTGTACCCAATTACAGCAGAAATGGAAAAAATGATCATCAAAAAATAATCAAGTGAATGATGCAAAATTAGAATGACCAGTCACCTCATCCAGTTTCTTTGCAGTTGGGCTACTATGGATGTGGAATACAGTATTAGGCCAGATTTTTTTATATGTTTAGTTAGTTTTGCTGAACTGCTTTCCCCCCATTCTCCTCATATTTATTCTTTGTTATAAGGGATGGCTTTCTGATAAGGGGAAGGGAAAAGAAAATACTGGGAAAGGTAGGTGACATGTAAACATAAGATATTGATAAAAATTTATTTAAAAAAAAAGACACACATTGACACAGCACTTCTATGGAATTAAGAAAACCATGAATAAGTACATATTTATAATAGAAATATTAACACTAACCCATAAGCATGAAATGACTATAGTATTGCACATGGTTATTTTTTTCCAAGACAAAATACATGGGAAATAAATCAAAAGTACCTTTCAAGACTATTCAGTTTTATTGTCAGTGATAACATGCACAAGACTGTAATTTTACAGTTATTGTTTCATTTTCTTAAATATCCTTTGAAAGATTATGAATATGCATTAAAAAAATAGATATACATTTCAGAAATGTAACACATTCAGGAAGCCCTCTGTAAACATAGACCTCTTCCCACATTTTTTTTCCTGCATCTCCCATATAACTGAATTTATGACATTATAAATTTATAAACTGAATCTAGGCCGTTACATTATAAGAAAAAAAAGTAAGATTGAATGCACTAAATTGCTTTTCATTTTCAGGCCTAAGAGCCAGATGCAAAAGTTTTTTATTTAAAAGCAAACCAAAAGAGTTCATTTTCTATAGATGTTAGAAGTCTAAAAATATTAACATGCAGTTTTTATGTTCTTGATACTGGAAGTTATTACTCCTTGCTCTCCCTTCATCCCATCTCCAGATAATTATAGAAACTGTAGAACAGATTTGGTTACTTATTCCTCCTATATACAAGAAATTTTCCAGTGAATTCCACATGTGTTTGAATGACAAAGTGATGAAAAAAATTCTGCTTATGTTTTAAAAATAGTGGAGGAAGCAGAAGCCTTTTTAAGAAGTACATTAGCGTGCCATAAAAATAAGTAATGATATGGAGAGAATCAGTAACACTAGTTCTTTATTTCTATACTCTGTACTTTCTAAAAATCCCTTTTTACTGTACCACTTAGAAAAAGAAGTGTCAGGATCAAATAATATCACAAAAGTGATTTTAAGAAGGCACAGTTAAAAAATTCTTGATATTTGGCCTATTTTATTTAGTCTTTGTATAATGACTCAAAATCTTTTTTTCTTAAAAAATTAAATTTAAACTTTTAAAGAATTTTCATACAATGAATAAAGATTTGATAACTTCTTATTTAGCAACCAAATTATTTTTACTAAAAAAAAGAGATTTTGCATGTTGTTCACATTAGTTTATCATAAATACATTATTACTGAGGTCTTTGAATGATAATAGTGTAAAGCTTAAAAAACAAAACAACTAAAATACTGTCATTAATGTTAGATGATTCAAACAGCAAAAAACTTGTTTCCAAGTTTTATTTTTAATAAAAAAGTGATCTAGTTCACATTATTCAATGTCAGCTAAATTGTTAAAAAACTAAGTTTTTAGTTACAATAGTAGACTATAAGAAATTAACATGCTTTTGTACAAAACGGATTTAAATAAAAACTGACACTCAAAGGATCTCTGAAATTTTGCCAACTTCCAGCCCAGTGAGAAGTAAAACCATAGTTATTTTATATAAATAATTCAAAATTAGAGTTTATAATGGAAATGCCAACAAGTCATAACTACATCAGCGTTGATAGTTTCCACTATACTTTCAACTAGGCACAACAAATGTGCGATATTTGACAGACTTTATAAAATTAAAGCTTTCAAAACTATACATAAAGAATATATAAATAACAGTGTATTATGTGTAAACCACTAGGACTGTTAAAAAAAATAAAGATGTGAACTAAGCAGTTATCTGATAACATTTCAATAAGCTACTTTCTACTATAGCTTTATAAAGCTATGGTTTGTTAATTTTACATTGCTGTAAAAAGTAATTTCATTCCAGTATGTGATCTTCAAATCTTCCAGATCCTCATGCTCATCTCATCAAGAGATCCCTTCATGAAGTCAGCTTGTCATATTTTCCGCAGCCTAGAAGGAGAAAGAAGACTCATTACAATGAAACCAATAAGAGACATTTAAAAGAAATATTTTGGCAATTCAAAATGATCATTTTTAAAAACTGCATTTAATAGGTTCTAATGTTAAATAATATACTTAAGTTAATTACTGTATAAAAAGTTTGATTTACATCCTTGAATTCACCTTTAGTGGAACACTTTTAATTCTTTTTTTTTTTTGCCTTTTGGAGGGCAATTTGGGGTTAAGTTACTTGCCCAAGGTTACACGGCTAGTATTTTTGTGTGGATGTTAAGTGTCTCAGGCTGGAACTGACCTCGGGTCCTCCCGACTCCAGGGCCAGCGCTTTACTCACTGTGTTAATTAAAATTAACACTTTTAATTCTGTCATTACATGACCAAAACCATGAAAGGGGTTCATCACAGAATAGAAGGAAGAAAAAGAATAATTTTATTTGCCATTTCTCCAACTAGAGATGAAAATAATTAGGTAAAAGAGCACGGATATTTGGGAATGATAAGAGAGTTAGGTGCTCTCTATACTAAAGAAGATGATGAAGGGGCTTAAGAAATACCTCTCCACATTCAAAGTTATCAGGGACAAAAGAAAAGAAAAGCTTTACTGTCGGTGTGGGCAGAGGGGGAAAAGATGTTAAAAAAAACATAGGAAGAGCAAAATGAGGTACCTATGTCAGGAAGCTAGAGCCTAAAAAATATCAAATAAAGGAAAAGACTATTCAACACCCAGAGTTAAAAACAAACAAATAAAAAACAAAAACCAAATCAGAGGCTCTTTCTGAAGAGGAAGTCAGATGTTCAAATTCACAGGTGTTTCCAAGTAAAACATCACATAATAAAGGTCAAAGAAAAAAATAACGGTTGGTGACTGCCTGTTTATGGATATGAAGTTAGCTCCTGGCTGGCCTGACTACAAATATAGGGAAGTTTGCTTACCTCTCCTCTGACTCTCAAAGTCTAGTTTCTTCAAAGAACAACTCACTTGCCAATCCTTATTTGAAGGCTTTCTTGATAGACTATTAACTCTTTTGTGGGTAGAGGCAATTTCATTTTTTATCTCTGTCTTGCTAGTGCTTCACAGAATGCTTCAATACATGCATATATTGACTGGGTCTTTGTCTTGATAGATCATATTATCAAGACATAATAGAAAACCTTCCATTCCAAACACATTACTACTATACAACTATGGTCATTCAAATGGTCCCAAATGTTATTACCAGAAAGAAGTTGGAAAGCACTACAAGAATCTCAGGCAAGAAAATTGACGACCATTCAAAGTGCACAGGCTATGTTTTTATCACTGTGGCTCACTGAAGGAAAAGGGTGCATGAGAGAAAAACTGATTTAGGAAAAGAACTGGTTAAGGCAATAAATGAGAATGGATGCTATCACAGGAGCAACATCTACCCCAAGCAGGTTAATTTTCCCTTAAAAGGTGCTAAAATCCCCACCAAGACTTAATTGTCTCAGGGGATTAATGCCTTTGACGCAGCTTCCTAGCAACCTAATCACAAGAGCCATGCCATGAAAGAGCAGGAGGAGCTATGATATAATCAGGCCTGATTGTTACACCAGCATGGGCAAAGAAGCTGTGCCAATAAAATATCTTTGCCGAGTATCTTTCCATGCTGTGGCTAAAATCTTTTGTTAACTGTTGGATGGGCTACAGGTAGGGGTGTACTAGAGCCAGCTTGTATCAGGTTTGAGAGCTTAAAATTAAATTTTCAATGTTAAAGTTTCAGTGTGAGCACTTATACCTCAGAAATTAGCAAACCCTACAAATCAGGGCTTGATTTATTCTTTCTTTGATTGTCTAGATTTAAGAAATTAATGGAGAAAATGTTAATAATGCAAATTAAACTTAAAACTATGCTACATGCAGTTTTTTGTTTTTTAATTTGTGAAGAGCTTTTGTTAAACACTTATTGGCACACCTCTGGCTACAAGTTATTTCACTTGATTCTAATTACAAAGATGAATATTAGACTAGCCTGAAACATGCCAAGCCTACCTCAAATAACATCTGGATTTTTGGCCCATGGCTCCTGATCAGGGAAGAAGTACCCTTAACAGAGGATCGAAAGAATGGATTTGCTCAGTATCTTGTAAATCTAATATTTATAAAAAGACTTTTAACTGAAGAGGAAGGAGGTGGGGGAAATTGCCAATGCATATCCACCAAGCTAAATCCCATATAAAACAATAACAAAAGAAGAGCAGTTGAAAGACCCATAAGTTCATGGAAGTGAAAAAAATCCAAAAAAGGGGCTATTGTTAAAACTCAAATGCTTCTCCATAAATGTACAACATTCTGGCAACAAGAGGAAAAAATGTTAATGCAAAATATACTTAAAAAAGTGCCATGTACACAGTTCTCTGTTTTTTAATTTATGGAAAGCTGTTTGTTAAACATTTACTGGCACACCTCTAGCCATAAATATCTCACTTGATTCTAATTCCAAACATGAAGCACCAGACTAGGTTGAATCATGACAAGTCTACCTCAAATAACATTTGGATTTCCAACAAAGACTACAGATAGTATGGTCCTAATACAGGGAAACATATTTGACCTAATACATCACTGGGATCTGGTAGAATAAAATGCATAACCAAGTAGAAACCTACTCTGTAATGGAGATTATCTTATTTAAAAGAAAAAAGTGGGTTAAAAAGAGAACAAGAAAGTGGAGTTTGGCATTATGTATTTAAGATGTATGGAGGAAATCCATGAAAGGTAAAAGCAGTGAGAAGGGGATGGGACATGTTGAAGATCAATACAAAGAAGGAGAGGGGAGGAAAGGAAAAGAGACGGAGGGAGGGAGAGGGAGGGAGAGAGAGGGAGAGAGGGAGAGAGAGGGAGGGAGGGAGAGGGGGAAAGAGGGAGAGAGGGAGAGAGAGAGAGAGAGAGAGAGAGAGAGAGAAGAGCATGAGTTGTTTTTTTTTTTACAAGAGGCAGTATGATGTAGTTGATAGAGCTCTGGCCTAGGAATCAGAAAGACCTAGGTTCAAGTCCCTCATCTGAAACATTCAGGCTCTTACTGAAGCTCTCAGTGCTCTATACAACTCTAAGACTGTAAGCTGCAGAAAAGGTGCTGACCTGCATTGAAAGAAGTTTCCTCACTGAGGAGTTCCCTATGCTAGTGACATTAAAAGTCCAGTCCCTATCCCCATAGTCCTTTCACAACAAAAACCAGGCCAGTTTATAAGTAGGGCCTAGACATGTTTTGTGCACAATACTCTTTCCAACCATTATTAAACTCCAGTAAGTTTCACTTTCTTTTCTTACATAAATATAACAGAGCTAGGTTATGCATATGGATGACAAAGAAAGCAGAACACAGGATAAGACTCAAAGGATTCTTCCTAGGCTACTTAGAATGTGATGACATCCATTTAGGTGCTTTGAAAGGTGCAGTTAACTGAAAATACTACTTATTAGCATTTTTATTATTATTATTTTATTAATAGTATCAGGCACTACCTGATTACATTTCTGTGAAGTATGGAGAAGCCACTATTTGTTCAAAAACCTTGGTGGATGGACTTAAATGGATTTTAAAAGTTATGTTTTGCTACAGGTAAGAATTCTATTAACCAGAGTGGGTTTTCTTTTTTGTTTCATTCACAAGTTACAATATAGGCAGGTTGTTAGACCAGTAACCAGGATCAAAAAAAGGGGTGGAAACAAAAGAAGGGAAAAGAGAAGTCTTCTCTTCAAACAGGAAGATACAAAATCAATAAAGACTAAAGATACTGTAGTATAATGGAAAGAATGGATTGGAATCAGCTGACTCAAATTAGCAACTACATGATCTTGAACAAGTCTCTGAACCTTTCAATCAATAAAAAATTATTTATTAAGCACATACTAAGTGCCAGGCATTGTTTGAGGTGCTGGATATATAAAGAAAAAAAATGAAACAATGCCTCACCTCAATGAACTTTATTGAAGCCTCCTGGGTCTGTCTCCTGATCAAATAAGATGATATGTCCAAAGTGCTTTGTAAAACTTTAAGTGCTATATAAATGTCATTATTAGGGACTGAAATATTTTTCCTCATCTATAAATTGAGGGTGATGGGGGTTTTTATTGTGTGTATTTTGGCTCTAAATTTCTATGTCTTCGACCCTAAAAGGGAAACTAAATGGAAACATGAAAAATTATGAGGTTTTGTTTTAGCAAACATTCAGATGAACTACAGAGATTTAATTCTCATTTTTCCCCTCTGGTTCTAAGGGAAAAGATACTAGAATTCAAAGTGTGAGGACAGCAACTTATCCACTTCTCAGTACTATATAGTTAGGATTCTTTCACCACAAATCAAGGTAAGAGTGGGTGATAGAGGAAAGAGGTCTTTAAAAGACCCAGGAGGGTTAAGAGATTCAGGGTAAGGCAGTTGTATGTGGAAATAAAACCAAGGTTTTTGACCTTAGGCAAGTTAATCCAATTCTTTTGAATGAAATTTTCTTATCTATAAAACAAGAGACTTGGGTCCAGTTGGTCTTCAAAAGCTCTTCCACTTCTGGTAATTAACGTCTTTGAAAAGTTTGAATACAGTCATACTATTCAGAGAGGAAAATGAGTGAAAGCAAAATACTGACTGTGATTCAATTGGAGGAGAAAAAGGAATGCAGCAAAAAAAAAAAAAAATCAACATAAAAGCAGTTTCCAGCCTGTGTATACAGATTTTTGTAGAAGTGGTCTGAGAATCTGTATGTGCAATTAGTATTATTATTTGAATGTATTGTGTGTATGGATGGATGGATTACAACAGTTTTTAGTGAAACATGATTTATTTAAAAGCATTACTGAATTCATGTTGAGAGGCAACATGGTGTACAGAATGCTGGCTGTGGAGCCAGGCAACCTGGGTTTAAGTCCTACCCCTAATCAATAATGGATGTTTGACCCTGGAAAGTCATTAAACCTTTTTAGGTAACTCTCTAGGATTGTAAGTTGCAGAGAACTTGCTGACATTTACTAGAAGAGGGAGTATCCTCATCAAGTAGTTCTTTATGCCAATGAAATCACAGGTCCACTTCCTATTACTGGATTCATAATAGCTTTTTGCTATCATGTATCTTCTTAATCAATTAATGCTAACAATATAACCAGCATGGAAAGGGGGGTAGGGAGGGAAGAAATCACTAAATTTTTGGATATTAAAAATAGGTCTTCATACTGGAAAAATTTGAGAACTATTCATTAAAATGTAACTGGTTCTGGGGAGAATCAATCAATTATGAAAGCATTTATTAAAATATTTGTTATGTTGGAGATAGAAGAAAAGTAAAAACAGTTTCTGCTCTTAAGGCATTCACATTATTAAGAGAGAGACAAGATGTAAAAATAAAAGGTACATATGAGATATATACAGCGTCGATGGGAAGTAATTTCAAAGGGAAAGGAACTAGCAGCTGGCAGGGAGATGAACATGAAGGGGAAAATGGGAAAGGCCTTCTGCAGAAGGTGAGTTATGAGTTGAGATACGAAGCCAAGGAAACTATGGAGGAAAAGATGAGGAAGAAGAAAATTCCAGGAAGTGAGGGATGGCTGGGAGGGCCAAGGAAAGGGAAGAAAGGGTAGAGGAGATAATCAGTACAAAGGCACGGAGACAAGAGAGAGGAGCGCAAAAAGACCAAAACTACTAAAATGTAGTTTGTGGAGGAAAGTGAAATCTATGAAAATTGAAAAGGTAGGAAGCAGCCAAGTTAAGAGTTTTACATAAAGATTTAACACCCCACCCCCCCACCCCCAAAAAGGAATTTATATTTGAATCTGGATGAACTGAAGAGAGACTTGAGGCTGGAAAATCAACCAGAGGGCTACTGAATAGTCTAGGCAAGAGGAAATGTGTACATTAAGTAGCATGGAAGCTGTGGAAGTGAAGAGAAGGGGATGTATGAGAAACACAATAAAGGTAGAAACAAGATTTTGGCAATGGACTGGAGATGTGGTTGAGGGTGACAACATGGGAATGACAACATGGTTGTGGACTTTCTACTAATTATTTTAGTTGTTAGTGCTAGCCTTTCCAAACTACTTCATAATTATTTTGCTTATACTTATGTGTTCTTGTCTCCCTCATTAGGATGTAAGCTTCTTTTAAGTTCTTGTTGTTCAGCAGTTTTTTTCATGACACCATGAGGGGTTTTCTTGGCAAAGATATTGGAATGACTTGCCATTTCCTTCTCTAGCTCATTTTACAGGTGAAGTAAACTGATGCAAACAGGTTTAAGTGACTTACTTGCCCAGGGTCACACAGCTAGGAAGTGTATGAGGACAGATTTGAACTTGTAATAGTAATGGAATTTAAAGATCCCCCTGTATTGGCTTGGTTTTTGGTTTGATTGTGTTAAAACCCAGAGCTTATGAATCCCATTTGTGGAATGGACTTGTTGATGTGAAAAGAGAGTGCTGAACTGGGATGAGCTGGTGACGTAAATTTAGAGAGACACAAGAAAAGAGAGAGGCAGAAGAACTTTTTGGAAGCAGCATCTTGGAGGCAGAGAGAGACAGAGAGGATTGCTGAGGGCCAGTTTGAATTGCCCAGGACTTTTGAGAACTGTCACCCAGAGCTGCCAAGGACTGAGGAGACATGGCTGTTATGCTGGTACTTTGTCTGTTTTGATGTTGTTTTGCCAGATTTGTCCACTGGTGAAAGACAGTTCTGTTGTTGCAGAGGCCTTGGAACCTTGCTGTTGGTTCAGAGCTCCTGAGACTGTTCTGCAGACAGAGAGTGAATTGTGCCCACTGGTGAAGGTCAATGCTGTTGTTGCAGAGGTCCTGAAACCTTGCTGTTGGTTCAGAAGCCCTGAAGAAGGATTTTCTTGCTGTATGTTTACAGAAATCCTGGAAGGTTTTGCTAATATTTTCAGGGGTCCTAGGACTGTTCTCCAGACAGAGAATGAATTAATGAAGACACTGGCAGTGTATCTTGTGCCTTGCTAAGCTAAGCTTTGTCTCCCCAGGAACAAAGATTGCTGAGGCCTTTGCTTAGCATTACAGAACTCTGGAAAATAAGTCTTCCATTCTCCATGCCAGGTACTCCATCAATGGGCCACCAAATTGCCCTTCCTTTTAAGTAGGGAGTATCATTTATTGTAGCTGTAGCCACACTGCTCAGGATAGTTATCTGGCTCACAGGAAGAGCTTAATGAATACTTGCTAACTGACTAGGAGGATGGCAGTGCTCAATAGTAACTGGGAAATTCAGAGCAGGGAGAGTTTGGAGGAAAAAAAAGTGCTGTTTTAGAAATGCTGAGTTTGAGATATATATGAAGAGGTAGTGGGTAATATGGCACTATATAGATGAGGAGAGAGACTTGCAAAGGAGAAAGGTCACTCCTTCAAGAATATTGAAAAAACAGTGCCTACAAAGGCAGGAGAGGTGTTCTTGTAGGCTCCCAGACTTGGAGAATTCTAACGTCTCTTTAAAATCCGACTTAAAAAAATGACTATTTTTACTGGTCACTTTTGTTTTTATAACACTTTCATTTCTAAATATATTCCCACTCCCCAGTTGAGTCAACCCTTGTAAGAAAAAAGGAGAAACAAAGTAATTCAGCAAAACCAACACAACCACTTTATCTGTATAATTTGTATAATATTCCAAATAAATATTACCACAACTGCAAAAAGGTGAGGCAGGTATATCAACAGTCCTTCCGTGTCAAGTCTGGTCATTATAATTACATAGTCTCAAATCTGGGTTTTTTTTTTTGGGGGGGGGGGGGGGGGGGGGTTTTTATTTTTTTTTTTTTTTTTTATTTTTGTTTTTTTTTTTTTTTTTTTTTTTTGGGGGGGGGGGGGGGGGCGGGGATGTTTACATTGTTGCATTCATTGTATATACTGTTTGGTTTTACTTACTCCATTCTTCATCAGGTCATAGGTCTTCCATATTTCTCTAAATTCTTCACACATGTAGATTCTTATTGTACAGTGATATTCTATTATAGTTATATACCACAATTTGTTTAGCCATTACCTGAACCTTTCATATAAATTAACAGTCCCCCTCACCTTTAGTGCTTCTGTGGCCTTGCGAAGTTCTTTAATGACAGAGGATAAGGCCTCTGGGTTTATTCCTTGCTCACATAGCCGTACACAAATAGAGAGTGTTTCCATATCCAAGCCAGTATTCAATATTCTTGAAATCTCAAGCAAAACTGAAACATATATAACAAAAGTTTTTTAAAAGTTAGATATAAGAATTCCAATCTATGTAGATAGTATCCTTTAGTCCAGATATTGTCACAAGACTGCAATTTCCTAAGGGATTTTAGAATTAATACTAGAATTTAGTAATGCTATAAACTTAATACTCCTAATCCTTCCAAGTGCATTCATATCTATTATTTTATTTTTTTAAATCATAATAATCCTTGAGATAGGTATATATGGTGATATCTTTTTTTTTTTTAAAGCAATTGGGGTTAAGTAACTTGTTCAAGGTTACACGGCCAGTTATTTCTGGGTGTGGTGCTAAATATCTGAGCCCAAATTTGATCCCAAGTCATCCCAACTTTGGGGCCAGTGCTTTTACTCATTGTGCTACCTGGCCGCCCCTGGTGATATTATCTTTATCTGATAAATGGGACAACAGACACCATGGGTTTGTTTTAGAGAACTCAACAAACAACTCAGATGTGGGGGGGAAAACCCCATGAATAGAGCTTAAAAGCAAATAGAGGTGATAGAGCAAAAATAGAAAAGCATGGCACAGTACTAATAAACATTATCAGGAATCTAAAAGTTCAAATAAGCTGAGGCAAGCTAGAAAAGCTAAGGACAACGATATGTTTGGTTTCTTCTTCCCACCCCCAAAAGTAATGTTGAAAGAAAGAGAATTAAATAGTAAGCTCCTCGAGGGCAGGGGCTGTCTGCTGACTCTTTCAGTATCCCCCTCTCTTAGCAATGCTGGCACACAGTAGGTACTTAATAAATACTTACTGACTGACCAATTAAAGAAGAGATAGAACCACTGCTTAGGATGGAATATAACTGAAAAAAGTTTCTCTTTGGATAAGAGTCTAGAACCACAAAAACTAATAGGCTGTTGGTACCCAAGAAAGTACAGGGATAATAAAAGTATCTACTTGTTCCTGATGAGTTCAAGTCACCTGGTTCAGATGAACTGAAATCTAGGGTAAAGGAAAATAAAACTGCTGTGCAAGAATCAATATTTTAAAGATTGCTATTTTGTCTTTTACCAATTGCTTCTCAACAAATACCCTATATGGTATTTTGTGCCTGTTCATAACTCTGAACTGCTGACCGTGAAAGGCACCATGGGGCAGTGGAATGTTGGACCTGAGAGTCAGTAAGATCTAGGTTCAAATTCTGCCCTAGTCACTTAACTGAGCAAATCATTAAACTTTTATAATCATCATTCATTACCTATAAGATGGGAGAATAAAAGTACCTCAGAGGACTGTTGTGAGGATCAAATGAAATAAAGCATTGTATAAATTATAATTTTACTTATTTTTTTTTCCGCTCCGTACTAAAATAAAGCAGTTTCACCTAGAACATACTGCTAAGGAATAGTAAATTGTCAAAGTTCAATTACTATCAACAAAAGGCATTGGAAACCACCCAATTTTTCCTAGACCTAAAGTTCTGTAATTTCATATCTACCAATTTGACCATTTGTGGAGGGGATCTTTGATGAGTTCCGAATAAGCTTCAACTGGCAGCAGAACTTATGTGTGTGGGGGAGGGGGGAAAGCTTGTTTTGAGGTCTTTAATATACTTAGGGTAACAGATTTAATGATGGAAGGGGACTTCAGAGATTATCTATTCTACTCTCCCTTCCCATTTTTCAAATGATGAAATTGAAGTCAGAGATATTAAGTGATTTGTCCAAGTCACATAAGTAGTAAGCAACAAGGTTAGGATTCAGTTTCAGGTTCTGTGACTTCAAATGCAGCACTGTATACTTCATTAGGTTTTGTGCGGAAAAATTGCCAGGAGCTTTATGGTGCTTTTATCAGATCTGCGCTGTTTCCTTCAGCAATTTTCTAACCTGGAGGGTATCCTTTTAATTAGTTCCTTTGAATTACTCTTCCCTATACGCCCCACAGGCAGTTAGGTGGTTCAGTGGAGTGCTGAGCCAAGAATCTAGCAATCAAGAAGATCTGAGTTCAAATCTAGCTTCAGACACTTACTAGCTATATGACCCAGGCAAGTCACTTAATCCTTAAATTCACAACTGTAAAGTGGGAACACAATGGAAAAGGAAATGGCAAACCATTTCAGTATCTTTACCAGAAAACCTCATGGACTTTGTCACAGAATCAAACAGAACTAAACAACAATGAAGCCCAAAACCAATTCAAGAGATAGTTATTGAGTACCCTATTAGGGAATACAAAGATGGGTAATACAGATGATCTCTAAGGTCCCTTTTTTCAGCACTAAATCCAAAGTGCTTTTCCTTACAACTCTGTGAGGGAGGTATTAGAAATATTATCATTTCCTTTTACAAATAAGGAAAATGAAATTCAAACAGATTATGCCTTGACCAGGGTTGCATTAATAACCATTATACTATCTGAATACCAGTCTGAGGAATGAATTACTAAAAATACATTAAGAGCTTACTATGTGTCAGCACTGTGCTAAGTGATGGGGCTACAAATACAAGAGAGCAAGACAATTCCTGCCCTCAATGTACTTATTAATGTTTTAATGGGGAAAAGACAACTCATATGAGGTGGTGGCCAGAGAGGAGTGTTTCGTTAGTGATTTCATTACTATTTTCAGAATCAAAATTAGAAAGGGGATAGAAAGTACTCTGCAGCAGTAAAGCATGAAGATGGCTGGGGAGTAACATGCTAGTTCTGAACCTGGTCTTGATAAGGTAAACACTCAACAACAAAAGGCAAGGAGTCTAGGGGGAACTTACGGCATTAAATTTCAGGGTAAAGGCTGAAAAACAGAAGCATGGCATGGAATTGGTGTGGTGGACTGGGTCCAAAGCTAGATACAGTGAATGGTCATCAACCAGAAGCCCATGGTGTCAGAAGACTAAGTCCAATACTATTTCTACTGTATTATACTCTAGAAGGAAGAAGTAGGAAAGAGAGTAAATGTACCCAAAACAAAAAGCAAGCAGAGCAAAGGGATAGGGGAGATTCATATCTTTTAGGTAAAATAATCAAGTTAAGAAGAGGTGTTTAAAATATTTCTTTCATGCATCCTTTTAACCTAGTACTGCAAAAAGACACAAATCTACTTGCTGACAAAGTTTTTTTTGTTAATAAAACTTAATTATACTTTGGCATAAAAGGTGCCTTTTCTCATCTCTAAATCACAGTTTAGAATAAAATTAGAATAAAAATGTGAAACAACTATTCACTTACATGTTGGTAAAACACTGATGAAGCTGCTTTAAATCTAAAGGACCTTCACACAATACCTCATATTATACACTTAGCTGTATTGGTAGTAAATCTTTTAACCTGGAAACTCCATAATTAACTGAAATGTGAATGTGTTTATAGTAGAAAGTATAGTCAGTATTATACATTGCCTCTGGATTCATTAAATAAAAAAAATTCCGGCAACATTTTTATGTTGAACAGAATGAATTTAAAAATACAAAAGTAGTAAATCAGAGTTTAACCAAAGGCTACAGTGCTTCTTGGTGTCTTATTTTTGCATCCATGCCTTCCTGATATGCTCATGTTATTAGCACTTAGTCATGGTGATTTTCATCAAAATTCTCTACATTCTAGCCTAAGGTTAGATACTCTAACCTGCCATGCACTATGTGAAAGCATTTACTATCTCTGGAGTTTTACAGCTTTACCTGTAACATTCCTTTGCTGCTAAAGTGGTCTGGTTCCTCTTTATATGATCAGGTAAAGCACTATATTAACTTTTACTATAAGTTCCAATTGTGAAAAAACAAACAAAATTTTTTTCAAAGTTCAATCATGCTTATGCTACTGGTTTCATCAGTCACCATAAGTGAAAGCAACAGCTGGAACATTGGTGGAAGTAAGAAAATACATTTTATGTAATTATACCATTATCAATCAATCAATAAGTATTTATTAAGCAACTACTATGTACCCTGCAGGCACTGCTCTAGATGCTGAGGATACAAAGACAAAGTATTCTACAATCTCTACTCTGTACAAGCTTACATTCAACCAGGGGAGAAAACAAACACATATGTATATGTAGAATAAACATGAAAGAACAGTTATAAATAAATACAAGTAGCTAAATAAAAGGAAGTACAGGAGGGAAGGTATGAAAAGTTGAGGAATCAGGAAAACACTTAGAAGGTAGTAGCTAAGCTGCATCCTGAAAAAAGCAATTTTATGAGGTGGATGTAAGGACTTAATGTGGTACAATAGTATCAAACTCAAATAGAAACTGATTCCTAAAGGCTGATATTCACTTAGAAAGTCACAAATGAACATTATCTATGTTTTATTGGAAGATATGGGGTAGCAGCTAGGTGGCTCAGTGGATAGAGCGCTTGGCCTGGAGTAAGGAAGACTCAATCCTCAATTCAATCTGGCCTCAGATTTACTAGCTTTGTGACCCTGGGCAAGTCTCTTAATCCTGTTTGCCTCAGTTTTTCATCTGTAAAATGAATTGGAGGAGGAAATGGCAAACTATTCCAGTATCTTTGCCAAGAAAATGCCAAATGGGTTCACAAAGTGTTGAACATGACTGAAACAACAGAAATGTATTTTTATTTATTCTGTTAAACATTTCTACATGTTAATCTGGTTCTGGATGACTTGGGAGTTTTGCTAGTCACTTGTTGCCCCTGAATTTGCCACCTCTGAACTTGAATCAAGAAGACCTGGGTTAAAATCCTTCCTCAGATACTAGCTCTGGGATGCTGAGTAACTCAAAGACTCTGTCCTTCAGGTTCTTGACCTGTAAAATGAGGAAACTGGTTGAAAACTAAAAACAAATAATTTTTTTAAAAGAATGTGTATGTACACAGAGCCTATATCAAATTACATACCATCTTGGGGGTGGGGGAAGGGGAGAGACGGGAAGAAAATTTGGAACTCAAAATCTTATGAAGTGAATGCTGAAAGCTAAAATAAAGCAAAATGAGGAAACGGGACTTGATGGCCTCTGAAGTCCTTTTCAGCTATCTATAATCTTATAGAATGTCTTTCAGTTATGAGGACAGTCAATGCAAAGAGACAGAGATGGGAAATGGTCCTCTGTATGAGGAACAGAAATAAGGTCATATTAGGTGAACTGCAAGAGGATGAGGGGGAAAGTAGTTCCACCTCTTCCTATATTAGTAAATTCCCCCTATGTTTTAATATTCCTATATTCTATTATGCTAACAGCACCATTTGCTCTATGAAAATCCCTGTCTTGATTTGCTAAGCTGCTAGCTCCTCCAAGGAGCCTAGTCAGCTTGCTGAGAGCATAATCATCAGTAAATGCCTTTGCTTGGGTTGGAAATGGTCTTAGTCTGTGAATTCTTTCAAGAAGACCCTGCAACACACCTTGACACCTCGACAAACATGTTGGAAATGTGGAATGAATTGAATGTAAAGTCAAAATTACAAAGCTGGGAGACTATAAAAACAATGCCTTAGAAAGAAATAGGAAATTTGGAAGAGGGGTACTTTTTTTGCTGAAGGGTGGGGAGAGGTGGATAATAAATTCTGTTTTAGATATGTTGAGTTTAAGAAGTCTCTACAACACTCAATTTCAAACGTATAAAGGCAGTGGGTGATATTGAAGTCTTCCATACATACTGACATACTGATGACTGGACATATTGATCTGGGAATTATGATCAGAAGTGAAAGACCCAGTGGTTGAAGGAGAAGATGGAGCAAGATCACAAACCCCCTAAGCTATCTCCACTAAGTTTTAAGATTCAAGGACCAGGAACCTTTGACTTCAAGGTCACATGTGACCCTCTAGGTCCTCAAGTGCAGCTCTTTAGCTGAATCTAAACTTCACAGAATAGATCCCCTTAAAAAAAGGATTTTTTTTTCTGTAAAACAGGGACTCAGTCAAAAGGCTGCACCCCAAAACCTAAAAGACTCCAGAACGAAATCAGGGCTGCAGAACGAAAGTTATCCACCTCAGATTCTAAGTCATTTGCACAGAGATAATAATTGAAACCATGGGAGCTGATGACATCACCAAAAAAGAGGGTACAGAGAACAGGGAGAAGGAGAGAGCTGGTACTTAATCTTAACTAGTTAGAAGGTAAGATATGAATGATGTCAGCAAATGAGGCTGAGAAGGAGCAGTTAGACTAGTAAAAGCAAAAGAATGAAGTGTCAAGTAAACCCAAGAGAAGAACGCATCCAAGAGGAAGGGGAGTGTAATATACTGTAAAAAAGCTTAAGATGAACGAGGATATGAAAAGACCATTAGATTTGACATATAAAATATCACTGGTAATCTTGAAAAGAACTGTCAGATGGGTGATGAGGCTGTAAGACTACATGGGTTTGAGTATCAAGAAGTGGAGGCAATGAGTATAAACAACTTTTTCTTGGAGTTTAGATGTAAACTGAAGAGTCAGATCCAGAGAATGTAAGGGTCGTAGATGCCTGTAGGGGCATTTTTCTTTTAAAAGGATGGGGAGTCCTGGGCATATTTGTAAAAAGCTTAAGTAGGAAGTACAATACAAGAAAGGGAGTGTAGGAATAAAGCAGATTAAGTAAAGTCAGTCAGAAGCATTTACTAATCCTCTACTAAATTCGAGGTACTGTTGCTTGCTACATGCTAGGGATACTAAGGCAAGAAACAGTCCCTGCTTTCCAGGAGCTCAGTCTAACCCGGGAGACGACGGCAAACAACTATGCACAACGAGTTGTACTTGGGCTACTTTGGAAACAATCAGGTCTGCAAGGGTGAAAGCGGAGCGGAAAGCAGCACGTTTTGGTGCCGATGCCAAGAAAGGGTGAAGCTCTCCCATTTACATAAGCTCTCATTTCATCTATAGCTAATACATCAATTTCAATTACACCACGTGAACTCACATGCACGCGAGCACTGAAGCAACTTTATTTTCTTTTCAACTGCATCACATTGACCTTGGTCGCACAGATGCATGCGTTCCTTTCACTTTCATCACACTCACAAGTACACACAGACACAACGTGTGTTCCTTACACACGTGTACGCACGCACACAAGCCGGACACCTCCGGAGTCCCTCCCAGTACCCTTCCCTCCCCTCCCCCCGCTGGGTCGCGTTTAGAGAGAGGAAACGGGGAAGGGGGGAGGGGGAGAACGGGAGCGGCCCCGCGGCCCACGGGGCTGGAACCCCGGATGGATAACGAGCCCGCGGGCGGCAGGCCGGGCGCGAGCACATTCTGGGTCCCGGGGCGCGTGACGCTGACGTGGGGAAACGGGACGGCGCGCGCCCGCCTACGTAGAAGCCAAGAAGACACCTCTCGAAGGCGACGCGTCGACCGACACGGGGGTGTCGGGTGAAGCGGTCCGGGACAAGGAGGGGTTATTCTCAAGCTTCCAATAGAACCATCCCTTTTCGTTGGGCCCCGCGTCTGCCTGCGAACTGAAGAGGAAAGGAAGGGATAGGAACGGGGACTCACCGTCCATGGTCTCCCTCACCGCATTCAGGTTGGCCGCCGCGGCTGCAGCGGCGGCAGCAGCACCGCTATTGCTCCCTGCCATGGCGACTGCCCGCCAAGGCCGGGGAGAAGCGGGAGAACGGTTTGACCCGGAACAGGAGGGAGTGTCCTGTTCTCCCTGGCAATCAGGCTGCACGTTGTCTCCACACGCCAGAGGGAGGCTCCGCCCCTCGCGCTGTGTGTCTGCCGCCGTGAGGCGCTCCATAAAGTTGCGTTCATTTGAATCCCGGGGCCTCGTTACTATGGGGGCGTGAAGCGCGAAGTTTCCATTCGAATTTCCTACGCGGTTGCGGTCTGATTGGCCAGTTCGAGGACGGCTCGGTGCGGCGATTGGCTGAGCTCCCGGAAGCCCCGAGCTCTGGTTGGCTCTAGGCATCTCGGAATCTGGGAGTTAAAGAGTAGCTGGCTGCTGCTGCCACGGCAGCTGCGGGACCCCTGGGAGAGCCACCTGGATTCTCGATCTCTGCCGATCCCCACCGTGAGTGTCGTGGCTTCTCACCCACGGCTTATGGGCACTAGTTTTGGAGGGGGCTCCCCCTTCAATTCCCTAATTGTAAACTAAATGGCCTTTTCCCCGGGCTCCTTGTTCTCCAGTCCGCCCGCTCGGAGGATACCTTAGGAGAATAGGGGGGTAAAGGGGGATATCTCTGCGAACTTCCTTTTTCCGGCAATCCGAGTCTGCCTTTGTGGAACTTGTAGGAAGGCGCCTTTCACCTGGCTGGAGGAATCCTTGTGTCCTGTCCTGGAAGCGTTTGACACCTTGCCCCACTAGGGAAACGTGAGCCTGTGAAGGGCCGAGCCCTGATCAAGTCTGTAGAACCTGAGTTGGGATAGGCAGGAAAAAAGAGGGTTGGTTTGAGATGGGCTCCGGTATAACCAGGCTTGGACTTTGTTTAGGGGGTTGGTTGAGAAGGTACGTGCTTTCCCTACGTTGATAATGTCCCATTTGTCCTGTATATACACATATGTATGTGTGTGTGTGTGTATATAACACGTGTATCGTTTTATACTTAGTTGTTTTCATGTGCTCTCCCCCATTAGACTCTGAGCTCCTTCAGAGCAGGGAGTCTCTTCTCCCTTTCTTTGTATCCCCACTGTTTAGCACAGTGCTTGGCACTGTGTTCCTGATTTAATTCAGTGATTGACCAGCCGAGTGTGCTGGAATACCCCAGGGGTCTTATCGATCAAGGTAAGCTGTTAGAGAGAAGTTTAAGCTGATTGATTAGACATGTGGCAAAGTTCCTCATCTGGGGGTGGAGGGTAAGGTTACTTTTTTTGCAATCTAGATTTTTTCACATGACATTCGACAATCTTTTGTGAAAGCCACAATTTTTTTTAACCATTAAAGTAATTTCTTCTTGTTTTGTAAAGAACTGTCATGAATGCTATCGTCAGGTTTTAATAACAAGAAACATGATCCTGTGATTTCCTTTCAGTTTTATCACTGTGCTATGGGAGATGTCAGAGAAGCTAAAATGCAAATAACACCTGAAACTCCAGGGAAGATCACTGTCCTGAATCCTTTTGAAAGTCCAAGTGATTATTCCAGTCTGCAAGAACAAATTGTTTCCAGTCCTTCTGCTTTTAAATCAACAAAGTCTTCATCAGTAAGAATTGAATCATATGACATATACAAATATACGTTCAAATAAAAATATTTTCTCACTACAGGTAACAGTGTAACAGTGAACATGTTTATTAATAACGATAATAGCAATGTCTGACTAATAGTGCTTCATAGCTCTAAGCACTTTGTCCCATAGCAGCCTTGTCAGCCACATGTTATCTCCATTTTACAGATGAGTTCATTGAATTTAAACTTGCCTGCAGTCACATGTTTAGTAACTGCCAAAGATAAGATTAATACTTAGGTCTTCTTTCAAAGCAGTGCATATCTAAGTTTCCATTGTTGCCCCCCTTGTTGGAGTTTGTGAAAAATATGAAGTCATTTAAGCTTCCTAAGTTTCTTCAGTTTTAGCCAAAAGTAGTATTCAGTAAAGCTGGATGGCTTAAAAAAAGTAAAAATTCCTTTGAGTTCATCTTTTACTTTGATAAATTTTATCAGAAAACCCTAACATCACAGATTCTATGTTGATACTGCATTTAATTAAAACAGATTGGGATTATAATTTTTAATTGAATTTCTGGGGAAATTCGATGTCATCCTACTATGAAGGTAACTCTAGATTCTTAATAATTATACTCACAGCATAAATTCTGGCAGGTTGCACTAAGGTAGAAAGTCTTTAAGTACTATTTTAGTGCTCTTCAGAATCCATTATAGAGAGGCTTATTGACAAGAAGTTGGCCATTAAACAATGAATTATTTGTCCATGATAACCCATGTAACAGATAATTCAGTGGATTTCTGATCTCATCCTTGTAGGCATTCTTTTCAGAAACCTTTCTTGTAACTCATCTATGTGCCCTCATCCTGGAAGACCAGACCATTAAATTCTTAATGAGTGCCCCATTAAAAGAGATGGGATCTTTCTCTACATCTCTTGAGGGTGGGATCCATACAATGAAAGACAAAGGCTATCTTTCATATATGAGTGACAGCAAAATAGTGTTTCAGGTTAGAGTAGGAATCTGGAAAACCTGACTTCAAAGCCTTCTTATGAAACTTCTTAGCTTTTTGACCATAGTTAAGTCACTTAGCCTCAATGAGTTTCATTTTCCTTTTTCCTCATGAAGTCATTGTGAGACTTTAAATAATCTGTGTAAATTGCACTGAAAACTTGAAAGCACTAAGTAAATGTCAGCTATTAGGTGAAGCAACATGGTACAGGGGATGGAGTGTTTGACATGGACTCAGAAAAACCTAGGTTTAAATACTGCCCCATAACATTTAATGGCTATGTATGTGTTCCTGGGCAAGTCACAGTGTCCTAAGATTTGTTTCTTCAGCTTTAAAATGAGATTAATAATACATGTAATAACTTCCTTACCTCATCCTGAAGTTTTAATTTGGTAATGTTTGTAAAGTGCTTTACGAACTTTAAAATACCATACAAATTGTAGTTATTATTGTTATCATTATTTCTCTGTTTTGCTACATGATTTTACCTTTCTTTCCTGTGATCCATTTCACTGACACCCTTTATACCTCTTCTTTCATGCAGTTTTTTTTTTTGCTTGTGTTTTGTTTAACTCCATTTTGGAAATTGAGACACACGGAGGTTATTGGATTTGTTCCAAGTTATATAACTAATATGGGCAGCCAGTTGGTGCAGTGGATAGAGAGCCAGGCCTAAAGTCAGGAAGATCTGAATTCAGATCCAGCATCAGAACCTCACTGTGTGACTCTGGACAAATCACTTAACCCTGTTTGCCTCAGTTTCCTCACATGTAAAATGATCTGGAGAAGGAAATGGCAAACTGTATCTTTGCTAAGAAATTCCTAAATGGTGTTGGGAAGAGTCAGTCGTGACTGATTTCTACTGAAAAAGACCTAAAGACAACACATAACTAATGTACATGGCATTTGAACTTAGGCCTTCTGATTCCCAATCCCAGCGGCCCTTTCATTGCGCGCACAATTTCCTTTTAGCTTGTTTCTTTGTTGGGAAGAGTCAGTCGTGACTGATTTCTACTGAAAAAGACCTAAAGACAACACATAACTAATGTAACGTGGCATTTGAACTTAGGCCTTCTGATTCCCAATCCCAGCAGCCCTTTCATTGCGCGCACAATTTCCTTTTAGCGTGTTTCTTTGTTGGGAAGAGTCAGTCGTGACGCTCTCATGCCCATGAGATTGTGAACTCCTGACAGAGCAAAGGTTGTCTTTCGCCCTTCTTTGTATCCCCAGCGCTTCGCACAATGCTTTGCATATAGCAAGCACTTAAACTCTTTTTAATGGTTGCTTGGGATTAGTTTATTCAAAGTCATCTCTGTGGGGCATTTGATTATTTAAAATAGAAATTTAATCAATTTGTTCATATTAAATTACCTTTTGTTTTAATCTTAGTAGTTTTTATTCTAACTTTGGAAAGGCAAAATATCATAGTAGATGTTAAGGAAGTTCAGGGAGACCTGGGTTCAAGTCCTGCATGAGGCATTACTCGCTGTGGGCTGATATTTTAACCTCTCAATGCCCCAGGCAACTTTCTAAGACTAATTACTAACAAATTGTTCATCTAGGTTGATGGAGAGAATTTCCCATTTCACGTTTCCCTATTCTGATCAAATCATTGATCTTCCCCTGCTTCTCCCACACTTTTGGCTCCCACCCTTCACTCTCCCTCCTTTTCCCCTAATTTTTACGTGTGATTAGCTTTAGAGAACATTGTGTTAAATGTTGAATGCTCCTTCTTGAAGGTGACTTTTATTAGTTTTTTGATAGAATAGTAAACATTTGTGCAACTCACTGTTTTATTCATAATTTTTTTTTTGTTAAGACTCCAGGGAAATTTCGATGGTCTATTGATCAACTTGCTGTCATAAATCCTGTGGAAATAGACCCAGAAGATATTCATCGACAAGCTTTATATTTAAGTCATTCTAGGTAAGTTTTCCTATACTTGCATTGAAGTGTAATAACCTGCTCTTGAAAAGTAGTGGAAAGTAAGATCTATTTAAATTGATGTAAAGGCAGCAAGGTGGAGTAATTTGTGCAGATTCACCATGCCAGAAAGAGATATGCTACAGGTATGACTCACTTTCAGAGATATAGATTGTTCCAATTCTGAATGGGAATTCTTCCCCTATGATGATAAACTTAGTCTTAGAGAGATTTTTAGAAGTCAGGTGATTTTTTCCTACAGTTGGATGTGTTGGAACAACACAGAAGAATGTATTGGAATTCTTTACTTCACACACATCTAGTTAAGATATCCACTACTGGTTTTAAGGGGTAATTAAGAAAATACTTTATTTCTCAGAATGTGAGGGAATCAGAAGACTAGTTTAACTGCTCCCCATAAATAGGAAACAGGAAACAAATACATTAGAAACTTCTCAAAGAATGTAGAAACTTTGCACTTAGGGGAACTGTTTACCCAAATGGAAATCTTTATCTACATATGTGTTCAGTCTGGTATAGGGGAAAGTATACTGAACATAGGCCCAGGAGACCTGGGTTTTCATCTTGACTCTTATGCTTGCTATGTAACCATAGGTAAATCCTATTATGTCTCAGTTTCCTCATCTCTAAAATGGTGATAGTAATATTTATACTGTCTACTTCACAGGATTGTTGTAAAGAAAAGACTTTGTAAATATAAACTTATATAGATTTTTTACACATGGTCTTTGTCTCTGGAGCTACGATAAGCTACCATCTTTACTCTTCCCCAAGGCTAACCCTTGTCATAGAAAGCAGCCAGTTTTTCTGGTTTTAGTCTTGCCCAAGAAGGAGGTAAGAGAGGTAAGGTCAGTTTTTCATCTATGACTTGAGTCTAAGATACCCATACTGATGAATTATTTTGATGGGCTGCATGTTCCTATTACACAGAGCCATGGGTTGAAAAGCTGGAGAATGACAAGTGTCCAGATGAATGAGAAAAGTAGCTTTGGCTCTCCTAAACATGAGGTCGCAAACTCAAAAAGAGTTACATTCAAAATAGTGTCTAGAAAGAAGATAATGCAAAGTACTATATAAAAATAGTACACAGTATCCAAGAAAGGCTTAAGCTAAAATGGAATCTGAATTCAAAGTAATACCCCAATGAAGAGAAGTTCAGAGTAGAAAATCAAATACAAAAATTATTGAATGTCAGCAGCCACATGAAATTTATTCACCCATTTTGATGATAGGTACTATTGCCCTTTTTGGCTAGAGAGGTGGGATTGATGAACTCCCATCTGTGTCATTACAGTTAGAGACTCACAGATGTTGACTGTTCACTTGCATTTGGGATATAAATTGTGTTTTCCAGAATGCCAAATTTCATGATGCTCCAACAGCCCATCTTTTCTGATATCACTAGGCTGTTGGTGGCACTACATAATATGTAACACAAAGATCTTGAAAGAATTAAATCACAGATGATTCAAAGGGCAATGGAAATACTCCTTTGAGGTTGTGAACAGTTAACAGCATATTCTTAAAGACAGCTAGCATTAAATGGGATGAAATCATTCAACAAGCTTTTGTTGTTCAGTAGATTTAGTCATTGGTCATATCTGACTCTTCACAATCCCATTCAGGGTTTTCTTGGCGAAGATACCAGAATGATTTGTGATTTCCTTCTCCAGATTATTTTACAGATGAGGAAACTGAGGCAAACAGAGTTAAGTAACTTACCCAGGGTCACACTAGCAGTAAGAGTCTGAAACCAGATTTTTTTGGATTCAGATCTTCCTGACTCCAGGCCTGGCACTCTATCCATTTTGATACCTAGCTGCCACTTAATTGCTTACAATGTGCCAATCCTTATGCAAAGCACTGGTGATACAAAGACAAAGCCCAATGAGTCCCTGCCCTGTTGGGCATTTATATTTTAACAGAAGAGATGATGTGTACACATCGAAGTATATGCAGATAAAATAAACATAAGGTAGTTTGGGGAAGTAGTTCACTAGCTTCAGGGGCAGGGGAGGGGGAACAGAAAAGACTTCATGAAGAACTTAATATTTAGTTTTGAAGGAGATGATGGATTTCAAGAAGCCTAGATAAAGCGGGATTTCATTCCAGGAATAGGAGACAGTTAGTGAAAAGGAATGGAGACAAGTGATATACGTGTGTGTGAAGTAGCAAACAGACTGCTACAGCTGGGTCTCAGAGTGAGAAGGAAAATAAAGTCTAAGCAAACTGGAAAGGTAGGATTGGGGCTTATCCCAGAGGACAGGGTCTGAGAAAAAGAATGAGAGAAAACAGTTTGCTAAACTAGATGGCACACTGGCACCCTATAAGATACAGATATTTAAAGAATAAATGAGAGACAGTCTCTCCAAACTTTTTCACCATCATTACCTGTACTCCTGCTTATTAAGGCATTAGAGTGCTGCCACTAGTGAATAGTAATGATACTGCATTTTACCTCTAGCTGTGTTCTTCAATTAATAGCAAATATTAGATGTTTACCATGTGCTAGCCACATCGGATCACACACACACACACACACACACACACACACAAAATGGAAAAATCCAAGTGTTTTGAGAGAGGACACTTGGCAATTGGGGGAGATCATGAGAAACTGATAGAAGGTGACATTTGAGCTGATTTTTGAAGAAGAGGCAGATGCGAGGTGAAAATACTTTCTAGCCAGAATAGAGACAAGAAGTGGAAAAATAGTGTCTTGTGTAAAGAACAAGTATATAGATAGTACTGGAGAGTACTTTATATTTATATAAGCTTGGAAAGGTAGGGTGGGACCAGCTTGTGAGAAACTTTGGGAGTCAAACAGGAGTTTATTATTTGATCCCAAAGGCAATAAGGAGCCACTGGAATTTGAATAGAAAAATGACATGGTAAGACTTACACTTAAAGGAAAACCACTTTGGCAGCTATGTGGAAGATCAGTTGGAGAAGGGAGACATTTAAGGCAAGGAAACCAGTTAGGAGTCCATTGCAAATATCTAGTTGAGAGGTGCTGAGGGTGGCCACTACGTTAATTTGTTAATTTAAGCTAGAAGTGAGAAGGGATTGGATTTGAGAGGTTATATAGGGGCAGAAATGACAAGATTTGGCTACTTACTAGCTGTAAGGGATGAAGGAGAGTAATTGTTTGCCATAGAGAAGACTCACCTAAGTGACTAAGAATATGATGGATGTGGTATTGGGGGAGGGAAGATAATGAGTTTTACTTTCACCTGTTGAGTTTGAGATGTCTCTTAGACATCTAGTTTGGAAAGTCCATTAGTCAACGAGTGATGTGGTACTGGAGCTTAAGAGAAAGAACAAGGGCTGAATATATAGATCTGGGAGTCATATACATAGAGATGATAAGTGGGAGTTTGTGGTAGCTGGTAGTTACCAAGTGAGGGAGTATATAAATAGAAGACTGGCAGAAAAATCCACAGTTTAGGTTCATTATGTGAGTGATGAAATGGCGAAGGAGACTGAGAAGAAGCAGAAAGGTAGGAAGATAACCAGGAAAGAGCTGTGGCATGAGAGAAGGATCTTGGAAGGGTGTGGCCTGGAAAGATCAAGAAGGATGAGCTCTGATAAAACCTTCATCCATTCCCCAAGGTCTTTCTCCTTTCTCATGGCTTTCCTGGGCCACTGAATTGTTCCCCTTGGTCCATGTACATGCTCAGATCTTCTTAATCCTTTACAATTTTGCTATGTTTGACTCCTTTACTTTGCTGCTAGAAGCAAACTCTTTGATGTATTGGATGAAATGTTGGGCTTGGGGAGATAAACATTTCAAATCTGTATTCAGATGCTTAGCTCTGTGACCCTGGGCAGGTCACTTGATCTCTCTCCTCTTCAGGCTCCTCACCTCTAAAACGAGGGGGTTGGATCTGTGGTCCCTAAGATTCTAAATCGATGATCCCGTGATCGTAGAAAAAGTTGTTTCTCTATCTAGAAGCCCTATTTTATCACCACTCCCTTCTTAACCCATTATAATTGTGTTTTTGTTGTAACTGCTGAGTTTACCCTCTCTGACCTCATTATCCTATCTAATGGCCTTTTTTGAGTTTTTATCTACATTGAATTTTCTGTATTTTTGTCTTCGTTTGACTACTTTTCCTGCCAGATATTCATTCTCTCCTTGGGTTTTAGTGATGCTATACTCTCCTGGTTCTTTTAACTCTAAGCAGTCCTTTTATTTCTTCAGTGGCTCTTCATCCATTTTTTCAACCCTTTTAATATGGTTGTTCCTCAGGGGTTCCTGTTTTTCTCTCCTCTTTGGCACTCTCACAGGCCAAGAGTCAAATAATTGAAGATTTGAAAGGGACCTCAGATATTTCATCTAGTTCCACTTGTACCTCAACAACAGTTCTCTTGAACATAACTTACGATAGTGATTGAGCCTTTCCCTAGGCTTCCAGTGAGAGAATCAGCTTCTTCCTAGGGCAGCTAGGTGAGGCTGAGGACTTTGTGCAACTCTGTTTCATCTAATTTTTTTTTTGGAGGGCAATTGGGATTAAGTGACTTGCCCAAAGTCACACAGCTAGTAAGACACTTAAAAGTGTCTGAGGCCGGATTTGAACTGCACCACCTAGCCACTCCTAACTGTCTCATCTAAATCTAATTCACATGCAAGTCAAGACATCACCTGTGATGTCATCAGTCCCCTTCAAAAACAAAGGGCAAACAACAATAACTTTTTCTTCACCAGTCTCAGGTCATTCTAAGCTTTAGGACTTTTTTTTTTTTTAACTGCCGGAAGAAATTGTGAACGTGACTTTCAAGGGCTTTAGCATTGGGGAAAGAGCCAAAATAAATTTGGGATGTAAAATTTTGAGAAAACCTGAAGTTAAAAAGAGCCTAAGTTGAAGAAGGAGGAGGAGGAAAGAAAGGACTCACTCAAGCTGAAGAAGGAATAAGAGAAGGAAGACTCAAGATGAAGAAGAAAGAGGAGAGCTAAAGTTGATTAATGAAGAATCAGAGTGAGAAGTTCATTCATCAGTTTCTTCCCATCAAATCTTACTTTTTTTTATGACATCAACTTTAGTTCCTTGTTTTATGGTCTCTAGTTATCTTATTAGACATACTTTGTGCATTTGTGAGATGTCTGAAACGATGGGTTTAATTGCTGGTTACTTTCTTGGATTTTGTGTCCTATAAATTTGCTAATTAACTCTTCTTCTGGAACAGCCTCCTTTCTGTTACTTAGCTCCAAGTGTTAAGGGGTTCTTTTTTTCTTCCTCCTATCACATTCTTTCATCCTTCTTATACCACTCATGATTCCTCAATCTCTTGGGTTTTTTTTTTTGTTGTTTTTTTAGGCAGTCGGGGTTAAGTAACTTTCTCAAGGTGACACAGCCACTTATTTTTGTGTGGGTGCCGAGTATATGAGGCAGGAACCGATCCCAGGTCTCCCGACGCTGGGGCCGGCACTCTTACTGTGCCACCTGGCTGCCCCTTCAATCTCTTGTTTTCACATCAAGGCCTTCCTACTTTTCTTTTTCAGAGGAATATTTCATTCTTCCTGATAATATGGAATGTGGATAGGTATTTGTTGAGCTTCTAACTCTTTTCTTCTGGTCTACACGTTAAGCATAAGTAGCAGTCCCTTGACCATGACAGAAATACAAGCATTACGTCTGCAGATCACCACAAAATTTCCCCTTCTCTGTATTCCTCTTTGTTATTCTTGGTAATAGATCTAATAGTTGGCTATCTCCATTCCTGACCTCTTTTTGGAGCTCTTCATATTGGCTTCAAGATATCTCCACATTGATTATACTTCATGATACTCATGATGCAAGTTGATGAAATTGTAGATAAAACCAAGTTACTATCATTTGCAAGAAAAATGAAAACTGAAAAATCCTTTTTCACAGTAGTATTGGGATAGAAGAGAATATGATATCTTCTGTACCAACTGATTGGATTAAGGTTGGAAAGAGAAAGACTGTTGGTTACTTTCACTCTTTTTATTGTAGTAAATAAATTATAGACATCTGACCCAATTCCAAGAATATCTAATTCTTGGTAGCAACATTCAGTGTTTTTTTTTTTTAAACATGAGCAAACCTGAATTTGCCAAAGTTGCTGAATGGCACAAAAGTTCTAAAAGGAGTCTTTTGAGGGGACTGCTATAGTTGCAACAGCAGTTTTCTCTCTGTATTTATTCTATGTTTTAGTCAAATTGTTTTGCTTGATATTCTCTGCATACCACATTCCATCTCTTATCTTTTTGCATTTTGTATAGACTATCCGATATACCTAGAATGCATTCTTTGGCCTCTGATTCAAAAAGCTTTGCATATATTTTTGATTCAGTTTTCTGTGTATGTTGTTTCTCCTAAATAGTATTTTGTAAGCTCTTTGAGGGCAAGGACTGTTTAATTTTTACCTTTGTGTTTTCCAGCATCTCTCATAGCACATATTAGGTGTAGCATAAGGATACTAATTTCAAGCTCCTAACCCTGTTTCTTCTGACTTCTCTGTAGACAGTGGCACTACTATTCATTTATTGGTCTTAAATATTGTATATTTGGTCACTAACTTTGACACTGACTTATAATCTCTCATCTCTTGTATCCAGTTAACTACTAGACTCACTCAATTCTGTAACATCTCTCATGTCCATCTTCTCCTTTCTACTTGTACTGTCACCACCCTAGTACTGTCTCTCCTTATCATATCTTATCATTATCTGTGTTAATGTCTTTTCTACTTACTACATATCATCGGCCTTGAGAGTAGGGACTGTGTATTATCTTGGTGCATGAAGTGTTCTATACCATTGGGAGCTTAATATATTTTTATGATAGTTCTTGTATGTGTCTTAAAGTCAGCTACCCCAGCCACTGGGACATGTTTAAATATTGCTTAAGATCTGACATGTTGACATATATATGTTTATTTTAGGAGCTATTTGTTTTTGTTTTTATGGAGCATTATATTGATGGTGAAGAAGGAATTAATAGGGGCAAACTTTATATTTCCTACCTAAGTTCACTTCATCATTGTAAATTTTAGTTTGATGTTTAGAAGTTGTAAGAAAGACAGCACAACTGATCATGTGAAATAAGTTGTTATTGGTATTTATATACTGAATAATGAAGGAGGAATTTGGATAGTTATTTTACTTTTTTGCAGCATTTCATTTGTTAGTAATGAATAAAGTTTGTTCACATGAATCTATAATATGGTAAGATAAAAAATTATTGCACAAATAAAAAGCCTCTTTTGAGAGGAAATTGTTCTAATCCTATATTTTAATGAAAAGGAGGCAAACACTGAACAGTAAGACACTAATATTTCAAAGTACACATTAGTGTCAAGATGGCTGGGTTTTTTTTTTTTTTGTAAAATAATTCTAAAATTTACCATCTTTGCATTCAATAAAATTACTACTTTGATAGGATTTTTAAAAATCTCCAACTAGATGAAGTAATGGCATGGTTATTTTTTTCTTTACCTTATATAGAATAGATAAAGATGTGGAAGACAAAAGACAAAAAGCGATTGAAGAGGTAACTAAAATTGTTCTTGAACATCAAGATGGATAAACTTTTGTTCTCTGTTAACATATCTACCTAGTACATCAGGGAAACATGCGGTTTAACTACTAGCTCTCATTTTTTCTTTTGTCCTAGTCTTTTTTTCTACTTTCCTTTCCCTTTTGTAATGTACATTCCACCACAGGTATTTTTTTTTTTTACCCCTAGAGAACCTAAGAGATCCTCTTAGATTTCTAAAAATACCCCTTAATCATAAGCATCACCTTTTTTCTGAAAGAATTGTTTAAATTTTGACTGACCCTTTTTTCCTTGATCTGAGTTTCTTCAAGAAAAAAAGATCAAAAGTATAAACATGCTTAGTATTTATGGGGATTTCCTGTAATTTACATGTCATGAGTGTGAAAATATAGCCAATAAAATAGCTTTTCCCAAAGACGGGCAGCTTAGATGTACTAAAGAGAAAAGTTGTGCATTACAGTCATTATTGCTTTTGACCATTATCTTATTCAGAATCTTTTACATTCTGAACTTTTCATTTAAAAAGGCTTGTCTAAAATTTAAAAACCGAATTTCCATTAAGTACATTGAAAATGATTTATCATTTTGCACACGTATGTTTGTGTGTTTAAAGCTCTCCCTGATGCCTCTGTAATATTGATGGACATAGATTGCTCTTTTGAGTAAGAGTTTATATTAAATTAAATATATTGAGTATTTTGAGCTGATGAAAATCTTGATGGGAATGAATGGGATTTTTTTTCCTCCCTTAAATACCTTTAAAGGTTTTTAAATTATAAAGTGCATTTATATGTTATAAATATGGGCAATTTTTTTTTACCACCATAGAAACCCAAAACATTTTGACAATTACACTTTTAGTTTCCTATAAACACAAAATTCATTTTTCACTCCTTTCCTTTTCTAGCTAGTTCCTGTCTAAAGTCACCCAGGTCCTCATGTGTTTTAGTATTTTTGCTGTTTTAGAGAATCTTTATGCATAAATTCTAAGTTTCTTTGTTCCTCTTTGCCTTTTAAAAAGGTTCTGTACACACACACACACACTCATATACACATGCGCATGAGATGTATGCATGCACACATTTAAATTTTAAGCTATTGTTTATCACCATGTTTGTTTCCTGTAATTTTGGCCAGTTGACTGTTAAAATGTTGGGCTGTAGCATGATCAGAAACCAGATATTTCTGTGTCATCTTTTCTGTACACTTAAGTAGATACTGTCCTCTGTTTTCCAGATAAAACTTGTTTTTAAAAAGTCTTATAGTACTCTTAAGTGTTTCTCTTATTTACTAAGTACTGTCATCTGCCTTCTTCATCTTGTACTTTCACATCTGAACCTTGTGACCCAGAATTTTTTAACCTATATCAGTCATATAAACGCTTGTTTTAGAAACCTTTACATACTTTAACATGCATTAGTAATTGATGGTTTAAGAGAAGAAATAAAAAGTTATTCCTCAGATGGTTGTTTTTAGTTATTTACTAAAAAATCTACCTATCCTGTTGAAAATATTTTTGGCTATAATGTATATATTTCTTATTTTTGAAATTCCATGCTAACTTGTCTTGTTTTAAAGTGGGAGCATAGAATGTAGAACTTGGAAAAATGAAGGACAGACCAAAGATTAAATATCTGAGTTAAATGATTAAATCTCTTGAATTGTCCAAAAACAAAGGGTAAAATACGTTTACTGCCATGGACTAATTTTCTTTCAATTATAAAGTAAAAATTGAAAATTCCTGACTTTTTTGTCAACTACTACCTGTTATTTTGTTATGTTTTCCTAATCAAATAAAAATAGGTAATCAAACTTCTTGTTTATTTTATTTGAAAAGAACTAATTTGTATCAGTCTCAAATATTTATTAAGTTTTTAGATAGAAATATAGATAGCTAAAGCATTTATTAAATGCTTACTATATGCCAAACACTATACACATTTTAGTAAATCCTTAGTTCCTTTTTATGTTTGTAATTGGCATTTTACCCGCAGAGATTTGTTTATATTGATTTTATTTGTAATAGCATCTGATAGAGTACCCATATTTATTTATTTACAATCTGAATTACTTCTTTAAGATAACAAACTAGTTTTAAAATCAGATGAATTTATTGATCAATAGCAGTCAAAGCAATTAATTTGAAATGTACTTTTTTGATTTTAGATTTTTTTTTTAACAGTTTAGGTATATATTCTAACTGATTGATACATATTGTATTCATATGTGTTTCTTTTACACAAAAGACATTTGTAAATTGTTAGATAAGAGTCAGTGCATAAAATTACATTTTGTGAAGAATTGGTATCTAAAAGTCTTTTATTTCTTCCAGTTTTTCACTAAAGGTGTCATTGTACCCTCTCCTTGGACTGATCATGAAGGAAAACAACTTTCACAATATCATTCCAGTAAGTGTGAGTCTTCTTTTGAACATGTTAGGAAAATGACTATTTAAAACTTTTTATAGAATATATTTTCCATATCTGGGTTTGGCAATGATTAAATATATGACCTTGAACATTTTTTTGCTTCCTAACAGTACAAAGCACAGTTCTTACAGAGGTTCAGAGCACACATACAATAACTTTATCAGAATTTGATCCTCACATCTTAAATCTTACTGGACTTCCAAAGGTTATAGCTTATATAGCTCTTCCTGAACTGCTGGATATTTAGTTGGATGTTCCAGAAATGCTTGCTTTTTATAAACCTTGTCATCCTCTATATGTGTAGCTAGGCACCTTCATCACCTCTTGCCTCACCCATTGCAGAGGCTTCCTGACTGGTCTGACTGATTCTCAAGTCTTTCCCTTTTCCAATCCCAAAGCACAAATTTGGCTGCATTACTGTATTGTGTAAGAAACTCCAATGTTTTTCTTTTGCTTCTAGGATAAAATTAGAAGCATCTCTTTTGGCCATTTAAAGACTTTCACAATCTAGCTCTAACCTATATTTTCTTATTTCTCCCCTTTCTGGTCTAGCTAAACTGGCCTACTTGGTGTTCCATACCCCATCTCTACAATGTTCTTCTTACCGCTACCTCTAGGAACCTCTGGCTTCTTTCAAGGCTCAGCTCAAGTGTGATTGCCTTCAAAAGTTCTTTTCTGGTTCTTAATTTAATAGTGCCTTCTTCCTTAATCACTTTATGTTTATTTCATATATATTATGTATCACAATACATATTTTTTTATCAAATTATTTTACCAAAATATTTGATTAAGTATCCCTCTTATTCTTAAAGAAAAATTATGTTTTTTATGTATTTATATTCATAAATGTCTTACTTATTCTTATACGGGCAAGACAGTAATACAGTTAACAAGTGAATTGGAAATGGCTAAATGGTTGGCTTGAGAGTTGTCAGTGGCTCAGTAACTGGCCTTAAAATTGTCAACAACGGTTCATTGTCTATTTGTAGGTGGTCTTTTGTAGGAGGCATCTGTCCTTCACCCTATGCTGTTGAAGGATTTGAATGCTTTGGATAAAGGCAGAAGTGTTAAACACATGGGCTGCAAGTTTGACACTCTGCTCTAGAAGACCTTCAGGACTTGGTTGGCTCAAGGGGTTAAAGTCTCAGAATGCTGACATCACCTCCTCATGGCTTGAGTACAAAGCAGCCAGGAGGATCTCCAAAGGGGCTCTGATGCTTGACTCATAGTCTCAAGTTGGGTTACTTAGGCAAGGGAGCTTCACTCAATTGAACTGCTTTAAGATATCCTCAGTGCCTATAGCTGTGTGTATTGTTCTCTGCTGTGGCTAAGTAAATTTTTTTTTAACTGTTGAATGACCTACAAGTGCCTTGTTTTATTCCATTATTGAACCTAAACTAATAGGGCACAGGCCTGAGTTAAACCCAGCTCAGGACATGGGGATTTTGGTGACTGTAGGCTCAATATGGGTCAGCAGTGTTAAGTAGCAGCCAAAGAAACTGATTATTTTGGGATGCATTAAGAGGCTCCTGAAAATAAGGAGGTGATGATCTGGCTATACTCTGTCCTGGTCAGAGGTGGTTCAGTTCTGAGCATGTTATGGACCTTCAGAGGAAAGTGAAAGACTGAGTCTGTCATGTGATGACTGATTGAACTGGGGATGATTAGCCTGGAGAAAAGAAGGCTCGAAAGGGACATGAAAGCTGCCTTCAAATATTTGAAGGGCTGTTATATGGAAGAGGAATTTGACTTGTTCTCTTTGACCCCAGAGGGTAGAAACAGGAATAATAGGTATAAGTTGCAAAAAGATATATATAGGCTTAATGTCAGGGGAAAAAAAAAACCTTTCACAACAATTAAAACAGTCCAAAAGCAAAATGTGTCCTCCCCTGAGAGGTGATAAGTTCCCCTTCATTAAAAGCCTTCAGGCAGAGGCTCTTTGGCCATGGGTCAAGTATTTCTTGTTTCCCGCCCCTTGTGCCTCCCTTGCTTTCCATTTTCAAAAAGGTGTTAGAGTAAGGATTCTTTTTGGGTATGGATTGGACAAGATTACTTCTTTGAGTCCTAAAATTTTTGTGATTTGATATTTACTTTTCTGAGTAACTATGCGCAGTGGAGAGAGCACTGGGCCTGAAGTCAGGAAGACAAGTCTTCCTGAGTTCAGATGTGACCTCAAACACTCACAAGCTGTGTGACCTTGCACAAGTCACTTAACCATGTCTGCCTCTGTTTCCTCATCTGTAAAATGGCCTGGAGAAAGAAATGGCAAACCACTCCAATATCTTTGCCAAGAAAACCCTTAATGGGGTCATGAAGAGTCAGACACAACTGAACAACAATAACAAATATTTATTTTTCTGCAAACATATTATCTTCCCTCAGTAGAATGTAAGAACCAGTGATCCTCATTTTTATATTTGTATCCTCAGTACCTCATGTAGTGGCTGGCATAAAATTTGTTGATTCCTTAAAGACACATAATCAGTGTACATTATTGCCTTTCTCTTGAAAATCACGATCATATTCCTCCAAGTCTTTCCTAAACTAAACTTCTCCTGCTCCTTTAAAATTTATATGAATGACTAAACATTTATTAACATATTATGCACTTCTGCAAACTGTAGAGGACTGGGAAACAGATAGAAAAGCAAGGAAATCCTAAGGATCTCACATCACGAAGGAGGAGCAGCACATTGGCAAGTCAGATGGGGAGGTCTTAGGATGCTTAGGATGCAAATGCGTCTTTGATCCTATTTCTCTGAGGGCTCCTATAAATGACATGATTTCAGCTCCCGGTCACCTTCCTTTGATTGATGCTCCCTTGTCAGTGGCCCTCTGAAAATGTTACTCAGAATCAAAAACAATACTCCAGGATTTCTGGCCCAGCTAGAGGACAGTGAGATTGTGAATTTCTTTGTTAGTCATCTTATCAGTTAGTATGCATATTTGTTTATAAAAAAGTAAATATACATGTACTTAATGGTGTCAAACTTAAAAAAAGAATGGTGGTATGTGACAAAAAAAAGTTTGAAGTCCAGTGAGAAATTAAGAAATGCCCATAGTCATATGTATCACAGGTAGGATTTGAGTCCAGGTCTTCCTGCTGCTAAGTCTATCTCTCTTTCCACTATACCAACCTGCCTCTTATGCTGGTGCATAAGAATTAAACAGAGAACTAGTTTTGTTTTGTCATTTAAGTTTGCTGGGTGTCAGTATATTCATGATGTCATTTCTGTCTTGGATATGGAAATTTTTATTAGTTTTGTTTTTCCTCCCTTTCACTTAAACTAGATACTGGATACACCTGCTTGACGCTTAACGGTGAAAAATTTATTTTTCCATGGTTATTGAATGACTTCTGAAAACTTAGGAATGCTTCAATTCCAGTTATAATGAAAGTAATTCTTGTTTTAGTGAGTAAGGTATTAGAGGTTACAGCTGCTGAATTTAGATTGATTTACTGAGACTCTTGAATTCTTATCACCAAAATTTCCCCCAATGTCTTTCTCCCTCCCAGAGAGCTATCTCATATAACATTTTTTTAAGAAGAAAAGATGAGGGGGAAAATGAGGTGAGGCTGCTGCTGGAGTTGGATAACATGAATTTATAGTGTACCCACTAAGGATGGTTTCATAATTTCTTCTCTGTTTAATACGTTCACATAGGATCAAAGGAAACAGATCCTGGGGATAATCTAGGACTGGGGCTTGGCAATGAATTCATATAGACAAGACCAGAGGGCACAGAATTTGAGAATAGATGATAGTATGGAGTTTAATTGGTTAACTTTTGGGTCAAGATTAGGAAGGGAAGAAAGTGAAGTCAGGCAAGTGGTAAATAACCTGAAGAAGTATTGAGGGATGGAAAGGTGGAGGTGGTTAGGATGAGGATGAATAGGCTTGGGGTTGGGGATAGGGTGAAACAAAGGAAAAGTTGTTATAATAGGAAGTTATGATTAGATAGATGAGTGTCAGTTCTTGAACCTAGAAGTAGAACCCTAGTGGGTGATCGTGAGATTCAGGGTTTGACTATCTCTGTGTGTGACTAAGGTAGAATCGAAGAGTAGGTCATAGGATCTGAGGAGACTTAGGAACAGGAAGGTTTTAGTATTTAAGGGTGCATCATTATGAATGTTGAATTCTCCTAGTGTTAGGGCAGGACTTTGGGAGAAGAAGACTGAGCTAGGGACAGAAGTCAAGAAAGGTGAATGACTTGTTGGCCAGTTTTCAACAACCACCTGGATCAGTCTTGATTGACAAATTTTGATAGAGTGGATTTCAGAGAAGTTGCTGAGTGGAAAGAGAGAGTCTGGACGTGGCAATAAAAAACATGGAATATTTTTGCTGCTGTTTCCATTACCAAAGGAGGGTGGTGTGTAACTGAAGGTACAGTCATTGAAGGGAAAGATGGCCAGGGATTAGTGTTATCAGGCTTCTGAATGCAAGAAGATGGAAGGAATGAGAGGAAGAAGTATAAAATAAAGGGAAATGCTGACCAGGAATTCCTTCCAGGTGGCAGAATTGGAGTGAGAAACAAGAGTTAGCAAAATACTGGTGTCATCTGAAGGAATAAAGCTGAGAAGTGTGGGGCTAGTAGTTAATTCTAGGCCGACTCTTTAGACAGAAGTTTGGGAAGAATGCTGCAAGTTGGCTAACCTTAGGGGTTTTGGAATGCTCTTTGTGTCTCAACTAGGGATATTCCACCTACCAGGCAAAGTAGTTTTGTGGCATGGAGGCAGTTGCCCTGTAGGTGGAACAGAGGTGGGGCCTTGGCTTTGCTCCCTCCTCCTTTATTTGTGGGCGGGGCTGGCCTAGGGGCCCTAGAGGTTCTTTGCTTTCTCCTTCTCTTCTAACTTGCCTAATCTAATTTACCTTCTTGAATTAAGGTATCTGTTTCACCTCATATAGTGCCTGTGCTATACCTATTTGTATATAAGTATCTGAAGCCATGAGTTTTCTTACTATTCTACTTTTGAATGTTTTCTCCTATGAATTACTGTCTCTACTTAGCTGCCTTTTTTATAGTGTATTTGGGAAGTTTTCACTTTTCAACATTATTTTCAGCTTAAATCTTTCTGTGTCTCCGGAGAAACATTTATATAAGGTGTGGTCCATCTCTGACAACATTATATCATTTCTTTATATTAACTTATCATCCAAAATTCAAGGTGTTTTTTTTTTGTTCACAGTCTTCTTAACAAGCTATTTGTACCGTCATCTGCCTTTATATTCTCAGACTGTTAATGTCTTTGGTTTCTAGCTTATAACTTCGCAATCCAACATATTTAATAAAATTTTACATCAACATTTCCCATATTGTTACCTAGAATCCTATATCATGTATAGAGTGGTTTTTTGAGAAAATTTCGATTCTAGAGATATTTTCCTGCCAAATTATTAAGTATAACTTCGGTAGCTTAAAACTGCACTAAGATTTTTGGGATACTCTTGTAATTTTGTACAAAAATGGATTTTTTTATTTTTTGGAAGGGGGAAGGCAAGGCAGTTAGGGTTAAGTGACTTGCCCAAGGTCACACAGCTAGTTAAATGTCAAGTGTCTGAGGCCAGATTTGAACAGAGGTCATCCTGAGTCCATTTCACCACCTAGCTGCCTCCCCAAATGGATTTATTTAAATGGAATTTGGCTTATTTTCTGTTTTGCTCCAAATTTCTACATTCTCCCAGACCTATGGGATATTATAAATCTTCTAGGCCAGGAGTTATGTGTTCCATCAGTATATTTCGATCTCCAAAGTTTTTATTTCATGACCAGATTAGCTTGGGAAATTCTGGTTTCAAGAAAGTAATTTATGATAAAGCCACAAGAGAAACTTAATATTTGTGTTGCATCCTAAATATTTTGAAATTGATAATATAGAAAATAACTATGCCATCCCCAAGTACTCCTTTGGTCAGTAATCTGCCTAGATTGGATAGATTGTGTGTATTTTCCAGTATGGTAATTTTTATAACTCCTTGTGTTTCATATTTACTTATATTGACAAGAGAAATAGTAGTGGTATCAAAATATGCCAAAATGTATATTTTTATATATTGTTCTTCACTTACTTTTTTTTTTTAACAAATGTCATCTAGTAAAGAATGCACTTGGCACTTCCTTCACAAAGACCAAGCCACAGAATTTAAAATGTTTAACTGAATACTTTAATTTTAAATTTTTTACAGGTATAGACATAAACAAGGTATCTCCAATTGGAAAAGAACTGACCCTATCTTCTGGAAAAAACAATGGTATATGTAACAATAATCTAAAATAAAAATATTATAAGTTATGGTGCACTTTATATTAAAACCCATGTATTTTAATGCCTGTTTAAATTTTAAAATACCTTCAGTTTATTATAAACAAACAATATAACCACTAAATAATGTGACTCTTCTTAAGTACAAATTGTAACACCCGAATGAGTGTTGTCCTATTTATAGTGGCCACTTTGGAAGAATATATGCTTATTCTAGGTACATTGCCATTACTTAAAATGTCTTTGGAATTATTGCCTTCAGAACCTGAAGTACAATTGCTTGAATCTTCTTAATGGTGGCTAATATTTTTTTTCCTTTGAAATAGCAAATAGTTACTTGAAGTCAAATCTGATAAACAAGGTACATACCATTTGGATTTGAAAAGAAATTATATATGTATAAAGTAATGAAACTGCTTGACCTATAAACCTAGCCTTCTTTCTCTGATTTTACATATTTTTGCTTACTTTTAGCAAGGAGGCGTCAACCTGAGAAGTAATCATACAATAATAATAACAACAACAACGATGATGATGATGATATTTATATAACACTTGATATATGCCAGGCAGTATATCAAATATTTTACAAATATTATTTCATTTGTAGAATAATAGCAGCTCCCCAAAAGACTACAGATATATCTATAAAAAGGAGGCTATGAAGTTCATGGCAGGAAGATCAGGAGATAATCTCAGAGTCAGGGTCAACATTTATTGTGTTTACTATGTGCCAGGCACTGTGCTAAACACTGGGGATACAAAGGAAGGCATAAGACAACTCTGACCCTCAAGGAGCTCACAGTCTCATGGGGGAGACATCACAAAACTAGAAGATGAAAAAGGGGATGGGAAGAGGTTATCAGGCACAGGGACAAGATAATGTAGCTGGGTGGAAAAGGATCTGACTTGATTTCACCTGGGAGAATGATGAGTTTCTGAAATGATGAACACCAGGAAAATAGTCTGGTGGAAAATTATGAGAATTCCCTGGGTGCCATCCTTAAATAGTAGAGGATCTGAGAGGAGCTCTCTAATGTCCATCTTCCACCCTTTTTTAATCAGATCTAACTTGACTTTTTGCTTCCATGCTCGTGAACAGTCTTGTGAACAGCCTCCTTGTTTAAGATAAGCTAGAAAGTAAAAGATTTGGACAAAGGGCACGGACTCAACAGTATCCAGTTTAATAGTTATTTAATAGTCTTCTGAGATATCAGAACCAAATTTTAATTTGAAATTAATGGAACTGTTTGGGATCCCCTACTGACCAAGTACCCACAAGGCAGCAGGTAGTTTTCCTGTAGTGAGCAGTGGCACACTATGGAGCCTTGAAAAACTTCTTGGTTCCACGGGAAAATCTAGAACCCTGCTATTGGAATTGTGGGACTCTGTATAGTAAATATATACCTAGTACTTCCTAGGTGTAATGCTTGTGCTAACTTCACTTTGGAAAACCTCTGCTGAGGAGAGCTACTGTGCTTGTGAGCATGGTTATGTTACTTACTCTTCTGATCCTTATTTATTTATTCTTTGCAGTTGCTTGTCAGACATTGTTGTCTCTCCCTGTGGATTTTAATTTAGAAAAACTGCTGGGTAAGTATTATATTTATTTAGATTTTCATTTTAGGTGTTAGAGATTTTTGTGTATTATTTGCTCTTTTATAAATCAGAATGTTTTAAGAAGAGGAAGGTCTTCTGAAATTCCTACTCTTTCCCTATTGATATTGATAATCTTTCCCTAAAATCACCTGAACAGACTATCACAATAAGCTTTACCAAACTGCCACAGACTGAAACCCATAATTTTAATTGATAAAGGATCAAGTATGTACCTCACAGTACTATTTTACTCATATTAAACAAAAATCCCCCCAAAAACTTTGTTTTTAAACCTTAATGGCTTAATCATCTGTTAAATCAATGTAGGGGAATATTTCAGAGCAGATGAATTTGCAGACCAATCTCAAGAAAACCTCAGTTCTTCATCTCTAAGAAGAAAACTGTTTTTAGATGGAAATGGAAGTATGTCTGACTCCTTGTCTCCAACTTCTCCCAAGAGTTCATATGATAATGCTCCAGCATCACTTGAAGTCCTTTATTCAATAGATTTATCCCCAGTTAGGTGTAGGAGCCCCTTGGAAACACCGAACTCGGTAAGTGCTTAACTATTGCTTTTTCACTAATTTCTTAAGGAATCTTGTGTATTTAACACATTAAAGAAATTTTTTGTTCAACTTTATTTTGACATAAGTCACTTTATTCCTTTATTAAACAAGCATCTGTTAATCATCTATTATATGCTAGTTTGTTAGTCTCTGGAAATACAAAAATGAAAGTCTCTGTCATCAAAGAAATCACATTCTACTGGTAAAAATGTTGCATTACATTACAGGGAATTTCCAAAACAATCCCTGAGCCGTCTCCCCTATAAAGTAAATTCCCTCCATAAGTTATGTAAAGCCTCTTTGTGGTGGGATTGTGACATACTACATTCACAAGTTTTGTAGTTTATTGATTAACTTTTATTGACATTGTCTGGTTACTATGGGAGAGGCAGTATGTGGATGTACTATAATGGATGGAAGGCTGGGCTTAGAACCATGATGACCTTGGTTGAAGTCTTTCCTTTTAACATATACTAGCTGTGTAACCATAGACAAGTCACCTAATCTTTCAATGTCCTAGGCAAAGACAGTAAGTTGTGTATGTTGTGCTGATCTGCATTGATGGAGAAAGTGTTCATATGTTGCAGAAATTACAGTTCCATTCATACTTGGAACATATTGTCTCCTTATATCTACTTCCTAGGTCATAATACTGTTGATATTGATAATATTTCTAAAATTTTCTCTTAATGATCAACAAGCTCTCTGTCGTAACTAACCCCTCCTAATGATTCTCAAGCCCCACTGGTTATCATTCAGTCCTTATTCCCTGCCCCCAATTGGCCAATTTTTTATTCCTCTCAACTTTTCTATTCCTGTAGTCCATGCAGAAGATACCCACCCCTTCCACTGTGCCTTCTGGAATACCTGCTCCATTGGCAAAAATCTTGCTTTCATCTTAAATCTTTTCTTTTCTCACTTCTTCTGTCTTCTGAGAGACCTTACTGCCTCCTGCTTTTCATTCAGCACTGACTGTAATTTCCCTTGATTCACTAGTTGAAGTGGGAGATTTGGAATACTCTTTGATCCCCATTGCTACTTCCAGGTTTTCTTCCTACCTCCAATACTCAGTAACCTCTCTTTTGAGGTTCATGCAATCCATAACTACTACCCAATCAAAATCCTGATAACTGTTGACTTCAGACCTCCAAAACACTCCCTTTTCTTCCTCAGTGAGTACAGTACCTGACTATCTTTCCTCCCTAACTCTTGCCCTCATACTAGGGGACTTCACATACATATTGATACTACTTCAAACATCCTAACCTCCCAGTTCCTCAACTGACTCATTTCCCATGACCCTCTTGTCCTCACTGTGATAATCTCTAAAATTCCCTTATCTATGCACAGTCTATTAGCACTTCATCTCCTGCCCCCCTTCCATTTCCAAACCCTGTTCTTCATCCACACCTTAATCTCCAGAATTAATTCCTCATTTCTCTCTCTATCACTTCCCAACTGTCCGAGTCACCCTTTCTGCTTACATTACTGATTGTGCTCTGCCAGGCCTTAGGCTTAGATCATTCTTATCATCTTCTGCATTTGCTCTTGCAAACTAACTTCAGAAAGAAGGTGGAGAAGATCATGCAACCATCCTGACTTAGTTCACTACAAATTTATGTTATTTAACTTCAACTGGGCCCTCGTTGTATCTTTTTACACCTCCCTAATATACTATCCCACTCAACATGGTGGGTCTTCCAAACCTTTTCATCTTTCCTCTATCCTCCATGGCTTCCGCTCCAGCTTCCCTTTCAGTTCATATTTTGCAAGAAAAAAATCAAGGTCATTTGCCAGGAGCCCCTTCTTCTCCCTTTTCCTTATCTTTCATCATCTGTATGCCTTCTTTCACTTTCTTCCTTGACCCGTCTTACATGATGTGATGGCTTTTCTCCTTACCAGAGCCAGCATCTTTTCTTGTACAGGTGATCCATTCCATCCCATCTCCTCCAGCAGATTGCCTCTTTTATCATCTGCACTCTTCACCTATATTTAATTTCTCCCCATCTACTGGCTACCTACAAATGTACCTCATTTTTTAAAAGTCACTCAATCGATCCTCCCCTGCTGACTATTAGCCCATACATTATTCCGGTTTTTTTGTGGCTAACCTTGAGAAGACTTTTTACAATAAGTGCTTCTACTTCTTCTCCTCTTACTCTTTCCTTAACTCTGCAGTCTGACTTTGAAACCTCATCATTCACCAGAACTGCTCTCTTCAAAGTTACTAGCGTCTTAATTGGCAAATCCAGTGGCCTTTTCTTAGTCCTCTTGACCTCTCTGTAGCCTTTGACGTTGTATGATTACTTTCTTCATATCCTTGATATTCTCTTCCCTCTTAGTTTTCATGACACTATCCTCTCTCGGTTCTCCTACCTATTGGACTGCTTCTTCTCAGCCTCCTTTCCTGGATCTTCATCCAAATCATGCCCACTAACTGTGGGTATTCCCTAGGTCTCTCCTAGATTCAGCTCTCCCTCTGTACTATTTCATATGTTAATTTCATCAGCTGCAAGGATTCAGTTATTATCTGTGCTGATGATTTGCAGATTTACTCATCTAGCCCTGATCTGTTTGCTGACCTCCAGTCTTACATCTCCAACTGTCTTTCAGACATCTCAGCCTGGATGTCCTGTAGACATCTTAAACTCAGTATATCCAAAACTGAACTCATAGTCTACTCTTAAATCCTCCTCCCTTTCAGATTTCCCTGTTACTGTCTAGGGCACCACTATCCTCTTAGTCCCCATGCTCACAACATAGGTTCATCTTTGATTCCTTACTCCAACCTCCCATACCCAATCTTCTGCCAAGGCCTGGCAGCTTTATTTTTGTAACACCACTTGAGTATACCCACTTCTTTCCTCTGATACTTACACCACCTTAGTGCCTCATCTCACACCTCAGCTGTCGTAATAGCCTGATTTTCCTAAGGTACAAGGCTGACCATATCAACCCCCTCTCACACACATACCCCAACTCAGTAAACTTGTGTTTAAGCTTCCAGGATCATCTATAACATCTTCTCTTCACATTTCCCCCTTCCTCTTCCCCCTCCCCCTGTTACTATTCAGTACAGAGATAGCAACAGTGCCTGAGCACATAGTATCGAATAAATGTTCATTGACTGATGACTGCGAGATTCAGCTCTGTGAGGCTTTCCTGATTCTCCCTCTCCTCCAGCCCCAGGTTCTAATATACTCTTTCCCAAAAGGATTTTTATTTATTTTGTATATACTTTTTTCTGTGCATATTGTTGTCCCTAATAAATTGTAAGCTTTGCGAAGGCAGGAACTGTTTCATTTTTTTCTTTGTAGCCCAAGTGCTTAGGTACTTAATAAATGCATGTTGGTTGATTGATAAATGATCTCTTTTCTGTTTATATGAACTTTTTTTTTAAAACATAGGGCCAGTTTTCCTCCAGTCCTATCCGGGGAGGTACAAGAAAATATAGCTTGGAAAGCATAACGAGTCCCTCATTTCCACAGCACCCCCCTACAGCTATTGCTTCACCAACATTCTCTCCAATTGCTTTTCAGATAGGAAAAACACCACTCTCTGGTATGTCTGTAGGGTTTTATTTGTTTGTCTTAAATATAAAATGAGGCTTTTTTTACAGTCGTATTCAATTATTTCATTATGATATGAAAGTGGCCTAAGGTTCTTGAAGGATATGTAATGTAATGCAAGATTTGGCAGGTCTCACCAAGCTTTCACTATAGCCCCAATGACAAAAGACCACCCTAGAAAGTTTGGAGAGACTCACTGCTAGAACCTTAGCCATTCATTTTTTGGGCCACAGTAATTAATGAAGCTCAGTAAAGCATTAAAAGGTTAGATTGGTATGGGTGTAGGATGTTTCAATACTATTGAAGTGACAGATATTATGAAACGCAGAAGTACAAAATAAGTGTTTGATATAAATAGAATTGTAATTATGTTAGTATAGCTTCATGGGTGGACCCTCCTAGATGAGCTTTACATTTCTAGAAATCTGTGAAGTTTAGGTTAAAAAATCTTTGTAACAATTTAAAATATTCAGTGAAGTTTTGGGTACAATTCCATTCACATAGCACATTTTACATTTTCAAAAGAAAATCAACAAAGAAGGTATTTCAGGTGGCATTATATTATAAAGGATTATTATCAAATGTACCTCCTTCCCAGACATTTTACACCCAGTCTGATAGTGGTAAAAAATCTATTTCTTTATTTTCTGCATTTAAAGTTTTAGCATTCTGGTAAGGTAAATTATGAAGGTTGTGGTTTTGTTTTTTGTTTTTATTATATTTAGAAGCTGAAATTTTGAGCTTTTTACTACTTATCTGTTAACAAAATGAGATGTATATCCTTTATTATATTAATGTGAACAATATTGTTATAATGGAAAAGATTTCTCTTGGTGTCAACTAGTCTGTGATTGAGAAGAGTATGATACAAGGAATCCTTATTATTCAGTAGGTTCATAGTCTTTTTGGGTAATAACAGTTAAATAATTATTCAGATTGTAGGAAGCTATTTTTCCTGAAAGAAAAGTCCCTAATAACTAAGAATTTTAATTGGTGTCATAAATATGTAATCTATTTTCTAAACTCATTTTGTGTTGTATATGTATCCTTTTTTTCATTTTTAGAACCAAGGAAGTTTACCTTTCGTTCTCCTGATGTGCCATCTGCTCCACATTCTAATGGCATTACCAACTCCTGTAGTAGAAGTCCATATATAGATGGCTGTTCTCCAATTAAAAATTGGTCTCCTATGAGACTTGGGATGTGCAAAGGAAGTACTCAGTACCGGACTTCACTAATTCGGATACCTTTTACTCTAGAGCATCATAATGGAGAAGAAGAAGGAGAAGAAAAAGAAAATGCTCCTCCCACAGATGCCTCTTTACCGCCAATGGATACTTCTGGAGTACATCTGCGACAGCTAGATGGGGATGCTTTTGCACATGGCACACATTTAGTTGTGGCTACCATGTCTATTACAAAAGATCAGTCCAGCACTTGTGAGAAAGAATTGGCGATATTGCAAGACATTGAAGGTGAAAAGGAGAATAGCTCTGTAGACATGGTTGATCCTGTGGAGATAGCAGATGAGAACATTTGGGTTAAGGATAGAGTTGGTAATAGGAGTTTACCAATGACTGGATTTATGACAGGTATTGCTTTCAGTATTGAAAGCTCTCATGTGTGCATGACACCTCTTGCAGAAAGCAGTGTCATTCCTTGTGAAAGCAGTAGCATTCAGGTAAGGCATTTCAGCATATTTGTCGGTATTCTCATTTGCCTTCATTTAAGGAATCAGCCACATATTCTTCCTTTTCTATTTCTCTGAATTTAGATAGAAAACAATTCTAATACTGTTACTATAACACTATAAACTCAAAATACAATGTCCCCAAATCTTTTGAAACCTGGAATATATATATACACACACCATATATTTTGTTTCTTGGTGAGCACTATACTGTGCATCTAATTGATATTGGTTATCCAACATGTACCCACAGGACTGTGAGCAGCTCAGTTAGAAAAGCTCATCTTATCTTCCCCCCACTTCATAAAACCAGCTTTTCCCCATTACTGAGGTCAGCTTAGACCAGGCTGCAAAAAATGGAATTATTCAGGAGCACAAGCGTACAAATGACATGGCTTCACTTCTTTACAAATATTGCAGGCCAAAAGGGTTTTTGCTACATACTATGACCAAGCTGTGTGAGTATACTCTTCCCCAGCTTCCATTAGACTAAAAAACCCATTGGAAAAAGAGGTCTAGTTTGTGGACAGAGGGACCTGGTTATGAATACCAGCTCTGCCCTTACTATCATAAAGTCACTTAAGCTCTACTGGCCTCATTTTCCTAGTTTATAAAACTAAACTAGTTTTATAAAATAATCTGTTTATGAACTGATAACTGCACAGAAGGGTCTGTTGCTTTAATTTAATTTATTTTTTTAAAGCAATTGGGGTTAAGTAACTTGCTCAAGGTTACACAGCCAGTTATTATTTCTGGATTCGATCCCAGGTCATCCCAACTCTGGGGCCGGTGCTCTTACTCACTGCGCCACCTGACCACCCCTAAGCAATTGGGGTTAAGTAACTAGCTCAAGATTACACAGCCAGGTGTTTCTGGGTGGGTGCTAAGTGTCTGAGCCCGGATTCGATCCCAGGTCATCCCGACACTGGAGCTGGTGCTCTTACTCGCTGTGCTACTTGGCCACCCCTGTTGCTTTAATTTAGTGTGTGAGCACTAATGAGAATTCATACTTCATGAGCAGCTTACTACAGTTGAAGAAATGCCAGATGGGTCGTCCAAGTACGTGGCTTTGAATCCTAGGTCTGCCACTAAAAGTTGGGGACCTTGAGAATCTCCTTAAACCTGTCTGGGCTTGAGTTTTTTCATTTGTAAAAGGAGAAATTTGGAATAGATGTTGTCTAAAGTCCCTTCCAGCTCCAGATCCATGATGTTGGCATATCTCTAGTAAATGGTTAGATTTGTGGTAAATTGTTAGATTTTTGTAATACTCTTAATGAAATCCAAAATAAAGTTACTTCATTTCACAGCCCTTTAAAAATAGCACTATTACAAAAAAAATTTGATTTGAACAGTGGCATGTTCTCCACTAAGGGAGATAGCAAGTGTGTGTAAGGCTGAGGGAGTGTCCTGAGGCTAGAGACATGCAAATTAAGTGGTTTTTCCAGGGAATATGAACCCATTTTTTACTGACTTAAGACCATGAATGCTGTCCAGTATGCCAGTCTGCCTTTATAATACCATGAGAACCTTTAGTAAAGGAACAAGAGTTCTCATGTTCTCTTAAGTTAATTAGGCAATAAAACTACACCAGAAAGGGCAGTTGCTTTTTTGACCATAGGATTTTGTTTTTTATTTTTTAAATTTTTTTTCTTTTTTCTTTTTTAGTTTACATCATTTCATTTCCACAAGATTTTGAGTTACAAATTTTCTCCCCATTTTCCCCCTCCTGGCCACCCCAAAACAGCGTTCCCACTGAATATTCCCTCCTCCAATCTGCTCTCTCCCATATCTTCCTCCATCCCCTCTCTGACTTTCCAGTAGGGCACGGTGGATCTCTATGCCCCAGTGCCTATATATCTTATTTCCCAGTTACATGTAAAATAATAATAATTTTATATATATATATAATTTTTTTTAAACATTTGATTTTAAAACTTTGAATTCCAGATTCTTTACCTTCCTCCCTTGTCACCCACCCTTACTGGGAAGATAAGCAATTCAATATAGATTGTATATGTGTAGCTATACAAAACATTCCCATATTGGATATATTGTGAGGGACTGACTATATTTCCCTCCATCCTATCCCACCCTTCACTTGTTCTATTCTCTTTGATCCTGTCCCTTTTCAAAAGTGGGTGCTTCCAACTTACCTCCCCTCCAGCCTGCCCTCCTTTCCATCATCCCCCCTCTCATCCCCTTCCCCCCTACTCCTGTAGGGTGAGATACCCTATTTAGTGTGTATGTCATTCCCTCCCTAAGCCAAATTCAGTGAGAATAAGGTTGACCCATTCCCTTTTGCCTTCCTGTTCTTCCCCTCCATTGTAACCATTTTCCCTTGCCTCTTCTATATGAGTTAGTTTAGCCCATTCTTTCTCTTCCCATCTCCTCTTATTATATTCCTCTCACCACTTAATTTCACCTTTTTAGTATCATTTCTTCCTATTAAATTTGTCCTGTGCCCTCTATGTATACCTGTACACATATATACACACACTAACATATGTATTCATATGCTCATATACCCTCCTGTATAGACATATATGTGTTTGTACACATATATATACACACACACACGTATATTTCTATATATACATTTCTATTCCCTTCAACTATTCTTATACTGAGAAAAGTTTCAGCAGTTACAATTATCATTTTTCCATGTAGGATTGTAAATAGTTCAACTTAGATAAGTTCCTTAGGATTTCTTTTCCCTGTTCACCTTCTCATGCTTCTCTTGTTTCTTGTTTCTGAATATCAAATTTTCTATTCAACTCTGTTTTTTTCATCAAGTATTCTTGAAAGTCAGGGCAGCTAGGTGGCGTAGTGAATAGAGCAGAGGCCCTGGAGTCAGGAGGACCTGGATTTGGATCCGGCCTCAGACACTTCACGCAAAAACCAGCTATGTGACCTTGGGCAAGTCACTTAACCCTAATTGCCCTGGGGAAAACAAAAGAATGCTTGAAAGTCCTCAATTTCATTGAATGACCATATTGCCCCCTGGAACATGAAATAATATTCCTAGGAGCTTTCTTTTTGGGATTGGTTGATTCTTTCAACCTCTATTTTACCCTCTGGTTCTAAAAAACATCAGGGCAATTTTCCTTGAGAATTTCTTGGAGGATGATTTCTAGGTTCTTTTTTTGATCATGGCTTTCAAGTAGTCCAGTAGTTTTTAAATGATCTCTCCTGGATCTATTTTCCAGGTCATTGGTTTTTCCAATGAGATATTTCACATTGCCTTCTATTTTTTCACTTGTTTGGATCTGTTTAATAGTATCTTTAATTCTCATAAAGTCACTTGCTTCCATTTGCTCCTAATTCTGAAGGAATGATTCTCTTCAGTGAGCTTTTGAGATTCTTTTTCCATCAGGCAAATTTGGCTTTTTAAGGCATTCTTCTCCTCATTGCGTTTTTGAGCTTCTTCTGCCTTTTGATTTAGTTTATTTTTTAAGGTGTTACTTTCTTTGGTCAGCTTGTTGACTCTAATTTCATAATTTTCTTGCATCGTTCTCATTTCTCTTCCCAATTTTTCCTACACTTCTCTTATTTGGTTTTCAGAATCCTTCTTAAGGTTCTCTATAGCCTGTAACCAGCTCGTATTTTTCTTGGAAGCTTTTGGTGCAGGAGTTCTGACTTCACTGTCTTCCTTCTGTTCCATGCTTTGATCCTTTTTGTCTCCAAAATAGGAGTCTAATGTTGGATTCCTCTGTTTGCTTTGCTTCCTTTGCTTGTTCATGTTGCCACTTAATTACTTGACTTTTCAGCTTTTTGCCACAATAGAACTCTGCTACCAGAAACAGGAGCTTTCTCTTAAATGCTGGGGTTTTCTCAGCTGCTCAAGCTATTAGTTAGGTGCCCCCTCTGAAGCCTCCACACGCTCTGGTAAACTGGTCACGTACCCCAGGATCTCCACCCTAGACAGCAGTCCTGATCCAAGCAGTTTAAAGCAAGACCCCTCAGACTGGTCACTTGGTCCCCCTACACTCTGCAGGCCAGGAGCTCTGAAGCAGGCATGTGGTGGCTGCCACGCCTCAGTCGCTTCTCCTTCCAGGGGGCGCACTCTCAGACTCCTGATTCCCAAAGTCCACACTGCACTGACCTCTCCCTTTGTCCTTAGTATCTATGGGTTGATAATTCTGGAAACCGCCACAGCTGCTGGTGATCTGAAGTCCCTCCAGCAGTCAGCTGGTTGTGGCAGCCCTGAGGCTAGATCCTCGGGCTCATGTGGGTCTGTGCTCAGCTCCCAGAATGCTCTGCTGGCCTGTCTTCAGCAGGAGGTTAGCATCTTTCAGTCATTTTGTGGGTTCTGTACCTCCAAAGTTTGTTTAGAGTCATTTTTTACATGAATTGGAGGTGAAAGTGGGAGCTGCGCAGAAGTCCTGTTTCTACCCACCGTAGGATTTATTTTTAAGCAATTGGGGTTAAGTAACTTGCTCAAGGTTACATGGCCTGTTACTTCTAGGTGGGTGCTAAGTATCACAGCCCGGATTCGATCCCAGGTCATCCCAACTCTGGGGCCAGTGCTCTTACTCATTGCACCACCTGGCCTCCCCAGCACCATAGGATTTTAAAAGAATATATTAGACTAGAGGTAAGGTAGGTCAGGAAGGAAATAAAATTGCAAGGTCTCTACAGACCTTTAAAGGTCCCGGCAACCTCTCAGGATGCATCTTTCTCTCAAGTGGATCTAGCTTTAAGGAAATGCAGTTTATCATATGGTATTTTTATTTTAAAATCTTATCTTAGGAAATGGAATTATTTCTGTGATTTAGGGGGAAATGCCATTTAGTACGTTATTAAATATAGATTAAAAAAATCCTAGGACTAAAATTTTTCTTGCAGAAGTGAATCTTTTGTTTCCTAGAAGGGTTAAGGCAGCTATGGTGTATTTGAAAAACATTGGACTATGTGTCATGAGAATTGTCATGGCTCCATTTTTCTTCCCTAGTTCACAGTCTATAAAGATGGCATCCACTAGATATCATCTTTCAATTTCTTCTAGCTCTAACATTCTGTTATCTATAAACTGATCGAAAGTACCAGGAAAATGTGTGATTTTGTTTTATAGATAACTTAACAGGTCTTCTTTGCTCTAGATTTCTCTCAGTATACTTCACCTAAGTTATGATTGTAGTTAATTCCAAGTAACCAACACCCTTCTCATCTTGGTCAAGGTTGCTTTAATTTTAGAAATAAGTTCTGAAAGCCTTTCGTGGGATACCAAACATTCTGAGTATTTAAACTATCTTCATGATCCTATTTTCCACCCTAATATTGCCTATCCTGACCAGATAATCTAATTTCAGAGTAACCCCAAGTGGAGTATTATTCCTAGGTAGCAAATATATCAATATATCCTTTATAGGAAAAAGATTGGTGCAAGGTCAGTAGCCAATATAAATATATTGACCCCCAGTTGAAATATAGTTTCTTTATGCATCAGCTAACATGATAACAACTGATAACAGTGTTCATTTTTACTATAATACTGTAGATTTGAACAAGATAAATATTGGGCAATGGTGGCAGTTTAGTAACTTCAGCTAAGCTTATTCAGTAAAAAAGATCTTTAAGCATAATGGGTAGGTTCTCAAAGCTTAGATATGTTCAGCTTTTTTTAAAAAAAGATACTGAACTATTTAATGAAAAAATTAACTGAAGCAGAGGGTATGAAGAATTACTTTCTATGTGGCTAGAGGTTCTGGCCAAAAAGAAAGTTACTTTTCATGGGAAAAATTTAGGATCCTGCTGAACATTGCTTTTAAACATTTTTCAAAAGGAGAATGCTTAGTGCCTTAGTTATTCTTTTTCCTTGTTGTCCCTGGTTCCATTTATTTTATGAAACAAGAATAAGTTTTGATCGTCTTCCTGCTTGTCTGTCCTATGTAGATTTATGCTAGATTGGAGAAGCTGGTGGTCAAAAGTCATGCACTTTGATGATGGTGTATTTCAAAAAGTTTTCTAACATTCTTTTCTAGTACTGCTAAAAAGCAGTCATTGGCAATGTTCAGCGGCTGGATGACTACTTGGTTGATAGCCTGTAGGAAGGAATCCTTATTCAGATATCTATTATACTAGATGACCTCCAATTTCATCCAACTCTGAAGTTAAGAATTTGTATTAGAATGCTACCATTTGATATAAAAATCTTAAATTACATTTGTATGCCCGTGGGTGAGCTTTTTATCTTAGTTGTTAGGTGTGATCATAAAATAAAGCAGTCTTTAAAAAATACCCAAACATGCTGGAACACTGACAACTGAATGTCTTCCCCTTTAATGTGGTCTGTTTGGGAATCTGTAGCACATTCTTTAGATGATCCTCAGATGTAATAAATATTTTTTCTTTTAAGGGCATTTGATTTCTGTAAAGAGCCCCAAGTCATTGAGCCCATTGTGATCTATGATTTAAATAATGCAGTTATATACAAGTGAGATATAGACCTATAATATCATTGGCATATAAGGAGCTCCATTTGAGGAAACTCACTACCATTGCACAATAGGCAACTGCTCTTCAGCTTCATCTGAACAGGTTACTTGGGCATTGCCAAGGGTCACGTAGCCAGTATCAGAGATGGGATTTGAACCGAGGTCAGCTCTTTGTACACTATCCCTCTTTCTTATTATAAAGAAATAACTTTTCTTGAGTGGCATGTCTGTAAATGATATTGCGAAAGATTTTATTTTCATTTTTAACGACAGCATTATTGGCAAAAGTGTGTATACCCTCAAATGTGACAGCTTTGAAGGGAACCAAGTTCTTATAAAGGTATATTCTGATAAATTTGTTTAAAAAATTTTTTTGTAATCCTACCCTATAGTTTTGCTACTTTATACTCATCATGAATATTTTATTCATTTCAGCATAATTTTATTGCATATTATGTAGTGTTGATATATAGTACTGATTCTTAACAGTTGATGAAATTAGCTCACAGTTTAAATTTTAAGCATATATTTAAGGCTCCTTAATGTGTTAAAATTTTAAAATACCTTCAAGGTTCTCCAAGATCATGTATGTTACTGTGTTGATATAAAAAGTCTAGAATTTGCAATTTAATTCTTAGGTGATTTTTCTTTTAACATTCTTCTCAGGTGGATAGTGGCTATAATACACAGACTTGTGGGAACAGTATTATTGATACAATTGGATTAGGAACAGAGAGCTATTGTAGAGAAAGTGATGCACCATCCTTTGAAGTTCAGAACAAATCTCAAGTTCCTGAAGCAAAGGTAGGAGATATTTTGGAGGGAAAAACTCTATATGGTGGTACAATATTATTGTGTTTGTATTTTGTCTTTATTATGGTGAAATTCTTTTCCTCAACAAGAGTTGTATAAAGCCAGTGATCGGTATCATCAGCTATTTATTCTAAGTCTAATTTCAGTAGGAGCTTAATTCTTTTTTTCTAAAGTATTTTAAAATACAACAAAACTTTATTTAAAAATGTAAAATCATTAGCTCCCTAGTGGTAGAGGCTAGATTTTGCCTGTGTGTTATGGTTTACAGAACCCTTCTCTAAGGGAAAGCATGAAATGACAGAAAGTTTAGAAACAGGGCTCCATCCTACTCAGTGCTTTAACTCGGCATTAAAGGGAAGTTTCTCCAAGGAGAGTGGCAAAACAGTACAGCTAAAGTGTTTCAGTTTTTGTGTTTGGTTGTCTGGTATACTTCTGGAAGGTCTGAAGTACCCCAATCACAAGACAATCAGTCATGTTCATAAATATAAATACCAAGCATAAATAATTTTACTGTTTCCTGCTAAGTGTATTCTGTTTTTTTGGTGGGGGGGAGGGCAGGGCAATTGGGGTTAAGTGACTTGCCCAAGGTCACAGGACTAGTAAGTGTCTGAAGCAGTATTTGAACTCGGGTCCTCCAGACTCTAGGGCCAGTGCTCTACTCACTGTGCCACCTAGTAGCCCTGTGCTGTGTATTCTGTAAAGAGGGGAGGGAAACCTAGAAGTAACTGATTAGATTCAAAACACTAATACCAAGGGCTTCCTTTCCTTATCATTGTGATAGCTGTGCTGTCATGTAAGGACTAGCACTTACTACAGCTGTCTCCTCATCTGTAAAAAATGGAGGTAACCTGTGTTCTAATAAAGGTACTTTTAGGGCAGTTGTAAGGAAGCTGTGTTAGCAGTCAGCCATTACTACTGAAAGGCCTGCAGCCAGAATTCTAACTCCTGCTTCTCATCAGCACACCACTTACCTTTTCTCAGTCTTAGTTTCTTAACCACTGTAAAATGATACTAGTAATATTTGCACTTTTCATGTTATGGGAAAAGTGCTTTGTAAGTCTTAAAACCTATGAACTTTTATTTTAACAGTAACCTGTGTATGTGTTAGTATTTTTGTCATCTTTGTTTAGCTTTATATTTCCATGGTAGAAGAATCCTGTGACAATGTTAATTACTAGCCAAGAGATCCTAACTTGAATTGCAAGCCAATTTATTCATTAGGATATATTAATGACTATTAGAAAATTTATCTACTGCTTGATCATTTTAAAAAATGAATATATTTCCCCCAGGCTAGAAGATCTGGGGCAAGAGGTACCATTTCTTATACCCCAGGGCTAGAGGTGATTACAAAAATTAAGCTATTACCACAAAAAATGCAAAGGAAAAAGAATCAAACCATAGAAAGCTATTATGGGAATAGAGATGACTGGCATTCATCTTCAGAGGAGGATATTGAAATAGAGAAACCCTCAAAGAGTAACAAAATGGACACTTGCCCAGAAAGAATTCATAGAAGATCTTAAGAATAATCCAAGAAAAACAAGGAGGGTATGAAAGGAAAGTTAACCAATTAGAAAAGGAGATGCAGAATCTTAAGGAAGAGGGGCAGTTAGGTGGCGTAGTGAATAGAGCACCGGCTCTGAAGTCAGGAGGACCTGAGTTCAAATCGGGCCTCAGACACTTGACACTCAACAAGCTGTGTGACCTTGGGCAACTCTCTTAACCCCAACTGCCTTGCCTTCCCCTCTCCAAAAAAATGAATTTATCTTTAAGGTCATTTTTTCCCCCCTATTAAAGTTAGCTTTTACTACTTCTCATCGATTTTTGTGTGTATGGACTGTGCGCTTCTGAAATATTAATCCCTAGTAGTCACCCTAATCCTGTCACCAATATGTAAATGTTTCTGAAAATATAGAACAACAAGCATTTATATGGTACTTTTAAGATTTGCAGAGTGTTTTCATATATTAACTCATTTTACCCTCACAAAAGTGCTGTCATCATTTTATAGATGAGGAAACTGAGACAGATAATAGGTTAAGTGACTTACCCAGGTTCATTTTAATCCAGATCTTCCTGACTATAGGCCCGAGTGTGCTGATTCACTGTGCTAATGTTTGATCCCCAAAAGAAATCTTAGTGCTGTATTATCAGGCAAACTGACAACAAGGTGTTCTTTTTTTCTCTTTAATTAGCAAGAACATACAGAGCAAAGATACTGGAAGAAAACAGCACATCCTTCATAGAAGTGTGTGTATCAGAACTGTAGATCAGCACTGAATTGCCATTTGAAGATATTCTGTGCACCGGCTCAATAATGTGATTATGATTGGGAGAAAATTTGAACCCTTTTTTCTTTCCCTTCCCAATGTGAAAGTTGGCACTGAAAATCAAATGCCCAAGTTGATGTTTACAAGAAAAAGGGCAGAAGAGCTCCTGAAACTTCACCAAAGCACAGAAGTAGACATTTTTATCATTAAATCTTCATAATTACCTCAAGTGACTTGATCATAACTAAATTTTTTGTTAAATGTGACATGATAAATTTTTTTCTGATGTAGAGGATTAATAAATTGTCATCCTATTTTTCACTTTTCTTTTTAGCACTGTTCTTGATGTAAAATGACTGACTAAAAACAAGTTTAGTTTATTGAGTATGCCATCTTCCATCATTAGACCTAGCTTTCCACTCCTTATTTTCAAAAACTAAGATATCTGATGAAAACTCTTTATTCCCCTTCATTAACCTATTCCATAGAAATAAATCCACAAGCGTTCTACTTGATTTTGAATTATGAAATTCCTCTATTAGACCTTAACTTCTGTCCTTTCTCTTCCTGTATCTTACTACCAATTCTAAACCACTCCTTTCTTTGCAAATGCTAGTCACTGTACTAATTGCTTAACTGGTTCATTACACCACCTCTGGCCACTTTGCCCTACTTTAAATCTCAGTGCTTTTAAGTATCCATTAAGTTGATACTCCCCTTCAGTACTGCTAAATCCAGATAGGGGAAGTTTATTATAAAAGCATACCAACTAGGTCTACTCCAAATTGATTTGATTATCTAATCTCAACTGAGCCCTCTCAATAACCTTTTTGTTCTTACTGTATTAGCAATTGCATTCTCCACAGCACCTGTTCTAAACCTTCTCCCTTTAAGTCCTTTACACCAGTCCATCAAGTTTATACTTTAAATTGAAGCCACTCAATGACTCATTCTAGATCTCATATCTTCTTACCATTCTTCATTCTCTTCCATTCACATTTCTCCTGAATTTCAGTGCTCCATCAACTAAATGCTTCCTGGATTCCCGACTGGATGTCCCACTTAAATTCTTAAATTTAATGTGTCTAAAATAGAGTCCATTATCTCTACTTTCTAAATTTCCTATTTTTGTTGAGTACATGATCATTTTTTCAGTCACCCAGGTTCATATCTTTGGAAACTAATTTCTCAGGCTGTCATACACCAGATCAAATATTTGAGATCCTGTTCTCTCCACTGAAAAGTGGTTACCACCCAAGTTCAGGACCTTATCACTTCTTTCCTGCACTATAGCACTAGATTCCTGATTGGTTTCTTCTCTGTCTCCCAGTCTATCACATAGCAGCTAAACAGATATACTAAAATGAGGGCAAAGTTTGGCCAGCTCCCTGTTTTTGTAATGAGCAGAAGGGCTAAGAGTTGTTTTTACATTTTAAAATACAATAAAACTTAATGTAAAAACCATTACTAGCTCATGGACCATAAAAAACGCAAACAAACAAAAAAAACCAGGAGTCAGGTCCCCATGGGCAGTAGTTTGACCAGGTCAGTCAAAAAGCTTCAGTAGCTGGATACCAGCCCTTGCTCCTTAAGGCTATGAAATAAAAACTGTCACTTTAAAGCCCTTTAACCCCGAATGACTACTACCTCTCATACATTCCACATTATAGCCCAACTGGTGGTCTTGCTATTTCCTATACGTGACATTTCATCTGCCATTTCCCAGGTTATTCTCCCAGCCTACAATACCTACTTCCTCACCTTCACTTCTTAGAATTTAAGACAACTCAAGTTGACATCTCTTACACAAAACCTTTCTCAATCCCCTTAGCTATTGGTGCTTTCTTCCCCTCCTCTACTCAAAATCAAATCCACCCCAAATTTTGTGTTTATTTTCTGTGTAAGGATTGTTTCCCCAAGCACAATGTAAAATATCTGAGAATTTTTTTTTAGTTCAGTCCATGGCACAGAACAGACCTTAATAAATGATAGTAGTATTAAAGTGAATGGAAATATAGTAATGTTGGTAATTGCTATAACATGTAAAATAATAGTGCTAAAAGGGATCTTAAGAGGTCAGCTAAGGGCAAGTCCCTTTATTTTATAGACAAAAATCTTGTTCATTTCTAACTCTTTTTTAAGTTTTCCCCCAAATCCTGCAGCATTTGTTCAGTAGATGTGACCCTAGTTCTTAAATGCTGTACCACCAAAGTACAAACTTTGGCAGATTCCTCTGCTGGCAAGGCTGTTTAAGTATGGTTGAACATACATAGCACATGGAATCATATTTGGTCTCAAACATCACAATTACGGCAATGCTACCTACAAGAGGAAGTGGAAATGGTATTGAAAAAAATAAAAAATCAGAAAAGTAGCTGAACTAACACCAGGTATACACATAGGTGATTGGTGCTAGAGGAAACCCAATTCTGAGTGAGGGTGTTCAGCAACTGGAAGATATCACAGGTAACAGATACAAATCTTTGACTTTTATTATTACAAACTTTAAAAAAGCAATCAAGAGCATCAAAAATCACCAGCCCACAGACACTCCTACTTACATCAGATTTTTTAGCAGGATCTACATATGAATTGGTGGCATTCTTGATGAAAGTACAGAGGATTACAGAGGCTTTCACAAAACTCCCTTAAAGACTCTTAACTGTATTTATATTGAATGTATTTTTATATGTACTTTTCTCTCCCATTAGAAAGTAAGCTCCTTGTGAGAAGGGATTGTTTCATTCCTTGTACTTGTATCCCAGGCACCTAGTACAATGCCTGGTGTGTAGTAGGCACTTAATACTTTATTAAACAAAGGTATCTCCTCTGCATATGATAAAAGAATTCAAAAATTCTTGAAAGACATAAAAGAAGCTATATATGATGGGGTCTTCCAGATGCTACCATTTGTCAGTAACATTATACAGATTACAAAAAAAAGATCCACAGTCATGCAGAGTTCAGCTTAATTATTCATACAAGAAAAGATAAATGGATGAAGAATGTTTATGGTACAAGCGATAATATGAAGTTGAATAGAGAACTTAGCTGTTATTGGTATTTATATACTGGATAGATACAACTAATAAACAACCAAGCCCAGAATTCAACCAAAGAATGTACTGGATTGCCTTCAGGAAACTACAGAATTATTTTAATGACAGCCAACTTTTCCCCAGAACAAAGATCCACCAACATTCTTCTGGTGATTAAACATTACTGTCTGTAAAGTAGTAGAGTTGAGAATTACACAAAAGGCCATGGAAAAGCACATGTTTTGTCTGACTATACATATTTATTTCAAGGCTTTATTGGAGGGAAGAAAAGGGGAGGGCACAAGGGAGAGAAAAAAAATGCTTGATAATTGAAGAAAATTTTAATTATAAAAAAAATCATGAATGAAAATTGCCTAGACCTATTAGTACCAGAGGAAATAATGAAAATAGGAAGAATTCACTGGTCACTAAAAGAAACCCCCTTGGGGTAGCTACATGGCACAGCAAATACAGAACTGGCCCTAGAGTCAGGATGACCTGAGTTCCAATCTGGCCTCAGATACTTAACACTAGTTGTTTGACCTTGGGCAAATCACTTAACCCCAACTGTCCTGGCCTTTCCCCCTCCAAAAAGCAAAACAACAAAAAAAACCCAAAGGAAAACTACTAGGAATGTCAAAGCCAAAATCTAGAATTTCCAGGTTAGAATAAATGAAGAGGGGTTGGGGGAGGTAGGGCGAGAGAGAGAGAATAAGCAATCAGAAAGAAAGAGTTCCAAGTATCAAGGAGCCACAGTTGGCAAATTACCATTTCATAGGAGAGAAATGGTTGAAATACTAAAGAGAGCAAAACATAATGGCTTACGTGAAAGAATAATTTACTTAGTGAAACAGTATAATCATATGGGTGGGAAAATGGACCTTCAATGAAATAGAGGACTTCTAAATATTCCTTATTAAGGGACTACTTAGAACTAGAAGGAACTATACCATGATGAAATATTAATAACTGGGGGAGAGGAAACAAAAATTATCTCAGAAGCTTAATGTCTTCAACAATCATTGAGGAATAAAACATAGGGCAATTTTGCTATATTTTGATCTTAAAGTAGTGAAGAACACACTAGAAAACGGAAAAAGAAGCTAGAATAGATTATTTCAATAATCACACTATACAAGTAATGAAATGGATGAAAATAGGCTGCACTTGAACTTAACCACTTTGATCTGAAATGGAAAAATGAGGATTAAACTCTCTCTCTCTCATACTTGCTCTCTCTCTCTCTCTCATACTTGCTCTCTCTCTGAAATTAAATTCCAGAGAATCAGGTAGGGAAAGGGAAACCATAGAGGGGATTAAGAGAGGGTAAATCTGATTGGTAACTAGGTGCTCGGAATGAAACACAATAGTGAATAGAAGCAAATGATATAAAATATAGATAAGTAATGTTGAGGATACTTCTCTCAACATTTCAACATCATTCCTCAACTCTGTTATAAAAAGAGTAGCAAGGATTTAAAAATGTGAAAGTATAAAAGGATAAGACAGAGAGGGAAATAAATAATTAACAATTATAACTGGGAATGGGAAAGACACTAATAATAAGACTTGATTTAAAAAGAGAAACAGAGAAAGTACATTATGCTTAAAGCACCACAGATAAAGAATATCAATACTTAATACATATGCATCAAATGGCATAGCATCTGATGCCATTATCTTTACTTCCAGAATTAAAGATAATGAAACTATAATAGTTGGAGATCTCAAGGTATCCCTCTCAGATTTAGAGAAGTTTGACCAAAAGATAAGAAGTACCAGGATAGAATTTTATAAAAGTTATATGTAACAGACCTCTGGGAACAGAAATAATTATACACATTCTCAGACATACACAGAACCTTTCCATACATGGCCACTAACAAGAGCACAAAAACCAAAGCCAGATTACATTAAACACATCCTTCAGCACCAAAATGCATTATATTCATATTCAATAAAGAATTTTTAAAGAAAGTATTAATTCTCAAAAGAGAAAGTTGTGATTAGTGCTCAAATAGTATGATCATTCAAACTGAACAGAAATTAGTAATGCTTTTAAATAAAACAAATTCCTACATTTAATGATACCTGATTTGAACTGTGGCAGGAAGAGATTAGAAACTCTCCTTTCCCCTCCCCTCAACCTAAGGACACCTGAGTTATATTTACTATCATTCAGGAGCACTGAGGAATCATCTACTCTGCTTCCTGTATGGAACCAGAGAATGGATGTTCAACAGTTAACCAATTACGGGGTATAATCCTTATAGGAGAATGGAAGATGTTGCTGTTACATGAAGAAAATCTTAAGTCCAGAAGGTCTTTGTTCCAGTTTTCCCAAACCTGGTGGTAGCCACAATTAACAGCTGGAAGCTCCCAGAAAAGCTGTTGGCATCCCATATCAAGGAATCCTAAATTCAGTCTCCTAGATTCTATTAAGTTGTACATAAAAGCCAAAGAACAATTTCTTACTCTCCACTATTCATCTCCCTAAAGAGAAGGTGCTATAAAGTATCTTTCAAAGCTGGAAGCTTTCTTAACCCTCAAATATGAAAACTGAGGCCCCCAAAGGCTCAGTATTATGCAAATGTCTAAGATTATGCACAATGAGGTAACAATAAAGCTTGAATTAGAACCTTAGGTTTCTTAAATCCTAGTCCAGTATTCTTTCTGCTATGAAATAGTACTATCCATCTTCCTTTTCCTTAAGGCTGACTTTACTTAGAGGTATTTTAGACTGAGAAGTATGCTAAAAGGGCATGATCTCCACACAGTCAAAGAATTTAATTTAAAAAAGACAAAAACCTAAAGATTTGAAAGGACTTTCTACATTACTTGAAATCCTACCAATTAAAAATTCATTTTGGTCAAATAAGCAATTCTCTCTGAAATGTTAAAGAGAAGGCAATCAGTCCTTCACACCTTAGAATGGATCAGTATAATCAGATCAGTTTCCTGTAACAGATGAAGTGGGATGGGGACTTGTAATTTTCTGAGAAGGGGTACTGAAACATGAGCTCCAGGATGCCAGAAGGCAAGGGACACCTCAAGGTTGGGGGGAGAATAAATTACCATTATACTTAAGCATTCTGAAAGTTTTAGGCATTTAGATGATATTCTGCTTTTTTATCCTCTAAATCCAAGATGGTCTTCTTTTCTCTCGGTTTAAAAAATCCAGAATTATTTATGCCAAACGAATCAGCTTTTCAATAAAGAGATGAATGCTCCAAAATAAGCCAGTAAAGTAACTGGCACTTCTGTAGTAAATTTATTTAAATGATCTTTATCTGGTCCCTGAAGTTGCTGTCCTATCAGTATGTAAGTGATGGGTATTCAATTTAATTTTTCTGCATAAATAATAGTTGTTACATCTAGAAAATGAAAAGAGAAGTGCTTTTCTCAAAGATGACGGAAAGACTTGAAGGAAATTGTTTAATAAAAATGCAAATTTTAAAAATGATTAAAATGCATTTTAAAAGCAACAAATTAAAATTGCACCTGATACTTTTAACCATGAAACTTGCCAGTGTTCTTCCCCAATCTTACAAAAGGAAATCAGTTTTGTCACAGTCTCTGTTGTCAGATACAGCTAATTTTCTAGCTTACTCCTCTTTTTTTCTGGTTCATCAATGTTCAAGTCTGTAGAATTGGTAGGAACACTTATTCCTGGTATCTAACAGAATGCAGAGGGAGGAAAAAAATTAAGATGTCATTAAAAAATTATAAAAGCATAAGAAACTGGATGTTATTAATTAAAAATATAAATGGCCAACAAAAACAAATCACAGTGCTAAATTTTGCTTATTGCAATTACGTACTTACTTCCTGATTTCTGCTAGTGCTGTTTCTAAATTTCTAATAAAGAGTGGTCGAGGAAGATGGGTAGAGTGGAAAACAGAAGACTTAAATATTTAAGTGATCTCTAATCTTTTTACTTCCCCTTTATCCCTCCTCCTGCCATTGTACCCCCTATCCTCTTTCATGGATAATATGTTAATCTCTTTAGAAAATATCAAAATGAAAAGCCAGATTTTTTTATTTTCAGCTCTTATTTTTCTCAGACCAAACTCTTTGCCCTTTCCTCCTCTCATGCCCTCCTCCCCTTTCCACACAAAATGCCCCTAACACAGTTACAGTAATACAGAAAACTAAAGAAGCAATTATCTACAGGTAAAAAAGAAATATGTAGCAAACAAGGCCTTAAAGTACAAAAACTGATACACAACATTGTAATTTATTTAAAAGTCAAGTGAATTGCTAGTTTTTTTTAAATTTGTTTTGTTTTATTTTTGGAAAGGGGAAGGCAAGGCAATTAGAGTTAAGTGACTTGCCCAAGGTCATACAGTTAATAAGTGTGTCAAATGTCTGAGGCTGCATTTGAACTCAGGTCTTCCTGACTCCAAGGCCAGTGCTTTATTCACTGAGCCATGTAGCTGCCCCCTTTTTTAGATTTTTTTTAAAGCTAGGACTCAAAATTTTTTATTGTATGCCCTAATGGGAACATATTACTGAAACAATGATGGAAGTTAATAGAAAACAAGCTTGATAAACAAGTAATTAATGTAGTCAATTTTCAGGAATCTGTCCAAAGCCAGATAAACCTATATTCAAGTTCAGTTTGTGTGGATCAAAAACTATGTCAAATTTTAAAATCATTTTTGATTAAAATACTGAAACATCACTTAGCCTGGCAGGAGCTTTTAAAGTGACTGATTCAATCTAATTATCCAAAACTGTATGTAAGAGATATAACAAATGACAGTTGAAGACATTTCCATTTTGAAACTCCCAAACATCAAAATAAGGTGGGGTGTGATGGGGGAAGGAGATGCTTTAAAAGAATTTCTGACCACAAACATCCTTTTCTTCTATCTTCCACAAAGGTAGTACACACATGCTATTCTACTACAATATGAGTATTTATTTTTAAATCAGTCTTACCTGTGGTTCTATTAGGGACATACGAATTTTCTGATGCTGAAGATTGGATGAGTCTAAGGTGATTTTCACTTTAACTCTATCAAAAATATGAAATTCTGTATCTTCTACTTTTAGTGAGGGCATCTAAATTTTAAAAATATATTTTAAAAACTTTTTTATTACTTTCAGACATTTGAAGCTTCATTCTTATTCACATATGCTTCAATTAAAATACTTCATTTCAATTACATCTTCTGTCTGTTCAATTAAAATATTTCACAATCATAAACAAGTATGTGATCTGGGCAATTTGTACAATAGTTGATCTGGTACCCATAAAAACAAACGTGTTATTTTACTTACACAATGTCTTCTCCTCCTTCCCTGTTCTCTCCTCACCCTACCCATACTTTAATGAAGATTATTACTATGGTCTACCCAGGGAGCTCAGAGGCCACATGCTTTTGAACAATTCTTATTCACTTTCTCAACCTTAAATGGAATTCATCTAAATCCTCAAGAGAAAGGAATCAGTGTTACTGAAATATTATGCTGATTACCATTTCTTGCCCTTAAATTTGGGGTTTAATTAAGCAACTTTGGCCCAGAAAAAACAGAATTTGTAGCTAAACCAGCTAACTCATTGATCATATCTTCCCATAGGACTAGAAATAAACTGTGGAGGGGTATACTCTGATATCCTAAGAGTGACTGGGAACAACAGGAGAGATGAGAGAAAAGAAATACATGAGAAACTGAAATAAGGAGTAGGAGCTCTCCCCTTCCCATGGAAGGGACAAGCAATCACTGACTTGAGGTAAAACAATATAAAAGTTTTTTTTTTAATTTCTTTGTATGTAGGTGATATACAGGATGGCAAGTATATAGAAGGGCTGCCTTGGAATTCAAGAAGTCCTGAATTTAAGTCTTCTTCTGACATCGGCTTATTGTGACACCATGAAGAGATAAGTTACTGTCTCTCACAAACCTGGCCAACTCTCTAGGCTGGGGTATTTCGGTCCCCAAATCCAATGGATGTCATTACTCTTCTATAAGGTGCAATGCAGGGACAAAGTATGACAAAAAGAAAAAAAAAAATATATATATATATATATCATACCTCCTCATCATAAGCAAGTCTTGGTTTTGGTTTGTCTTTTTCCTCAAAAAATACAGTTCCCTCTAAACCATATTTTGGAATTAACACCACAATAGCATTCTTTCTTACAAACAAAATATAGGCCTCTTCATTCACTATTTCTTTATTTTTGAAGAATAGCTGTAAGAAATAGAAAACTTCTTTCAGTTATTAAGAAAAATCTTTTAAAAACAAGTAATCGAAATCACACTAGTTACATTTTTGAATGTTACTAAAATACAAGTGACAACTACACATAGTTTGTGATTGTTTTTTATTTTTTCCAATCATTTTACCAATGGAAAATCATAGGATCATAAATTTAGAGCCAAAAGGGTCTTTAGAAGTCATAAAGTATAACACTTTCATTTTAAAGATGAGAAAAATAAGGCTCAGAGTACTGACTTGTCTAGGCTCTAATTGAGTCAAGTTTCTTCTTGATGCCAAATGGAAATGTTTTACTTCCCTAATACAATCAACAGGGGAAAGGAAAAATCATTATCATCATAAACTAATTCATTTTAAAATAGTTATTGATCTTTAGAATGGTGGAAGTAGGAGCTCAGAAAAGACACATGCCTATAATGTTATTTCAATTACGTAGCATCCTCAAAAGCCTTCCTTTTTTTCTTTCTTTTTGATAACATTTGAAGGATCCTGAATGATTGCATATTCTTATCTTGGAGGAATACAATTTTTACTTTTAATCACTATATGAAATTAAACACTAACCTGTGTATGAAACGCGACAGATGCTCGCTGTGCATATTGCGCCATTTTGTGTCGGAAATTGAGATTTTTGCACAAATCTGCTAGTTTGTGTTTATTTGTCAAATCTGGATACGTAGAGTCTGCTCCGATAGCTACTGCCAAAAGCCGATGGACAATTATATCTGCATATCTTTAGAAATAAGGAAAAGAAAGATAATTTTCACACATCAACATTGTCTCAAATGTCATTTTGCAGAACGCACATAATCACACTCTAGATTTGAATTGCAATTTTTAAAAATACTTTTAACATAGCAAGCAGAAATACTTGCAAAAACTAAAGAACAAACAAGATTTCTTTTTTCTTTTTTTTTTAAAGCAATTGGGGTTAAGTAACTTGCTCAAGGTTACATGGCCAGTTATTTCTGGGTGTGGTGCTAAGTATCTGAGCCCGGATTCGATCCCAGGTCATCCTGACTCTGGGGCCAGTGCTCTTACTCACTGGCCACCTGGCCGCCCCTAAGCAATTGGGGTTAAATAACTTGCTCAAGGTTACACAGCCAGGTGTTTCTGGGTGGGTGCTAAGTGTCTGAGCCCAGATTCAATCCCAGATCATCCCGACTCTGGGGCCGGTGCTCTTACTTGCTGTGCTACCTGGCTGCCCCAACAAGTTTTCTTATAAGGGTTAAAAATACTCCCATCAAAACTTGATGCATCTTGATTACATGTGTATAACCTATATTGATTGCTTGCCTTCTCAATGAGGGTGGGTAAAGAGGGAGGAATGGAGAGAATCAGAACTCAAAGTTTTAAAAACAAATGTTTAAAATAATTTTTACATGCAACTGGGAAATAAGATATACAGGCACTGAGTTATAGAAATCTATCTTGCCCTACAGGAAAACAGAAGGGAAAGGGTATCCCCTTCTATTAAGAGAAGGCAGGGGGGAGGCAGTGATAGAAGGGAGGGTCGATTGGGGGAAGGCGTAATCAGAATGCACACCATCTTGGGGTGGGGAGAAAATTTGGAATTCAAAATCTGGTGGAAGTGAATGTTGAAAACTAAAAATTAATTAAAATTATTTTTAGAAAACTTGATAAATCACTTTTATTTTCTCCTTTTGAGTTTTATGATCTAAAGTACCTTCTTATGGGTGAAGTAAAATGTGTGTATATTGGTGATGCTAAGCCATAATGATGAAAATCATTATCCATTCCAGAGCAGAAGTAAACTGCTTGCATCATACAGCGAGTGGCTAATATTCTGAATAGTGTGTTTAGATATGGGAAATCAGGAGATTCCACTTGGTCTAATGAGTCAGCCAAAGCCTTTGCTGAATCAGTCTTAATGTCCAAATTCTGTAAGAAAAGAAAAGGGGAAAAATATCATTGTTCCATTTTTATTTTTAAATTAACCTTTCAAATATATACTTTCATTAAGGAATTCAAAAAGGCCCACTCCAATTTCCAAACAGATATTTTTAAAGTATGTTTCAAAATTAGTTGTTTGGAACTCTGCACATATTTCATTATAAAAATATTATTATAAATAATGATAAAGTTCTAAGACTAAAGGATGAGTATCTTTTTTTTTTACTTTTTGGAGGGCAATTGGGGTTAATTGACTTGTCCATGGTCACACAGCTACTCTTAGTGTCCGAGGCCGCATTTGAACTCGGGTCCTCCTGACTCCAGGGCCAGTGCTCTGTTCACTATGCCACCTAGCCTCCCTGAGATGGATATCTTTTAAACTAATAATGTAGTGAAATGATCATACTAGCCTAAGTTCTGAGACTTGGGATACAGGAATTAGAAGCAGTAATAATGCAAAAGTAGTGGTACTGAGGAGAAAGTTTCTGCCTTCGTCTTGTCTTCCTCCTCCCTTTCCAGAGACAAAAAATGAGAAGAAAGCCTGATAGTGGCAGAGTACCAAAACTAGATAAAGTCAAGGAAGATTTAAGTGCTTTGTGACCCTGAGTAAGTTCAAATGTTAAATGCTTTGCCAATTTTAAAAACATTCTATTGTCACTTATCATTATTATTTCCTAAGCTTCTAGGTCAGCTAAATAGTGTGCAAGTTCTTAACAGACCAAGTTATTTAGGAATACAGGATTTAGAACAGGGATTGACCCTAGTCAAGCCTTCCATTTTATTGATGAAGAAACTGAGACCCCAAGAGATTAAGTGACTTGCACTAAGTCACAGAAGTAGAGAGTAGCTAAATCAAAGTATTTCCAAGCTAGGGTTCTTTCCATTGGACACATACAACAATCTTATTCTAATTTAATATCCAAACTCCCACATCTATCATCCTTAAAGTTTTGCGAAGGACTTTCATTACACTAATCCTAAGCATATTATCCCTATTTTATAGATGAGGAAACTAGTTCAGAGAATTTGGTGACTGTATCTGAAGTGGAATTTGAACCCAAGACCCCTAAACTCAATAGCCCTTTGAGTGCACGATGCTATTTCTCAACATTCTACCTCTTATTTTGTAGCTCTCTTCCACTTCCATATGCCTTTTTTTTTCTATGTCCTTTCTCTGACACTAAATACCTCACTGTAGCATCCAAACCAGGCTTGCCCTAAAATTACCTGCCAACTGTCTCTCCCCACTGTGAAAAGTATCCATTATCTCTGCAAATGTTGTAGTTAGATTATTACTATCCTTGTAGCTTATGGAAGAGTGATGCTCCCAAGTTCCCCAGAACAGTGTGCATTGTAAGATCTTAGCTCAGGTAAGGAACTGATTAGTACAAATGCAGACAGCATAACAGAATAAAACAAATTCAGGTATTTCTCAATAGTGTAATCATCTGAATTCAGCTTAACTCAAATCCATAAGCCCAAGATTATATATATTTTTTTGGTTGTCATAATGTTCACTCATAAAACTTAACATTGCACTAAAACCCACAACTCTTATTTCATTCAGCCTGCTGAGGTCTTTCAGGATCTCAACTTTCGTACAATGTGTTCCACTCTGTCTAGCTTTGTATTAGTATTAGTATATAGTATTATATAGTATATATATAGTATTATCTCCAAATTTCTTGGGCATGCCACTTATGCCTTCATCCAAATTATTGATAAAAATATTAAATAACTGGGGCATGCCACTAAAGACATCCTGAATTGACCTTGATGATAAGTCATTCAGTCTGATCATTTAACTTGTTCTAAATCCACTTATCAATATAGCTCCATCTTCTCAAAAAGAAAAACGTGAGACACTATTACATGCTTAAATAACTACATAAACTGTATATAGGGCATCCTCCCTTATCTAGTCAGTCTAGTAACTTTGTAAAAAAAAAAAAAAAGAAAGAGTTATTAGAATGACCTGTTCTTAATAAAACCATGCTGGCTTTGTGTAATTCCTACTTCCTTTCCCAGATAATGCTAACTTCCCATAACATACTCTTTTGAACATGAGCCTTTCTGCAGTTCTGTAGCACCTCTTCTTATCTGTTCTGTGATCTCTGCCAGATCACAGACTATACTTAAGCAAACTCTTGTACCAGTCATTTCAACTGTGCTAAGACATAGGGTGTCTGTGAAGTTTGGATTCAGTCAAAGGTCTACACTGAAGACCTAGAAGGTCACATGTAGCCTCAAGACCATAGGTTCCCCACTCCTGGAATAAGTGATTCACTATTTAAACAATGAGAGTCACATCCAAGAATCTTGATTCTGGAGGTATTTACTTTGGATTTAGCTGCCTTCACAAGAACGTCATAATTTGATGGAGGAGGAGCAGGATGTTTTCTAAGCAGGGCATGTTCAGAAAATTCTTCATGGATTTTCTTTGCAACAGAGACATTGGCCAGTAACATAAATTCTTCCACCATGGAATTTGTTTCTCTGTCAATAAAAAAGAATGTCAGAAAAGAGAACTTAAGATTTTATAACACCATAATGGAATATTTAACAAACCACATCATTATTTTTACTAACAACTAAAGGGAGGCTTCAAGTATATCCAGTACAAAATGCTAGACTTCAAGTTAGGAAACTCAGGTTTGAATCTGAGTTCTGTCATTTCCTAGCTGTGGGACCTTCTCCTCTCTGGGCCTGAAGTTCTTCATCTGTCAAAGCAGGTGCTTGGACTAAATGACCTCTGATGTCTTTTTGAGATCTAAATTCATGGTCCTACTATCCCATTAGTTAAATGTACACCCATACACACATACTTAAAAATTGCAATTTAAAAAATCCTTCTCTGCCATTTCATCCTCAACACCATCATGATCTTGGATCCTTGAGGGCTCTACTACCAGAACTCAATTTGACAAGGTGGGCCTTTCTTTGCTCCCCACTGTTCTTGCCTTCACTTACAATTTTGACAGTTGCAATAATACCACCTCTCTCAGGATGATGTCCCTCAGTTCTAGGACTCAGTTTACTCACCTGTAAAAGCAGGAGACTGAATCTGACAGCTTATGGTCCTTTCCAGATCAAAATCAATGTTTATTTCTACCCTGAACAAAACTTTATACCTTTATCTTTTCTGACACTATGCCTCTCCCATATATGTAATGGTTTTTCATAATTAAATGTTTCTCTTGGTTTCTGTTCTAACCTAAGAATTTGAATGAAAAGAGGAGATAAAGAATGCTAGCTAGAAGGATTTATAGGGTCTAATGAAGGGCATGTCTTCCCATAAATCCAAAATGGAGAATCCACTCAATGTGCTAAGAATCTCAAAGTACACTATTCAAGTCGTCCCACTATTATTCTTCATTTTTTATAGCATAATTGAACCACTTCCTTTTCTGGGCATATATACTAAGGGGCTTGTGAGTAGAATATCCTCATATGCTCAAAGTTCTTGGTGACACTGGAGTTCAGAAGAGAGATTAGGATTTAAAATTTATATTTGGAAGTCATCTACAAAGAGATGATACTGAAGCCAAAGGAAAGAATGAGACTTGGGTTCAGGTCCTGCCTTAGAAACCAGCTACTTGACCTGGGGAAATCATTAAAACTCTCTGGGCCTCAGCTGCCTCATCTGTTTGAAGAGACTGAACTAGATGGACTCGGGAATACTTTTGAGCACTAGGAGCAGCCAAAAACTGAAAATGTGGGAAATGGTAACAACTTAAAATTAAAGCAATCTAATCTAATAAAAGTTAGTATAAGCACAGTAATACCTAACTTTAAGAAAATGAATCAGAACATTCTCATTTTTTCAGCTACTTACTTTCATGGATTACCATGGCCAAGTAATTAACCACTTAGTGGCCAATATTACTAATGAATTAATTCATTACAGTTGGCTATGTCATCCACAGACTTATTTATTACCAGTACCCTGAGAAACTTTTCTGTCTTGGTAGTACTAGCTAAAGTTTACACTCCACAAGTACAGATTTACAAATATTTAATAAACAACATTTAATAAATGATTAATAAACATTTTAGTGATTTTTAAAATATCCCTTTTATTTCTGAACATCCCTTCTCTTCCCTCCCGGGGGGGAAAAACCAACCCTTATAACAGAGAAAAAAACAAGAAACAAAGAGCAGTTCAGCAGAACCAACCAATACAGCAACTAAGTCAGAATTTATATGTAGTATAATTTTATATATAATACATTTCACACCCACAGCCCCACAATAGCAAAGAGAGGAAAGAGGATCCACTGACAAAGACTTAAAGGAAAAAAGGGAGACCTCCATAACACAAAAGGTATGATTTTTATGGAAGTCAACGGAGAGATTCAAGGTAAGTGTATACAGGCTTTAGTATATTCTCAATAAATTATGCTAAAGAAGCAAAGAAGATGCCCACGAAATGATGAGAAAAGGAAATTGCCAAGTTGACCAAGAGATAACAGATAACATGAACACTATTCTGGCACCCAGTATTAAAAGGCCCAGAGAAAACCCCCTAGCTCAATGGACTACAATCTTTAGAGAGGGTTTATCATGAGATATGCATAAGAACTTCAAATGGGAAGGTGTCTTTGGGTTCAGAGAGAATATCTGCACTGATGAGATCACAAATACACTTAAGTATCTAACCAAGGGAAAACATCGTATGTGTGCATGTGCATGTGCGTGTGTGTGGAGAAGACTACCAGTGATTATGTTAGCTATTAATGTAAATCCTAAATGTTCATGTTGAAACTCAAAATCTTATTCATCTTTTATTTAAAAACAACATACCTAAGTTCCTTTGTCTGAAGATCTATAGGGTCATGAGTTTCACTATCCACATGAAATCGAACTTCAGGAGAAGAAAGTATCAAAGCCCTGTAAGAAAAAGACCAAAAACAATTGGTCAAATGACCCTATTATTGTCAGAATCTGAAAATAATTCTTTGATAACTGCAAAATGTATACAACAGAACTTTCCGGAAGATCTTTAATATAGCAAACCCTCTGTAGTCTAGCAACTGGAGTTTATAAATTCCTAGTCTGGGATACAACTACTCCTCTGGGAAGGTTAACTGTTTTAATTAAGCACAATAATTAGTGAGATCAGCCTTAGTGAAAAGATTTAAATAATCTAGAAAAGAGACTTTCAAAAAGAAAATGTATCAGAACTCATCCAAAGGTAAGTAGTTTCTTCCTCCTGAAGTTTTTTTTTTTTAAATCCTTTACCTTTGTCTTTTTTAACAAGTATTTACTGAATCAGAAAAAGAGTTAGAACTGTTAGACAAAAATTCCTCCAGAATGAACAATCACAGGTTTTATTAGGTGGTCTGAGGATGCAGCTTGTTTCTAGCTAATGGATATGATGCTACTAGAGGAGAATTTTATTTTTTACAAAAAGCATTATTGTATAGCAGTTAATGAAGGCTAGAGATAGAAATTGGACTGGTGACCTCACTGGTGTAAGAAACTGCTGGTAAGAAAAACACTTTTACCAATGCAGTTCAGCACAATCTCTGCCACTTATAATCTTAGTTGCTTAGAGCAGTGAGAGGTTATGTGACTTGTTCAGGGTCATAGAAACTGTACATGTCAGAGATAAGACTTGAATCCAAGTCTTACCTGGTTCTAACACCAGCTCACTATAACATACTCTGTAGTATTTAACATGCAATTATGATGTAGATATGTACATATACATGATGCATATTTAACATACATGTATTATATACTTTATATGCAATAAACTTAAATACAGCACTAAATACACATTTGAAATATGTGCTCCACAAATCATTATACATTTCTCTATTACATATGATATATATGGGCTTTCAAAAAAAGGTTAACAAACTAGCTTAAGAATGGTATCCAAGTTAGATATAGCCAACAAATAAAAAAAATATATACCCTGCATCTATTCTCCGCCTCTTCAGAATTTTTGCTAGTTTATTTAGTCCACGGAGACTAGTGGTAATATCATCATTCATGGTTGCTGAGTCAATTCTCATTTGAGCTTCTGCATATGTAAGGGAAGCCTGGAAAAGAAATTGTGAATTAATGTAACAATTATGGACAAGAAAATTAGAGTTGTGCCTTCCAATCTCAGGTGGAAATCTAAAATCCATAATGTCAAACTGCTTAAAATCAATAACGAAAAGGAAATATTGAGTATAGATTCCAACTTTCAATTGTACTATATCTAGTCTATTAACCAAGCATTTATCAGAGCAGAATTTTGTTATCTACCTAAAGTCAATGTTATACTGAGCTGAAAAGAAATTATTTTATTTCGGTGCTACCCCCACCCTCCTTGCAAATGGTTACTTTAGATTTTAATTAAACTGAAGAATCACCATGGTATACTAAGTCATGAGAGCTGAGAAACTGCCTATATAAGGACTGTTCTAGTAACCATAAGCAACCATAAAAGAATTTTTTCTTTGAACATATGATATTCAGTAGGCAAATAATTAGAAAAATGAAATAGCCCACAAAATATCTAACAATGTCTCAATGGGAAAAAGAATAAAAACTTAACTAACTCCTTGGAAATTAGAATAGGGCAAAGAGAAGCTAATGATTTTATAAAACACCAAGAAATAATAAAACAAAATCAAAAGAATAAAAAATAGAAGAAAATGTGAAATATCTTATCAAAAAAACTGATCTGGAGAACAGTTTGGGGAGAAACAATGTAAGAACTGTTGGACTACCTGAAAGTTATGATCAAAAAAACAATCTTGATACAATATTACAAGAAATCATTAAGGAAAATTGCCCTGAAGTTCTAAAACAAGAAGGTAAAGCAGAAATACAAACAATAAAAAATTTAAAAATCCACCAATCACCTCCTAAAAGAGACGCTAGGAGGAAAATTTACAATATTTAATATTTACAAATTTAATAGCCAAGTTTAAAAGCTCCCAAGTTAAAGAGAAAATATTGCAAGCAACAAGTGAAAAACAAATTAAACGTTACGGAGCTATAATCAGGATCACACAACACCTAGTAGCTTCTACACTGAAAGACAGTGGGTCTTACAACACTTACTTTTTTTAGAGCAAAAGAGCTGGGGCTGCAAACAAAAATAACTTACCCAGCAAAGTTAAATATAATCCTGAATTTTTTTTTTTAAAGCAATCGGGGTTAAGTAACTTGCTCAAGATTACACGGCCAGTCATTTCTGGGTGTGGTGCTAAGTATGTGAGCCTGGATTCGATCCCCAGGTCATCCCGACACTGGAGCCCGTGCTTTTACTCGCTGAGCCACCTGGCCGCCCCTAAGCATTTGGGGTTAAGCAACTTGCTCAAGGTTACACGACCAGGTGTTTCTGGGTGGGTGCTAAGTGTCTGAGCCCAGATTCCATCCCCAGGTCATCCCAACACTGGAGCCGGTGCTCTTACTCACTGTGCTACCTGGCCGCCCTGATCCTGAATTTAAAAAAAAAAAAAGACATTCAATGAACTGAAAGACTTTCAGGTATTTGTGATAAAGAGCAGAACTTAAGGGAAAATTCAACAGACAATCCAAGAGAAATATAAGGTAAACATTAAAGACCAACTATATGGGATTCAATAAGGTCAAAACATTTACTTCTTATATGTGAAAATGTTATCAGCACTCTTATGACTGTCATTATTTGGGTAGTTTGAAAAACAGGTTTGGGCTGAGCTATGTACAATGGGGTAATGCTAAAAAATAAAACTGGGTAGGGGAAGATAAAGAGAAGCAATTCTCTCATACAAATGAAACATGAAAGAAAGAACTGACACAGAAGAAGTGGGGGGGCTGGTAGTGCTGGAACCTTACCTTCACTGAAAATGGGTTAAAGAGGGAACAACACATAGATCTAGAAACCTTCTAAATTTATAAAGAAATAAGAGAGTAAGGGATAGGATAAGGGAGGGACTGTTAAGAAGAAGGGTGTGTAGATTAAGAATTAGGAAAAGGAAGGTATAATGGGAATGGGAATTTGAAGATGTTCCCTGTCCCTTAATAGGCCTAGGGGGGAATTGCTATTGTTTTATATGATTATTTCCTATTATCCCTGTTATACTGTTGCAAAGTTCTGTTGATACCAGTTATCCCTAAACTCTCATTAATCTATGTTATAAAATGTACTTAATACTTAAGGTATTTTTGCTATATAAGGGACATGAAAGATCTTGGGGCTGAATGCAATGGGAATGGGAATTTGAAGATACTCCCTGACACTTAACAGGCCTGGGGGAAATTTGAAAACTTTCCCTGCTTTGAAAGTAAACTCTGCCCCATAATAGGCTGAATGCAGTCGGATGGAGCCTGTGGTAGGAGGAGTTTGCTAAAGGGCAGAGCAGAGCCTATAGGAAGCTGGGAGTCAGAGCTAGAGAGAGGGTAGAAGAGAGAGGATCAAGGAGTCAGATAGGCTCGTGAGTAAATATTGATCTTATACTGATTTGTGAGAAGGCTAAAGGATGCTGTGGATCTCTGTGTTGTTATGGCTTGTTAACTTCATTACTACTATGATGGAATCGGCTTACTTGCTTTGGGGACTCGGTTTTCCGGTGTCTAAATAAATACCTTGCTTCTGTCCTCTATATGGAGAGTTTGTTATATTCTGTGATCGAGCACCATGTGGAAATATTTATAGTCACGGTCTTTAGATTGTGTGTGATCAGGGTGCTATAAATATCACATTGGCACTACAGAAGGGTATAAGGGAGAAACTCTTTTATAGATAGACAGGCAGAATAAAGTGGAGAGAAGGGGAGAGGATAATGGAGAAAGGCACTAAAATGTATGATCGGGATGGACGCCAACAGACAGAAAGATAGTATGGTGACAAAGACAAATTCTGCTTATTTCAAAATTTTGCATGAGGCTGGTTCTGTGACCAGAAGAAAAAGAATTTCCCCACCTCCTTCCTCTTGTTTCTCCTAACTGGCTGTTTCCTACACCCAGATTTCAGGCTAGTACTAGCAATTTGCTATAATACAAGCAAAAGAGACTGCTAAAGGTTTAGAATCCCTGATCACATATATGGATAATGCTATTTCTATGTCACAATACATTCAGCATTCCACATAAACTTTTAAATGTATTTCTGAAACACTATCCACTAGAAAATTAAAATTCTTTATCCCAATTTCCAATCTACAAGGATGTGAAGTTTGTTATTCTAATACCCTGTGAAACACTAAACTTTATAGCTTTCAATATAATTTTCAATAGGCCAAGTGAAATATTATGACTGTTGTCAGTCTGGCTACTCCCTAACAGGAACACAGTGATGAAGTAGATAGTTCAAACCTCTAGGTTGGGAGTTATTTTGTAAAAGGAATACTGGAGTCAGGAGGACCTGAGTTCTCAGACACTTAACACTTACTAGCAGTATGACCTTGGGCAAGTCACTTAGACCCCAATTGCCCCTCCAAAAAAAAAGGCAAAAAAAAAATACTGGGGGAAGCTAGCAATGTGTTTTCTGTAGCCTTCTGATTCAAGTGAAGTTAATTTTGTAAGGCAATCTTTATAAAAGCAATGTTTTTTTTTTTTAATACAAAGAAAAACTTTATACTTTACCTTTGAATTAATAGCACTTTTGGTAAACCTGGTTTTTAAAATTTCAGCATGGTGATTCATTTCCCAAATACATGAAAATGCTAGTCTAGGAAAAAGAACAGATAATATCACTAAAATAAAAAGTGATAAACATTAAATATAAAGATTAAGTCTTATGAAAAAATACCTGTCCACATTCGATCTTAAGGAACATAAGTTAGAGCTAAGCAATTCTGGAACCATATCAATTCTCTGTAAAAGACAGAAATAAAACCTTAAAAATTACTTTGCAGTATTATATGAAATTTAATTCATTTTTTCCTATTAAATACTGAATAGGAAGGTAAATAAAATTTTTATGAATTAAAGGAAAAATCATTTTTCAAACATGAAATCCTAATGACACTTCTACATTTCTAAAACACAAAGGAGGAATTATGGCAACATGGTATTCAAGAGTTCTGGAATCTAGCTCTGGCAGAGCTGATTTTATTTTTTTAAAACAAAGAAAAATTTTATACTTTAGCTTTGAATTAGTGGCACTTCTGGTAAACCTGGTTTTTTTGTTTCAGTATAGTCAGATGTGACCTTATAAAAGAGAAGGCCTAAATGACCTCTAAAGTCCCCTCCTCTTGTAATTATTAATATTCAATTAATGCTGCATATATTTACATAGGGACTTATTGCCTCCTGATTCAAATGTAAGGTGCCTGGATATAAGCATTGCTGGGTTCTTTATACTCATATTCCCAGAGATTGGCACAGGACTTGTCACATAGGAAGTGCTTAATAAATGCTTACTGACTAATTCCCTCTAGTAAATTCTATATTTCTATGATAACACAGACTGCTCTGAGCTAGCCAAGCAACAAATATTAAAAAGGAGATGAACTATCTCTAATTGCCATTTAAGATACTCAAATACAAGAGGTATATTTTCCATGAAATAAATAGCCTAGAGGTCATCCAAGTATGCCTAACTTCACAAAATATCTATATCTATCTATCTATCTATCTATCTATCTATATATATATATATATATATCTACCTGTAGGGTTATGCATTGATAAGCCAAGGCTTCACTAAATCTAGAGTATACTTTTCCAGTCTAGGAAATCTCTCAAAGAATTTTAGTCTAAAATCCTTTAAGTGATCTTCATTAAAAAAAAAGTTACAATTAAAACTGATCAAAATTTCACTTTTAGTTCGTATTGTGTTAAGTCTTCTTTGTATCCCCCCATAGCACCCATTACAGTACTTTTCACACAGTAGGCATATTATAAATATTTGCTGAATGAAAAATATTTACTTTTTCACAAAGATAGACGGTTGTTCCTCTTTTAGCTGACTCTTGATCCAAAGCATTTCCTGGTCGAATAAAGTGGCTAACATCTGCAATGTGAACACCAACCTCAAAAAGACAAGAAGTTAATGCAAAACATGACAAGATTCTGCATAATTCATTAACTTTTCTAAAAGATATCTAAGGAGAAAGAAGTTCAACAAAAAAGAAAAATGGTACAATGCACCTAACACTTTAATCTAATAATACAAATCCAAACAGCACTTTATAGTAGCACTTAAATAAATTCTACCAGGTCAAATGAAAATTGTTTGGGCAAAGTTCTACCTGAACACAAGCTATAGAACTACCATCTCCAGCAAAAAGAATGCTGTAAAATTAATACCTCTAGATTTCCATTTTCAAGCTCTCGACAATGTAAAGCATCATCTATGTCTGTACACTTTGGAGGATCCACACTACAAACACAAAGATGCCTCAGATCTTCTCTATTCTTCATGTCCTATGAGATGACATAAAAAGAAGAGATATTATACATAGCAATAATCTAACAGTTGGGGGAAGAGCTATATACTTTAACTTATTATGACTCACTTCAGCGCTACACTGTGGTCCAGGTTACCCTTGGTCTTCAAAGTTACACCAGCAGAGTCTAAGCTCTGAGAGGCTGTGGCAGACTAGGGGGGCCTTCAGGGCAACTGGTGAAGGCCTCCATTTTTCCACTTATAGCAACTCTGTGATACCACCTATTAAGTTAGTTACAGGATTTCAATTTGTATCAGAGGAGGGAGAATCCATACTAATGAAATTATGACTTCTTGAAGTCCCGAGACTTTATTATACTACTTTAAAATATATGTATATGGGGCGGCTTGGTGGCGCAGTGAATAGAGCACCAGCCCTGGACTCAGGAGGACCTAAGTTCAAATCTGGCCTCAGACACCTAACACAAAAACTAGCCGTGTGACTTTGGGCAAGTCACTTAACCCCAATTGACCTCCAAAAAAAAAAGAAAAAAAATTTTTTAAAAATATGTACACATATATATGCATCTATTTTTATTTTTTCATTTTTTTTTTTACCTGCACCTCACTGAGGTGGGTAACTCCCTCTAACAGTATGATTACAATCCATCTATGCTATTTCAGTCCTGCATGATTCTTTCCCAAGCGCTCCTGTAAATTCTCCACAAGAGTCCTCAAAGTCACCCAAATTTATATGTGATACTTCATATATTAATAAGTCAGTTATTAAAATACATACATATTCCATTTTTCCCATCTCAGTTCAAATATAAATTGAGACTAAAGTTAATCTTATTTGAACATATCTAGACCCTTTACTTACCCTGGCAAACCCAAAATATACAATTTCCCTGTTTTCTGAGAGTTTAATTTCTGGTCAAGTATAAGTTTTTTTTTTTAGATACTTAAAAGTATTTTGGCCAGTGCAAAATGATTGATAAATAAGGGGAAAAAACTCAGTTTTCTCATTTTGCTTAAAACGTTATAGATGTTTCAACTAAAAAAGGGTAAAAATAACACCCAGTGAGCATCTCTCATTGGAAGGAGCAGCAAACATGGCAGGAGCTGCACTGGTGCACAGCTGAGGCCCCACTTTTCCCCTAAATGGGCACCGCTCATTGGACAACATTTTTCTCTCACCTCTTCAGTGATGCTCCAGGGCATCTTTGGCAGGAAGCTCAGAACAGCCTGGGAGAAGGGCTGATGGGGAACATCATGTTCAAGGAGTAGAACTTCGGTTTCCGTCTCTTTATCGCCAACAGACCCTAAATTTTTTACGAAGTGACCCTAAAAATAACAATTATTTCAGAAGACATATTTTACAATTCTTTTATGACCAGAAATACATTCTTATTAAGTTACTGTTACTGAAATGCTTTTCACAATTTACTATTCCTAAAATAACCCAGGGCATGGGGTAGAAAGTGTCCTCCAAGGAACAAATGGGAAAACTGGAGATGGAGAGACTTCCAAAGATGTTCAGTATGTAACATCAGAGTCTTTGAATCTATTTATTTCCTATGGCCCTGTGGGCTTCAACTGTGTTTAAAAATATAGCAGCTATTTCTGTCAAGAATTTTTTTTAGAATGCAAATGGTAAGAAGGATTTAAATTCTAGGAACTGTTGATTTTTTTTTCTTGGTGACAAAAATCCACCTTTTCATGAATTTACCTTTTATAGCCACAGCCAAGCAAGCCATTGCAAACAATACTTTAACTTGGTTAATTTAGTTGAAAATAACACCATAGTTTATTGGACTATTTATATAAATTAACAAAATGATCAGAATGGACACACTAAATTTAAGTGCAAATTTCACATCATATGGATTTTCTTTTAGATATTATAGAAAACATCTGTCCTCTAAAAATAACTTACATTAGGATATCTAGAATTCTTGGGCCAACCATCAATAGCAACAATAATTCTCTGTCCTTCTAAGGTTGCAGCTTGTCTTGTTTCTATTCGAATCCGAGGTATTCTCTTGTCAGCAGGTGTAAACAGATGTCTTCTTGACTACAGACAATACAGAAAATGTTCTTAGTGGGCTCTAAGTTCCTCAAAAAAGTAAAAACCTCACCCTATTCCATGATTCCAATAAGAGAAAAAAAATCTCTCCATTGGAACTTTTTATCATTTTTCCTCCCAACTCTTCAGGCAACTTGTTTCAACAGTCACTCCCTCTCTTTCACATATCAGTCATTGGAGGAGACTCCAATGGTTCTTTTCTATCTGCTGATAAACATCTTATTAAAAATTTTTAAACAGCCTTCCTTGATTCATCTACTTTCTATTGTCTTACCTTTCTCTATTACTTCTTTAAAAAGTTGTTCTTTACCCAGAGTCTCTCTTTTCTTAACCCTTTTAAACTGGCTTTCAAAAAAAAAAACAAAAAAGCTGGCTTTCAACTCCAACCATTTTATTGAAACTTTAAACAAAAAGATATTTATATGGTGTTTTACATGTTATCTCATTTCTTCTTCATAACAATCCTGTGAAATATATGCATACCCCATTTTACTGATGAGAACACTGAGGCTGAAAGTTTACTGACTTGCCCAGGGTGACACAGCTAATTAAGTCTGAGGCAGGATTTGAGACCATATCTTCCAGACTCCAAGTTCAGTGCCCTATTTGCTACAACATACTGCCTCAAAGATCACAGATGACTTCTTTTATTTTTTCCAGGTGGACTTACTGGTGCTTTTAGTTTTTATATTACAATCAGAAATTTCTGAATATAACCACCAAAACACCACCTTAAGAATTCTTCCCTTTCCTTGCAATAAAGAAAATGAATTAAGCAAAACAAAAAGGTGTATGCCTGACAATGTACCCAAGATCTCCCAGTTTAAGACATGATTTCTACAAAGCCAAGACTGCTTCATTTCCGTGTTCTCTGTATTTACATTACTGTAGTTGTGCTTTCTCTGGTTCTACTCCATTTTACTTCACCTTCCAATGTTTTCACCTCATAAATTTATCATTTTATAAGTTACAAGTAATATTTCATTAGTAATATAACACAATTTGTTCAGTTACTTCTCAACCAATGGATATTCACTGTTTCTAGTTTTTTGGATCTTTTATTTATCTTTTTTTTTTTTTGGGGGGGGGGGTGTCTTCTTGCTGGCACCAGAAATGATACAATGAATGTCTTGGTATCTATGGGTCTATGACATTGAGATTTCTGGGTCAAAGGGTATGGATTTTTCAGACATTTTCTTGAACATAATTCTAAATGGTTCCAAAATTTTTAAGTCCATCAACAGCATTTTAGTGTGCCCATCTTTCCATGGCCTCTCCAATGTTAAGTATTTCTGCCTTTGTTATCTTTGTCAATCAGTGGAGTGTGAAGTGAAAACACAGTTGTTTTCATTTAGATTTCTCTTATTCTTGATCTGAAAAAATCTTTCATATGGTTGCTGAGAGTTTATAACTCTCATGGCACTAATTCAAACCACTAGTTTTCTTTTTTCATCCCTCATACTCTCTCACCTTGAAGTTTTTGACCACTTTGGCTACATCTACTCAATACCGTCTCCTCTTCCGGCTTCAGAGAAACCACTTCTGTCTTGGCTCTCCTCCTACATGTCTAACCACTCCACTATTTCCTTCCTATTCTTCTTCCTAATCCTCTAAAATGAGCATTCTAGGATCTGTGTCTTTTTGGCCCTCTTTTCTTCTCTCTCTACATTCCCTCCCTATGCAATCTATTTTTTTTTTTTTTTTTGCTTTTTAGAGGGGGGGAAGGCAGGGCAACTGGGGTTAAGTGACTGGTCCAAAGTCACACAGCTAGTCAGTGTTAAGTGTCTGAGGCCAGATTTGAACTCAGGTCCTCTTGATTTCAGGGCTGGTGCTCTATTCACTGAGCCACCTAGCCGCCCCTATGCAATCTATTTTAACACCATAGCTTGCACTATCTATGCAGACGGCTCCCAAATTTCTATCTCCAGGCTTGAACTCTTTTTTGAGTTTTAAACCTACACTGTGAACTGCCTGCCTTCAGGATATCTCCACTCAGATGCTCAACCAGCTCAAATGTAACATATCCAAAACAAGACTGGTATCTTTCCTGCAAATATGTCCCTCAAGATTTCACTGTTTCGTCTGTGCACAACACCACTCAGCCAGTCTCCTCAATTTGTAACTTCAAGTAACCTTTAACCCACACAGAACCAGTGCTCTCCTACCTCTACTGCCTTTGTTCATATTATTCACAGTTCCTAGAGCACAGTGCCCCACTTACACCACACAAACACAATCTTGGTACTGGAATTACCTCAAAGAGCACTAATTCTGCCTTGTACCTGACCAAGAATCCCACCTATAACAGCCCTAAGAAGTGGTCATCCACTTGAGAACCTCTTACTTTCCAGGGTCATTCATCTCACTGTTTTGTCCCTCTTCATCAACTGGTGAACCAGGTTAACTCTACACTGTGCTCTTCTATCGAGTCACTGGCCACTGATTGTTCTGGCCAAGTTTAAGCCTTGGATCACTCCCATCATCTACTTACTGCCTTCACTCTCATGCACATGCTGTTGAAGAAGTTGAGAAAATTTGCAATTCTTCTGATTGGGTCCACTGAAAATTTGTTATATTTTAACTGAGCCCTCAGTGACACTAGACAATTCTTCTACACTTCCCTTATTAACTCACTATCCCATTTTCCACATAGCGTCTTCCAAGTCGTTTTCATCCCTACTCAAACCTTCCCTGGCTTCCCCTCACACCATCCTCTCAGCTAAGAACCTTACCTCCTATCTTACTGAAAAAAATTGAAGCCACTCAGAGATCTTACTCTTCTTCCCTCATCTTATTGCTCAGATGTCTTCTGCCATTATTTTCTCCACTCCTGTCTCAACTCCTTGCAAAGCCAAATCTACTTGCACAAACGATCCCATTCTATACCTTCTTCCCCAGCATACTGCCTCATCTGTGATCCCACTCTCACTTATCTTCAATCTCTCCGTCTACTGACTACTTTCTTATTGTCTATAGCCATGCCCATGCTTTTCCCATTCTCAAAAAACCTTCATTTGATCCTCCCATCCCCACTAACTATTGTGTTTTTCTATCTTTTGTGGCTAAGCTCCTTGAGAAAACCATTTATAATAAATGCTTCCGCTTCCTTTTCTCCTGCTTTCGTCTTAACTCTCTGCAGTCTGGCTTCTGATCTGCTCAAGAAAACTGTTCTCTCTAAAGTTATCGATGATCTCTTGATATCTAAATCCAATGGCTTTTCTTTTTTAATCAAATGCTTTATTTTTTTTTTTAAGCAATTGGGGTTAAGTAACTTGCTCAAGGTTACACGGCAAGTTATTTTGTGTGGGTGCTAAGTATCTGAGGCCAGAACCAATCCCAGGTCTCCTGACTCTGGGGCTGACACTTTTACTCACTGTGCCACCTGGCTGCCACCATCAAATGCTTTATTAACTTCTGGTTTACATCATTCATTTCTGCAAGATTTTGAGTTACAAATTTTCTTCCCGTTTTTCCCCTACATACCACCCCAAAATAGGGATCCCACTGGATATCCCCTCCTCCAATCTGCTCTCTCCCATATCTTCTCCTATACCCACACCAACTAGTAGGGCTCGGTGGATCTCTATGTCCCAGTGCCTGTATGTCTTATTTTATTTTATTTGTCCTTAGTATCTATGTGTTGATAATTCTGGAAACTGCCATAGCTGCTGGTGATCTGAAGTCCCTCCAGCCGGTGGCTGGTCAGGCCCACCCAGAGGTTAAATTAACCTTGGGCTCTCGTGGGGCCGGGCTCAACTGCCAGAGTGCCGCGCTGGCCCCTTCCTGCCGGCCTGCTGAGCTGTCTTCAGAGGGAGGTTAGCTTCTCTTTGTCATTTTGTGGGTTCTGTAGCTCCAAAGTTTCTTCAGAGTCACCTTTTACATGAATTGGAGGAGGTGGGACCTGGAGCCCCGCAGAGTCCTGTTTCTACTCAGCCATCTTGCCCATGGCCTTTCTTAATCCCCATTCTTCTTGACTTCTCTGCAGCTACTGACATTGTCCATTATCCTCTTCTCCTTAATACTCTCTTCTCTCTAGGTTTGTGGGAAACCACTCTCTCCTGGTTCTCCTTTTATCTGTCTGACTACTCCTTAAGTCTCCTTTACTAGATCCTTATCCAGATTATGTCCACTAATTGTGGGTGCCCCACAGCTCTCTGTCCTGGGGCTTCTTCTCTTCTCCACAATACTATACTTCACTTAATGATTTCATCAACTTCCATGGTTTAATTACCATCTCTATACTAAGGATTCTCAATTCTACCTATCCAGCCATGACTTCTATGCTGACCTCTAGTTTTTTATCTTGAAACTGTCTTTGAGGCATCTTGAAATGGATATCTGGTAAATATCTTAAAACTCAACATGTCCAAATGCGAATTCAGTACCTTTTCCCCTAAGTCCTATCCCCTTCCAAACTTCCCTATTATTTTCTAGCACACCACTATTCTTTTAGGTACCTGGGCTTGAAACCTAGGTGTCCTCTTTGGTTCTTCACTATTTCTCACCCTTCCTACACAATCTTTTGCCAAGACCTATCCATTTCACCTCTGTAACATCTCTCAAATAAAGCCCCCTTCTCTTGATACTCCTACCACCTTGGTACAGATTCTCATCACCTCATACTTGAATCACTACAATAGCCTTCTGGTTGGTCTTCCACAGCAAATCTCTTCCCACTCCAGTTCATGTTCTATCCAGCTGAAAAAAGTGATTTTCCTAAGGCATTGGTCCAACCGTGTCACCCTCAGTCAATAGACTCCGGTGGATTCCTACTACCTCCTTGTTCATGCAATACCCTCTGTCCAGCATTCAAAGTCCTTCATACCCTAACCTCCCCCACCTTCCTAATCTTCTTACACTATACTCTCTGCCACATACTCTTTGGTCCAGTGACACTGGCCTCCTGACTGTTCCATGAACAAGATACTCCATCTCTTGGCTCCAGGCATTATCTCTGGCTATCCTCAATACCTAAATTGACCTCTTCTCCTCATCGGTCTCCTGGTTTACTTCAAATCCCAGCTAATATTCCATATTGTACAGAAAGCCTTTCTGAATCCCTCTTTATTCTAGTGTCTTCTCTCTGTTAACTATTTGCTATTTATTCTGTATATAGTTTGTTTGAACATATATTTGCTTCTCTCCTCCCATTAGACTGTGAGGTCCTAGAGGACAGGGAGTCTTCTTTGTCTTTCTATCATTGGCATTTATGCATAGTAATTGGCACAGAGCCAACATTTAATAACTGCTCATTTGACAGTTCTAAGACTTAGGAAATTTTTCCTTACAATGAATGAAAATATACACCTCTGAAACTTTCATTAATCAAAGGAAAATTCTATCAACTGATGCCAAAGTGAACAGACTGCATCCCTCTTACATATGGCAGCCCTAGAAGGGCTGTATTTTCTCCCCAAGTCTTTGTTTTCCCAGAAGGTACTTCACATTCCTTCACTGGTATAGAATGGTCTCCAAGCTCTGCATCAGCAGAGTGAGAACCAGCTTTTTAAATGTCCTCACCAAATTGTGGTAGCAATTAGTGAATACAAAATTCCTTGTATAGTTTATAAAGTGTAGAAGAATTATCACCTCCCTCAGTCTGGGTACTATGTTTAGGACAGCAGTCGCTTTTTTAGTTGCCATGTTACACTTAACTGATTTTGAGATTGCAGTACATTAAAAAAATGTGTAGAATCCTTTTTGTATTAATACATACCCTGTTAGGCCCCTACCCTCTTTTAAAGTACAACTCAAATACCAGTTTTCCTGTAAATCCTTACCTGGTCTAACTCAGTCTGGATTTTCTCCCTCATAATTCACATAATACTGCAGTTTGCAACTTTTTAAAAGCAATTATCACGGAACACTATGTATGAGCTATATTTGTGCATTATCTAGTTACCTACTTATAAATGATCCATGAAAGCCAGGATAATGTCTTATCTAAATATTATATATCCCCTAGCATCTAGCATAGCATTTTGTACACAGCAGGCATTTAATAAATGGTTGTTGAATTAAGTTCATGTAGGTATTTCAAATATTGCTTAAGAAGAATGTTTTCACTTACTTCCTTAATATCAGACTTGGAAAGCATGCCACAAAATGGCCTCCAGTTCCGCTTTATTATTCCTACCACTCTTCCTGAAGGTCTTAACATTTTCTCATTTATAGCAGTCTTCAGCTGCAATTTAAAAATAAAAAGATAACCAAGTGTTTAGTCATTTTCCCATTAACAAAACAAATGAGTTTTTCATGAACATATGTAAAGAGATACTGGAACTTTCAAGCCCTAAATTATGACATCACAATAAATTGTATTAACTCTAAAGTTCTGTGAAACAGTGTGACCCAACTTTCAAAGTAGTTTCCTCCACAAGGAAGCAGTGTATGCTAAACCAACACAGCTGTAACTAAATACCTAAAAGTCAGATGCTATATGAATTCGAGTTTGATCCTATTTTCTCTTGGGTCAAATACAAATTTCTTTGTTTAAAAACACTCAAAACCTTCAAGTCTGCCTCCAACATACTCTTGCCGCCTTTGGTATACTTTATTATTCTTCATGCCCAGCTGCTATTCTTCTTGTTCCTCATACTGAAGATTCCATTTCCCATCTTTGGCTTTGCATGGTTTATTATCCCATGCCTATAATTCACTTGTTCCTTAACATCACTTGTTGGAAGCCCTAGTTTACTTCAAAGTTCAGATCAAGAATTACCTGCATGAGATCTTTCTTAATCTCCTGAGATGTTAGTACTACCACCTTACATTAAATTTATTATTATACAGATGTGTATCCCCCAGAAGATTGTAATCTCCGAAAGGAAAGATCCATTTCAACTTTTGTCTTTCCATCTCCAGCACATACCATAGTACCTGGCACATAGTAGGGCTTAATGACTCATTGCTTATTGATTGGAAGAGATGCTCTTTTCTACCTTAATGCGACGTTGTGTTGGCTAGATAGTCTCACAGGTGAAAAAGAATATGTAACTAGATTTTTTGTGAACCTTGTCATGATTCTCACCTGCAATTTAGAAAAACAAATCAGGAATACATATTATCTGTTACCAGAAAAAATTTCCTACTATCATGGACTTTCACTGTAAGAATCAGATAAAGGAAGAATGTGGTATAGTGAGAAGTGTGGGATTCTATCCAGCAACCAGGACTAAGAATTAACTCTGTTATTGTGAGTAGGTCATTTGATCACTCTGGGCTTCAGTTTCTCCGTCTGTAAAATGAGGTGGTGTAGCAGATGAACTCAAAGCTTCCTCTAGTTCTAAAATTCTGTGACTCATTGTCAAAAGGGTTGACTGCAAGGACCAAAACGACTCTATGAAAACAACACTTTTATCTGTAACACAATATACATACACTCACTCCAAGGACAAAATGAAGGGTAAAATTCCAGAGTATATCATTCAGATGGGGAAAAAATATAGCGCCTATACAAATTCTGCTTGGAATAAGACATTCTAAAATTCACAATAATCAAATAAAAAAATCAAAATATTTATGATATACACTCTTAACTCCATGTCTTTGATGACGATAAACATTTGAAACTATCCTTTCTCATAATGGGTCACAATAAAAATATAAGAAAAAGGCAATGGAGAAAATCTGTGAAACATCCAATAAAAGGTCCAAATAAAAGAGTTATACTTTTTTGTAAAGGGAAATTTTGGATAAAACAGACTAAACTATAAATTATGGTACTTCTGTACTTTCAATAAGTAAATTTAAAAATTGGATTTACCTGGATGTAAGTTAATAGAAACATAAGATCAATAGCTAGAAGTAATATTAGAGATGATCTAGTCCCATCCTTTTATTTTACAGTTGAAAAAACCATCCAGACTTTACAGATAGTTTATTCAATGTCACACAAGAACAGAGTTCAGATTCAAATGCAAGTCCTATGGTTTAAAATCCTTACTTCTTTCTACTATACCTTGCCCCTACCTAATTACCTTTAAATTCATGTATTTCAAGTTTTTAAATCAAGTCTCTTAGTATTTGAGTTAATTTTGTGTAGTAAATGACCAAAAAACCCAAAATGCAGCTAAGATAATATATTTCTGGGCTTTATATGTATTTAGGCTGTTTCACTCAAAATAAGACAGCCTTTATGTTTGATTTTAAAATAGCATGTTTAAAACATATACTCAAATCTACCTGTGATCTCAGTGATTTAGAAGTATATTTCAGGAAAAACAATAACATGTTACAAAAGAAACAAAGAGTTTAAAATTTTAATTTTTAAAACACTATAAAGTTTATCTTAACTGGTCATAAAGAGAAATGAAACTGAGCATGAAAACCTGTTTAATTTCATACAGTGTTTTCTTTTATCTCTTCATCTTCAACATCATCACCATTTTGACCTTCATCTTGCAGGACCACAGAAGATGGTGCTACCCACTGACTTTTGGGCAAAAGCTCCACAGCTACTATGTCCTCGTGAACAGCTCGGTTCAAGTTTCTAAGTCCTTGGAGGATGATCTATGTACAAAAAGAAAACAGACAGAGGAATGATCCCATTATTCATAGAAAATGTGCCAAATATAACCTATGCTAATAGGTGTACACTGAATGCTTTATCTCAGTTTACAATGTCCCTTCACATATCTCCAATGATTAGTCATGACAGGACTATTTTCAAAAATTATACTGAGCAAAATGTTACTTTTTATCATTACTGTCCTACCAAATGTTCCCTGTTTACTTTAAATATGAAAGGGTGAAATATTTTATATTTTCTCAGATAACAAAACAAAGCAGAAAAGGTAAAGAGAGCAACCTCTGCTATATACCTGGGGAAAAACTGTTTAAATAGCACTCATTTGCAAGATGAGTTGTAATAAAGGGATAATGAGCATATTGGATAAAATGCTGGACTTAAGACTGAAGTTCAAGTCATTCCTAAGATATTTACTAGCTCTGTGACTCCAGGAAGGTCACTTAACCACTTAGCCTGTTTCTTCACATTTTAAACATTAATAAACGTTAATAAAAGCACCAACTACAATGGGTAGAATGGGAGAATGAAATGAGTAGATAAAGCACAGGACCTGGGGTCAGGAAGACCTGAGTTCAAATTCAGCCTCAGATACTTACTAGCTGTGTTACCCTGGGCAAATCACTAATCTTCTGCTTGCCTCAGTTTCTTCATCTGCAAAATGGGGGTAATAACACCTACTTCCCAGGATCATTGTGATGACTATTGAGATAATAACGGTAATTACTACAGTTTCTGGCACATAGTAAGTGCTAAATAAATGATACTGTTGTTTTTATTAATATTGTTTGTTGTTGTTCAGTTGTTTCAGTTCTGTTCAACTGTTAATGACACCGTTGGGGTTTTCTTGGCAAAGATACTGGAGTTTGTCATTTTCTTCTCCAGCTCATTTTACAGATGAGAAATTGAGGCAAACAGGGCTATGTGACTTGTCCGGGATCACACAGCTAAGTAACTGTTTGAGGTTGGATTTGAATGCACAATGATGAGTCTTCCTGATTCCAGGAACAGCACTCTATCTACTATGCCATCTAGCTGTTCTATTATTATAAAGAACTACATAAATTGGAAGATGGTGGAGTAGAAGTAGGACCTCTGCGTGGCTCCAGCTTCTACCTTCCGCGATTCATGTAAAAGCGGACTCTTGAACAATCTTTGGAGTTACAGAACCTGTCACAAAATGACACAGAGAAGCTAACCTCCTGCTGAGGACAGCCTGGCAGGCTGGCAGGAATCCGCCAGCATAGCACTCTGGGAGCCGAGCCCAGGCCCACATGAGCCCAAGGTTTTTAACTTCAGGGTGGGCCTGACCAGCCACTGGTTGGAGGGACTCCAGATCATTAGCAGCTGTGGCTGTCTCCAGAATTATCAACACATAGATGAGAAGGACATCATGAGAGCTCAGTGCAATGAGGACTTTGGGACCCAGTAGTTGGGAGTGCATTGGCTTTTGCCCTTGGGGCGAGAAGCCGCTGCCCTGGCTCTGCAGCTGCCCCAACATGGAAGCTTCAGCTCCTAGCCTGCAGAGTGTAGGGGCACCAAGCAACCAGTCTGAGGGGTAATCGCTCTTGCTTTAACCTGCTTGGATCTGGATTGCAGTCTAGGGTGGAGGTCCTAGGGTGTGTGTCCAGCTTGCTAGAGCATGTGGTGACTTCAGCAAGGGCACCCAACTAATACCTCCAGCAGCTGAGAAAACCCCAGCATTTGGTACGAAGCTCCCCTGTCTGGTAGCAGAGTCCTACTGTGGCAAAAAGCCCAAAAGTCAAGGAATTGAGTGGCAACATGACCAGGCAAAGGAAACAAAGCAAACAGAAGAATCCAACATTAGACTCCTATTTTGGGGACAAAAAGGATCAAAGCATGGAACACAAGGAAGACAGTGAAGTCAGAACTCCTGCACCAAAAGCTTCAAAGGAAAATACGAGCTGGTTACAGGCCATAGAGGACCTTAAGAAGCAGATAAGAGAAGTGGAGGAAAAACTGGGAAGACAAATGAGAACGATGCAAGAAAATTACGAAATAGGAGTCAACAGCCTGACAAAGGAAAATAACACCTTAAAAAATAGACTAACTCAAATGGCAAAAGAAGCTCAAAAAGACAATGGGGAGAAGAATGCCTTAAAAAGCTGAATTTACTGTGTTTCCCCGATAATAAGACACTGTCTTATTATTTTTTTTTGACAGAAAAACACCAGAGGGCTTATTTCAATGAACATTGACAGCAATTTAAATAAACAGGTAAATGTGAACAAAAAAATGTACCTTTATTCAATAAGCAAATCACTGGGGAAGAACAGGATGACGCGCTCACTGCTGCAGCTCTGATTGGATGCAGCTCGGAGCGCGGCATGCGTTTCACCCAGGGGGGGGACGGTGCATACAGAGGGTACTGTAATGTAGAGTGTAGCGCAGGGGATCACCTTCACTACAGTAGCAATCTAATAGGGCTTATTTTCGGGGGAGGGCTTATTTTAGAGGAATCTTACACAGTAAGGGGAGGGCTTATTTTTGGGATAGGTCTTATTATTGGGGAAACACAGTACCAGATGAAAAAGAATCTCAAAAGCTTACTGAGAAGAATCAATACTTCAGAATTAGATTGGAGCAAATGGAAGCTAATGACTTTATGAGAAATGAAGATGCTGTTAAACAGATCCAAATAATCTCATTGGAAAAACCACTGACCTGGAAAATAGATCCAGGAGAGATAATTTTAAAATTATTGGACTACCTGAAAGACATGATCAAAGAAAGAACCTAGAAATCATCCTTCAAGAAATTCTCAAGGAAAATTGCCCTGATGTTTTAGAACCAGAGGGCAAAATAGAGGTTCAAAGAATCCACCGATCACCTCCTGAAAAACATCCCAAAAAGAAAACTCCTAGGAATATTATAGCCAGGTTCCAGAGTTACCAGATCAAGGAGAGAATATTATAAGCAGCCAGGAAGAAACAATTTGAACATTGTGGAAACACAATCAGGATAAGGCAGCTTCTACACTGAGGGATTGAAGGGCTTGGAATATGATATTCTGGAGGTCAAAGCAGCTGGGATTAAAACCAAGAATCACCTACCCAGCAAAACTGAGTATCATGTTTCAGGGGAAAATATGGTCATTCAGTGGAATAGAGGACTTTCAAGCATTCTTGATGAAAAAACCAGAGTTGAGTAGAAAATTTGATATTCAGATACAAGAAGCAAGAGAAGGTAAACAGGGAAAAGAAATCATAAGGAACTTATCAAAGTTGAACTGTTAACATTCCTACGTGGAAAAACAATAATTGTTACTGATGAAACTTTTCTCAGTATGAAAATAGTTGAAGGGAATAGAAATATATATATATATATATATATATATATATATATATATATATATGTATGTCTGTATATGAGGGTATATGGGCATATGAATACATATGTAAATGTGTGTATATTTATTTACAGGTATACAGAGAGAGGGCACAGGACCAATTGAATAGGAAGGGATGATACTTAAAAGGTGAAATTAAAAGGTGAGAGAGGAACGTTCAAATACAAGAAGCAAGAGAAGCATGGTAAGGTAAACAGGGAAAAGAAATCATAAGGAACTTAGTAAATTTGAATTATTTGCATGCCTGTATGGAAAAACAATAATTGTAACTTTGGTAACTTTTCTCAGTATGAGGATAGTTGAAGGGAATATAAACGATACACACACACACACACACACACACACACATATGTATATAGGAGGGTATATGTGGGTATGAATATATATGTAAGTGTGTGTATATATATATATGTACAGTTATACATAGACTGAGGGCACAGGATCAATTGAATAGGAAGAGATGATATTTAAAAAGTGAAATTGAGAGGTGAGAGAGGAATATTATGAGAGTAGATGGGGAGAGACAGAATGGGGTAAACGATCTCCTATAGAAGAGGCAAGGGAAAATGGTTAAAATGGAGGGAAAGAATAGGAAGGCAAAAGGGAATGGGTCAACCTTATTCTCACTGAATTTGGCTTGGGGAGGGGATGAAATACACACTAAATAGGGTATCTCACCCTCCAGGAGAGTAGGGGGGAAGGGGATGAGAGGGGGATGACAGAAGGGGGGTGGGCTTGGGGGGAGGGAAGTTGGAAGCACCCACTTTTGAAAAGGGATGGGATCAAAATAGAGAATAGAACAAGTGAGAGGAGGGATAGGAGGTAGGAAAATATAGTCTTTTACAATATATCTACTATGTGTTTTGCATTAGCTACACATGTACAACCTATAGTGAACTGGTTATCTTCCCAGTAAGGGTGGGTGACAAGGGATGAAGGGAATGAACCTGGAATTCAAAGTTTTAAAATCAAATGTTTAAAAAAAAAAAAAAAAAATATATATATATATATATATATATATACACACACACACATACTATTATTAATACTATTTTACCTGTAATTGGGAAATAAGATATACAGGCACTGGGGCACAGAGATCCACCATGCCCTACTAGAAAAGTTGAAAGGGGTATGGGAGAAAATATGGGAGAGAGCAGACTGGAGGAAGAGATGTCCAGTGGGACTGCTATTTTGGGGCTGTGGGTAGGAGAAAATCGGGGAGAAAATTTGTAACTCAAAATCTGGCGGAAATGAATAATGTAAATCAGAAGTTAATAAAGCATTTGAAAAAAGAAAATAAAAGAAAAAGAAAAAAGGAAAATGCCAAATGTTGGAGGGAATGTGGGGAAAATGAGGCATTAATGCACTTTTGGTGGAGTTGTGAACTTATTCAACCATTCTATAGAGCAATTTGGAACTATGCCCAAAGGGCTATAGAATCATGCATACCCTTTGACCTAGCAATACCACTACTAGGTCTGTATTCAAAAAGAGATAAAAGTGGAAAAGGATCTATATGTACAAAACTATTTCTAGCAGCTCTTTTCTGGTGGCAGACTTGGAAATCGAGGGAATGCCCATCAAATGTTGAATGGCTGAACTAATTGTGGTATGTGATTGTGATGGAATATTATTGTGCTATAAGAAAGAATGAACAGGATGCTCTCAGAAAAACCTGGAATGACTTACATGAACTGATACAAAGAGAAATGTACTGTGTACAAAGTAACAACAATATTGTATTTAGTTAGTTAGTTTTAGCTTTTTGGAAGGGCAGTTGGGGTTGAATGACTTGCTCAAGGTCACACGGCTAGTAAATGTTAAGTGTCTGAGGCCGCATTTCAGCTCAGGTCCTCCTGACTCCAGAGCCAGTGATATCTACAATATCCTAATATTGTAGGATAATCAGTTGTGAATGACTTAGCTATTCTCAGCAATACAACAATCCAAGACAACTCTGAAGGACTTAGGATGAAAAATGCTATCCATCCCCAGAGAAAGAAGTAATGGTATCTGAATACAGATTGAAGAACTACATAAATCGGGCGGCTAGGTAGCGCAGCGAATAGAGCACTAGCCCTGGAGTCAGGAGAACCTGGGTTCGGATCTGGCCTCAGATGCTAAACACAAAAACTAGCCTGTGACCTTGGGCAAGTCATTTAACCGGAACTGCCCTCCAAAAGAAAGCAAAATAAAATTTTTTTAAAAAGAACTACATAAATCTTATTATTATTACTATTATTATATGAACAGTGAGCAAAATAGACAGTAAGTTTGGTTGAGGTAAACTCAAAATAGTCATACAAAGAGAATGAATACATTGGTACCTAAGGCCTTGTCATCTCACTAAAACATGTTAAATACATGTTGAAGCATGCATAAGGCAAGATAAAAAGTAATGCAGTTCATATCATTCCAAACTTGCCTCTTTGTTCTCTTCATCATCTCCATGAACCCATACTGTGGCTTCAAGATAATTCTCTCTACTTGCTCTGAATGTTCCTTGAAGGTAGATACCAGATTTTATGCCTTGCTGTAACTTACTTAGGGGAAGATGCTCTGGAAATATTACTTTCTGGCTTTCTATTTCATTCTGTAAAATAAAACAAAAAGATAAAATTAATAATAATGTACTCAAACCTGTTTTCAATAGTAAGTCACAGAAAATTCTTTCCAATTTAGAAATGTTATGCATTTAATGTTTATTCAAATAACAATGAAATAGAAAAATTTTATGTTAAAAGCACTAAAGTAAATATAAGAGGATGGTTGCTTTTTACTCAATATGTTGGCATTAAGAAAACAAGGAATTAAAATAAAGGAAACTCCAGGGTATCGCATAACAGATGTCCACCAGCATAAAAGGAATAAATAGACAATATTTTGACCTCTCTCCTAGTGTCACATTTCTACCAGTCCTCTGGTCACTTCTATCTGGCTGTCCTGTAGGCTCCTAAACTCCATAATAAAAAGGACAATAATAATAAAAAAGAGCCCTGTTTTTTAATCCCAACTTCACCACCATTTTTGTGACCTTGAGCAAGTCACAACTTTCCTATATTCTGATGTGCTCATCAATTAAGTGACAGGACAGACAAAATTGATATCTAATTCCTCCTAATTCTAAAAATTCCATTATTCTAAATTCAAATTCCTCATTTCCTCTCTTCCACAAAACATTTTCCCTATTATGTCTTTTCTCATTTCTGTCAATTAGCGCATCATATTCCTAGTAACCAAGGACTGAACCTTGGAATTCTCTTTGGTTCCTCTCTCCTCCTTTGCCTTTGTATTATGTCACTGCATTACCAAGTCATAGTAATTCTTTCTTCACAATATTCCTAAAATTTATCTTTTCCTTTTCATTCCTATAACTAAAGATTTCATTTTAAAGCTTCACTTTAAAACTTCTATAAGAACATATTTAGATGTTCAAGATGAATGATCAGGTAATAAAGATTTACTATAGGATCCAAATACTCTGGCTTCAGTTTCTCTTTCCTCTAATTTATTCTATAAACTCTTACCACTCTTTTCAAACACTGTCACTTTTAAATTCATAAACTACTGATGGTTTTAAATGAGAAAGTTGTAACCACTTAACTACAGGATCATAGATTACCCTGGAAGGGATCTTAGTTCCTCTCATTTTATAGATGAGGAAATTGAAGCAGAGAGAGTAAGTACTTGAGGTGGGATGTGAACTCAAATTTTCTTTATTTCAAGTCCAGTGTCCCATGGATCACTGTACTAAACAGCCTCTCTACTCAAGCATCTTTACAAATAGGCTCCCACCTTTCTTTTCAGTTCTATTATTGCTCTACACAAATATTCTGATCTAGTCAAATGGGTTAAAAAGTATCTCTTAACATAATAACACAAGTTTTACATAAAGACTTCCCTGAATAAGATTAAAGTGATCTATAATAGCTAGAATTTATATGCAAACCATAAAGTTTGCAAAAGACTTTACAAATATTATCTGGAATGTAGGTGTCATTTTACAGATGAGGAAGTTGAGGCAGACAAAAATCAAATGACTTGCCCAAAGTCACACAGCTAAAAAGTTCCTGAGGTTGAATTTAGGTTTAGGTCTTGTTGATGCCAGGTCCAGGACTCTAGTCACTTGTCACTTAGTTGATTACATGCTATCTTGTGACAGTTTTTATTGTGGCTTATCTTTTCCCTGAAGTCTGCTTCTCCTCCTCAGTTCACTACTGGTCAAGGGCACCATCACAAAGCTCAACTTCTCAATGTCTTAAGTTGTGGTTCTCTTTTAACATAAGGTGAGAAGGAAACATAAGTTACCAAGTCCTCTCTATCATGTCCCTGCAACATCACTTACTCTCTATTCACATTCTGGATATACCAGCAAAGGCCCATAGGCCACTCCCCTGGAATACTACAAAACTCTCCTTTAAGATCTTCTCACCATGACTCTTTCCTCCCTTCATGCTCTTAAAAGCTATTCCATGGAAATTGAGGGTATGCCCATCAATTGGGGAATGGCTGAATAAGTTGTGGTATATGAATGTAATAGAATACTATCATTCCATAAGAAATGATGAGCCGGTGGATTTCAGAAAAACCTGGAAAGACTTGCATGAACTGATGCTGAGTGAAGTGAGCAAAACCAGGAGAACATTGTACACAGTAAAAGTAATACTGTGCAGTGACCAACTTTGTTAGACTTAGTTCTTCTGAAAAATGCAATGATCTAAAACAATTCCAAAAGACTCATGATAGAAAATGCTATCTATATCCAGAAAAGGAACTATGGAGTCTGAATGCAGTGCAAAGCACACTATTTTCTTTTTTTTTCTTTCTCGTAATTTTTCCCTTTTCTTCTGATTCTTCTTCCACAACATGACTAGTGTGGAAATATGTTTAGTGTGATTGTACATGTATAGCCTATATCAGATTGCATGCCATCCTAGGGAGGTAGGAGAGGAAAACGAAAGATTTAGAATTCAAAATCTCATAAAAGCACAGGCTGAAAACTACAAACTAAAAAAAAAAAAACTATTCAAAGTCCTTTCAATAGCTCCCTACTCACCACTGAGGAAAGTTTAGAATCTCCTACCAAGTACACAAGACTCCCCAGTTTGGTGTTACTCTTTTTCCAATCTCATCCAAAAGCACTCTTCTGTGTTCCAGTTGATATGGTCCACTTTTTATTTCTTGTACTTGCTGCAATCTGTCACCTTAGTCTTTGTTCTATTCCCTATTCCTGGATTGTCCCCCTACCATTACTCTTTATGTTTTAAATTTCTACCTATTCTTTAAAGTCAAAATTAAATGCCATCTCTTCCAAGAAGTCTTTCCTGATCCAACAGGTTGGCAATGACATTCCTGTCCTCAGATGTCAAAGAGGACTTTGATAATCATCTCTCATATTTATCATGTACCATTATCTATTTGCACATTTCTATCCCCCTCTCCCATTGTACTATCAAAGCTCCCATGTTTATGTCTTCATTCAGCACCTAACACAGTGCTTTATATGTGGTGAATTAAAAATGTTCATTATTTAACATTTCACAAACTTATGTTTATACTTTGTTTCCTCAACTAGACTGTGTATTGTGGGGCTTTTTGGTATGCTTATACATAGCTGGCACTGAACTGATTTAACTGCAGGAGACAACAGAACAAATAAACATCTTAGCTGAGTAAAATTAATTAGCCTTTATACAAGAATAAATAAAACATTATTGAGACACATATAAAGTTTTGCCACAATGGTATTCTGTCTATTCCTCTAAGAGACTATTCACCCCTGATCTCCCTGACAAACTGTTTGACAAAAAAGAGCAGGATTCACAAAAGAGCTAGGTGTCAGACTCTACCTGAAATAGAAAGGCATACTGTGAATTCTGAGAACTCAGATTCCAACATTTTGTGGCAGTCATATTGGAAAGATTAATATAACATTAGTAATCATTTCCAACAGAACTCCTAGAATCTCTTACTTATCAATAATTATACTAAAAAGTTCATAATTTTAGGCTTCATATCCCAAAGTTGTCAAATTGCATGTTTCAATCAATATTCCTACTTTTTAAAAAAAATCTAAAAAAAAAAAAACACAAGCACAAACCGTACCCCTTCATCAGGTAGACAAGCAAGACGATCTACAAGTTCAGGATTTGCTATTAAGCTTTTTATGTATTCTTCGCCTGAAAAATAAATTTTTTCAGATAAGAACATTAAAAAATAAGTAGACAAGTATATGTAGAGGGTAACTTTTACTTATCCAACTCTACGAGCAATGGTTTAAGTTTCCTTTGGACTAAAGTCTCTATTAAGAAGGGGTAGCTGCCAATATGAGGAAACGGGGTGAGGGTAAAAATACATGCTATTATCTTTCACAAGCTACTTAGCTTAAAGACTATTGTCAGTATAAAAAAGTACATAGTGCCCATGCTAATGACTTTACAACATGTTATAAGGTTGGCTAGGAATGACTTTTATTTACATCTGAAAATTAATAGTAAACAGAATAACATGACTTACATGTATAAGCTAGTATCCCTTCTTCTACTGCTTTCTCTTTATTTTTTAAATCATTTGTTATGAAGATAACTTGAGGATGATTCTCATCTGCTGTAATTTTCTTCATGTGTTCATTGTACCATTTTGCTGCCACTCGTATAGCTCTATCATTCCGATCATTAGCATTTTCCCCTTGTTCTTGTTCTACATATGTTTCTCTAGATATGAAAGACAAATCAAGTCTGAAAGCCAGCATACAAATGAACTAATCAAGTATCTCTATTCTGGTGACAAGGTTTTGTGAGCTTTTTAAAACTCATGTCACTAAATTTTTAAAAACCAACTATATCATTTTGGATCAATGGTAATACCTTTTCTTACTCTTCCAATTTATTCCTTAAGAAAGACCAGAATCTAAAAGTCAATTTGACTGAACCTTTAATATAAATTTCAAAACAAATAAACTTAATTAGAAAAGAAAAAATATAATCTAATTAATGAGGCACATCAATTAGAGAGCATCACTGCACAGTACCCAAATGGCTATCCAAGGGTAACAGGGAAAACACTAACATAGTAATTTTTTGTACCTAAAACATCTCTCTCCCATTTCTACCAACTGCAATTCTATCTTTGAAGGTCCAGATCGAATGTCATCTTATCAGTGCAGTCCACTCCCAGTCCTCCTTCAGCAATGACCATTTTCTACATGGACCATGATACTTGGTTTTGCACTACTCTTTGACACCCTTTCCATATGCGTCACATGTCCTCTCAGACTGTAGGCTCCACGAGGGCACAGATGTCATAAGAGATTTTACTGAGTCTTTACTCCAGCACGTAGCAGTGTCTGTCACAACCTAGGCTGCCATCTATGAAAACAAGTTATATATTTAAAATGTAAAGTTGTTTAAACTATACTCAACATATTTAAATTATACTCAATTAAATGAAGCTATAAAGGACTACCACAAAGCATTTATGGTGGTAGATATCTGATTCTTAAAATACCATGCTTTCAGAGGTGAGGACACAGTTTAACAGTACTGGAAATTAGAGGATAACCACACTAGATTTTTTTACGAATCCCTTAAAGCCAAAAACTAAAATACATTTTTTAAAAAAGGAACAGGAAAAAATTCACATTTCATCCAAAATAATAATCTGTAGTATTTCCTATTTCTAAAGGATATTAAAATTTGCTAAAATACTGAACCTAAGTCATCACTTTGGGGAAACATAGATTGATAGATGATGTTTAACACTCCATGAAAGCCACAAAGAAATGCAATTATAATTCATATATGTCTTCATATAATCTATGAGCAATAATGACTTCATTACTTTAAGGACCTGTGATTTCACTGTTGTGGGCACTCACTCCACTAATGACTGACTGCAGCCACTTCATGCCTTAGTGCCTTCATGAGTGACACTGTGGCTGAAAAAAATTCATCACCTGAACAACCCTCTAGAAACCTCTCTATACTTTCTTTCCTGGGATTGTCCTCAGATGCCAGAGTCAGTGTCAGAACCTTTCCTCCTTGTGCTTGAATAGAATGGTTTTTAAGAAGTCAAGGCATGAAGAGGTACTAAAGCAGGAGTCTACACAAGAGGAAGGTAATCTACGATGGTACTTTAACACATATACTCATGATCAAATTAATCTGTATATTCCTATTCACATTCTTCCAATTCTATCCGTTTGAACTCTCAAAAACAAACAAAAAACACCCCAAAACAAACCAATGAGATTTTTTCATTTTCTTCTCCACCAGAATAATAGAGAATTGCTATTAACAGACAACCCTTTGCTCTGAATGGTGGTATTGTTCACTCATTTAAGTCATGTTCACTACCTCTAACAATGAGGATCAGCACTTGTAGACCCATAGCTTTTGATCTTAAAGGGCTACCTGAGACTAAGAGAGAAGGCACTTGGCCAGATCACAAGGCCAAAAGGCACCCACAGTGGTTTTTGAACCCAAGACTTTCTAACTCTTCATCCAGCTCAGCCAACTACTCTACTTTTCTCTCTACCCAACATGGTATTATTCCCAACAAAATCTCATCAGGTTTGCAATGAAAGAATGCATAAAAGTAAGAAATGTAAATCAAGGTTTCCAGTAAGTGCAAGGCATCAAAGGTTTAAAATATTTTGCGAGTGTTCTTTACTAGAATAGCAATGAGTATGTAATAGAGATATGATGAAGAGATTTGGGAAGAGTAGTCCAGGAAAAAATAAAAAGGTGAAGGGGCAGGTTTAGTCCTCCATTGGAAGGTTATAGCTTCGTATCATCATAGATTTAGAACAGGAGGGGACTTCCCATTTCCTCATCTTACAGAAGAGTACTAAGGCCCAGTAAGGTCAAATAAAGCCCAATATCACACTGACAGGAAATGGCTTAGGACAGATTTTGAACCCAGGTCTTTCATTCTACTTTGTATAATTTTTTTAAAAAGCACCACAGTATCTCCCAATATCAAAAATCATTCTAATCTTAATAGTCATAACAGCACTCATGTTTGAGACATATAAAAGTCGAAACCTAACAGATTCCTTTCTTAGTTTTATAGTTTTTACCACAAAAAATCACAAGACTTACATTTTAGCAAAATTTTTATTTTTAAAATCTATATAGCCTTAATCTGCTTTGTATTTTTTAAACTCTTTCCTTTGCTATCTGATATAGCTTGAAGGTTTTTGCTCAGAATTCCTGGTAAAACCACTCTTCAAATATTCAGTTAATATTGCCCCGAAGTCAGTTACAGAGAAATTGTAGAAGCATATAAGCAGCTATAGAGAAACAAACTTGAACCCAAAGAAGTTATCAGTCAGAAGATTCCTTAAAGACAAATGGTCTTGGTTCTAGTATGGAACCACAAGAAAATTACTTGTGTGCCTCAAATTTCTCATCTGGATAAAAAAAGATATCAATTACCCTAACTCATTAGGTACTTGTGCAGATTAAGTGAAAGTGTATGTGAAAGCATTTTGGACTATAAAACTGATTAGATGAAATGAAAAATATTCTCAGAAGTAAAACAATATTTTAAGTGTTTATATTTTTGGCAAAATTACAAATTGCTACTCCCATCCATTCTAACACCTCTGAAGATTTTTTTCACTTTCAACATAGAGATTTATCTTACCTATGATGCTCATTAGTGAAGGTATAGAAATGTTTGCTGAGATCACTAGTCACATCTCGGATTCTCTTATATATTGGTGCACTCCGATTCCTTACTTCCTGGAGAACTGTTTGTAGCACGATTACATTTCTGATGACTGGATCCTCAAGTATATCAATCTTAAAAAAGGAAAATGTGTTAAAATTTGCCATAACTTGGTTCTGCTCTTGCAATATACCTATTTACAATATACTCTACTTTTGCAACATACCTTCTCATCAAAATTAACTCTAAGTTATACATTTACTATTGAAAACTGAATCTAAGTAAGAATAAAGACTAGTTAAAGGCAGGGGGCCGCTTCACTGGAACTCCACTCTCTGTATTTTGCAGATTCCTTATAGCTAGGGAAGATCACCAACCCAGTCAACATATATTCAGCATTTATGAGAATCCCAGAGCTGCTGGGGTTTCTGACTACAACAGTTAAGCCCCTGGCTTCAGAGCATCTCTAAGTTAAAGCTAATTACATAATTAAATTAAAAACAATAAGTTACATTTACATGATGCTTCCTAGGCATGAGTGAATTCGTTACTGTAACTTTTACTGTGCCCATATTTCAAGGATAAAGAAACGGGCTAGGATCAAAGGACTTGTCCTAAATCACAAAGCTGCTATGAAACTCTAACTCAGAACTTGACTCAAAATCCATAAATTTTCAACTTATTAGGAGAAGGGGAAAAAAAAGTCAAACAAAAATGAAGCCCAAGGGGTGCATTCTGGAGGGGGGAGTCATAGCACTAAAGCTGGAGGAGCCCTTCCAGGTCCATCTCCCGAATTTTACAACCCAGAGGAAAGTCAAGCTTATCTCTGATAACACACCACAAAACCCAAAAACTAAAATACTGTTTCTTAGTCTTTACCACAAAGAAACAGATGACACCTGTGTTCTACTGAAATTGCCATTTTAAAACCTGTAGCTGTAATCCGCTTTGCATTTTTGCTCTTCTAGCTCTAAATGCTAGGAGGTTGTATATAACTCGCTCACAGGCCCAGAGGCGGAAGGTGGTCGGGGAGAGGCGCGGTGACGCGAAGCCAGATCTCCCAAGGCGGGGGATTCCAATGCCCTTCCCCTCCCCCCATTCACACCCCCCCCCCACCTCCCCACGAAGCAGGCTCGCCAGTCCCCGGCCCCGGGTACCACCTGGTGCAGTAACACGTTGGTGTCAGGCAGGAGGTAGTGGGGCTGTGGGCAGAGGCTGCTCTCTGGGTCGCGTGGCTGAGGCTCCAGGGCCGGCCCTTCCAGGGCACTGCAACACTCGGTGCAGCCCGAGGCCCCGCAACCGATGTCGTCGCGCAGATAATGCTCCCGCACTATCTTCAGCACTCCGCCCGCTCGGGTCTTCTTCAAGAACGTTTTGGATTTGAGCATCGCGCTCCCTGGCCGGTCTCCGGGCAGACCGCACCGCGGATCAAGTTTGAGAAGCAAGCAAAGGACTCACCAGGGCGGCGCTGCGTAAGTGCAGAGAAGACTAAAATGCACCCAGAGCTGCGCCCTCGTGCGGCATCAAGTCGAGTAAAGAACTAAAGCGGGTGGGCGGGGAAAGGAAGCAGGAGGCAAACTCCGCGCCTTCAAGCAGTCGGCCCTTCCGGCGGCCTCCGCGATTGGTCAAACCCACAGCTTTACGTCAGAGATGGTGCTATCGGGTTGGCCAGCGGAGGTCTAAGAACTTCACTTCCCGACATACCCCTCTGCTTTCCTCCGCTCCTAATCGGCCAGAGAAGTCAAAGAGATGGTTCTCTCGGGTTACTCCACCTAGGGCAAACTTTTCTAAGAACTTCACTTCCCGGCATGCGCCGCTCTCAGCCTAGGCTCTCAGTCACGTGGGAGGCGTCAGAGCAACGGTTCTCTCTGGTTGGCCCGCCTGGGGACGGCTTTTCTAAGAACTCCACTTCCCAGCATGCCCTGCCGCTTCCCGCGGCTATTAGTTAACGGGTTTGATTTCGGCATGGCTCGAGAGCCCTTCGAGTTGCGGCTTCCTCCTTTGTTTCTCCGGTGCTAGCACGGTTGTCCTGGTTACGGCTTCCTCCCGAGAGGCCGGCCGGTTGCAGAGGAGAGCACGAACTGAGGAGCCGCGAAGGCTTCCCCCGGCGGCAGCGCAGGCGGCTCCGGCTCTTTCGTCCATGGTAATTATCTGTCCCGAGCTCCGGCCTCCCCACAGCCCGTGGTCTCTCTAAGGAGCAGGGCCCGGAGGCCTCCCCTCGTTGTTTTCCTTGGTAGAAGAGAATGGTCGACCTTCACTCTATTCGGTTCGAGTCAGTAAACATTCATTAAAGCGTCTGCTACGTGCCAGGCACCGGACTAAGCGCTGGCCGTGGAAGAAGCGGCAGAAGACAGCCCTGCCCTCGAGGAGCTTACAGTCTAATTGGGGTGATCACACGAAAACAAACATTTACTAGGTAAGCTATGGATAGGATGACTAGTAAACAGTTAACCGAGGGCGGACCTGGGAATTAAGAGGGTTTGGGGAGGGCTTCCTGTACAACAGCCTTCACATTTCGCTCTCAGTTTTGCTGAGTGCTTTATATTATCTCTGAAGTCCAGGGAAGTAGGTGCTATTATTATTCCTGTTAAACAGATGGGAAAACTGAGGTCGGCAGAGTAGAGAGACTTCCCCGGGTCTCCTATTGAGATTGAACCCGAGTGTCCCTGACTTTAAGTCCAATCGTAGTAATAACTGGCATCTGTAGCACTGTAGACACCGTGCTAAGGCCATTACAGTTCTTGTCCCATTTGATAATCAGTACACCCAGAGAGATTGGTGCTGCTGTTATGCCCATTTTACAATGGGAGAAACTGAGGCAAACAGATTATGTGACTTACACAGTGTCACACAGCAAATATGTGTCAGAAGCTAGATTTGAACACAGGTCTTCCTGGCTCCCAGCCTAGCCCTTTATCCACTGAGCAACCAAACTGTCTCCAGCGTATATAGTTATATCTATACATAGCTCCCTCTCTGTATAGTTCCACATGCAGCTGTATATAGATGCTGTGTCTGAAAAGATCAGCCTGTGGTCACCCTGGTGCTATGTGCCACTGTGTGTACACACACACCCATAAATGCCAATAACTGGTGCAGGTAAGTGAAAAGGTTCAGATTAAGGAGGTGGGAAGGAAGAGAGCATTCCAATCTGAAGTGTTTGAGAAAACTTCTTGGAGGTGGGATTTGAACGCTACCTTATAGGATGAGCAAACTGTCCATAGGCAGATAGGAAGAGGGAAGTGTCAACAAAGTTATAAGGGTAAGAATCTTAAGAGGGATGAGCTCGTCATTGTAGTAGAGATACTTTGTATTTTGAAGTTGTGAGAGAAAGGGGTGGAAGAGTTAGCCTTGGACTGACTTGTCCATTACTTAAACTCAAGGCTAAGGAACTCAGATTTATTCTGTTAACAGTGAGCAGCCATTGAGCATTTTTGAGTTGGATGATGTGGTAAAGTTCTGATTTAGGAAAAGTAACCTGGTGGCTGTATACCTAAGACCACTCCAATATGATTGATGCAAGCTTGGTATTTCAGAAAGAATACCAATCAACGTTAATTCATTAAATAACTAGTTTTAGTACCTAGAACTATGCTAAGCACTGGACAAACAAAAACAAAAATGTCCTCTGTGAGCATAGGTCATCTGTGGAAGTGAAAACGTACGCACACGCTCACACACACATTGCTGTCACAAAATGAAACCATACCAAAATTATTACTTAGTATTTTGCACACCAATTTACTGCTTAATCATAGTAGTAATTTGACAAGCAGTAGCTTAGAGGTTTCCTGTAGTTAATTTATGTTAAGGAGAAACTTAATATCTTATCTGTTACATATTTTAAATATGTATTTGTGTTTTGGGAAAGATTTAAATTTAATCTTAATTTTTTTTATCTGCAGGATATTTAAATTGAAAATTGCAAAGGAAAATCCATCAGTAGCAGCAGAGATGTCACGAAAAATTCCTAAAGAATTAAGAAAAGTCAACATCTCTAGTTCTCTAGAGTCTGAAGATATTAGCTTAGAAACTACAGTACCTACAGATGACATTTCTTCATCAGAAGAAAGAGAGGGGAAAACCAAAATCACAAAGCAGCTTATTGAAAGAAAAGAACTGCTTCATAACATTCAGTTGCTGAAAATAGAACTCTCCCAGAAAAACCTAATTATTGACAACATGAAAGTGGACTATCTTACAAAAGTAAGAGAATTTGTGAATCTTGTTCTTCACATATGCATGCATTTGATGATATAGTTAAATTGTAATTCTCCAAAGTAAAAAAACAATTTCAGAGAATGTTTTTCTTTATTAGGTTGAGTGACTAAAGGAAGCAAAAAAGATTGAAATTTAGGTTTGGAGCTGGTGCAGTGGGAATCTATACTTGGCATGTCACTAAAATAATGAAGCTTCTTTATAAACAAACATCAATCAATCAAACATTTATTAATCACCTATTATGTGCTGGCAATTATGTTAGGTACAGGAGTACAAAGACAAAAATGGAACAGTCGAGAAACTTGCATTTCAACAGAAGAGACACAGGCACATGTATACACACACATACACACAAAATCCATATTTTGAGGTGGAAGGCACTCACAACTGGGGAGTTTGGGAAAGGCCTCTTGTACCAGATGGTTTTTTTAGCTGAATCTTAGAGGAACTAGGGATTCTAAGAGGCTGAGGTCAGGAGGGAGTGCCTTCCAGGTAATGGGGACAGTGTGAGGCATGCAGGTGGGAGTGGGAGAGTGATGTATAAGAGAAAATTTCAAAAACTAGTTTGACTAGATCTTGGAATTCATGGTCAATACTAATGTATTGTCTAGAAAGCTACATTGGGGCTAGGCTATGAAGATTCTTAAATGCTGTATAAGAGTTAATGGTTGATAACTTTGCCTCAGCTGTTGGTGCTATTCCTCTCAAGCTACCTTTTATTTGAATACTTTGTATATCTTTGTATTTATTCTATTTGTATTTATTTTTGTATATACTTATCTTCTGTGTTAGAATGTAAACTCCTTGTGGATAGGGATTGTTTCATTCATTGAATTCTATCCCCTGCACCTAGCACACACAGTAGTCACTTAATAAATGCTGATTGATTGATTGATTGATTATAGAGATTTGCAGAGCTACTGTAATTTATTGAATTGGGTAAGTATGTGACATGATCAGACCTATACTTTAAGAGGATCACTTTATATTCCTGTGGAAAACATATTAGAGTGGGAAAAGACTTGAGGCATGGAGGCCAATTAGGAGGCTATTGCAGGAGTCTAGGCAAGAGGTGATGGGCTGATCTGGAGTGGTAGTGGCTGGGTATATGGGTGGCTGATTACTAACATACTAAAGCATTGTCTTTCCAAAGTACTTTGAACTATATACACTTATTCAAGTGATATTCTAATGCTCAAAATATTTTTGGTATCTCTTTAAAGCCAATTGATTGTTCACATGAAGAACCCAAACTCATTACTTTATAGTCAGACATTGGTTTTGTTTTGGTTGGGAGGAACATGTGGTCATCTGTCTTATCTGTTGAAATTGGTTTTTAAGTCAACTTGAATGTTCCAAAAAAAAATCATATCTACAAAATGCAAACATCCATAACTCTGGACTTTTTTTTTTTCCAAATGCTTTATTAACTTCTGGTTTACATCATTCTTTTCTGCAAGATTTTGAGTTACAATTTTTTTCCCCCATTTTTCCCCTACCCACTGCCCCAAAATAGCAGTCCCACAGGATCTCCCCTCCTCCAGTCTGCTCTCTTCCATATCTTCTCCCATACCCCCTTCACCTTTTCCAGTAGGGCATGGTGGATCTCTATGCCCCAATGCCTAAATATCTTATTTCCCAATTATATGTAAAATAGTATTAATGTATTTTTAAACATTTGATTTTAAAACTTTGAATTCCAGATTCATTCCCTTCCTCCCTTGTCACCCACCCTTACTGGGAAGATGAGCAATTCAGTATAGGTTGTATGTGTGTAGCTATGCAAAACATTACCATAGTAGATATATTGTAAAACACTGACTATATTTCCCTCCCTCCCATCCCACCTCCACCTTCCACTTGTTTTATTCTCTACTTTGAACCTGTCCCTTTTCAAAAATGGGTGCTTCCAACTTCCCTACCCCCCAACCTGCCCTCCCTTCCATCATCCCCCCTCTCATCCCCTTCCCCCCTACTCTCCTGTAGGGTGAGATACCCTATTTAGTGTGTATGTCATTCCCTCCCTGAGCCAAATTCAATGAGAATAAGGTTTTGCCTTTTTGTCTTCCTGTTCTTCCCCTCCATTGTAACCATTTTCCCTTGCCTCTTCTATATGAGATAGTTTACCCTATTCTGTCTCTCACCTCCTCTTGTTATATTCCTCTGTCACCTCTTAATTTCACCTTTTAAGTATCATCCCTTCCTATTAAATTGGTCCTTTGCCTTTTGTCTATGTATACCTGTAAACATATATACACACATTCACATATGTATTCATATGCCCATATACCTTCCTTCAACTATTTTCATACTGAGAAAAGTTTCATCAGTTGCAATTATCATTGTTCCATGTAGGAATGTTAATAGTTGAACTTTGATAAGTTCCTTATGATTTCTTTTCCCTGTTTACCTTCTCAAGCTTCTCTTGCTTCTTGTATCTGAATGTCAGATTTTCTATTCAACCCTGGTTTTTTCATCAAGAATGCTTGAAAAGTCCTCTATTCCACTGAATGACCATTTTTTTCCCCCTGAAACATGATACTCAGTTTTACTGGGTAGGTGATTCTTGGTTTTTAATCCCAGTTCCTTTGACCTCCGGAATATCATATTCCAAGCCCTTCTGTCCCTCAGTGTCCATTTGAAAAACAGACTTCCCTTGACTTAATTCTCCTTAGCTATTTTTCTTTCATCATCAAAAACAGTTTGGAGATGGCTATGTGGCACAGTGAATAGAGCACCAGCCCTGGAGTCAGGAGGACCTGAGTTTAAATTTGGCCTCAGACAGTTAACATTTATTAGCCGTGTGACCTTGGGCAAGTCACTTAAACTCAATTGCCCTGCCTTCCCCTCTCCAAAAAGCAAAAAAAAACAATCTTTAACAATTTTTTACTTCCTTTTCCACTTCCACATTACCCACTTGTTCCTTAATCTTTTGCAGAATAGCTTTGGTACCCTTTCTCTGTTGAAACCATTCTTGCAGATATAATCAATGAGTCCCCTAATTGTCAAATCCAGTGGATTTTTTTCCTCAATTGTTTTCCTATCTGATCTTTCCATAGCTTCTGACTCTTATTTTCCAGTCTTAATATTGTTTCCCTTGTCATTTATGAAATGATATTCTTGAAATGTTCTGGCTTTTTCTTTGTCTCTTTCATTGGATCCTTTTTTTCTGTATGACCCCTATTATTTAAATTTTCCATAAGACTATGCAACTCTCAACCTGGATATTTCACAGAAATATTAAACTCAACACGTCCAAAACTAAAGTAATTATATTCTTACCTAAAAGCTACCCCTCTTCCTAAGGTTTCCTATTGTTACCAAAGGTATCACCATCCTCCTAATCACCCACACTACCCAACCTAGGTGGCATCCTTGACGCCTCATTCCCTCTGACTCTCCATTATCATCCTTAGTGCCTCACTTCCTCTCCACATTCAATCTGTTGCCAAGTCCTGTCAACTTTGCCTTCATAACAGCCCTCTCCTCTAACATTACCATGACCTTGGTACAGGCTCCTATCACCTCACACCTGAACTATTGAAATCTATTAATTGGTTTCTCTGCCTCAAGTTTCTCTCTAACATATATGTAAGTATTTAATTGATCTTCCTAAATCTCAGGTCTATGTCATTCCCTCATTTAGTAAACTCTAGTACCTCCCCAACTACCACCACCGACCCCCTTCAAGTATAAAATCCTAAGTTTAGTGTTCAAAGCCCTTCATAGCCTGGCCTCCACCTACCTTTCCAGTCTTCTTACATTTTACTCCCCCATTCCTGACTTTATAATCTAGTGACATTTGCCTCCTTATTCCTTGTACATGATCTTAATTGGCAAATCCTATGACCTCTTTTGACTAGTTGACAACACTTCCCTCTAGACACTCCTTATCTTTTTTATGACATTGCTTCCTTCTGGCTCTCCTATCTATCTGGCCATTTCTTATCATTTTCCTTTGCTGGATTATCACCGAAATCCTGCCCCCTCAATGTTCTTTATCCCCTAGGACATTTTCCAAATATACTTGTTTTTGATGTCTTCATTATTTCTCATGAGTTTAACTGTCATCTCTATACTTATGACTCCCAGATCTACACAACCCTTGTCTCTTTCCTGAGCACAATCTCACATTCCCAACTACCTCTTACAGGTTCCTTAGGCATCTTAAATTCACCGTGTCTAACCTAGAATTGATAACTTTCCCCCCAGCCAGCAACCATCCACCAGGTTCCTAATACTTCTTCGTAACTTTCTTGTTTGTGTTGAGAACACCTCCTTCCTCCTAGTCATACGTGTTCACGACTCTGGAGTTGTTCTTGACTCTTTTCTGCTAGAACTTGTATTATCCTGATTGTGTTTCCACAATACTAAAATTATTTCTTCCTCGCTGCTTGTAATATTTTCTCCTTAACCTTGGAACTCTGGAATTTGAATATAATATTCCTAGGGTTTTCTTTTGGGGATCTTTTTCAAAGAGGGGATTGGTGAATTCTTTCAATTTCTCTTTTGTCCTCTGGTTCTAGAATATCAGGGCAGTTTTCCTTGATAGTTTCTTGAAAAGATGATGTCTATTAATCCCAATTGCCCTCCAAAAAGAAAAAAAAAAAAGATGATGTCTAGGCTCTTTTTTTTTGATTAGGTCTTTCAGGTAGTCCAAAAATTTTAAATTATCTCTCCTGAATCTATTTTCCAGAGCAATAGTTTTTCCTGTGTGCTATTTCACACTGTCTTCTATTTTTTCATTCTTTTGAATCTTTTTTATAATGTCTTGATTTCTCATAAAGTCATTAGCTTCCATTTGCTCCATTCTAATTTTGAAGGAATTATTTTCTAAAGTGAGCTTCAGTGAGCTTCTGAACTTCCTTTTCCAACTTGCCAGTTCTGCTTTTTAAGGCATTCTCCTCTTCATTGACTTTTTGGACCTCTTTTGCCATTTGAGTTAGTCTATTTTTCAAGGTGTTATTTTCTTAAGTATTTTTGGACGTATCCTTTAGCAAGGTGTTGACTCATTTTTCATGGTTTTCTTATATCATTCTCATTTCTCTTCTCAGTTTTTCCTCTACTTCTCTTACTTGATTTTCAAACTCCTTTTTGAGCTCCTCCATGGCCTATGACCAATTCATATTTTTCTTGGAGGCTTTTGATGCAGGAATTTTGACTTTGTTGTCTTTTTTTGGTTCTGTGTTTTGATCTTCTTTGTCACTAAAGAAAGATTCTATAGTCTGATTTCTCTTCCTCTGCTCATTTTCCCAGCCAATTACTTGGCTTTTGAACTCTTTGCCATAGTAGAACTCTGCTTCCAGGGTGGATAGTGCTCTGTCCCAAATTTCTGGGGTTTTGCACAGCTGTTGTCAGAGTTACTTCTACGCATCTGCCCCAGAACTGTGAGGAGGAATACTCCACAGCCTCTACAAGCTCTGCCATGCCAGTGCTCCTCCTCATCCCAGGACCACCACCCAAAACTGTGACCCAGATCCAAGCAAGACAAAGCAAGATTATCCTGCCTCAGTGCCAGCAAAGAGATTCCTGCAATTGCCCTCTGATGAGCCACTTGGTCTGCCCACCATCTGTGGACATGGAGCTCCAGAAGCAGCCACTGCTACTGCTACCACAGCCATCTACACTCTTCTCTCACCTAGGTCCAACAGAATTTCCCCAGTGACCTTTTACTTTGTCTTTGTTGTTTGTAGGTTGAGAATTCTGGAAACCACCACAGCTGCTAATGATTTAATCCTCTAAGGTCTGCCCCACCTGGTCTGTGCTGGCGTGGCCCTCACAGGACTGCACTCTGCTCCCAGTCCGGTGCAGTAGACCCTTTCAGTCTGCTAGGCTGTTCTTAGTAGGAGATTTGTTTCACTTTGTATGTTCTGTAGCTCTAAAATTTGTTTAGAGTCATTTTTTACAGGTATCGGAGGTAATTAGGGGACAAGCTCAAGCAAATTCCTGCTTTTACTCCACCCTCAATGAGTAATACCCTATTCTCTTAATTTTTATAAAACCCTCTACCATCTAGCTTCCTCCTTCTCCTGTCTTCCTTTCCAGGCATCTCCACACTATACTGCCTACACTTTAGCCATCATCCTCATGACTTTCCCACCAAGTCAACAAATCAGGCATTTATTTAAGTTCCTCTTCTGTGCCAGGCACTCAGCCAAGTGTCACCAGGACCATAGACTCAGTCCCTGAGAAACTGGGCTATGATAGGGGAGCTTTCACTTCATCTTGCCCTTAACTAGACCTCTCCTCTACTTCCCAGTCATCTCCTGACACTGCAAGGGTATTCCCTTGTATCCTACCTTCTGGCTTCCCTTTATATGCTATCTTTTCCCATTAGAATATAAGCTCCTTGGGAGCAGGGACTTTCTTGCTTGATATATTTGTATCCCTAGTGCTTAGCACATAGCATGGCACGTAGCAAGCACATATTAAATGCCCCATCCATCTCTTATCATTCCATTGAAATTGCTCTCTCAAATGACCTCTTATTTTTCTCTCTAAGAGGCTTTTTGCAATCTGCCTCTTTCTCTGTCTCTGCATTATTTGAAGGTGTTGATCATTATCTCCATCTTGATACTTTCCTTTCTGGGTTTTTGTGACACTTTCACCTGATTCTTCTTCTATCTTTCTGATAGCTCTTTTGCAGTCTTCTTTACTCATTTTCATCCATGTCAAGCTCATAAACCTTGGTTTCTGGCCTCCTCAACCCCCACCCTCAAGAAGGGTCTGTCAGTTACTATGGTGATTTTCTTAAAATGTAAGTCTGATCGTGTCACTTGCATACTCAGTAAACTTCAGAGGACTCCCTATTGTCTCCAGATGCTAATATAAAGCCCTTTTTGGCATTTAAGACTCTACACAACCTGACCCCTTTCAAGTCTTCTTAAACTTTATTCTTACCATACACTCAAATATGACACCAGCCTACTTGCTGTTCCACACATACTAAACAGTGTCTCTTGACTGTATATTTGCAATGACTCTCCCTCCGTCCTGGAATGTTCCCCTTCCTCTCCTCTGCCACCTATTTTCCCTGTTTCCCTTCATGATTTCAACTCATTTCTTCTGCAGGAGGCCTTTCCCAGTTCCTTCACCAACTTTTCACTTCACCATTCCTTCTGCTCAGCCTGTATATATATATATACATGTTTTATTCTCCATTAGAGTATATGCTCCTTGAAGGCAGGAACTGTGTGTTTGCGTGTCTTTCTATCCTCAGCACTTAGCACAGTGCCTGGCACTTAATACCTTCTTGGAGGACCTCTTATTCCGCATGCTGAGAATGCTCTCCCTCTTCACCTCTGCTTCTTAACTTCCCTGGCTTCTTTCAAGACAGCTCAAATACCAACAGGCTTTTCCCTGCCTCTCAGCTGCTAGTACCTTACCCTCTGTGATTTCCTTTTATTTCTATGTTTATAATTTGTAGGTTTGCCTCTGCTATTGGAATATGAGCTCCTTTAGCAAAGGAACTGATCTTGCCTTGATTTTTATCCCCAGGACTTAACACAGTGTCTTAATACATGCTTAGTGAATGAAAGTTATGTAATAACTGTTACATTTCAATTCATTTCTTCTTAAGAGACACTGTACTATAGTAGAAAGAATACTATATTTCGGGGCAGCTAGGTGGCGCAGTGAGTAAAGCGCCAGCCCGAAGTCAGGAGAACCGGAGTTCTGTTCTGGCCTCAGACACGTAACACCCACACACAAAAAACAAACAAACAAACGAAAAATTAGCTGTGTAACCTTGGGCAAGTTACTTAACCCCAATTGCCCTCCAAAAGGCAAAAAAAAAATACTATTATTTTACATCAGGAGACCTGGATTAGGATTTTGTCCCTGCGGCTTACTAGCTGTATAAATTGTACAAATCATGGGGGCAGAGCCAAGATGGCAGAGAAAAGGCAGGGAATTGCCAGAGCTCTCCCAAATTCCACTCAAAACATCTTTAAATAATACCTCAAAACAAATTCTGGAGTGGCAGACCCCACAAAAGGATGGAGTAAAACGATTTTCCACCTTAAGACAGGTGGAAAGTCTACAAGAAATGACTATCACACTGGGGTGGGAGTAGAGCACAGGCCTTACCCTAGCAAACCAGCAGCAGGTCTTGGGGACAACTGAAGCAGCTGTGGAAGCTTTGGCTTTTAGAGCTCTACCCCACAGTCAGGGGACGGGGTTGAGGAGGTCAGACAACTGATCAGCAGGAGATTCACAAGGTCCCTTTGTTAGCGCTAAATGTAGAATTCTGTTACATTGCCCATATGCAGATAAGGGTCACAGTCACAGGACAAGGAGGAGCTCTAACACACCAGAGCTTGTGGCCACAGGGGAGCATAGACCCTTGTCATAGTCCCAGGGCAGGAAAGGGTGTTAGTGGTTGCTCACAGACCTGAGTAGAGGCCAGGAGAGCAGTCACCACACCTCCTTAGGTCACACCACTTAGGAAGAACTAAAAACTTACAAACTTCCAGAACTAACTGAGAGCAGGAGCAAGAATGTCCTGAAGTGTGAGACACTGCCCCCTCCACCCTAGGAGCAGAGCCCCACTTTAGAATAAAGTTAAAAGTCAAGAAATAGGCAGGCAGGGCAGCTAGGTGGCGCAGTGAATAGAGCACTGGCCCTGTAATCAGGAGGATGTGAGTTCAAATCCGGCCTCAGACACTTAACACAAAAACTAGCCTTATGACCTTGGGTAAGTCACTTAACCCCAACTGCCTTTCCAAAAAAAAAAAAGGCAAAAAATAAAATTAAATAAAATTAAATTAAAAAAAAAATTTTTAAAGGGGGGGGGTGGCTAGGTGGCATAGTGAGTAGAGCACTGGTCTTGGAGTCAGGAGGACCTGAGTTCAAATCTGGCCTCAGACACTTAACACAAAAACTAGGCATATAACCTTGGGCAAGTCACTTAACCCCAATTGCCCTCCAAAAAGAAAAAAAAGAAAAGAAATAGGCTGGGAAAATGAACAAACAGCAAAAAAGAGAACCTGCCATAGAAAGCTACTTTGGTGACAGGGAAGGTCAAAACACAAATTCAGAAGAAGACAACAAAATCAAAATTACTATAAACAAAGCCTCAAAGAAAAATGTAAATTGGTTTCAAGCCCAAAAAGGATTCCTGGAAGAGCTCAAAGAGGATTTTCAAAATCAAATAAGAAAGGTAGATGAAAAAATGGGGGGAAAATGACAGTGATACAAGAAAGTGATTTTTAAAAAGTCACTAGTTTGTTAAAGGAAGAACCAAAAGAAAAAAAACTTAAAAGATAGCACCTTAAAAAGTAGAATAGGCCAAATGGTAGAAGAGACATAAAAATCCACTGAAGAGAACTCCTTAAAAAGCAGAACTTGAGGGGCAGAGCCAAGATGACAGAATAAAAACAGAAACTTGCTTGACCTTTCCTCTATACCCATCCAAATACCTGTAAAAAAATTAACCAAATTCTAGAGCAACAGGACCCACAAAATGACAGAGTGAAACAAATTTCCAGCCCAAGACAACCTGGAAGGTTGACAAGAAAGTTCTGTTGCATCTATCTGAAAGAGGAGTGCAGTCTAGCACAAAATGTGCCAGCATAGACCAGGCCCCAGGAAACCTGGAACAAGCCTCAGTGGACTAAATCACTGACAACTGTGATGGTTTACAGACTTCTTAACCCACAAATGCCAAAGACAACTTAGAAGGTCGGTAGGAAAGGTCTGTTGGACCTGGGTGAGAGAGAAGTGTGGTCCAGCTTCAGCCCCAGAGTGGCAGAGGCAACAGTGACTGCTTGCAGATCGACACACAGATGGAAGGGGGATTGAGCAACTGACAAGAGGGAGATTTCAGGGATCTCTTTGCCTCCTGAAGCAGGATGAGCTTGTTTTGCCTGTGTTTGGATCTAGGTTGTAATCCTGGGTGGCAGCCCTGGGGTAAGGAGGAATTGTAGCATGGTGGAGCTTGTGGTGGCGGTGGAGAGGAATCCTCCTCATAGTTCCAAGGCAGAAAAGAGTGTTTGTAGTTACTTACAGAGCAGAGCACAGGCCTGGACCTTTGATCAGACCACCTTGGAAGAACTGAAAATTTACAGGTCTCTAGAAGTATCTCTGAAAACAGCTGTACAAAACCCCTGAAGCTTGAGACAGTACACCCTTCACACTAGAAACAGAATCCTGCCTTAACAAAGCGCTAAAAAGTCAGATAATTAACTGGGAGAATGAACAAGCAGAGGGAAAAATATCAGACTATAGAATCTTACTTTGGTGACAAAGAATATCAAAACATAACAACCAGAAGAAGACATCCAAAGCTTCCAAGAAAAATATGAATTGGTTGCAGGCCTTGGAAGAGTGCAAAAATAATTTTGAAACTCAAGAGAAGTAGAGGAAAAATTGGGAAGAGAAATGAGAGTGATGTAAGAAAATCATGAAAAATAAGTTGACAGCTTGCTAAAGGAGACCCAAAAAAATACTGAAGAAAATAACACCTTAAAGAATAGGCTAATCCATAAGGCAAAAAAGGTTCAAAAAGCCAAAAAAAGAGAATGCCTTAAAAAAAAATTGGCCAAATGGAAAAGGAGGTCCAAAAGCTCAGTGAAGAAAATTATTCCTTAAAAATTAGAATGGAGCAAATGGAAGCTAAAGACTCTATGAGAAATCAAAAAATTATAAAACAAAACCAAAAGAAAGAAAAACGAGAAGACTATTAAATTCTCATTGGAAAACAACTGACCTGGATAATAAATCCAGAAGAGATAAGTTAAAAATTACTACACTACCTGAAAGCCATGATCAAAAAAAGAGCCTAGACATCATCTTTCTAGAAATTATCAAGGAAAACTGCGCTGATATTCTGGAACCAGAGGGTAAAATAGACATCGAAAGAATCCACTGATGGCCTCCTGGAAGAGATCACAAAAGGAAAACTCCTATGAATATTGTAGCCAAATTCTAGAACTCCTAGGTTAAAGAGAAAATATGGCAAGCAGCCAGAGAAAGAAACAATTCAAGTATCATGGAAACACGTTCAGGATAACACAAGATTTAGCAGCTTCTACATTAAGGGTTCAAAGGGCTTGGAATATGATATGCCAGAGGTCAGAGGAGCTAGGATTAAAACCAAGATTCACCTACCCAGCAAAACTGAGTATAATTCTTCAGGGGAAAAAATGGACATTTCAGTGAAATAGAGGACTTTCAAACATTCTTAACGAAAAGACCAGAACTGAATAGAAAATTTGACTTTCAACTACAAAACTCAAGAGAAGCATGAAAAAATAAACGGGAAAGAGAAATCATAAGAGACTAATTAAAGTTTATCTGTTTACATTCCTGCATGGAAAAATGATATTTGTAACTCACGAGACCTTTTTCAGTATTAGGGTAGTTGGAGGGAATATATACATATGTATAAAAATATACATACACACAGATGGCATAGGATGACTTGAATATGAAGGGAATATATCTAAAAATAAAATTAAGGGATAAAAAAGGAATGTACTGGGAGTAGGAGAAAGGAAGAGGCAGAATGGGGTAAATTATCTCACATAAAAGAGGCAAGAAGAAAGCTTGAGTGGAGAGGAAGAGGGGGAAGGTGAGAGGGAATTAGTGAACCTTACTCTCATTGGATTTGGTTAAGGACAGAATAACATACACACTCAATTGGGTATGGAACTCTATTTTACCCTGCATGAAAGTAGAGGTGAAGGGGATAAGAGAAGGCAGGATTATAAAAGGGAGGGCAGATTGGGGGAGGGCATAATCAGAAGCAAACACTTTTAAGTAGGGTCAAAGGAGAGAATGGAATAAATGGGGAGTGGGATAGGATAGAGGAAAGTATAGTTAGTCTTTCACGGCATGACTATTATGGAAGTGTTTTGCATGCTTACCCATGTATAACCTATATTGAATTGTTTGCATTCTTAATGAAAATGGGAGGGAGAAAGGGAGAGAATTTGGAACTCAATATTTTTAAAATGAATGTTAAAAATTTTTATAAACAACTGAGAAATAAGATACACAGGCAGTGGAGTATAGAAATCCTTCTTGCCCTACAGGAAAATAGAAGGGAAGGGGATAAGAGAGGGGGTGGGATGTGATAGAAAGGAGGACAGATTGGGGGAAGGGGTAGTCAGAATTCACACCATCTTGGGATGTGGGGAGGGGAGAGATGGGGAGAAATTTGGAACTCAAAATCTTGTGGAAGGGAATTGAAAACTAAAAACTGATTAGTTAATTTAAAAAAGAAAAAAGAACAGAACTGGCCAAATAAAGGTTTTAATAATCACTGAAGAAAAGGGCTTCTTAAAAAATAGAATTGATCAAGCAGCCAGAAAGAAATAATTCAAATACTGTGGAGCCAGTCAGAATAATATAAGATTTAGCAGTTTCTATATTAAAAGATTGAAGGGCTTGGAAAATGATCATCTGGATGGCAAAGGACAACCAAGAATCACCTATCCAGGAAAACTGAATATAATCCTTCAGGGAAAAAAATGAATATTCAATGAAATAGATGAGTTTCAAGTGTTCCTTATAAAAAGGACAGATCTGAATAGATGATTTGACATTAAAATACAAAACTCAAAAGAAGCAGCATAAAAAGTCATTTCAGTTTTGTCCAACTTATCGTGACTCCATTTGGGGTTTTCTTGACAGAGGTGCTGAGTGGTTTGCCATTTCCTTCTCCAGCTCATTTTGTGGTTGTGCAGCTAAGGCAGTCAGGGTTGGGTGGCTTGCCCAATGTAATATAGCTGGTGGGTGTCTGGGCCCAGATTTGAGCTCATGGGGATGAGTCTTCCTGATTCTAAGACCACCTAGTTTCCCATTGATTAGGGAAATGCAAATTAGAGTAACTCTGAGGTACCACCCCACACATCTCAATTTGATTAATATGACATAAAAGGAAAATGACAAGTGTTGGTATGCAGGAAAATTGAGACATTCATGCAGTGGTGGAATTGTAAACTGATTCAACCATTCTGGAGAGCAATTTGGAGCTATGGCCAAAGGTCTCTAAAATCATGTACCCTTTGGTTCAGCAGTGCAACTTCTAGGTCTCTGAAAAAGTTTAAAAACAAAGGAAAAGGACCTATATGTACACAAATATTTATAGCAGCTCTTTTTGTGGTGGCAAAAAATTGAAAATTGAAGTGTGCCCATCAACTGGGGCATGACTGAACAAGTGGCATATTATTATGATTGAATAGTATTATACTATAAGAAAAGACAAGCAGGATACTCTCAGAAAAACCTGGAAAGACTTACAGGAATTGATGTAAAGAGAAAGGAGCAGAACCAGAACATTACACATTTACACATTAAAAGCAGTATTGTACAATGATCAACTGTGAGTGACTTAGTGTAGCACCAATGCAGTAGTCTAAGCGCCAGCGCTCAGTATAAATGTGCTTGCATAGTGCTCAATCACAAAATATTACAGAGTCTCCATATAGAAGACAGAAGCAAAACATTTATTCAGACACCAGAAAACCAAATCCCAACACCAGGAAACTGAATCCATCATAGCAACATAGAGGTTAATGCACCACAATGTAGCAGAGAGCCACACCATCCTTTAGCCTACCCACAAACCAACACAAGCCTGGCTCTCACAGCAGCTGGTAAACAACCACTCACAAGCCTAACCCTCTCCCTCTGATGCCCTGTCTAGTTGTTCTGAATCCCAGCTTCTTGTGGACTCTGCTCTACCCGTTCGCAAACTCCTTCCACCACAGGTTCCATGTGATTACATTTAGCCTATTAGGGAGCAGGGAAGGTCTTCAAATTCCCTTAGGCTTATTAAGGGGCAGGGAAGATTTTCAAATTTCCATTACCATTACACTTAACTATTTTCAATACTACAGTGATCCAAAGATAATGCCAAAGGACTTATGATAAAAAAAATGTTACCTGTCTGCAGAGGAAAAAACTGATGGAGTCTGAATGCAGATTGAAGCATATCTTTTTTATTATATTGTTCTTGGTAGTTTTTTTGGTCTGTGTTTTCTTTCACAATATGATCAATATGGAAATGTGTTTTGCAGGACTGTACGTGTATAACCTATGTCAAGTTTCTTAATTTCTCATTGAGGAGAGCTGGGAGGAAATTTGGAACTAAAATTTTTTTAATATTAAAAATTGCTTTTACATGTAATTGGGAGAAAACAAAATATTAATTTTTTAATAAATTATGCAGATTACATTTCTCTGATATTCATTTTCTTCATCTGTCAAATGAGGGTATTAAACTGCATGACCTCTAAATCCCCTTCCTGTTATGAATCTGTGGTCCTATGTAATTTTTATCATTGTTGTTTTTCTATTTTGAAGTATTAGTGCTCACTTGGTCTAATTATTGGTAATAATTAATTGGTCTTCTTATTTAAGAAAGTCTTCATGTTATTTCAGAACAAGTTTATAAGCATTTGACATCTTTCACTTCTCAATCACAAGTGATATTTTTTAACAATTTTTGTTGTGTCTACTTTTGTAGACTGTAACTGAAGTTACTGAATCAACATTTATGTTTATTTGGAAGACTTGTAAACTTCTTCAGAATTTTCATACTACTTCATCTTCTACCACAGATGTTGGCACTTAAACTTTAGTTGTCTTCTTCATGGTAGTTTGCTTGCTTATGCTTACTGTAAGCACTGTAAGGGAAGAACACCAAGTGCGCTGTGAAATTGTATTTATTTTCTTTGGTCATGTGATGAGAAAACTACTTCTGCCACAGCTCCTTTATTCATGTGTCCCAAGAGAAACTGCAGAGCCACTCTTAAATCTGGCTAACGCTTTTGTGTTTTCTCCTTTAATTAAGACCTAGAGACTATCAGTATGGATGATACTCAGTTCTTCTAGTATTGTGTAAATTTATTGATTATTCAGGTGTCAAAAATTTGAGATTAAAAAGAACATCAGTTAAGTAAATGTGAACAGTCTAAGATCCACATAATTCTTACTACTTAACTTATCTCATTTTAACTGCTCAGCTATTACTGGACAAGTGGAAACAGTAAACTCAGATTTGAGAATATTATGGGTTTTTTCCTTCCATTTCATTGATGTAAACCAGAGGTTCCCAAATTTATTTGGCCTACTGCTGCCTTTTCAAAAAAAAAAAAATTGCTCAGTACCCCCCTGGAAATCTACTTTCCTTTAAACCTTTAAAGGTTTGTTTTTTTTTTTAATTTACATCATTTTTTTAAAAATATGAATTTGTTTAAATGATACATCTTAAATTCAGTAATTTATTGTAAATTTGTGGGATTTTTCCTGCATTGAAATTTTGACGATACAGTATTGTGTCATGTAATTATATAGTATTACATTGTAAACAAGTCACTACATGCACACATTCCTGCTGACATCATAGACTTTTTTTTGCTTTTTGGAAGGCAAGTGACTTGCCCAAAGTCACACAGCTTAGTAAGTGTGTCAAGCATCTGAAGTCGCATTTGAACTCAGGTCCTCCTGACTCCAGGGCCAGTGCTCTATTCACTGCACCACCTAGCCACCCTGATCATAGACTTCTTGACAGTGCAGGACACACTCATCTTCAAACACTTGCTTGTTAAAAACTGTTGGAAGACTTGACCACTGATCAGTCATAACTTGCATTTTGTGTGTTTATTTGGAAAATAATATAATCACTACAACTTTAACTGTTACACAACAGTGAAACATGTACAAACAGTTTTTCAAAATTTTCTTTTCTCCTTATGCTTCCACCACCCCCTTATTTTTATTCAGTGCCCCCCAATTGCGCCTGTGGCTTCTACTGCCCACTTGGATTGTTCTAGCACCCCCCTCCAAGGGGGGATGGCATTGCTCACTTTGAGAACCTCTGTTTACTAAACAAACAAAAAATCATCACCAGTGGCCAACCTTCTGGTGTTGAGCTTTTCTGAACTTGACAGGACTGATCTTTTAATAATCGTGGTAGGACCTAGTGACATAGTCTTTTTAAGTTCATAGGTAAAGAGACTGTTTTTGTTTTGGTGGAGCCTGCTATATAATTTGTTTTCTTTTGGGAATTACGTCCAGGTTTCTATTATTCAATAACTATATAATCTCTATTTTCCTTTTCATTTTTGAAATTCAGTGACTCCAGATAATCAAAGATCCTTTTATACCAGTATGAACAGAGACAGAAGAAGCTGCTAAATGCAGAGGCATTTTAGTTTATTATGAATTCATGCTTCAGCCCATTTATTAAGATTATGGCCTACTGGAAGGAGATTTGTGTGTTACACCCTAGGTCATCTTGTGCAAAAGCAGTATTTTGCCTAATACAATTTCATATTTGTAAGTAGAGTGGAAACAAGATTTCTCATGAGCAGTCTTTGAAACTTATAAACATGTAGCAATTCTAAAGATGGAAGTAAAAATTCTGTCCTTTTTCAGTTTTCTGTTCTCTTTTGCTTCCTTTTTTTTGCCCAAAAGACCACTTTTAAAAAAAAAGAAATTTGCTTGAAAAATTAGCTATATAATTAATTCTCTTTCTATGTAGATTGAAGAATTGGAGGAGAAACTTAATGATACTCTTCACCAGAAGCAGCTGTTAGCATTGAAATTGGACAACCAGTTGACATTCCAGAAAAAGGATGCCAGGTATAAAGACATTAGAAAAGCAACAATATTAATGACAGTGTGAGTTAGGTCATCATTGCTTTATTTCCTATGCTATTTATAGGATGATATATGCCTCAGAAGAGTGGACCCAAAGATGCATTCTGTAATTGGTTGGTGTTTAATTGTCTCTTCAAGTATTTTGAAGTAAAAATGTTAGAGAAATCGGGCTGTTGAATTAAATATTTGCTGATCTGTAATACTACCTGATTCTCTGCCCAAAATGTTTGAACAGAGAATTAATGAAGCTTATCTTATGTTTATAAGAGACAAATACGAAATGATACTGTGGAAAATTTGGGGCCATTGCTTTGTCCTAAGATTTTCCTAGCACACATGGCTACTTGCGCACAAAGATTGTATGATTTAGGAAAGATTTGAATAATACCACTTACTCCCAGAGAAATAGAAACTATTGTTGGTGTCTTTTTATAAATCTATGGAGAATTTTCTTGATTAGAAGTTTGTTTTTTTCCTTATAGATTCACAATCATTTAAAACTGCTCATATTTTACAGTAATAATGGTATTTTACAGTAACATTTATTTTGAGTATCATTTACATCCATTGTAATGGCAGAACTTCTGGCTAGTTATACCATGAAAACTGTATATCTTGGAAACAGTAAAACTTTTTAATTTCAGCAATCCGCTTTGTGAGTTATTTGAAGCATGTTTATTGAAAAAGTTGAATTTCTTTGTTTTTTATAAATGTGACACTGTAATGCAGCTTATATTGAGACTTGTTACAGCAGACCACTTTGGGAATTGTTGGAATAATGATCATTTGAATACGTATATTTAATGATGCTTTCTTCCTTTAGTTTAAACAGCAATATTCCCTCTATCAGACATGGGCCAACTTCTCTTAACAGCCCCAACTGTAGAGGGAGAATAAACTCTGTAGTCATAGACAATAAATAACAGCATTTTTGATTTGTTTCTGATTTTTCATTTTAAAAAGTAATAACAAGAAAATTAGGGTAATGATTTTACCTACTTCATTAAGTTTAGATAAATGCTGCTCATGTTTTAAAATGGGGTAGCAGTAGATTTAGGGGAGTGCGAAAAGAAATGCAAAGAGCTCTACTATTTACTAAAAGATAATTATGCAAATATTTTGCATGATTATTGATGCTACCTTTGTCACCTTCTACTTGGAAATGAATCGAAGGGAGAGATTTAAGTCAGAACGAAGAGGATATATTTGATAGTGATTAGTTTCTTTATCCACATGTAATGTATGTATGTAGTAATTTGTTGATATTGTTTGTTTCCATTGGAATTTTCAGTTAAGATTATCCTTTGCCTAACTGTGAGTCAGAACTCAGACACAGAACTCAGACACTATTATCATCAGAACTATCTGATGATTTGAAATATAAGCATTCAAAAGCCACATTGATATTTCCTTATATATGTACCGCAGTAAAAAGTTGTTTAAAATGAAATTTCAGAAATTTTATGTAAGTTTACCATAAACTTTTTCTTACTGTAGAAAATATCAGGAATTAATGAAACAGGAAATGGAAACCATTTTATTGAGGCAGAAACAGCTAGAGGAGACAAATCATCAGTTAATAGAGAAGACTGGAGATATTCGTCGTAGCTTACATGACTTGGAGTTAACAGAAGATCATTACATGACACTGAAGTCTCTTCCTGAGGATCAACTTACTATTCCTGAATATGTATCTGTGAGTTTTTAAAAAACACCATCACAAACATTTTGGCACGTAATTTTAATGGGACTATAACAAGGCAGCATAGTTCCTGTTGTTATCTCTTTAAAATTCTTTAATACTAGGGTATCATTGAAAAATATTTTTTACAGAAAGGTATGGAAAAAGGTTTTTCCTTTGGAATGAACTCTTGGCCAGTTTATTTAAAATTGTAGAAGTTTGTTCATTTGATGCTTGATGATAATCAGAATAAATGTATGGGCCTCCATATCTCTTTGTATGGAAGTTTTTTTTAATACCTTTGTATGGAGTTTTTTTTTAATACCTTCTTAATACCTTTGTATGGAAGTTCAGTCCAAACTTCACAGAAGAATTCCTTAATTGAACAAGTGCTCCAAATAAATATTTTCAGAGAAAATTAGGATTATTCATTGAAGAAATGGACAGAACCTTAGTAATCACCTAATCTTACCACCTCATTTTATAATTGAAGAAACTCAGACTCAAATGAGGTTCAGTTATTTTTCCCATGGTTACATAGAATATGTGGCAGAGGCAGAATTTGACCCTAGAGTAGGGTAAATCTAGGCTAGATCCTCTGATTCTAAATATAGCACTCTTTCCCCTGAAGCATGCTATCCACACCCAGTAAGGATCCAATGAGGAAAGCATCCTAGAAAATAATGATTGAGAAGAAGTAGTCTTAGTTGATCAAGATGGATGGGTCAGCCTGAAGGTTAACTTCCCTTCTGACCCCCAATCTATTTCTTCTCTATTAGAGTGTATAATGAACAAGTAACTATGTATGTTGGCATATATTAATTACAATTGGATTTCAAAGCCACTTATTTATGACATCTTTTTTTTCAGATTCAGTTCTATGAAGTAGTGAATCCTTTAAGAAAAGAAGTAAATGAACTACAGGCAAAAAGGAATGACCTTTCAGAAGAACTAACTGATTACAAATCCCAGTTAAAGCGATTATTAGAGGTTGGTACAGTTGAATTTACTGTCTAAGAGAAGTAATATTTCTTTTTTATGTTATACCCTGATCTTTTCTTGATAATGAATTACTTTTGATCTTTCTAATATCTTCATGACTATCAAGGGGCCTGACTGGAAGGGGTTCACTTTTCTAGTAGGGTGTGGGAGAATGACTGCTTGCCGTACCCCTTTCCACTGTGGATCTCCCCAGGCAATTAATACTGTGGAAAAGGTAGTGGTGATAGAGATGGGGCAGTGGGGCAGTCAAAGAAAGAAGAAGAAAGAAGCTTAAAGGTAGCAGCTAACTTGGAATTTGATTAAATAAGACTTGATTTACCTTTCAAGGAACCCCATTATATCCCATCCTTGAGCAATCCCTTTGTAATCTTACAAATGCGATTTAATACACGTTCATGTGAATAAGAATTTTTCTTAAGGAATAAGTCCCAGTTTCTTCTCAACATCTTCTTTGGCAGAAGGAATAGATAAAGAACGAACTCCAAGGCAGCATACATGACAGCTTTAGAAGAGAAAGGGAAAGAGGTTTTCTATATCCCTAACTCCTACAGAGGAGTAGAGACACCTTTCCCACTTTAGAGTGTCATTCAGCTCTCCCGGCCAGGAATCTGAGCTACAGGAGAACAAACAAGCCCAGTTTGAGATCACCCAGGCAAATGAGAACTTGGAGGACCTCAGGACTTCTTTAGCACAATCCTCTTATTCATTTATACATTTAATTAGGCAGCCTAGCCTAGTGGGTTTGAGTCCCAACTCTGACTCTTACTGGCTGTATGTCCCTGGGTATGTCACCTCACTTCTCAGTACTCCACCCAACTCCGTAAGACTATCAACTTCAGAGAAGATCTTTATATGCATTGATAAAGGAAATTGCTCACTGGCTTCTAGTTCCAGCTAAAATCCTACTTTCAAAAGGAAACCTTTTCTAACTAGTCTCAATTCTTATTCCTTCCCTCTTTAAATTATTTCCAATTTCTCCTTTATATATCTTATTTTTTTAAATTATTTATACTTTATCTCTTCCATTAGGTCATGAGGTCCTTTAAGACAAGAATTGTCTTTTACCTTTCTTTGTTTCCCCAGCACTTAGAAGAATGCCTTAGCACTTAATGTTCTACAAAGTTAAACAAAACTGATTATTCCATTGGCCATATGTCCACAGATGTTTGTTTTGTTTTGCAGCTTGAGTCCATCCCCTTTCAGAATACAGGTTAGCTGAAAGTTTTGAAGGAACTTAAATATGAAATTATAGAATTGTTAGCTAAATTGTGCCATTACAAACACTCTGCTAGAGGACTGGCTATTGCTATCCTGAATCCTCTTTGTAAGGAGGTTCTAGATAGGATCCTGGAAACTGAGGTGGGAGAGAGGCATCTTTTAAACTTCCACACTGTTTGAACTGATATAAATGTACATAGAGAGGGACAGAATCAGTTAACATCTATGCAAACTTAACCAGTTAGAAGAAAGGGAACATCTCAGTCAGCAGCTAGCTTTTATCCTCTCTCAAAGACAATGCTCAATTTGATTGGTTGACCCTGTATGCCGGTTTTACTATGGGCTTAATTCTTTTCACCACAAGATGGCAGCATCCTTCCACTTGATTTTTAACTAAATTTAGGAAATTGGAAATTGTGTTCTTGTTATAACAGTCAGAAACAATATAGTTATTTACCTTTATTTTTTATACCCATGAGCAGAGCACGTGATAATCACCACAAAACAATAACAAAATCTTTGCAGCTTCCAGTGGAACTTAATAAATTCTGATGCTATGAAGTTAGCCATATAATATTCTGTTTGAAAGGATTATAAAACCCATGGTTCAGCCCATGAGAAACTTATTTTCTCAGAATAAAAAGACCTATCGGCTATTAAATTTTTCCTAAATTAAAAGCTTCATAAGTCTGTGGTAAATTGAACAACTTCATTTTGTTGTTCACATTTACTCTTATTTAGTTCTATACTCTATCATGTTCGGAACATGTCTACCACATTTATGTACAATTCTAGGCCCCACATTTTAGTAAGAATGTTAGTAAGCTTGAAAGTATCCAAAGTAAAAAGAGTCTCAAGGTCATGCCTATGAGGATAATTTGAAAGGAACTAGAGAAGAGAAGAAGGTAGGTGCTGATATCTGTCCTCAAGAACTCAAAAGGACTGTTTGTGGAAAAGTAATTAGATTTATTCTTCTTGGTCCCTAAGGGTAGAACCAGGGCAAACAGGTGGAAGGTACTGGTGCAAACTTATGCTTTATAGAAGAAAGTCTTCAAGTAAAGGCTACACTTGAGCATTTGTCAAATGTGTTGTCAGTTTGGGGTACCGGATAGAGCACTGGACTTGGAGTCAGGAAAAACTGAGTTCATTAATGTCATGAATGTTCTTGCCTCCTGAGAAATTCCGTTTTTTTTTTTCAATAATAGGTCAAAATTGTAGTATACTATCTAATTATTTAGCTAATTTGGCATTATATGCTGTTGTTACTCATCACACTTTTGTGTCCAATGAGGGAAATGCAAACAACTCACTATAAAGAACAAATAAGTCTCCATTTAGAATAGCTATTAGGTTCCATGAGGAAATACCAAAGTAAAATGTTTTTTTCTTGTGAAAACTTGGGTGACTAGGAAGCAATGAAAATATGTTTTACTCAAGATACTTCCTTGTTTAGCACCCTCATTATATTTCTGGAAAAAAAACCTGCAAGTTAACTTTTAGACTGAACTTAAACATTCAAAACCAAGTTTTTATTTGCATTGGATGAAAAGTAGGCATTTTAACAAGTGACACATTCCTGTCATTGAGGTTTTTATAATGTGTTATGGTTATCAGACTACAGCCTGTTTTCTGAAGTGTCTTCTTTCCAGATCCAACTGATTTTTTTTAAGCAAACATTTATATGGTGTTTTTAAGATTCACAAAGCACTTTACATATGTTACCTCATTTGATCATCTCAAACATCCCGTGAAGTAGTTGCTTAATCATTATCCCTGTTTTGTAGATGAAGAAACTAAGGCTTAGAAAGGCTATGTGACTTGCCCTAGGTTGCACAGCTAGAAACTCTGAGTGGCAAAATTTAAACTCAAGTCAAAAACCAGGTACTGTGGCACCAGCTGTCAAACTAAGCAAAGATACCTTCATAAGTAGAAAAAGAGAACAAGAATTTGTTAAGCTCCTACTATGTGTCAGACCCTATGATAAGCACTTTACTAATATGTCTTTTGATCCTCACAGCAACCCTGTGAGGTAGGTGCTATAATTATCCTTAGGTTATAGTTAAGGACATTGAGGCGGACAGAGGTTAAGCAATGTACCCAGAGTTATACAACTGATAAGTGTCTGAGGCTGGATTTGAATTCAGGTGTTCCTGACTCCAGGCCCAGCACTCTATCCACTGAGTCATGTAGCATATTTCTTATGATATCAGCTCTCACTGATAAATACTTTTTCCTCTTCAGTCTGTCTTCCACAAAGCTGCCAATTGATATTCCTAATCACTGGCCTAACCCAAAAAGATTGTGTGGCTCTTTATTACCTCCAAGAAAAAATTTTAACACTTCTGTTTGGCATTTAAGACTCCTTTTAATGTGGTTTCAACCAGTCTTTCCGGGATGGTTGCATATCCCCCTCCTCCCCCCATACTCTGTAATACAGCCAAATTGCCTTCTTGCTCTTTCCTATGCCATGACTTTCCATCTCTAGTCTTCATGCTTTTGAACAGGTTCTTCCTAATTCCTAAAAGGCTCTCCCTCTTCTCTTCCACTGCTTGAAATGTCCCTACAATATAAATTCCTTGAGGTCACTACTTTTGTATCTATAGTGCCTATGTGCTTTATATGGACAGGTGCTTAATAATACTTGTTTGATTGAGTGATCCTAGACTTCTTTTTTTTTTTTTTTTAAAGCAATTGGGGTTAAGTAACTTGCTCAAGGTTACACGGCCAGTGATTTCTGGGTGTGGTGCTGAGTATCTGAGCCTGGGATTCGATCCAGGTCATCCCAACACTGGAGCCGGTGCTCTTACTCGCTGAGCCACCTGGCCGCCCCTAAGCAATTGGGGTTAAGTAACTTGCTCAAGGTTACACGGCCAGGTGTTTCTGGGTGGGTGCTAAGTGTCTGAGCCCGGGATTCGATCTCCAGGTCTTCTCAACACTGGAGCCGGTGCTGTGCTACCTGGCCGCCCCGATCCTAGACTTCTTAAAAAATTCATTGAGAAATCATTTAAAGCTTTGTCTACTTAATCAAAATCTGCATAGATATATACAACAGAGAGAGTATTCATTTACTTCATATCTATGGGGTAAAAGCACAGTTTATGAAGAGGAGATTCAGGAATTAACATGTATAAGATGTTTTTTTATGTCTCCTGCTGCTTAATATAAATAACACTCTTGCCAAGGAAGCAGATAGTATTATTCTAAGTGATATAGCTATGAAATAGTTCTTGCCTAGAACACTAAGCTTTTTTGCTTCATTATGAATTTTCTGGTTCTTAAAATATGTAATCCTTTTTTACATGTATTTACTTTATTTATATATATGTAAATAGCATATAATAAAAGAATGTAGAAAAACTAGCAAAATTTTAAAATATGACATATATGTATGGATTGTAGCACATATTAAATAAGAAAATAATGTTGAATAATTTCATTACTTTTCCTCTTTCTTCCTCAGTATGGAATCTAAACATTTTTTTCTTCCAATTTTATTATAATCTTTCTGACATTGAATAAACATGGAGACCCTGTTAATCAGCTCTGATCAGAAATAGTTTTGAAGAACTTGATTACTACTTTTTACTAATGTAAATATTCTTTAAAAAAGATATTATAGTCATTTAGGGGCTAAATTGTGATTAATTCTAATTATCTTTATACATAATATCTTATAATTTTATTCAATTCAGTTTAATGAACATTGCTAAACTCCAGTTTTTATTACCTGGCTTAGAATGATAAGATATGAGTTTGAAGCTTTGTTCTGCTCCTTATTGAGTGACCTTGGACAAGTCATTTAAACTCTTGGATCTTTAGTTTCTTCCTCATGTCATCAGAAAACGATCAGGGATCACAGGATCATAGTTCTAGAGCTGGAAGGAACCTTAGAGGTAATTCAGTCCAACCAACTAATTTTAGGAACTGAGACCCAGAGAGTTTAAATGATTGCCTAAGGTCATACAGGTAATAAGTGGCAGACTCATCATATAATTTATCTGTTTTTTCTTATCCATGTTGGTGCTAAACAGCATGTTTAACGAAGTGAAGGACTGTATCTCATATAAACTGTAAAGCTCCTATAGTGACTTATGCAGTGTTTTACTTATAGTTAAGAATTTATTATTTGTTGTTGTATCTTCACATGTACTTTTGGAAATGGTGCTCAAGGGGTCTCTACGTGCTATTTTCTATGTAATTACTCTCATACTTCATTGCTTTAATCAAAGTATAATTTCATTTTGAATAGATAGGTGGATACAGATCATAATTGACCTGTTAGGTAGAGCAGTGATTAGATTGCTGGGTCTTGAGTCAAGGAATATTTGTATTGAAATCTTGCATCAGACACTTACTGTGTGATGCTGGGCAAGTCATGTAACCTTTTTGCCTCAGTTTCCTCAACTGTAAAATGCAGATAATAATAACACTTTTGACTTTCCAGTATTGTGAGGATCAAATAAGATAATATTTGTAAAGCACTTAGCACACTGCCTTGCACATAGTAGGCAATATAAATGCTAATTGCTATTGTTATTAATTGACCATACCTTTTCTTTTTATGTGATTCTCAGTCATTCCCCCTGCTTTTTTTGTAAATCTTTGCTTCTTTTTTTTTTTTTGCTTTTTTTTTTTTTGGAGGGCAATTGGGGTTAAGTGACTTGCCCAGCATCACACGGCTAGTTTTTGTGTTAAGTGTCTGATACTGGATTTGAACTCAGGTCCTCCTGACTCCAGGGCCGGTGCTCTATTCACTGCGCCACCTAGCTGCCCCTGCTTCTTTTAATATATCTTGGATATTTCATTCTCATATTGGACTGTTCTTCATTGGAACCTACACTAAGGTCTTACATTGATGCTTCATCCTGGTATGATGGTGACCTTTTGTTTCTTTAAGGCTGTATAAATAGAAAACAAGCTCAGACAGGTGCTACCAAGCTTGTATGTCTGTTGTATGAGGCCCATTTTGTTAGCTGAAGCTAGAAATGTTCACCAGCAGAATGGCTATAGGGTAGTGCATTTTCAGGTAAAGTAACTGTGAAAGACAATATACCAGTAGTCATGGTGTCTTAAATCTAGACCCCATGTACATTAGTAGAGAGAATACCCACACCCATTGAAACCACAGGCCTCTAAAGTATCACAGAGAAAATAAAGTGAAATTTTGAATTCTCTGTTATAAAAGCAAAATGGCAAATGACAAAATGAAAATCAGAATCAGAATTCAAGATTAAGTTCTCCCATTTGTCTTTTCAGATTTTTTAAAGTGATGGTATGAAAGAGGCGGCTAGGTGGTGCAGTAAATAGAGCAGCAGCTCTGGAGTCAGGAGGACCTGAGTTCAAATCCAGTCTCATACACTTGACACACTTACTGGCCATGTGACTTTGGGCAAGTCACTTAACCTCAGTTGCCCTCCAAAAAGCAAAAAAAAATAAAATAAAATGATGATAATACTTTAGGACTCCATGAAGCCCCACATTTCTTCCTTTCGTAGAATTGAGAGTTTAGCCTTATGGCTTGAAGGAATAAAATATACCAATGAATGGGGAAGATAGAACAAATGAAAATAACTAGTGTTAGCAAAGTTAAAGAGAAAGGTCAGCTAGACAGTAACATTTAAGTATCCTCTATGTGTAGAATATTATATAAATGTAATGAGATGCCCAAGGATCATTAGACACAATTCCTACATCAGAAATTATAGTTTAGGGGCGGCTAGGTGGCGCTGGCCCCGCAGTTGGGAGGACCCGAGTTCAGTTCCAGCCTCGGACACTTAACACCCACACACACACACACAAAAAAAAAACTAGCCGTGTAACCTTGGGCAAGTTACTTAACCCCAATTGCCCTCCAAAAAGAAAAAAACAAGAAATTATAGTTTAAAGCATTTTAGTTTTTGAGCAAAATTTTAAAAAATAAATTTTTATTTGTGCTATTTGCACAAAAATAGAACTATGGTAAAAGTAAGTTATCTAGCTGATGAAAAATAAGATAAATGATGACATTGATTTTTAAATAGTTTTGCAATTACAGAAAGTGATGACAATACTTTTATACCATAACTTTGATATCTTCAAGATGGTATTAAGCCACTCAAAACAGTGAATTTATGGAAGTTACTTCAATACCTAAAACTACAAATCATGTTTTTATTAATAATGTCTCACATTTATACCATATTTTCCTTTTGTAAGATGTTTTATGTACATTACATCACTTGATACTTACATAGTTCTGTGAGATAGATGTTGTTATTAGCATCATTTTACTGATGAGGAAACTTTGGTTCCAAAAAATTAAGTGACTTTCCCAGAATTGTCCCTATCGTCTGAGGTCTTCCTAGCTCTAAGTCCTGCACTCTCTTCTTTTCACCTTAATTGTCTCTATTATTACATGCCTGTACAGAGTAGACACCTAGTAAAGGCTTCTTGAATTTAAATTCTCTTAGATTAAACTGAATAATCTGTTTAAAATCTATGATCAAATAAATGAAATATATGAAGGAAAACTCACTTATCATACGTAAGCTTTTATTAGTTTCTTATCTATTTTAATAGCTACAACAGACTTTTAAAATACATACATTTATGCATTTATGCCTGTCTCAAAAAGTTTTAAAATTATTTAGGGATGTGAGAAACATGTGGTACTTTTGTAGAGTAGAAGTCTCAATTCATAACTAGAAAAGTATGACTTGCTTATTTAGTGTTAGTAGAAAAGTAGGCTTTTTCTTAGTTGTGAAATCAAAAGAGCCTCAATAACAGGGATTCCTAACCCTTGTTATTTCATGGACCCCTCTGGCAGACTGGTGGAACCTATGTTCTGGCCCTTCCATTTTGGAGTTTTGCTATAGATAAAGAAAGTGTCTTGTACCAGTTGAAATTTCTGCGTAATTGGACTGTAGGGAAGAGGATAAATAATCAAAGAGGTTCTCTTAGATTCACTTTGTTACTTGACTGATGCTGTTTGATTTAGGGATGATTCTTGTTTTCTTTTTTTTTTCTTTTTTTTTTAAGCAATTGGGGTTAAGTAACTTGCTCAAGGTTACACGGCCAGTTATTTCTGGGTGTGGTGCTGAGTGTCTGAGCCCGGATTTCGATCTCCAGGTCGTCCCAACACTGGAACCGGTGCTCTTACTCGCTGAGCCACCTGGCCGCCCCTGATTCTTGTTTTCTTAATAACTGTGGCAACAAACTCCTTGTTTTGCTTCATGTTTTCTATATCAGTTAAACTTTAGATACAATGATAGATACAATGGGGGAAAAAAAAGAAACCTGTAGATCTCTCCTCAGAATAATGATTTGCTGCCTATATTCTTAATTGAAGAAAATAATAAATTTCATTTAGAAGTTAATGAAAATAAAGATGTAATTTTTTATCTCATCCAAGAATTGTGTCTAATGATCTTTGGGCATCTCATTACATTTATATAATATTCCATACATAGAGGATACTTAAATGTTGCTGTCTAGCTGACCTTTCTCTTTAACTTTCCTAACATTAGTTATTTTCATTTGTTCTATCTTCCCTGTTCTTTGGTATATTTTATTCCTTCAAGCCACAACCCTCTTAAAATCCATCCATGGACCCCTTGGGGGTCTGTGAATCCCAAGTTAAGAATTTGCTCTCTATAATAATAGAAGAATAATTACATTGCTGTTGTTCAGTCCTTCAGTCTTGTCTGATTCTTCACAACCCAGAGGATGGTAACATGCCTAGTCCTTCTATTCTTCACTATCTCCTGAAGTCTGCCCAAGTTCATGTTCGTTGCTTCCATGACACTATCCATTTAATCTCCTGTGATCCTTTTTTCCTATTGCCTTCAGTCTTTCCCAGCATCAGGTTTTCCAATAAATCCTCGTATCCTCATTATGTGGTAAAAATATTTAAGGTTCAACTTCAGTATTCAACCTCCTAGTGAATGATCTGAATTCATTTCTTCAAGCATTGACTGATTTGTCTCCTTGCTCTCTGAGGGGCTGTCCAGATTTGCCATAGCTTTCCTTCCAAGGAACAAGCAAGCTTCTTTTAATTTCATGGCTGAAGTTGTTTTCTGCAGTGATATTTGATCCCAAAAATATAAAATTTGATACTGCTTCCATTTCTTCTCCTTCTGTTTGCCAGGAATTGATGGGACCAGTTGCCATGATCTTGGTTTTTTGTTTTGTTTTGTTTTGTTTTGTTTTTAATGTTAAGCTTCAAGCCAGCTTTTATACTCTCCTCTTTTACCCTAATCAAGAGTCTTCTTAATTCGTCTTCACTTTCTGCCATCAGAGTGTTATCATCTGTATATCTGAGATTACTGATGTTTCTCCCAGCAGCCTTAATTCCAGCTTTTGATTCATTCAGCCTGGCATTTCACATGATGTACTCTGCATATGAGTTAAATAACTAAGGTGACAGTATACATCCTTGTCATACTCCTTTTCCAATCTTAAGCCAATCAGTTGTTCCATGTTTGGTTCTAACTGTTGTTTCTTGGCCCGAATACTGGTTTCTCAGGAGACAGGTAAGATGATCTGGTCCTCCAGTCTCTTTGATGACTTGCCATATTTTGTTTTGACCCACACAGTCAAAGACTTTAGTGTAGTCAATGAAGCAGAAGTTGATGTTTTTCTGGAATTCCCTTGCTTTCTCAGTAATCCAGCAAATATTGGCAGTCTGGTCTCTAGTTCCTTTGCTTCTTAAAAAACCAGCCTGCTCTTCTGGTAATTCTTTGTTCACTTCCTGCTGAAGCCTAGCTTATAGAACCTTAAGTGCAACTTCATTAGCATGTGAAATAAGCACAGTTTTTTGGTAATCTGAACATTCTTTATGTCTCTTCTTTTAGCTGTTTAAGTGAGATTTGTTAGTAGTGAGTGAGATTTTTAGAGATTTTGTTCTGTGAATATTTTATATTCAAGAATGTATTATCAATTCAGTTAAAAAATTTACTGTTATTTCTGTTTTGAACTGTTGATTTTAGAGTTAAAGGTATAATATCATATTGCCAGTCTCATATCTAGTCTACATGAAGGAGATCAATCTATTCATTAACATGTTATTCAATAGTATATTGACATTCACGTTACCACTTAGATCCCAGGTTGCAAAGTGTGAACCCAAAAAAGATGTAAATGAAATTAATTGTATTTAAAGTAATTTCATTTTGATTTATATAGCTGTTGACTATTTTAAAAGTGCTAGTCTAAATCTATTAGCCATTTAATTCTTTAGATAGAAATTTAGTTTTAAATCGTGTTTAGTCAGTGAGTTTTTATTATTTAATTTGTAATCATAATTTTTTATATGATGGGATCCATAATCATTTATGAAAATTAGTTAAAGGAGTACGATTTAAAAACAAAAAGTACAAATTATTTTTTTTCTTTTCAAATATAGGGTCACTCTTTTGTGATTAATCTTGCTACTTCCATTGAGCAGTTGTTTTTTTCTTAAAGGGTTATTTGAAACAATATATGTTTAATTCTACTTAGTTTTTAAATTCCAGAAATCTTTCTAGAAAAGAATCAGCCTAAGCATAATTTTAAAAGATAATTTCCATTTTACCTGAAGTGATTGGTAAATTAACCAGTGTGGCATAATTACATAATTTTTTATTTGTTTATTTTTGGTGTTCAACATTCATTTCCACAAGATTTTGAGTTACAAATTTTCTCCCTGTCTTTCCCCTACCCCCACCGCAAAATAGTGAACCTACTGAATACCCCTTCCCCCAATCTGCTTTCTCTTATATACTCCCCCATCCCCCTTCTTAACTTTCTAGTAGGACAAGATGGATTTATATACCCCAGTGCCTGTATATCTTATTTCCCAGTTGCATGTTTTAAAAAAAATTTTTTTTAACATTTGTTTTTAAAACTTTGATTTCCAGATTCATTCCCTTCTTCCCACCTCACCTACCCCCACACTGAAGATAAGCAATTCCATATATGTTGTACATGTATAGTTGCATAAAACATTTCCATAGTAGATATATTGTGAAAGACTAATTATATTTCCCTCCATCCTATCCCACCTCCCACTTATTCTTTTTTCTGCTTTGACCTTGTCCCTTTTCAAAAGTGTGTGCTTCTAGCTACACTCCCCCCCCAATCTGCCCTCCCTTCTGTCATCCCCCCTCTTATCCCCTTACCCCCTACTTTCCTGTAGGGTGAGATACCCAGTTGAGTGTGTATGTTATTCCCTCTTTAAGCCAAATTCAATGAGAGTAAGGTTGATCCATTCCTTTTGCCTTCCTGTTCTTCCTCTCCATTGTAACAATTCTCTCTTGCCTCTTTTATATGAGATAATTTACCCTATTCTATCTCTCCCTATCTGCTTCTCTCATTATATACCACTCTCACATCTTAATTTTATTTTTTAGATATCATCCCTTCCTATTCAACTGATCCTGTGCCCTCTCTCTATGTATACATGTACACATATATACACACACTCACATATATATTTATATACACATATACCCTCCTATATAAACATAAATATTTGTGTATACATATATATTCCCTTCAACTATCCTCATAGTGAGAAAAGTCTCATGAGTTACAATTATCATTTTTCCATGTAGGAATATAAATAGTTCAACTTTAATAAGTTTCTTATGGTTTCTTTTTCCTGTTTACCTTCTCATGCTTCTTGTATATGAAAGTCATATTTTCTGTTCAGCTCTGGTTTTTTCATCAAGAATGCTTGAAAGTCTTCTATTTCGTTGAAAGACCATATTTTCCCCTGAAACATACTCAGTTTTGCTGGGTAGGTGATTCTTCGTTTTAATCTTAGCTCCTTTGACCTCTGGAATATCATATTCTAAGCCCTTCGAACCTTTAATGTAGAAGCTGCTAGATATTGTGTTATCTTGATTGTGTTTCCATAATACTCAAGTTGTTTCTTCCTGGCTTCTTGTAATATTTTCTCCTTGACCTGGAAACTCTGGAATTTGGCTATAATATTCCTAGGAGTTTTCTTTTGGGGATCATTTTCAAGAGGCAATTGGTGAATTCTTTCAATTTCTATTTTGCCCTCTGGTTCTAGAATATCAGGGCAATTTTCCTTGAGAATTTCTTGAAGGATGATTTCTAGGTTCTTTTTTTTTTTTTATCATGGCTTTCAGGTAGTCCAGTAATTTTTAAATTCTCTCTCCTGGATCTATTTTCCAGGTCATTGATTTTTCCAATGAGATATTTCACATTGCCTTCTATTTTTTCATTTCTTTGGATCTGTTTTATAGTATCTTGATTTCTCATAAAGTCATTAGCTTCCATTTGCTCCAATCTAATTTTGAAGGAATTATTCTCTTCAGTGAGTTTTTGAAATTCCTTTTCCATCTGAGCAATTCGACTTTTTAAGGCATTCTTCTCCTCGTTGGTTTTTTTTGGGTCTCTTTTGCCTTTTGAGTTAGTCTATTTTTTAAGGTATTATTTTCTTCATTATTTTTGGGGGGGTCTCCTTTAGTTAGGCTGTTTACTCACTTTTCATGGTTTTCTTGCATCATTCTCATTTCTCTTTCCAATTTTTCTTCCACTTCTCTTACTTGATTTTCAAAATCCTTCTTGAGTTTTTCCATGGCCTGTAATCAGTTCATATTTTCCTTGGAAGCTTTTGATGAAAGAGTTTTGCCTTTGTTGACTTCTTCTAGTTCCATGTTTTGATTTTTTTTGTCCCCAAAAAAGGATGCTATGGTCTCATTGTGCTTCCTCTTTTTGCTCATATTGCCAACCAATTACTTGACTTTTGAACTCTTTGCCACGGTAGAACTCTGCATTCGAGTGAAGAGAGCTTTGTCCCAAATCACTGGGGTTTTCACAAATGTTGTCAGAGGTCTGAGGAGGGCACCCTGTCTACAGACACCCCAAGCTTTGGTACACTGCAACACACCCCAAGACAACAACCCAGATCCAAGCAGGTCAAAGCAAGAGTGATTGCCCTCTGAATGGTCACTGGATTCCCCTACAATCTGCAGTCCAGGAACTCTGGAGGCAGCTGCATGGCAGCAGGTGTAGCTTCTGCATCTCCGGCACTTCTCACCTAGGGGGCAGGGGCCAGACCATGCTTTTCCATCACTCAGCTCCAGCAGAGTTCCCCAATGACCTTTTACTTTCTCTTTGGCGTTTATGGGTTGAGAAGTCTGGAAAATGCCACAGCTGCTGGTGCTTCACTCTGCTGAAGTCTGCTCAGCCATTCTGGCTTGCTAGTTGGGGTCACCCCAGAGTCAGAACTGCACAGCTCATGCGAGACTGTGCTTGGCTCCCAGCTCATTGTGATAGATCCTTCCAATCGGCCTGCCATCCAGCCTTCAGTGGGAGAGTTATTTTTCTCTGTCACTTTGTGGGTTCTATAGCTCTAAAATTTGTTTAGAGTCATATTTTGCAGGTATTGGAGGTGGATGTGGGGGGAGCTCGTGGAATTTCCTGCTTCTACTCCATCAACTTGGCTCAATGCCCTACATAATTTTCAATACCTATTTTCTGCTAATCTACCAAAAATTTAAATCTTTATGTAAATATTTTATTTTAGGATGTTTAAAAAAATTAGGATATCAATTTTTAGTGTTAAACAAATTAGAATAATTTATGCTATCACTATTTTAATGACACAGTATTAATAATTATGAAACATTTGTCATTATAATGAATTGCGAAGAGAAATAATTTTTCTCATTTCTTAAATTTGTGATTCCAATTCCATTTAAAGTTGTGAAAATTGAACTGATTTCATCTCTTGAGAAGTAGCTAGGTGGTACAATGGATAGAGTGTTTGACTTAAAGTTGGGAAGAACTGAGTTAACTCTTTCCTCAAACACATACTAGCTCTGTGACCCTGGCCAAGTTATTTAACCTTTGACTGACTTACTTTTCTAATATGTAAAATGAAGATTATGATAGCACCTACCTCACAGTGTTGTGAGGATCAAATGAGATAGCAAATGTAAAGCACTTTGTAAGCAAAGCTATATAAAATATTGTTATTATTACTAACAACAATAATAATTCCTCCTAAACCATCTAATTGATGGAAGGTAATATGACATTTAGGACTGTAGGAAGGAAAGGTAAGTGGGAAAATTGGCAGTGTTGGAAAACTCTTCAGTTAACATTCATTTTCTCTCTTTCCTTAGAGATTTGTCAAAGAAAGGCAATGGTAGATTTACTAAGATCATTCTATTTTGCTTTCACTTAGAATGTTTGATTTGGAAGAGTGTGGTATTCCAGTTTCTGTGATGTCAACTCATAGAAATGACTTACATATTGATGATTAAAAGAAGCATTCAGATTAGAAAGGGATTACTTAAAAGATAAAAAAATTTTTTAAAGTGTATTTTTCAAATTCTTAGATGTTAATCCCTTGTCCCATAACTTGATGATCTTCTTTGGGGCCTTAGTTTTTATGATGGTAGTTGTTTTCTGTAATTTTGAGACTAAATTATCTTTTTCCAATGTCTCTATGGGGAACAAAGTGGGAGATATCTTCTGGACCCTTCATATTCCCATATTTCTGTGTACTATACTTGTAATAGTATTTCTTAAAATTACTTTTTTCTCGTAAAGGTGTAGTATTTTAGTTACACAATGGCTAAATAGGCTTTTGTGAATTAACCTGGGGAATGAACTAACATTTATAAAATTGTTCCTAGGGAAAAATGTGTTTTGAGTTCTACTTTTAACTAACTAAAATGCAAGATGGAAAAATAAGCTGACTCTCAGCATCAGATTCTAATACCTCGATTCAACAATTAATTAGCCAATTAGAAAATACAATTGTACCTCTACACTCCTGAAATAACAATTGAAGATTTAGTGAAAAATCCATTCTCCTATACCATTATCTCTACTTCATCCTGCCATGTACATCTTATAAACAATGACATGGACATCACTTTTGAACTTTGGCTGAGGTAAATTTTGTTACTACCATATTTTTTGATTTACCACTACCCCCAACACACACACACACACACACACACACACACACACACACACACACACATATATACACACACACACCATACCTAACCTCCAGTGGGTGTTAAGGTTATCACATTTTCCTACCCTTGATACCAAAGAGAGTGACCAAAGGTAGGGGAGAGGAACCCAGTAAGACAGACTTAATCTTCGATGCCAAAGGAGAATGGGATATAAAAATAATTTTAACTGTTCACCTTTGGAATTTCCTTTTGTAACAGTTTGAGAAAGCTAGATGTCCTCAGTGCTTAACTAGAGAAAACTCCTCAGTTCTCATTGTCTGGACATGAGAAAAAAAGTGGAGGAAATCCCTGCAAAGAAGAAAGGACCAAGCAAATGCTTGATAAATTAACTCACAAGTTCCCAAAATGAGCTATCATAGGACCATCACAATATTCACAGTGCCCCCAGTGAATATGCCAACGTAATTCTGAATTTTAAAATATAACAGACTCTCCACATGAAGGACAGAACCAAAACATTTATTCACCTACCAGAAAGCCACATACATCATACCGTGTTTCCCCGATAATAAGACCTATCCCGAAAATAAGCCCTCCCCTTACTGTGTAAGATTCCTCTAAAATAAGCCCTCCCCCGAAAATAAGCCCTATTGAGATTGCTACTGTAGTGAAGGTGATCCCCTGCGCTACATGCTACATTACGGTACCCTCTGTATGCACCGTCCCCCCCCCGGGTGAAATGCACGCCGCGCTCTGAGCTGCATCCAATCAGAGCTGCAGCAGTGAGCGCGTCATCCTGTTCTTCCCCAGTGATTTGCTTGCTGGTGCCATTGAGAGCAGTGCCGCGGAGGAGAGCTGAGGCAGGACAACATAAGCCCTACCCTGAAAGTAAGCCCTCTGGTGTTTTTCTTTCCAAAAAAATAAACACGGTAGCAACAAAGAAATCTATACACAGTAGCAATGCAGAGGGCACTGCCATCCCCAAGCCTTCCCCCTGCTAGGGCCTTCCCAGAAACAAACACTCACAGATTGCTGCCTGCTTCCTCTCTCTCCCTTAGCTCTAACTGCTCTGACTAGCTTCTTCTGAGCTCTCTTCCACCCTTTCTGCTCCACCCTTCTCCCACCACAGGTTTCATGTGACTCAAATTCATGTGTCTTAGGCTTCCATCTGACTTAAGCAGGTCACATGGATCTGTTAATGGATTGGAAAGATCTTCCCATTTACATTACCATTACAGCGATACCACCTCCTGGTGGGTGCTGGAATGTTCCAAGGGGACAGTTGTAGTCTCAGGTGCAACTGAGGGTGTTGAATTAAAAATAAGTGGGTAGTAGAAGTATAAGGAAAGAAGAAAAGATGAGAAAAATTTTTTTTATTTTTATTTTATTTGTTTATATGAGAAAATTTTTAAAAAATCATTCATAACATGTTTCATCTGTTGTGTTAAATGTGTTGAATTAAAGTTGTAGTGATTACATCATTTTCCAAATAAACACACAAAATGCAAGTTATAACCAGTAGTCAAGTCTACTGACAGGTCTTAGCAAGCAAGTGTCGACAGGCAAGCATGCTGTGCGTTGTCGGGAAGTTCAGCATACGTAATGTGCTGTAATGACTTGTTTACAATACAGTACTATACAGTTACGTGGCACAATGTTGCAGCATCAAAATTTCAGTGCAAGAAAATCCCCACAAATTTACAATAAATTATTAAATTTAGGATGCATCATTTTTTAAAAAGTATTTTATATATTTTTTGTAATGACCCAATTTTTCCCCCCAAAGAAAACTATTAAAGGGCTAAAGAAAGTAGATCTCCAGTGGGGCACTGTTAATTTTTTTTCTATTTGAAAAGGCAACAGTAAGCCAAATAAGTTTGGAACCTCTGAATTAACTGATCAGAAAGGAAGAGGTAGCAGGTAGCAAGAAAACTAACAGAAAAAGCATGAGAGCAAACGAAGTTTCCAAGTAAGAAAATCTGCTTACTAGTAGAATCATAAAGAAGGCAAAATCACCAGGAAAGGCCAGTCATAGTACAAAGAATAGAGATTATAATGAGAAAGAATGACCTAAATAAAAATGTAAAAAGAAAGTGAAAGCAAAAACAAATTTTGCAGTTCTCCTTCATATAATGGGAGTGGGGGTGGGGGGAGCGACAATCATAGAATGGTGCAAAAGAGAGAATGAAGAGAAAATAAAATGAAAACTAGAACTGAAATTGAAATGAAAGACCTCTCGAAGATCAAATTAAACTACAAATGAGAGAATAGATAATTTAGAACACAGTAGAGAATCTCTCAAAGGTAATAAAGGCTTGAGAAGAAAGAACGGGAACTATGAAACTTAGAACTATTCATCTGGATGAAAATTTGACAAAATAAGGAAAAACAGCATTTAAAAATGCACGTTTTGTGCTAAAGTGAATATCACAGAAGATATGCTGCACAGATATCATTTGAAAGTCATACATATCCCAAAGAAACATGATAAATTGGAAAGTCTGAGCACTACACCATAGGAATCATACAAGAAAATTGTTCGTATCTATTTAAGACAAAGGGCACAGTAATATTTCACAGAATCCATAGATTCTGACAGAAATCTCCAAGCTTTAGTAACCAAAGAATGTTATGAGTAAACTTAAGAGTGTAAACAAAAATTATTGCAAGCAGCCAAGAAAATGAGCTTTTGCTATCAAGGAAAATATATTTAATTAATACAAAACTATTCCTTTTCTCACAAGAAACCAAAAAAGTTACTGGCACACAGTGTTAACAAAAAGCAAAAATGAGTCGGAGCCATCCCAGAATAGCATCCTGCAAAGCTGACTTTATTCAAAGTAACAATATAATAATAAAAGAGAGCTTCCTGGCCTTCCCCCTCTCCACCCCCAGAATTAACCAGGTTTACACTGGCTTTATTTTGCATTAAACACTTTAAACAGGAGAACCACAAGAAAAGTAAATGTAGTTAACAAGAAAGAACTAGATGAAGTCAATCCTCATGAGTTTGAGGAAGTTAATATTATTTCAAAGAAATTTCTTATATTAGTAAAAGAACAGAGAAATACTATTGGGGGCAAAAGATGTAATCAGGCCGAAGATTTAAAAAAAGAGATAAAAGAGTCAGGTGAAGAGGAGAAAGAATTAAAATAATATGAACTAAAACTCAAATTACCTTAAAATGAGCTATTTTGACTGTCAAGTTGTTGATAATTCAGAGAGAAGCGATTCAACTGGACAGAAAGGAAGCAAGTAATATTTGAAAGCCATAAATGTCTCCTACTCCTCCTTGTTTGCTGAACAGAGGAAGAAGCGGTCTCTTCATTTCTTTACTTGCTTTATTAGATATGGGAGGGGAGGGATAAAAACAAATGGAAACACAAATAAAAATGAAAACACCTCTGAAGTCTTACTTCAGCAATTTGACAAAAAATAGAAATGGTCAGTATTGCAGAGACTTTGGAAAAAGAAGCAACTAATACTATTGTTAATGGTGGGAATTTGTCCAGTCATCCTGAAGGAAGACTTGGAATCCAGAAAGTTGAATAAAATATTCCTACTCTTTGACCCAGGGATCCCCATATACCCCAAAGGAGATTAAAGATGGAAGAAAGTACTAAAATACCCATAGCAGCACTTTGTAGTGGCAAAGAATCACAAAACAGATGCCTATTAACTGGGTAATGGCTAAATAAATTGGTTTGTATGAATGTAGCAGAAGATTATTTCATTGCAAAGTTTTTCTCCCTCTCCCTCTCCCTTTTCCTCTCCCTCTCCCTCTCCCTCCCTCTCTCCCTCCCTCCCTCCCTCCCTCTCTCCCTACGCCAACTGCCTCTCTCTCTCTCTCTCTCTCTCTCTCTCTCTCTCTCTCTCTCTCTCTCTCTCTCTCTCTCTCTCTCTCCTCTCTTTGTCACACACACACTGATGTGGAAACTCACTCTACCAGTGAAGATGCTTTGCCATTTATAGTCTTAGTTACTGAGAGATTAAATGATTTGCTTAAGGTCACATAGAAAATGGGTCACTGCAAAAATTTTAAGCAAAATTTAAAAGAGAGGTCACACAAGTGTCTTTAAAAGGAATCACTATGACCAAGTTCATTTTTTTCTAATCAGTGAACAACATTAACCATATAGACCTAGGATCTTAGAGCTAGAAGAAAACTTAGAGATCATATAGTCAAACCCCTTAATTTTATGAGATGCAAAAGCTTAAGCCCAGGGGAGTTGCAAATTGCCCAAAGTTGCACAGCAATTAAGTATCAGAGATGGGATGTGAACCCAGGTCCCTTGACTTTTTTCTACTCTATTAACAGTCTCCCTTTGACATAACCTATGTGGTTATATTGAAAGTTACAGGAAAAGTATTTGAAAAAATACAAAACTCAGTTATATTTAAAAAGCCAAACCAGTCTAGGCATGGAAAGGCCCTTCTTTAATATAATCAATATCTTAAACCAAGATCTAGTATTACCTTAAATGGCAAAATATTAACTTTTGCAACAAGGATGAGGTAAAAACAAATGTCACTCACTCATCAGTAGCACCACTAAATACTTTGCATTTATTTGACCCAGGCTTAGTCTTAGGGGCCTGAGCCCTAAGATCATTATCTCACTTGATCCCATTGCTCCTACCTTTGAGTAAAATTCCAGCAAAGTCTGAATAAAACTTGAATATGAATAAAACTTTGTTGTGTAGCTTTCTCCAAAGAGGGGAAGAGGGTTCCCAACTGCTAGATGGGGTTTCCATGTAGAATATGAGTGTTGGCTGTAACAAACTTCATTCACCTACCACAGAAAATATGTGAATTTAAAGGACTGACATAACCTCCTGAACAAACATTCTCCATTCATCTTAGATTAGTACTCTATGAGCAAAGTCTAGGTCCAGATCTTCCAGCCCTTCATGGTTTGGCTTTTTGGTCCTCAAACTACAGGGTAGTGCTCTGTTTAGGATGCTCTTCTTTCTCTAAGAAGGTTAGGTTAAGGAAATCTTTCCCAACCCTAGGAGGCTAAGGAACTCTGATTATCTTGGAAACTTTTAAACTTGAATAAAAAGACCGCTCTCAGAAATTCCTGTCTGATAAGTGCTCATAAAAGAAAACGGTTTGAGTAAGGAATTTAAAAACTGGAAGTCCAGTCATTCTCCTCTTAGGGCTTTCCTGGACATGCACAGATCTCTTAGCACATGCATCTCTCACAAGTCACCATGATTGGTTCTTGGAGTGGGAGAGAGAGAGCAACTAGCTGTCCAGTGAGGTCTCTTCCAACTCCAAATTTTAGGATTCTGTTATACTGTAACAGAATCTTACTGAACTGTAAGAAATGAGCAAATCAGAAAAACAGGAAAAAAATGTATAAATTCATGCAGAATAAGAGGAGAATTTTAAAAATCATTTACACACCAAAAACAACACTAAATGGAATTCAAAATCTGATAGATTGTAATAGGCAATCTTGGTCCCAGACACTAATGATGAAATTCACCTCGCTCTTCTTGATAAAGAGATGAGAAACTACAGATAAACAATGTGATAGAAAGTGTTAGATGCAGCTATGCCTATTCTTTTTGCTTGTGTTTTTTCTTTGTGACAAAAGCAGTTTCAATCTGATGGTGCTTGGGGACATGGGTTAAAGAAAAATGGCGTTGGTATAAAAATTAGAATTAAAAAAAAACTGCGCTTTTTATATTGTGGATTTTTTTTTAAATGAAGACCTTAAACTACAAAAGAGAAAAATTAGGGTTTGTATGTTTTAATCACAAAAGCATTCTTTACTTTAAAAATGACTTACTACAGAATTTGATTTTCATTCTGTTTGAAATGTTTCACTCTAATTTTTATTTATATAGACCTATGAGGATGAGCGAAGAAATCATTCTGAACTTCAGGTTAGATGTCAGCGTTTGGCATTGGAATTAGCAGATACAAAACAGTTAATTCAACAAGGTGACTACAGGCAAGAGAACTATGATAAGGTAAAAAGGTAAGAATATACTAGATATCTAAGGCTTGAAGTTATTTGATGTTGAGCAGCAGGTAAGTGTAGCAGTGAATAGAGTGCCTGGCCTGGAATCAGGAAAACATCTTGAGTTCAAATCTGGTCTCACACATTTACTAGCAACGTGACCCTGGACAAGTCACTTAACACTTTTTGCCTCAGTTAGTTTCCTCATCTGTAAAATAGGGACACACTGGAGAAGGAAATGGCAAATCACTCCACAGTGTCTTTGCCAAGAAAGCCCCAAATGGGGTCACTAAGGAGACACAACTGAACAAAAACAATGTAGTCTTTAGTTAATTATTTCTAAACTTTTATTTTATTTCAGTTAACAAACATTTAATTTCCCTCCCACATATCTCTCAATCTAGTTGGAAGAGGGGAAGAAAGAGAAAGTCCTATTCTTCATTTTGAGTTTTTGGTTAATTCTTTGGATTAAATAATGGTTTATTTTCATCTTTTTTTAATTTTCTAAGCCAAATGAACTCATTTATTGTCCTTTTTATCTAGTTTTTCTATAACTCATTAACTCCTTACTACAATTCATCATCTTCTATTGTGTCACTTTCAGTTGGTTGAAAAAAATCTGAACATCAGAGTTTAAGAAATGACAACAAGATTCACAAATATATCGCCATTTACTTTTTTTTTCCAGTGATCGGGATGCACTTGAACAAGAATTATCTGATTTTAGAAGAAAACATGAAATCTTAGAAGCTTCTTATAAAGCACAAACTAAAGAAAGAAATGACTTGTCAAAAGAGGTAAACTTTTGGGTCCAGTAACTTGTACATGTTAGAATAGTTTTACTTAACAAATTAATAAAGGATTCTGGATGGAGTTTATAGAAGTTATTTTTTATATAGTTTCCTTAAGAAAATTATTTCTGTTGCACAGTTTTCCAGTGGGAAACTATAACATAGGCTTAAAAAAACATTTGTTTGTTTTCTTCTTCAATTGCATTATTGTTTTTATGTGGTTTTTTTAAAAGTACAAAAGAAAAAGGGAAATAATGGTAAAAGGGGAAATAACAAAGGGGAGGTGGAAAAATTGGGCCACTAATACACTGTTGGTGGAATTGTGAACTGATCCATCCACTTTGGAAGGCAGTCTGGAATCATGCCCAAAGAATTATAAAACTGTGTGTACCCTTTGACCTAGCAAGGTGATCAGGGCAAAAAGGAAAAGAACCTATATGTTTTAAAATATTTATAGCAGCTCTCTGTGTGGTGGCAAAGCACTGGAAATTGAGGGGATCATTTGGGCAATGGCTAAACAGGTTGTGTGGTATATGATTGTGATGGAATGCTGATTTTAGAAGAACATGGAAAGATTTGCCTGAAATACAATAAAGAGGGAAATGAGCAGAACCAAGAGAAATGTTTTTTACAAAAACAGAATATTATTCAAAGAGTAACTGAATGAGTAAGCTATTTATTGATATGAATTATAAATATTCATATCAAATACAAAGGACCTATGAAGGAAAATACTGGCCACCTCCAGAAAAAGACCCAATAAAGAGAAGTATGCACAGTATGGTTTACATATATATATAGAGAGATATATAGATATATCTATATATATATGTTTGCATACATATATGTGCATGGATGGATTTTTATGTATATCTGTATCAAATGATGGCCTTCTCTAGGGTGAGGTAGGGAAGGAGAAAGGGAAGGAGAGAGTTTAGAACCCAAAATGTAAAATTACATTATTATATTACATTAAATTTTTTTTAAAAAGAGACCAGAATTGAATAACTGAAGTGAATTCTCTCCTGACTAAAATTGTAGGTATATGAAGTATCTTAGGCCTGCTGTGTCTATAGACAGTTAAATCTATATCCTGTGGAAATTTTCTTTGTTCATAGGCTGCAACCTTACAGCAGTCTCTTACTTTGCTACAAAAAGATAAAGAGTACCTTCATCGCCAAAACATGGAACTTAATATACGTTGTGCCCATGAAGAAGATCGCCTTGAAAGAATTCAAGTTCAACTTGAAGAAGCCAAAAAGGCTAGAGAAGAAATGTATGAAAAATATGTGACCTCCAGGCAAGTTTTACTTTACTTTCTATAAGCTTGGACATGACACTAGTGTCTTAGTCTTTCCTTCACTCCTTCAGGGGAAAGGCAATGACTTTATTTTCCTGTTCTGCACGTAATCATTAGACTGACATTTTATTTTACTTCCACAGAAGTTGTATTTATGCTCATTGACCTTTCTAGGCACTGTTATTGTTTTTCCCCCCAATATGAAAATCCTGTCTTTTCCTAAGGCAAGAAGAATAAGCTTGCAACTATTTCATTTCATTTCATTTTATGGCACCACATTTTAAAATCTCCTGCCTATAAGATTTTGATTTTAGAAGGGTTTGGTCACTCAAGGATTTTGGTTACATTTGTTTGTTACACAATGCACATCATCATAAGTATCATAACCTTGAATTTTCCTTTAGCCAGCGAAATGGGTTAGGCACTAACAATGTATGTAAAATTAAGCCATCCTTATTATGTAGCAGCTCCTACAATCTTTGTGTTAGAAAAAGGGGTATTAGTAGATGGGAAAATCGTGTCTTAATCTTATCCCTCACTATTTATCAGCTCTTCCCCTGCCCTGCCCCATCCTCTAGAATTCTTTTTACCTCCTCTGTAGGAAAAAAACAACCAAGTAATTATTTTTAAATGAAAGACATAGACATAACAGGGGCTAGGTGGTACAGTGAATAGAGCACCGGCCCTGGAGTCTGGAGGACCTGAGTTCAAATCTGGTCTCAGATGCTTGACACACTTACTAGCCGTTTGATTTTGGGCAAGTCACTTAACCCCAATTGCCCTCCAAAAAGCAAAACAAACAAAAAAGATATAGACATACCATATGCAGGAATTTCTAGACCTGTAGTAATGTATACATACCATTAGTAAAATATTAGAAGACACAGAAATTATTGATACTTTATATTGGTGCCAAGAATAAAAAGCAAGTGCTTTTAACAAGTTGAGATCTTAGATAAGAATCAAAATTTTCTAAATTACAGTTCATGGTACACAGCCAACTTTTGCAAAAAGTTTAATATGAAACATATGACAAAACAGAATCTTTCATGGAGGTTTAGACATCTTAAATAAGTAAAATCTCTCTTTCTTTTCAAATACTTATAGAGACCTTTATAAAACAGAATATGAAAATAAACTACGTGATGAACTTGAACAAATCAAATTCAGAACAAATCAAGAGATTGAACACCTTAGAAGCACCTCAAAGGAGATGTATGAACGTGAGAATAGGTAAGAACATAAATCTCAGGTAAATTAAGTTATATTTATTTAGGGCTTGGGGGGAAAAATGTCTCAAGTATACATATTCTCAAGTATAAAAACGATTGTATTCAACTGATTGAAACAATGTCTTTGTGGCAGAAAGTAAAATTTGGTAAACCCCAGTCCTGGATAGATTTATACCATCTTACATGACAGACCAGCCTTTTACTGTGGCTTAAATATCCCTTTCCCACATATCAACCCAATAATTCTCTTACCACTTTACTTTCTTTCCCAAACTCCTGAATGACTTCACTTATATTCAGAATAGTTGTGAGTTTAGCATTCATTAATACATCCAGTGGTATTGTAACTTATTCCCTTGTTAACTTTTCTATCCTGAGATAGTGCCATGAAAATATTTCCTGCCTTATACAGTGAGTCACAAAGGCATCACATTAAGGTTTATCACTGAGAATTGGTCATTGTATAGACATAAGTTACTTTTTATGAATCAGTTAATCATTTTCTATTTAGTAAGAGTCTAGTATGCTCTAGGTAATGTCCTAGGCATTAGGGATACAAATACAAATAAAAGAGGCTGTCATATCTCATTGGATTATTGGTGATTTGATTCAGTTCATTTCAACAAACATTTACTGACATCTAATAGATGAATATTAGGGTCTAATAGGTCACTGGCATAGGCTTTAAGAGTTCCTTCCACCAGTGGAGATTACAAACCATCCATCCTTGCATATCCTGTGTGACTTGTATCAGTGTTCTCCCAAAAGGTCACCACAGAGCACCCATCCAGCATCTGGACACTTTAGTTTCTCCCAACTTTCACAGTGGTACACTTTGACTATTCATTTTTCATCCCTCTGTCCATGTGACTGGCCTGTCTTTTCTTTTCCATATATTTTTTTCATGACATTCTTTACTTTTATTCTTTGTAGTTCCTTGTTGCTTGTATGTTACAGCTGGCTTGCACCTACTAAATAAGTTTCCATTGCTGTCTTTGTAATGGTTATTTTTGGCAGTATCAGAAAATTGTTTGTATTGAAAAGATGGGCCTTCTCTGTTATTGGAAGCTTAGGCTAAGTAAAAGCGTTTTCCAGTTTCCTGAAGACAATCAAGATTGCCCTTCTTCCTTCTCCCTTTCAATTCTGTGCCCAGCTTTCTTATTCTTTATTGTCTTTATTGTCTTTCCCTTTATTGTCTATCCATCTTTATTGTCTGTCCCTGATATACATACTGTTGGACAAACTCTATAGGATATTAATTCAGATATGTGCTAAAATCTGAGATTTTAGATATTCTTCATTCATTTGGTCATTCCATGACAGACCAAACTCTTTTGAGTGATTTCTTCTAGGAGTCTTTATGGTACACTGCAACTTCATATAATCAACACAATGTTATCTGCAAAAAAGCATCTGGAGAAACTCACCATTCACAGACATCCTCAACTTGGATTTCATTAACTCCTGCAGGTTTAGGTATCATCTCTACGCAGATGATTCCCATATGGGTATTGATGTATGTATGCACACTCACACACTTTCAAATTCGTATATCCAGCCCTATTCTATCTACTGAGCTTCAGTCTTTTAACACCAACTGCTTCTTGGACATCTTGAATTGAATAGCATGTAGGTACCTCAAACTCAACACGTTCAAAATAGAACTCATTATCCTTTCTCCAAAGCTTCTTCCCACTTCCCCCATTATAGGTAAGATCACCACTGTCTTCCCATTCTCCCAAGCTTATTTCCTTAGTGTCATCCTCAACTTCATCCTCATCCCTTATAGCTATCTAATCTAGTGTCATATCTTTTTGTATAATATCTCTCTTATACATCCTCTGCTCCAGGGCTCCTTAAACTTTTTCACTCTTGACCCCTTTTCACCCGAGAAATTTTTATATGACCCTGGGTATATAAATACATAAAATACATATACATATCAAACATTTACTGATAATAAATCATAAAGAAATTTATTTTAAAACAATTCTTTGGTATAAATATAATTTTACCATTTATTAAAGATGAAATCAAATTTGCCTACTAATAAGATGGATTGCTTGTTTATTTTTATATAAAGAATTAAATCTTAGAATATTTGTTATTGCATATCTGTATGTGATATATATATATATATATATACTGTGGAGCATCTTCAATGTTTTTCAGAGTTTGTTGATATTTTGATTTTATGATCATCAGTGCTGAGAACACCAATTTGCATAAATACATAGTACAAAATAATAGAAATTGTTGGACATTCTGTCCTAATCCCAAGCCAAAATTCATTTAATGGTTTTGTATATACAGTAAAAATACTGCAATTCATGATAGACAGTAGTCTCAAATCTGAGCTAAGGTGCTTCTGGCAGCACCTGTTGGTGTTGTGCGGTATGATGACATGTGCACTGCAAAGTGTGCATGTTGTATTTTCAGAACCAAGGCTGCAGTGAAGTTGCATAATGCAACATAGGCAAGTACTGCCAGAAACACCTTGGATTCGGTACCCATTTGATCTTTAATTTTTGGTAGTTGTGCGTTTAGAAACCTTTTACTGTTGCCAAATTTTTCTTAACCCCCACATTCAGTTATGCAACCCCATGTGGGGTAATGACCCCTAGTTTAAGAAGCACTCTCTACTTTCATACAGACATAACACCCTTGTACAGACCCTCATTACCTCCTACCAGGACTATTTCAGTAGCCTCTTGGCTACTGACAGCTCTCCCTGCTGTCCCAAGTCTTTTCCCCGCTTAAATCTATGCCTAAAATTCAGCTCTCACTATGTAAGCCCCAAACTCCTACTACCACCAAGATCAAATACATATTTATCATTTATAGACCTTTACAACCTGTCCCTTTCCTACTTTTCCAATCTTCTTGGGCTTACTCCTTTCCAGACACTTGGCAGTCTAGCAACATTGGCATTCTTACTATTCCTCACAAAAGACATCCCATCTCCCAACTCTCCATTTGTACTGTATTTTCCCCATGCCTGGAATGCTCTCACTCCTTATCTCCAACTTTTATCTTCCTTGGCTCCTTTCAAGACTCTTCTCAAGTGCTTGCTTCTGGAGGAGACCTTTTCTGTTCCTTTATTCTTGCTGCTTGTCCCTTCCTCCTAAGATTACTCTCCACTTGCTCTGTACCTGTGTGTGTGTGTGTGTGTGTGACTGTGTATGTGTATGTGTGTGTATCTTAGATGTATTTATATTTTTGCAAGTATTCGCCCTCATTAGAATGAGTTCCTTGAGAAGAACTGTATTTTTGCCTTTCTTTGTACCCCTAATGCTAAAGCACAGTACCTGACATATAAGTAAGCCCTTAATAAGTACTTATTTGACTAGAAATGCTGTATCTCCACCACAGTGGCAAGTGTTTTTGGTGAACATATATTTCTCTGTTTTATGCCTTATCTGATATTTATTATCAGGAAGTCATTGAACAGAGCTATTTCTGTTGTTATAATCTTCTAAGGAATATTGATTGATCTTGACATACAGACGGGAAACATTTTGTTATAAATGAAGGTATGAGGAAGCATTTTGTGCTACTGAATCAAAATTTTTTTAAAAACACAACAAAATTAGCATAATAGGATTCTATATCTCTTTGTCTTTCATTCACTTGTAAAATTACAAAAATGAAGCCAATTGTTGAATATAGCTCCTACAATATCTTTATAAAGGAGTGCTTTAATTTATATACTCATAAATTAAAGTATAATTATAACTGACCATTGGAAAAATTTTGTATAGATGAGTAAGCATATAGGTTGGTAGTTGTTGATGTTGATATTTTCTCAGTCACTTTTTAAAATTTTTTTGCTTTTTGGAGGGGGGAGGGGAGCGCAGTTGGGGTTAAACTTGCCCGAGGTCACACGACTAGTTTTTGTTTTAACTTTGGAATAAAATTATTATAGTAGGTGGCGCTGTCAGTTCTCTTGTCCAGAGCAATCTTCATATACAGGGGCACAAAGAAAAGAGCAGCTTTTCAGGGAGCTTATATGACATGTGACTCTGTGACCTGTATGACATGTACACAGATGATTCAAAAGGGATAAAGAAGAGATGACATAGTGCTCTGGGTATGTTTAAAGAGTTCCAATTAGCAAGGAGTATAAGGGAGGGCTACAAGGTTTGAATGAAGTTAAGGAATTTGAAAGACAGGTGAGAAAATGATTGCCTGCTTGTATACATGAAAGCAGATGAAGCGCATTCACTTCTGAATACTACAGTTTAAGAAGAGCTTTGATAATTTGGAAAATGTAGGGTAGCCAGTATGGTGAGGGGTTTTGAAAATCAGCTGAAAAAACTGAGGATGTTTCTAAGGGAGAACAGACTCAGAAGGGACATTATAGTTATCTTTTTCTGTTTAAAGGGCTGTTACGTAGAGGAAGAGACTCATTCTATTTAAACAGAACCAGGAACAATGGGTGAAAGTTTACAAAGAAGCAACTTAAGATTTTATGTTAGGAAAACTTTCCTAATATAAAATTATCAAAAAATAGAATGGACTGCCTTGAGAAAGACAGTGTTCTCTCATTGGCAGTCTTTGTGCACAGACTGGATGGCAACTTGTTGTGTATGTGATAATGAGAATTCTTTTCTAACATGAGTGAGACTTGATGACTGTTGAGATCTCTTCTAACTCTTGGTTTCCATAATTCTATGAAATTCAAGTTCAGGAATCATTTAATAGCCTAGTTTGGTTCTGAAGCAAAGAGTATAAAGAAGTATAAAAAGTGAAATGAGATTGTGAAGGTGGATTGAAGACAGATAGTAGAGGTCTTTAAATACCAGGCCTAAGGAGTGTGTATCAAATCCTAGAGACAATAGGGGATTACTGAAACTCCTTGAGCACAGAAGTGATATCATATCTGTACCTTAAGAAAATTATTTTGGCAGATGGATGGAATTGGAGAAGGTAAACTAAAGACAAGGATACCAGTTAGAAGGCTATAATAATAGTCCAGATGAGAAGTAATGAGGACCAGAATTAGTATGATGGCAGTGTGAATGGGAGAGAACAACAGGTGAAAGATATGTAGAGATAGAATTAACAAAGCCTTGCTGCTGGTTAGCTAATGGACATATAGGAAAGCTAAGAGTCCAGGATAACTTAGGTTTTGAAACTGGGATTCTGGGAAGAATCTGGGCAAGATCAGTTTGTGATTTGTTTTACAAAACCAGTTTTCAGTGGTCTTCAATCAGTATGGTTGTAGGGTTCCAATTTTAATCAGCTAGTGGACTTCTAAAAAACTTAATTACTGATTTATTATTGGTGCTGTTTCAGGCCTCCACAATGTCCTATTCTGATGCTTCTTTGTACTGTTGAAGTTACCCTGCATTCATGAAGAATGCTAGCAGAGTGCAAGCTCTGGCAGGTTTTACCATACTGGGAAAGCTTCAAAAATGGTCCCAGGAAGAGACCGACCTAATTATGGAGAGACAGACTAGTCAAAATGTGAGATCTTTGTACAGTGACAAATAAGTGAATAGATTACCAGATGAGCTGAAGCACATTCATCTTGAAATTCTTACCATAAACCAAAAGAATAAGGAATATGAGATTCACTAGAAGGATGGATGACTCCCAGGTACACCTTGAAGGGACAAAAAAAAAGATTTACAGAGTGACTTCTATGGGATACCAGAATCAATAAGAAATATTTCTTCCATTAGACATTTGGTCATTCTACTTTGCAGTAGTAATGATAAATTATTTACAAAAAAACCACCACAAAAATAAATGCAGTCTGTGCATCATTGTTGGTTGCTGAGGTTACACTAGTAGAGAAATTCAATGAAGAGCTCTAGAAGACATTCCAAATTGGATCAAATGTACTTGTTGCTTAGTGACTGGTGCAAAGGTGGGAAACAGTCAAGTGGAGGAGAAATCTGTGGGAAAGTGGGATTCAGGAAAAAGAAATTGAGAGAGACCAAAAACTTATAGATTATACAGAGACTTCCTGCCTCTTTATCATGAGTACTTTCACTGAAATAAGAATCAGAAAGTGCTGTACATGGCAAGCATCAAATAACACCATAAAAGATGAAATAAATTATATTTTTAACAAATACTAAAAGATTTGTTATTGATATGGAAGTTACTCTTAAATCAGCTATCTGTACAATAAGACCATCAACTTGTTAGAGGTAAGATCAGAAATTGGGGGGGAAGAAAAAAATAATAATGAGGAAAACCTATTGATATACCATTTAAATAATTTAACCCTGAATTATCTAAACAAACTGTTAAAAATCCAATTAGAAAATGGAAAACAGAAATAAGATCAGCAACTTCAGAAATTTAAGCAGTGCAAATTGTCACAACAAGAAGACTTAGACCTGAAAGTCCCTTAGTAAGCAAACATCTGACTTGCTTGCCAGATGTTGAAAGATGACTGAGAAATGCAACAGTGGGGTTGGAATTTAAACTTGTCTGTAAAATCTTTTTTTTTATAAGCAATTGGGGTTAAGTAACTTGCTCAAGGTTGCACGGCCAGTTATTTTGTGTAGGTGCTAAGTATCTGAGGCCGGAACCAATCCTGGGTCTCCCAACTCTGGGGCCAGCGCTCTTACTCACTGTACCACCTGGCCGCCCCTGTAAAATCTTAAAAAAGACAAAAAAAGGATCATGGAGTATTAAATAGCATCATTTCATAAAGCAAAAAAAAGAGGAAAGTTTGTCCAGACAAATAGCCAAGGGCATTCAAGGATGAAAATAGAAGAACTATAAGCAAAAGGGGAGAGGGGAATGGGTGCTTAATTAACACTTGTGGTTGTTTTTTGTTCTGTATCTAAAGTGTAGAATATGGAGAAAAGGGTAGTATAAAAAGACTAGGAAGTTAATGTTCTCATGGAAAAAGCAACTAGATTGGACCAAGTATATAAAGGTGATGATTCCATACTAGAGGTGATATAGTAGTGATGGCATTTAGTGAATGATATTAATACCTAAATGGAAGCAGCTAGATGGCACAGTGGATAGAATGCCAGGCTTGAAGTCAAGAAGACGCCTCTGCCTGAGTTCAAATCTGTCCTCAGACACTTCCTAACTGTGTGACCTTGGGCAAGTCACTTAACCCTGTATGCCTCAGTTTCTCAGCTATAAAATGGATTGAAGAAGGAAATGGCATAAGAATCTCTGCTGAGAAAATCCCAAATGGGGTCACAAAGAGTTGAACACAACTGAAACAACTGAACAGTAATTACAAAAAGCAGCCAAGTAGTGCAGTGGATCAAGTACAACCGGCTCTGGAGTCAGGAAGACTCTTCTTCCTGGGTTAAAATCTGGCCTCAGACACTTCTTATCTGTGTGAACCTGAGCAAGTCAGACAGCCCAGTATGCCTCAGTTTCCTCATCTGTAAAATGAGTTGGAGAAGGAAATAACAAACCACTCTAGTACCTTTGCCAAAAAATCCTCAAATGGGGTCTCGACAAGTTGGACACAACTGAAACAAGTGAACAACAGCATCATTAATACCTAAAAAAGTAACAGAGAACATCAGTCATTGTTGGCCTATACGCTTGCTTTCTTGTCTCTACAGGGTCTTGAGAGCCATCAATTTATGAACTGAAGACATCCTCAATGAGGGTGTTAGTAGGGAACCAGCAGGCTCCCATCAAGATCATTCAGGATTCTTTCAAAGATATAACACAGAAATAACTGTTTAGTGACCCTTTGATAACAAATATAAACCTATCCATAACACAGGGAGATTATAGTACATCGCAAAGGTATTTGGGAAATACCAGAATTATTTGCCACTATATGAAAGAGATCCAGAATAAAAGTCTTAAGTTGAGGAGGGATTCCCTGTGAATGTTAAGGTTCTCTGGTTGCTTCTTTTTGCAAATGACATTTGTGCTTATTACATCAAACTTCAGGACATTACAGAGTCTCCTAGATGAGTTTAGTCATCATTCAAAGGAGTTTGGTCTGTCCATCCACACTGTAAAGACTAAATGGATAAAACATGTCTATTTATCCACGTTTTAACACTGCATCATGTCCTTTTGAGTTTGTCCAACAATATTTATATCTGAGGCAGATATGTATGGAATAAGCTAGACCCAGAGTTGGAAAGGAAAGCCAGTTGAATTACTTTTGAGAAATTACAGAGCTCTTTCGCTGACCCCAGGTACAGACTGAGACATCTTAAGGGTTTGTTATGTGTCAGGAAGACAAATAGCAACATGAATTCTGAAGAACTATGGCATTACGTGCAGAGCGATGGAAAGGCAGTATGGTTGCTGTGAGCAGGCTGAAGATGAAACCATTGAGGATTTCTTAATAACAGGATTAAAGTCTGTGATCAAGGCATTATATGGCTGTAATGTAATATCAAGCAAAGGCAACTTCCCAGGTTCAAAATACCAGCATAGGTGCTCTCTATTTTATTCAGTGACAAACCAAGAACAGAGAAGATCAAAACATGACATCATTCAAAATACAGCATTTACTAAGTGTGATTAAATAATCTCCAAGTACTACCCCACCCCAGGACCTTCCAATCATTCAATCAATTACAAAGTCCCGGTTCTAAATACTACTCCACCCCTAGGCTATACCTTCATTTAGTCCACCACAAAACCCCTCTTCTCAAATGGAGATTAGTTTCCAAACATAGGTAAAGTACCTTCATTTGTCAATCACAGAGCACAATAAGGTCAAAAGTTCCCCACCCCTGGATCACAATTGAATCTACCCCAGAGTTACATCAAGTTTAAACACAGCACTTAATACCCAAATGGAGGTCTTTTCTTCATCTTGACAGGAGGCAAGTTCTCAGCAATCTTAGTTCCTGGGGAGACAAGGCTTAGCAAGGCCATAAGATACATTGCCAGTCCCTTCATGAATTCATCCTCTGTCTGTAGAACAGTCCTAGAACCCCTGAACACATTAGCAAAGCCCTCTCCCAGGATTTCTGTAAACATACAACAAGAAAATCCTTCTTCAGGGCTTCTGAACCAACAGAAAGGCTCCCAGACCCCTGCAACAACAGCACTGTCCCTCACCAGTGGACAGTATTCACTCTGTCTGCAGGACAGTCTCCAGACCCCTGCAACAACAGTACTGTCCCTCACCAGTGGACAGTATTCACTCTCTGTCTGCAGGACAGTCGCAGGCCTTCTTAGCGAACAGCCAGGTTCCAGGACTTCTTCAACAAAAGGACGGTCTTTCACCAGTGGACAAATCTGGCAAAACAACATCAAAACAGACAGACAAAGTACCAGCAAAACAGCCATGTCTCCTCAGTCCTTGGCAGCTCAGGGGGCAGGTCTCAAAAGTCCAGGGCAATTCAAAGCGGCCACCAGCAATTCTCTTAGTCTCTCTCTCTCTCTCCACGAGGTGCTGCTTCCAAAAAGATCTTCCGCCTCTCTCTAGTGTCTCTCCAAATCTACCTCACCAGCTCCTCCCAGTTCAGGACTTTCTTTTCACATCAACAAGCCCATCCCACAGGTGGGATTAACAAACTCTGGGTTTTAACACAATCAACTTGAAAACCAAGCCAATACAGGGGAATCTTTAATTGCCATTACTATCACAATGGCATGAAGAGAAAATGTTCTGGCCACATGACAGAAGTGAGAGATGACAAGTGCATAGTCAGAATGCTCTACCCTCTTAACATCAGGGGAATGGAAGGAAGGCTTCAGTTCAGTAATGAAATCGTTTTGGGGAGCACAAGGAAAGATCTCACAGGATGGCATGGATGGTTTGCATCACTGGTAGAAAATCTTGAATTGATACATCTGTTTGAGTGCTTTATTTGTCTAAGAACCAAGAAATTGTTGATTACTTTTCCATGAATCTTACTTTAAATCAGGTTTGTTTAGTTTAAACTCAGCCTTCTAACATTTCATATAGGAACATATTAGGAAAAAAAGCATGTTTTCTAATACCAGAAGAACAGAATAAGCCTCCAGTATATATGTTCTTTAATCCATCCTGCACATTCCTGACGAAGTAACCCTACCAACTCACTGCTTTGACTGTTTGACTGCTCACAAACTTCAGTAGCTCCTCAGCCTGTCACTGAGCATATAAACTCCTTATCCTGCCATTCAAGGACTGCCACAGTCTGTCTCTAATCTACCTTTTCACTTCTTGTATGGTATTCTTGGTCACTGTGTAACCTCAGAAAAGTCAATAGATTCCCTTTTTTCAGGGCCCAACTAATAAAATCAAAGAATTATAATCCAGCCTGTACCTGATAGATTTATAGTTGGGAAGGGCCTTAGAGATCTTGAAGCATAGCCCCACATTTTCCAGGCCCAGAGAGGCAAGACCTATTTAGGATTACACAGCTACAAAGTATCAGAAACAGAGCTTGAACACAGGTCTTCCTAGCTCTGCAATGGTTCTCTGTCTGTTACACCATGCTGCCAATGCAATGTGCCAGACAGGTGGTTACTTAATGAGTGAGAAACTACTATCCTTTAAGGCAGCCTGTTCTGCTTTGGCTATCTCTGATTATTAGTATATTTTTCCTTGATACTCTAGCAGATATGACTATTCCCAGTTCAGATTGAGCCCATCAATGTCTTACCATTCTTTATGATTCTTGACTGTCTCATTCAATAAATTTACCAGAGAGAGTCCACTCATTGCTTTCTTTTGATAGTACAAGGACACCCATTTAGCACATGGGCTATACGCTACTCATTAAGTTTCATCACATGACTAGACTTGTTTCTCTCCCCCTCCCCCAATTTTTAATGTCAGTCCAAGATATGTGTGCACACATGCATTTGTGTGTGTGTGTACACAGATAGAAAGACTCTAGGGATCATCCATACAACTGAATATTATTATCTCTACAATAAAAATTAATCAGCTATTTAGGTTTTTTTCTGGCTATATACTTAGATCAAATTCTTTTGAGCTCCTTGACCAAGAGTTTGTCATTCTTATATTTTAATATATGGTCCAGAAACTTAAATCCCATTTTCAGACATCACACTCTTAGCCAGATATTTGCATCCTACATTAGCTGTTCCCTTCTGAATTCCTTGTCTGTAGTGTGAAAGTAGTAATGAAATGTCTGCATATTTTATTTCATAAATAGGAAATCCAAGACCAAAAAGAGAAGCAGGTGATTTTTGCCTATAGTTGCCTAAGAAATCTGTGGCATTTGCTTGATAGCCTGCTTGAAAGTATTAGTTCATAGAATTATTGTGGTATAAGGGAAATTAATTTTGAATGGGTCCATTACCTAATTAATTTCCCCTCAGTCTACCTGCCTGAGAGGCTTAAATGAGTTTTGGCATTAATGCTTTAAAAAAGAAAAGCCTCTTCCTCAAAAAAAAAAAAAAAAAGATCATCTCTAATCTTTTGTGGAACCATTTGAAATTCAGAGTGCAGTTGACATATATTTGCTTCATTTTAAAATGCTCTACGGGATATCCTCATAAGAAATAAGTACATCATTTTAGCCAACTAATAAGTGTAACAAATGGTACTAGCTTTTTAGTATGCTTAATGCGTATCATTTGGCTATTACATTTTGTGTAATTAATATAGATGGAACATTTCTTTTGATTAACATTAGGATTTCAAGTGTATGTACAGTAAACAACAAACTCAAAACTAAGACTGAAATTTTAGCCTTAATTTTTATTAGTTATAGACTGTGCCTTTTTTAACATTAAAAAATGTCACATCTTCACACAATATTAGTTTTAAAGTCTACATCTATCGTATGATTCTTTAGTATCATCTGTTACTTAAGACTACACCTGATAGAGGCAGCTAGATGGCACAGTGAACAGAGCACTGACCCTGGAGTCAGGACGACCTAAGTTCAAATATGACCTCAAATATTGACACTTACTAGCTGTATGAACCTGGAATAGTCATTTAATTCTGATTGCCTTGCTAATAAAAACAAAAACAAAAAAAAATGTGGTGAACCAAAGTTACTATGAATTGAATGATACTTTTAAATAAATTCAGATTTTTATCACAATACCATCTATATATTTTTTTAAACAGTAATATGCCTATTGTGAGATATGTGGTCTTTAGGAGATATGTTTGCTTATTTATGATACTAAGCCATACTTTATATTTTTTTTGGAGTTGAAAATGAAAGTAGAAATGATTGGTGCAACTTTGGATTTTTGGATCCTTTGCAATAATTTTCAGGGCCACATGCTCCATACTTGGAGAATCACTTAGACAATCCAGCTCACTAATTTTATAATTAGTGATTCATATTTTGCCTAGATCTTTGTTTTTGTTGTTCCTTTTTGTCCTTTTATTGTTTCACCTTTTCTCTGATTTTTCTTCTTATCATTCTCCTTCCCCACACTTCCCCCATTAATGTAATCATAAAAACCCTTTAGTACCAAGGTTTTACATGGTCCTGTACCCCTTCAACAGGGAGTCAAGGCAAAGTGTAATTTACAACAGTGTAGCAGATACCATTTCACCCCAAAGTCAAAGTTCCAAACTAAACATTCCAAGTTTTTAAACTGAACCTCATATAGCAAGACCAAAGGCCCATCCCTATTCTAGCTGCCTTCCTACAGTTCATCAGATTACACTTCATCAGTGCCACTCTACAATTCATCAGCGGTCTTCCTAAAATGTCATTTCCAGAATGGAACACAATACTCTGCTGGACTGAGTTGCAATCTCCCTAGTCTTGGACACTGTGCATGCACCCTAAGACTGAATTAGATTTTTCTGGCTATTGTATCACACTCTTGATGCAATGTTGATCTTGAATCATGAACTCGCATTCTTTTTCAAATGAGCTATCTAACCACATCTCTGCTATCTTAAAAGTTGAGTTTTTGAAACCCAAATACTTTATATTTATCCCTCTTAAATCTTATCTCATTATAATCACCTCAGTATTATAGCCCATCAGGAGTTTTTGGGATCCTAACACTACCAACCAAACTACCCTTCCAAGATTTGATGATTATTCTACCTTTGACTTTATTAATGTCACTGATTAAAAAAAAAGCTAAATAATACAGACCCAAGCCAAGACTTTGTCTGTCTTTGTGTGTTGATGTCACCCTACCAAATTACCCCTTCTTGGGCCGACCATTCAGTTCCAAACATGTGGGGCAGCAAGGTGGCGCAGTCGAAAGAGAACTGGTGCTGGATTAAGGAAGACCTAAATTCATATCTGTCCTCAGATACTCACTAGCTGTGCGACACTGGAAAAGTCACTCAGTATTGTTTGCCTCACTTTCCTCATCTGTAAAATGAGCTAGAGAAGAAAATGGCAAGTCACCACAATATCTTTGTCAAGAAAAACCTAGATGTTGGGACAGCTAGGTAGTGCAGTGAATAGAGCACCGGCCCTGGATTCAGGAGGACCTGAATTCAGATCTGGCCTCAGATGCTTGACACTTAACTAGCTGTGTGACATTGGACAAGTCAGTTAAGTCACCCATTGCCTTGCCTTCCTCCCTCCCCACCCAAACAAAAATACACACACACACACAAGAAAACCCCAGATGTGATCATGAAGACTTGGACATGACTAAAAACAACTGAGCAGCATCATTATAGCCTGCATAGGTCCATCTTTTCCACAAAAATAGCACGAGATCCTTTCATCAATTTCTTTGCTAAAATCCAGGTAACTATATCTATAGCATTCCCCTTATCTCTGAGTCTAGGAACACTATCAGAAAATAACTGAGGTTAACCTAACATAATCTGGTTTTGATAAAGCTGTATTTGTTCCTTTTTCTAAGAGAAAGAACCTGGTTCACTTTATTTTTTTAATATTTACTAACCATCCCTTTTATTATATGTTCTAGAATTTTGTAAGTAATAGAAATCAAGTTCACTCATAGGGTGCATACTAGTCTATTCCTTTAAAAAATAATTTGCAACATTTGCTCTTCTTCTATCCTGCAATACTTCTCATAATTACTATGATCTTTCAAAAATCATTAACAGTGCATAAACAGTCATATCTGCCACATCTTTGCAATACACTAGGACCTGTAGGTTTTAACTTGTTCCATTTTATTTTACATATGTTTTATTGACATCTTTTGGTTTCGTATCATCATTTCTGGATAAATCCTACTCCCTGCCCCCAAATCAAACCCTTCTTTGTAACAAAGAAATACACAGCAAAAACAACAGATATAGTCACCTGTCTTACAGTGTTCTCCCAAAGTCGTCCCCTACTCTTCCTCCAAGAGAAGGGAACTATATTTCATTATCTGTTGAATTCATGTGGAGCATCTCAAACAGTTGTATTAACATTATTTTGCCTTAGTTTTTGAGTTTTATGAAACTTAGAGAAATAATACAACTGATTTGTTATGCTGTCATTTTGTTTCCAACATTTTGATTCTGTCACTTTAGTCCAACTAAAATGAACATCGTTTAAAAGTAGGCTACTTATTTTATAGAATCATTTGTGACCATAAAAGGCACTTCTGAAAATGAGCATTATTTGTGTCTATATGTGAATATGCCTATTATTCAATAAACAAATTAATTATCTACATGGGTCTACATTAGAGAACTATCAGAAAAGAGGTTTAGTAAATTTTCTTGGGATTATACTTTGTCAGTGCCTGAGTTTGCTGATAAAATGGAGGAATACTTTTATTTCTATGGAGAAGAGGATAGATATTGTGATTACAAAACAAGATGAAATGTTGAGATCTTAGGGAAGTGGAACCACAGATTAGGCATTATTATTACTGTAAGAACACAAACTACATATTGCAAACAAAAATATGACAGAAGAATAATATGTGAATATAGGTAAATATAGATCAACAAATATGTTTGTCAAAAGGCTGTATAATGTTGTAACTTCACAGAATGTGGAATCCCATTTTTAAGTAGTTTTATAATTGGTCTGTCAGGTTAGGAAGTAGAAAAGGATACAAAGAGGGTGCTTTTAAGTAGAATAATTAGTGTCACTCTAGTAATTTTTTTCCTTTTTTTCCCACCATATTAACAAAAGCTATCTTGACCACAAATTATATCACTTTCCAAGTGCCCAAGAAAAAGCTTTAGCACTTCTTACAGAAACTTGATGTGATGTAAAACAGCTTTAAATCTAAGTTTATTTGTGGAGGTTAGGTGAAAAGATATAATGCATTACAATTGAAGATATTTTGTATATTACTGGAACCAATTTTCAGAATTTCCATTCGTCATTTTAAAAGTGCATTTCTTCGTTTTTTGCCAAAAAGTCTTTTTCTTGTTCATATCTCACCAGATATCTTTATAATTTTTTTAAAAGCCTTTTTATGGAAAAACTTTTAAGTAGCTCTTCTTTGTCATCTCAGTAAATTAAATTACTTTTGAAGGGTATGCCTTTATAAGTAACTCTTTACTTTTCCATTTTTTGAATATAGCAATAGGTAACATAATTTACCTGCCTACCTATAAATAGGTATGTTCCATTCATATTAGTCGATGATTATCTACTTGAACGGCCATAGACTTTATAGGAACTCTTTTCATAGCAGGTTCTGCTGCTTGGTATTTTCTCTTCTCTGTCCTTTTCCATTGCACATACCATACTATCTAGGATTCTCCCTCCAGTCCTAATCCATTATTCCCAGGAGATTGGATTTGAAAATTGAAAAGCTCAGATGGCAGTCCTCTCTCTACTAACATTGCCTCTGTTTAAGCCTTGGTTTAGTATTTAGTCTCTCCAGTCCCTCTTGTCTTATCTAACAACACCCTTCCCACTTACTCTTTATGTGTCCCCATTATCACCTGTTTGTATCTTTAGTTTTCTGTGGGAGTCAGTGTGAAAAACTAGAAAAAGAGAATGGAGCAGCATTGAAAAGAGCCTTTCTCTTTCTGTTGCTAGTAATTATACCCCATTGAAGTGGGTAGAAGCTGTGAGACTAAGTTCTATTTTCCAAGTGGCAACAAGAGTCTTATTTTGAATAGCCAAGTTGTATTAGTGGAAGGAGGAATCAAGACATTACAAAACAGATCCAAAAGAATGGAAAAAAAAGACAATGTGATATGTCTCATTGGAAAAACCACTGACCTAGAAAATAGATCCAGGAGAGATCATTTAAAAATTATTGGACTACCTGAAAGCCATGACCAAAAAAAAAAAAAAGCCTAGACATCATCTTTCAAGAAATTATCAAGGAAAACTGCCCTGATATTCTAGAATCCAAGGGTAAAATAGAAATTGAAAGAATCCACCTATCGTCTCTTGAAAAAGATCCCAGAAAGAAAACTCCTAGGAATATTATAGCCAAATTCCAGAGTTCCCAGGTTAAGGAGAAAATATTGCAAGCAGTCAGGAAGAAATAATTTGAGTATTGTGGAAACACAATCAGGATAGCACAAGTTCTAACAGCTTGTACATTAAGGGATCACAGGGCTTGGAATATGCTGTTCTGGAGAAATCTAAAACTCAAAGTTTTAAAAACAAATGTTAAACAATTGTTGTTATGTGCAGCTGGGAAATAAGATATACAGGAAATGGGGTAAAGAAATCCATCTTACCCTACAATAAAGTAAGGACTAGTGGGCTACGGGAAGGGGCAAAGGGCATAGAAGAGAGGGAAGACTGGGAAAAGGGGTAATCAGTATGCTTGCTGTCTTGGGATGTGGGGTAAGGGAGAGATGGAGAGAAAATTTGGAACTCAAATTCTTGTGGAAATGAATTTTAAAAACTAAAAATAAATAAATCCTAAATAAGTAAATGAATCAGGGGGTGAAGGTGTTTAGCAATGATTTGAGTGAATACTGACCCACAGAGGACTTTGAACCTGGGTTAGCTTTTCTGGGAGCCCCGTGTGGGGAAGAGAGGAGGAATTAATATTTTTACCAGACTTTAATTTACTTGAGAGAAAAGGTGTCAATGGATAGAGGATGGGATATGGTGTCAGGCAGACCTAGATTCAGATCCTAACAGACCTTTGTTTTAACCTGTGTGACTAGGGATGGTTATATCATTTCTGTGAGTTCCAATTTCTTCATCTGTAACATGGTGATAATAATAGCACTGATTTCACAAGGTTGTTGTATGGATCAAATGAAATAATATTTATAAAGTGTTTTGCAAACTTTAAATTATTATCATTAAGGGAAGACATCATATCTTAAATTTATATCTGCTTCCAATGCTTATTAAATGTTTTGTGGAATCAATGAATTTCTTAATATGATATTTATTTTATAGTTAGTTATAGGTGTCAGCTAAATATGAGAAAGTTGTGAGCTTATTTTCCTGTGTGAACAATGTTCTCTTATATAATCTCTATTAAATCTTATCCATCCAAGTAAAAGATCAGTGAAGATATTTGTTGATATCTCTTTCAATAAAATTCTCATTGGGCTTGTCATTGTGGCCCAACAAGGCTGTAATTTTGGCAAAAACAAAACAAGCCCACTAGTTTCACATAAAAAAAAGAGAAGACTATATATATATATAATATATAATTAATTATAGTAATATAATATAATAATATCTTAACATTATAGGATAATAGATTTTATACCTAGAAAGGAGCTTAAGGATAATTTCCAACTCTCTCATTTTATAAAAGAGAAAATTGAGACCCAGGGAGAAGTGAATTCCTTAAGTTGATAAAAAGTAGCAAAAGCTGGGAATTCAAACCAGATCTTATGATTCCAAACCCAGAACTCTTCTCACAACACTGCGGCTTTGTAAAGTCGGGTTACTGGACGAAATGTTGGCTAAGGTCTCTCCCAAATCTTAATACCTGGTTTTATGATCAGTTATGGAGTTATTCAGATGGGTACGTAAGCTATGGTAAAGTATTCATTTTTAAATGTATATAATATCCACTTCATTGCTTGTCTGTATTTTCTGTTAGTGTAGTGCACAAACATAGGCACATGTACTGGGTGTGTGCCAGTAGTTCCTAAGTACACCCTGTCTTGAAAATTTCTGTTATTTTACTTCTCATTTTTAAACTTTATTTGTTAATTTGTTTTAAATTATGTTTTAATTTCTTTCTTTGAATAATAAAAAATTACAGTCCTTATGATTGAGTGTATAATAATCATTACATTTAAAAAATTCCCCAAACACACTTACTAATAAATTGTGTTGTGCATGCCTTCGTGTACATGTGTTTATTATCAAAAAACAAGACACTGTGGATACTCAAGTATTGTATTTTGATAAATTTGTAAAGCTGCCTTTGTAGCTTAATTCTCTCCTGAGAAAAAATGACCAAAACTATATTAATATTTTCAGTTGATTACATTAGAAAAGTCTGTATTTTTACCTAGCATTTTCACAGTTCTACTTAAACTAATGCAGTGCCCATCTACTACAGGCACACAAAAATGCCTTTTTGTCTTTTAAAGCCACTACTCTTTACATGAAAACCAACACCAAGGGCATATTAATCAGGAAGATTTGTCTAGTGTTTATTGTTCAGATGTTTTTATTTTTTTTCCATAACTAACATATATACTAAGTTCACAAAGTTATATTTTATATTGTAATTTGTTTCCCCTCTACAGCTTCTAAACTTCATGTACTTCTAGATTAATACTGAGTATTTTTCCTTTAAAAATTTACTTCATTATTATTTAGTATGTCTATGAATATATAGTCAAGTCACCACTTCTCTGAGTTTCAGTTTTATAAATACATTAGCTTAGATTATATCTAAGGCACTTTCCAGCTTTAAAATGTTATGGTTTCATTAATTTCCCAACTATCTTTTCCCACAAAATTTCTCCTCAGATGTCCTTATTAACATACTTGCCAGTTCTCAATTGTGAATACTAATTGAGGTTACCAATAGAGTGGATAATACCAAATTTTCCCTACCTTGTTGTAATCTTGAGTCATAGGTTTAGAGTCATTAGGAAAAGGGGCAGGAGTGGCTAGGTGGCTCAGTGAGTAAAGCACCAGCCCTGGAGTCAGGAGGACCTGAGTTCAAATCCAGCCTCAGACACAACACTTACTAGCTGTGTGACCTTGGGCAAGTCACTTAACCCCAATTGCCCTGCCTTTCCCCCCTCCAAAAAGAAAAAAAAAGGAAAAGGGACAGTATTTGGGAGACCTCTCTGGTAAGAATAGCAAATCTATTGAGATTTGCTCTCCAAATGGATAATTTCCCTCCCATATTTTTCATCAGAAGACAAACATAATCTTTTTTATTCCCAAAAAATCCCCACTAGTTTTACATAAAGAAAAAGAAAGAGAAGACTAGTTTGGTTGGCTGCTGCTATGAAAGGAACTTAACTAAGTTAGTTATATCTTATGTCCTTTTCCACCTACATGGTATGGGCCCTCATCAACTCTCACTGATGCCACTCCAAGAGCTGTCTAATTTGTTTCTCTGCTTCATCCTGTTCTCTCTATAATTGAATTTCCACACAACCACCAAATTGACATTCCTCGAGGACAAATTTGACTACATCACTCCCCTGCTTAAGGAGTTCAAGTGACTTTCTATCATTTTCAACATAAAGCACAAGCTCCTCTATTTGGCTTTTTCATAGTCATAGACATTTCATAGATTTCATAGTCTGATCCTAGCCTTTTATTGTTTTTTCTCCCCATTTTTTAATTTTATGAACTTTATAGGCATCAATGTGACCATTCCCATATATAAAGAAGAATGAAAAAAGAGTTGCCTGTGAAACTCTGAATCTTTATTGTATAGAGCTTGGTTTTTTAGGTAGACAGTAAATTTAACATGGTAATTCTAATATCCTATTTCTTTTTTTTTTTCCTGTTTTCTGTGTATTTTATACATTTCATTAACATTCTTTCATTCTTCTTTTCTTGCTGTCACTATTATTCTCCCTCCCCCTCCTTATACTTCCTCCCACACCTGCAACAAACTAATAAAAGTATATGTCTTATGACAAAGAAGTATAATTAAACAAAACAAATCTATGCATGGGTTGTGTCAAGAAACGTATTTCTTATTCTGCATTTTAAGAGTTGGAAGGTAGGATTTTTTCATTCTTATAGCTCCAGTATCTAGTACAGTATCTGGCACATAGTAGGCACTTAATAAATATTTGTTGATGATTGGTCTTCTGGAGCTGCAGTTGATCATTACATTGATTAGAGTTCTTAAGTCTTTCAAAATTGTTTTCCTTTACAGTGTGAAAGTTACTGTTTAAATTGTGTTCCTGTTTTTATTTTACTGTGCATCAATGTTAATGAAAATTTTCCCAGATTTTCTCTCTTTTTGGGGGTTGTTTTTTGGAGGGCAATTGGGGTTAAGTGACTTGCCCAAGGTCACACGGCTAGTTTTTGTGTTAAGTGTCTGAGGCTGGATTTGAACTCAGGTCCTTCTGACTCCAGGGCCAGTCCTCTATTCACTGCACCACCTAGATCCCCCCCCCCAATTTCTCAGAATCTATTCCTTTCATTGTTTCTTCACTGTATTTGTACTTTGTTTTGATTGCTCAGATTTTCAGTGATGATGACATCATACGCTTTCGACTTATTTAATGTGGCCTCACCAAGGAAGTTCCTCAACAGTAAAATGAGGATAATAATAGCACCTATCTCACAGGGTTATTGTGAGGATCAAATGAGATAATCATTGTAAAGCACTTATTACAGTGCCTTGCGCATAGTAGACACTTACTTTCCCAGTGCAGACTCCTGGCCTCAACTGGATTCTGGCCATCTTTTTTTCTCCAGATCTTAACTGAGTGACTTAATTCTTTTATGCTTTATTTGATTTTTACTGGGAATTGTTTGGGAGGCCTGGGTTCCTATCTGTCCTTCATGTATTAACCACACATATTAGGAGAGGCACTAATAAATGAGTGGTCAGCCCATCTCTGTTGCCTTTGGTGCTGATGGTTGGAGGATGGCTTAGTCCTAGAAGTTAGTAGCTATAAGCCAGCTGCAGTGACCAGCAGCACCATTGGTGGAGAAAGAGCTATTCACAGACTCTGTATTCCATCCAGAGTGGCCTTTCCGCTGGTAGAGGGCACAAGCCTCTATCTCCTTTCTCCCAACTCCTACAATTACCTTGTATTTTATTCTCTTTGTTGCACTCCTTCAATAGAGTGTAAACTCTTCAATGGAAGTACTGTCATTTTTGTCTTTGTATCCCTAGTACCAAGCACCATGCAGAGATTAATGGATAGTACTGTGGCTTTTTTGTTGTTGTTATTTATCCTTGTTGTTTTTTCTGACTTTTCATGACCTCATTGGCATTTTCTTGGCAAAGATACTAAAGTAATTTGCCATTTCCTTCTCCAGCTTATTTTACAGATAAGGAAACTGAGGAAAACAGGGTTAAGTGACTTGCCCAGGGTCACACAACTCCTAAGTATCTGAGGCAAGATTTGAACTTCACAAAGATGAGTCTTCCTGACTCCAGGCCTAGCACTCTAATCTACTATGCCACATAGCATCTGTTGGCAAGTCTCAGATTAATGAGCTGTTTTCCATTGCCACTCTGATTTCCTCCTATGGATAAGAATTTTGAAAAAACCCATACCAGTTTTCTGCATTTTAAGTCTCACATTTGATAGTTGATTTGGTCTGTCAGTAACAGAAGACTCATTTCAGAATTCCTAGAAGTAGAAAGTTCATTAAATCATTTAAATAATTTATTGTCTTATAAATTTTTGTCGAAAAGTATAATTAGTCTTCATTCTAAACTTGTAGATACTTCAATATGTACCTGTTCAAATATCCTGTATTAGGTTCTTTTTAAAAAGTTTTTTAAAAGGAATTTTTTAGACATTTTAGCATCAGCATATTTTAACTTGTGTGTTAAATAATTTTTTTACTGTTTATTAATTTATACTATTAACTAAATAAACCTCAAATCCCCTTTTAGAGCTGATATAAAATTTTGTTTTTTAAAGTTACCTTTTCTTTCCTTCATCCATAGTGCATCATTATATTTTTAATTTGAAACCCTTGACAATATTCTGTGCCCACACTTTATAATTCTGATATATCTAATTTTTCTATTTATTTTTCTTTATGTCTTTATACCTTTTGTTAACCTTCAAATCCATTTATCTCTTTTAAGTCACTTTTATCTGCTTTCAGATCCCAAATGCATCTTGTTAATGATCTTTGCAGCTGTGGTGTTTTGTTGACAAATTATTTCAGACCCTCTAGGTATTGAAATTCTCTCTTGCCTTCAAAGAGAAAAGTCAAATGGCCAGACACTCAACATATAGTGATGGTTCCTTTACTTTTAACTTTGTGGAAATTTCTCCCCAGCAATTCATTCTCTTCCACATATTTTTAAATGTTAACCTGACTTTTGTCTTAGCAGTTTGTAAAATTTAAGGGAGAGAGAGAAAGAATGAGTTGCCTTTGACAAAATAAGATTATCTGGAGCCCTTTGAGACATTCTGCCATCAGTGGGACCCTATAGACCTTTATATGAAATACTGACTTGTTTTTTTTTATGTAACCTTTTTCTGTCAATATAATGGCAAGTTAATATATGCCACCATTATCCATTATTATTTCTAAAAGTTTCTGCCATTGCATACAGGTTTCTTTCCTTAATTCATAAGGGGTCTTATTCTCTGCTTTTTTAATTGTTTACTGCATCTAGGCAGTTGGTTATATGTTTTTGTTTTGGGAGTTTATTTTTGCTCTTTTTGAAGCTTATCTTGCTTAAATTTATTTTGGCCATAGTACTCTTTGTTTCAGATATTGGTTCTTTCTGTTTTCTTAGAAGTGGAGCAGGGAATGGTGTTTGGCCCAAGGTGATAAACGATCCTGTATTTTTTACTGCATTGAGTATTGCTGTCACTCGATGGCAATTAACCTGTTCAAGGTACTCTTGTATTAAAAAAATATTTGTAGAGTATGGAGTCTCTTTTTAAGAAATAAAAATTAAAAGTATACTTTTTTAAATCAGTTCATTGACTGAACATATCTAGATCATTTAGAAAAGGAGTAATATAAAAATGTTTAGTTTGTTCTAAAATTGCTACTAATATGTAAAATGTAATGGGGTGGCTTTAATAAGAAATCAATATAATCAGCATTATAATTCAAATAATGACATTTTACATTATCCATTAAAAATGCTCTTCTAGTGTAGAGAATAGTTTAATAGGTGTTTACTTTAGTACTTAAAGGCTCTGTGGTTTTACTGGTGTAGTACTCCTCCTGCCGATGGAAACTGTGACCCCTAGATGCCAAAGCAAATATCCTTCATGAATTCTTGTGTTTAAAAAAATATCACGTAGGGACCAACCTTCTGGTTATCCTGGGCCTCTGACCATAGCTAGGCTTGTGCTTAGAAGACAGGCAAACAGTCTGTTACTTGTCCACTTTTCTCATGCTCAGAGTCTTTGCAGCTTTATGAAAATTTTCAGAGCTTGCCCCTTCTCCCTGCCTTCCCCCTTTAAAAAAGTTTTACTTATGTACTGCATTTTTATACAATAGATGTTTCTCAATTCATTCCCTTTCCTGTTGAGCCTTCCTTTGTAAGGAAACAAAAGCAAAAATTATGTCAGATAAAATAGAAATATGCTGAAAGGCTTGATTTGATTTGATGGGAATGGCAATATGGTGTAGTGTAGAAAGCTCTAAATTCTGTTCCTGGCATAGTCGCTAATAAGCTCCATGTCCTTGGGCAAATCACTTCTTTGTAAGCTTAAGTTTCCTCATCTTCTAAAATGAAGGAGTTCAGATTATATGATCCTTCAGTTCTCTTTGAATTCTAAATTTTTGGAGCTGCTAGAGTCTAGCACTAAAATATAAGATGTCTTACTGAATGAGAAGTATTTAAAGGATTTTTGTGGAAGATGGATCAGGGTGCTCTGTTGGCCCCCCAAGGGCAAGACTTAAAACAATAAATGGAAGTTTTACAGAGGTAGATTTAAACTTGATATAAGGAAAAACAGACCTAACAACTTGAGCCTTACAGAAGGAGAATAGATTGACTCTGTTAGTAACATTTTCTTCTTCACTAGAGGCTAAACAACTCCTTACTGGGCAAACCCCTATTTTTGTTTTAATATGGATTTAGATAGATGGATTTCTGCTCTGAAATTTTGTGGGAATACAAACTATAATTTTCTTTGCATTAAAAGAGTTAGCATAGTACCTGACATATACTAGTGCTTAGTAAATTCTTGGTCATTGATTATTTAAATTGATTAACTTAAGCAAAATGAACAACAAAGCAACTTTTTCTAATTATATACAATATTCTGCTCCTGTAGGTCTCCACTTCTCTAAAGACACATATTGGTTATGTACTTACAGCAAGTCAGTGCCCTGAGGCAACTCTCTAAGACTGTATCTGAGTAGTAGCCTCAGATAAACTGAGACCTGGGAAATGCCTTAATTTAGGAAAACCAAGGTCACCCATTGCATCCTGGGCCATCAGGATGATGGTCTTGACTTTTGTCTTGCCACTGACTTTGTTGACTCTGGAAGAGAGAGTAAAGCTGATGACTTTTCACAGTTCTGCTCCTCTCATATCCTGTCCACTTGCAGATTGAGATATCATCCTCATGATGTCATTGATCCCCTTCAAGAACAAAGGAGGCACAACAACAAGAGGTGCCAGCCTACTCAGTGGATGGAGCTTCTTCACTGGGAGTTCCCCACAGTGATGAAATCAAAGGTCCATCCTCCCACCCCCAATAAGTGAAAATGTTCTCTTTCATGTTAGATTAAAGACAAGATGGTATATGTGTAGCATAAAAAGAACAAGATATTCTGTTGTGTGACCATGGAAAAGACACCTCATCTCTCAAGGCCTTGATCACATCTCTAAAAGTGATAGTATACTATTTGCTTTAGACTCATCCTCATCATTATTATTACCCTACATTGTTGTTATCTATTTATTATTTGTTACCTTTTATCTTTGTTATTATCTACATCATCATGTTTTGAGGAAAGTGCTTGATAAGCATAAAACATTATAGAACTGTTATTTTTAGCAATAGTATGTGACGGCATTATGGAACCATCTCAAGAATCCAAAGTGACAGTAACCCAAAATCAATGGAAAAAGATTCCTGGGACTTATAAGTAGGCTATAGGATATTGCCAACAATATACATATTTAAGAAGTAGCATAAGAGACCTCATTAAGGAGCAAGGGGATTTTGAACATGGATCATATTGATATTTGATCTGGCCTTTGAAGGAAGATAAATATATGAATACTGTAGATGAAGATTAGAAATTAATGAAGGATAGGAATGAGGGAGGAATAATTTATTACATATACATGGGCAAATGAACCAAAGTAGGAGAAACTTGTCTGAAGGATAGAGCCTGTGCATTAAGGGAAGTAGTAGGGTAATATCCCAGTCTCATGGTTCCACATCTGGCACAATGGACCACTCAGAGCTTAAGGGTCAAGATAATGCAGTTTCCAGAATAAAAGTATATCCATCAATCTTCAGGTAAAAATAGTCTACAAGGAGATAAAAGGAGTTCACAAGTAAGTTCCCTGGCACATCAGGAGGAGCTCCCCTGAGAGTCCTAGAGCTATTTCTATTTACTCCTTTCCCAGAGTAGTCACAGGTGGGTCCTAGGTCAGTCCTCCTGGAGCGAAGTTAATTCAAACTGCCCTCAGTCTTCTCCACAGAATCTAGCCCAGTTGATGTGGGGATTCATTTAAGCTGTCCTGTTTCCACAAGTATTCTGCCCCATTACAGGTGAAAAATAAGACAGGAAGGCTAGATTAGAGCCAGATTGGGGGGGGGGGGGACTTGAATTCCAGACTGAGTGTGTATTTTATTGAGTAGTCTTTGGGAAAGATTTTTAAGCCATGGCAGTGATGGAACTCAGGACAGTATATTAGGAAAATAATCTTGTCAGGGATATTATGAAGCACGAATTAGAGAGGGAAGAATATGAGACCACATAAGACATTCCTGAATTCTAGGCAAGAAGTAATGAGGGCTTGAGCAAGAATGCTGGCTGTGAAAGTACAATTAGAGTATGGGTGTACACATGTTTGTTGAGATATCAATGGGATTTGCCCTATTCATTTAGTCAGTTGCTTAGGGAGAAGGTAGAGTCTAAGGAGTCTCAAAGATTTTGAACTCAGGAAAATAAAGAGTACTTACAGGGAAAGATATGTTTAGTTTTAAACATTCTAAATTAAGGTCCTGACAGGACAACTAGTTGGAGATTTCCTGCAGATATTTGGAGATAGGGAACTGGACTTGAGGAAAAAGATCTGGCCTAGAGTTACAGATTTGGGACACAAGGAGACAATTTAAACCATGAAAAACAGATGAAATGTCCAAGTGAAAGAATAAAGGGAGAAAGGATAAATTACTGAGACTCAATTTACTCGTCTATAAAATGAGGACTTTGGATTGCCATATGTAAATTTCTAACATCATGACACTATAATAGTTGTGTTGTATCCTGCTTTGGTTAAACTACATTTGAAGTATTATACTGAGTTTGAGGCACCACATTTTAGAAAGGACATTAACAAGCTGGACAGCATGCAGAGAAGGTTGGACAGTATTATGAAAGGATTTGAGTCCATTCCACATGATATTGGAGGAAAGAACTTGGGTGGGGGGAGGTAGTTAGTCTTGAGAAAGCTGAAAACATAATAGCCCTGAATTTCTACCTTCCTTTTAAAGCTCAAATTAAGTATCTCTTCCTCCTTGAAACTTTTTCCAATCTTCCTCCTCAATCCCCATTCTTTCCTTTGACCTCAGATAACATTTTGCTTACACCTCTCATGCACTTAAGTGTATTCTAATTATTTGTGTATACATCATATAATCCCACTAAACAAGGAAGCAGATATGGTATTTGGTCAAAACTCTATCTCTTGTGGTACCTTCTAGGGTACTCCAGAGTCAGGAGGAAATTAATAAGTATTTATTGTTTAGAATTGAATTGATAAAGGCAGGAGAATTTCCTAGAGGTGTAGCTATGATGATGCAATAAATAGCTTTTATTTAACACTTTAACAATTGCAAAGTCCTTTATCAGATTTGATCCTCACAAGAAGTCTGGAAGGCAGGTGCTGTTATTATCCCCATTTTACAGATGAGGAAGCTGAGAAATAGTTAAATGATTTGCCCAGGGTTAGGCAGTTAGTAAATGTCTGAGGCTGGATTTGAACTCAGCTGGATAGATGGCAGTATAAGAGTGGGAAGAATTTTTCATAAATAAATACCATGAGTTTGTTTTGAAGAAGGAAAGTTTGTGGAACAAGCAAATGGAAGTGGCCATAGTGATTAAATATTATGCCTACTACTCTGATTATCAATGTAAACTGTAGATTAAAGATTCTATTGGAGTAGAATAGCCTTATTGTGAAGCAGAATGGTGTAGTGGAAGGAATCAGGCTCTACTTCTTGGAGTTAGGACGTGTGGTTTCAAATCCCAATTCTAACAAATACAGCCTGTGTGACCATGAGGAAGTCACATAACCTCCTGAACCCCAATTCCTCCATCTTGAAATAGAGACAATAATATACTATCTACCTCACAAGGTTGTTGTTTTGAGAAAAGTACTTTGTAAATCTTAAAGTATTGTATAATTGTGACTTATATCATCATTGTTATCATCTGTAATGATAATGGCATATAAGATCTTCTCCACCCATTAATAGCCCTAATGGAAAAAGAGTGTTTGAGAGAGGGGGCAGGAACAGAGCAGAGAGAAAAGTGAGCAGAGCTGGCAGGGGGAGGAACTTGCCCAAAGGAACTTGCTTGTGGGGAGGCCTAACAAAAAGAATGCTTGGAATGTCCTCGCTCCCTCCATTGGTAATGAGTACCTTGCTATATCTTTCCTCCTGGTATCCTAATAGTCATGTGCCAAATAAATATTTTGGTTTTGCTTTGGGGGAAGAGAGTTTATTATATTTTGCCAATCTACCCTAGAAATATATATGCATATTCATAGCAGCTGCTATAGGTATCCTATTGGCATTATATATATCATTATTGATATTGTTTCTGTTACCCAAACACAGTGCTAACTGTAGGCAGAATTTCAAATGATGAAAAAATTTTTAAGATCATAGGATTTCAGGCAGAAATTCCTCATTTTACAGATCAGGGTGCTGAGGCCCAACATTTACTACTCCATTCATAGCCAGAAGGGAGCCTAGAGATCATCTGGTCTAATTCCCTCACTTTGAAGATTAGGAAACTGAGGTGTAGAAAGGCTGAGTGTTTTGCTGTGAGCTCACACAGGTAGTTAAGTGGCTGGTACAGAATTTGAAACCAGGTCTTCTGCCTCTCTTCTGAACAACATATTTTTGGATTCTGCTCTCTAAGCCATTCTGCCATCCTCTCAGGTTGTTGTGTTTGTCCTTCATTCTTGAAGACAGGACCGTGACATCAGGGAAACGGTGACATGACTTGCAGTTGACTTTGATTTGAGTGAGGGAGGACTGTGCTGGGTCATCAGCCTCACTTTCTCCTCTAGCTCATGATTGTAACTATTAATTTTTTAGTTCTCCCTTTCCTGTCTTCTTATTCTTTTCCCTCTTTTCTTGCTGGCTCCCTCTTTACAAAGAATAAAGTGGTAAAAGAGGAGCCTGCCAATTGAAATTATCTTTTGTTTCATCCTTTTTAAAATTGTATCCCCAGTTTTTAGGACATAGTAGGCACTTTAATACTTTCCCTATTTTACTATGGGTTTAATTTCTTTCAACACGAAAATCATTCTTTCTATAAATGTAAGTGCATTCAATCCTCCTTTGTACAATACTGATGAAAATGAGTTTCCTTTACACTCTTTCCATCATGTTTGTATATTATATGAGATAGTAAGTTTCTTGCCCTTCCTCTTCCTTTCTTCCCTGATGTATTACTGTTCCTTTCATTCTTCTAACAGCATCAAAATAGAACCTAACCATCTTTCCCAGGCCACCTATTCATCTTATTTAACTCCTTCTGTGATCCTTAAAGGTATAAGAATTTTGAAGAGACATTTATTTCCTCTCCCATTATCCTGAAGCTCCTTATCAGTTCACAAATATACTTACTTTTCTAGCTTTCTCTTGGCTCTTGTGTTTGTATTTCAAAGCACCTGATGGTTCTGACCTTTTTTCATCAGAAATGCTTGAAAAATCTTTTTTTTTTCCCTTTAGGTTTTAGCTCTTCTTTACTGCATAAGATATCCTTTTTTATAAGCTTTTATCGTTTGCTTTTTGGAATATTGTTTTTCACAGTCTCCTCTTCTTTATAGCTACAGATACGAGATCTTGTGTGATGCTTACTGTAGTTTTATTATCTTGACTATGGTTCCTCAATATTTGAACTCTTTCTGACTGCTTATGGTATTTTTTATTTGATATTTTCCCCCCAGGAATTTGACTATGATATTACTAAAACTTTTCAGAAGGCGACTTTATGGAATCTTATTTTTTTTCTTGCCTTCTGGTTCTAGTAGATATGGGCAGTTTTTGTTTGTGATTATTTTGGAAATACCTTATATTATATGCAGGCTTTCTCTTTGTTCCTAATTTTCAGGATCTTAGATTATCTTTCCTTGACCTCTTTCTAGGACAGTTATTTTTAATAGTAGATAATTCACATTTTCTTCTGTTTTTCCCAACTTTTTATTTGTTTTATGTTTCTTGTCTCATGAAATTATTGCATTGTTTGATTTATTTTGATTTTTAGAGTCAGTTTCTTAGGTAAGATTTACTACCTTCTGTTCTAAACTAATAATTCTTCTAAGTCTTTTTTTCCAAAGTTTTCATTTCATTTATGAACTCTCGCTTCATTTCTTCCAGATACTCTTGTATTCCTTGTGACCAATCCATTTTCTTTTCTAAAGCTCTGCTCACATTTGTTATGGTATCACTCTTTTCTTCTGGATTATCCTCAGTGTTGAGTGAATTCTGTTTACTATTCAGTTCTTGGTTTGAGATTTAGTGCCAGGATCAGGCTTTATTCCTTCTACACTTTAGGGCAGAGTGATAATTCTATAAGTTGAAAGTCTATATCCTCTTACCTCAAATTCAGTATGCCTTCTACCATACACACAATACCCCTAATAATTAATACTTAGCATTATTAACATCTTACTTCTGCCTTTAACACAGTAATGATAACTCACATGTGTATTGCATTTTTAAGATTTAACAGGCTATTATAGTTCAGATTAATAAAAATCTTTTAAATTGGATATAAAACCTAATGGGTCCTTTCTAAAGATTGATCACAGATGGATTACAACACTGTGTCTTAGTTCCAATCAGTACACTAAGAAATTTTAATCTTTGTTTTGTTGTACACTCGGGATTGAAGTATTAAATAGCTGTAATAGAAATCATGACTGAAGATTTTTTTTACTCTAGGAATCTACGAGAAGCAAGGGATAATGCCCTGGCGGAAAAAGAAAGAGCGATTATGGCCGAAAAGGACGCCTTGGAAAAACGCGAGCAGCTCTCTGAGCAGTGAGTACCTCGGAGAGAGCTGTGAGCGTCCTCCGCTCTCTCAGGTTTTTATGTTCACTGAAGGAAAATTATTTTAGCTCTTATTTCATCTGAACACTCTTAAAGGAATTTTGATGGTAAAAAAGAAGATACCACTATTCATACCCTGAGTTTTTGATGCTTTGCACTTTGAGTAAAGTAGCTATGTTGGTAGTGGTCATAACAAGGTTATCTGCTCAACCACAACAAGTAAGCATGGACTACTTGCTATGTGGGAGGCATTATGCTTCGTCTCAGAATCTTGTAATGCTTAAACAGATCGTGAAATTAAACTCACTGATTCATGACGTATTAGAACTTAACCCTTCTGTCTGTCTAATTTCATTAGATATTTGAGCCATACTTAAAACTGTACATATATTGTCTTGTAAGACAATATATACATGTATTGTCTTGTAGAAGTCTGTTGTCCACCTCAGAATAAGTATTGCATATTATAAATGGCTTGGATGAGTCTTTAATAATTTACCACATAATTTTCTTTGTTTAGAATATTTTTCCAAATTACATCTAAAGACATTTTTTAACATTCAGTTTTTTGAAATTTTGAGTTCCAAATTTTCTCCCTTCCCCGCATAATTTTCAAGAGAAATTTTGAGACATGAAATATTACAAAAGATTTTGTGATGTAATAAAGCGTGTTCCTAAATAAAGGAATCAAACAAATACCTTCTTTTTAAATATAGTTATAAATAATATACCAGATAGTTTGTATTTTTCTTTTTCCTGCTCTTAACATATACATTTTAAGTATTTGATATAATAAATTCTATCTAGACAGTCTTCTTGGTTTATGTTTGTTTCAGAATATTATTTATTTTTGGTTTAGTACTAAAATCAGATTATTTGCTACAGAAATCTTAAGAGAAAATCCAAACATGACTAATGAGGAAATATGTTTTGTAGGATTTCATATATACAATGGTTATCATTTCTTGCCTTCTCGATGACTAAGGGAAGGGTTGGAGAGAGGGAGGGAACTTGGATCTGAAAATAAAAAAAGAAAATCCAGGTTTTAAGAAATCAACCATTGTTCATGCTCAGACAGGATTTCATAGGTTCTCAAACTCATTACTTCATTTTTCAGACCTTAGGAGAAGAGAGTGGAAACTGTGACTTTGATTAACTCTTTTATTGTTATACTAGTCTGTTATTCAGCATTCTCTTAATCAGAATTTTCTTTACTGACCCTTACACATGACAATAATACAGTGGCAATTGATACAGGTAATGATTAGCTTGAGGCACTACAAGGTACTGCTGGGCTTTCTGTCCCCAGCTTCCCAGGAATGCCTGCATGTGAGAAGCTGTAGTAACTGACACTTACGCCACAAAGATAGATTGGTATATACATTCTCACTCTTCTGGTTCCAGCCTTTGCAATTCTTCACTGACCATCAAGGTTGACCTCTCTTGTCCATTGTGTTTGTCCTGCTTAATTTCGTTTCCCCTTTTCAGCTTACAAGTCCCTTTTTTAAGGTCAAAATCCATGTCCCACTGGGTAGTTTGCCCTCAGATAACATCTAGAATACTGAATAACATACTGTCATATTGCTCCCTGCCTAGGAAGAAGCCCTGACCCCCTCTTCCCTTGCTATATTCCATGCCTTGTCCGAGTTCCAAAAGGTAGATTACCTATAATAATTCTATTAATCAGAATATCTGGTTAACCAGAATATCCTGTTTCATTAAAGAGATGAATAAAAGAGGGTTCATTTATTATTGAAGCTCTTTAATGACACAGTATGAGAGGCAGCATGTGGTAGTGGCTAGAGAGCTGGCCCTGCGGAATGAGGATGCTTTAAGTTTCCAGTACCATCTTTAATGTGGACTGGTTCTTTAACATATCATGGTGAGTCATTTAACTTTTCAGTCAGTCAATAAACATTGATTAAGTGCCTACTACATGCCATTTACTATGCTAAGTGCTGGAAATAGAAAAAAAAGGCAAAAGAGAGTCACTCAAGAAGTTTACAGTTTAATGGGGAAGACTTGTAAACGACTACATACAAACAGTATACAGGATAAATAGGAAGTAATCAACAGGAAGGAAACACTAGAATTAAGAGAAATTGGAAAAGACTTCCTGCAAAAGGTAGAATTTTAGCTGGAACTTGAAGGAAGTCGGGAGATGGGGGGAGAACATTCCAGGCATGAGGGACAGCTAGTAAATATGCCTGGTGTCAGGAAATTGAATGTCCTGATCAAGGAACAGGAAGGAGGCCAGCATCACTGTAGTAGAATACATGGTTTATTATAAGAAGACTGGAAGGATAGGTTAGGGAGGCTTTGAAAGCCAAGCAGTATATTTTGTGTTTGATCCAGGAGACATAAAGAGTCACTGGAGTTTATTGAGTAGAGGGACAGTGACACAGTCAAACCTGCACTACAACAAAATTTCATTGATGTCTTAGTGGAGCTTGGATTGGAGTTAGGAGAGATTTGTGTCAGGAGGATTATAAAGACCAGGCTATTTTAATAGTCCAGGGTTTAGGAGATGAAGGCCTATACCAGGGTAGTAGCAATGTCAAAGCAGAGAAAGGGTTATATTCAAGACATATTACAAAGGTAAAATCGACAGGCCCTGGCAACAAACAACAAGGGGGTGGTGGGTAATGAGAGAGTACTTGAAGATAGCCTCAGGAAGATTGGGGGGTGGGGAGGAGTAGTGGTGCCCTCAACAGTAATAAAGAAGTTTGAAAGAGGGGAGTGTTTAAGGGGGGGAAATAATTCAGTTTTAGATATGTTGACTAAAATGTCTATCAGACATCTAGTTCTAGGCAGCTTGAGATGTAAGACAGGAAGTCAGTTGAGGTAGGGCTGAATAAAAATCTGAGAATCATCAGCATAGAGATAATAATTCAATCCATGGGAGTTGATGAGGTCACCAAGCAAGATAGAAGAGAAAGAGAGCTCTGTAGGACATCCACAGTTGCCTCTAAGACTCCAAGTTGCAGAGCAGTTAGTTATTGATCTTCTTTGGAAAAAGGTTAGAGATAATTTCCTACCAAATCACAGGTCTCTCCCTTCCCACCCCCTGTCCTCACACACTTCCTCAAATATTTCCATAAATAAAATATTGATTATACAGAGAACAGCCTCCTGTCACCTGCAAGTATTCAGAATAGCTTTAAAATCAAAAGTAAATAAGAGGAAAGTGAATAATGAAGCTGGGAAACAAACCTACTGATTATTTGTTGACCCATAGGACAAGAATGCTGGTTATTTTTGTATTTCATGGATCTCTTTATTGTTTTCACTATGTTTTCTTTAAAACAAATGCAGTGATTTAAGACTATAATTTTTCTGATCCAGATATTGATTTAAAAATATATAACTACATGTTTTTAAAAGTAGCGAAAACATTCAATTCATTAAGATTTGATTTGGACAGTTATCTAAAGGCCTCCCTTTTTTTAGACATAGGATACATGGTAATATTTGAGCGTATGTGTATTGCATGTATATATGAGGATATGATTATTTCCATAGAGAAATATGATTAAAACAGAAAAAAAAAATTGTGTTCTTAGTACATTGAGTTGTATCATGATAAATTCTAAATACTAGCTTCTTTTGCTATTAAAATCTAAAAATATGCTTCAAATGTTGAAAAACATTTAGCACACTGATGGCCCTGAATTATGTCTTTGAAAATAAATTTCTGGGGTGGCTAGGTGGCACAGTGAGTAGAGAGCCAGCCCTGGAGTCAGGAGGATCTGAGTTCGAATCCGGCCTCAAACACTTGACATACTTACTAGCCGTGTGAATTTGGGCAAGTCACTTAACCCCAACTGCCCTCCAAAAAGAAAAAAAAAAGAAAAGAAATTTCCTATTTATTCTTAAACTTAAGTTCATGTGCTTCATGGTTCTTATATAACAGCTAATGAGAGAATATTGCACTTGATATTGTACCTTTTTTCTCAAGCAATTTTAGAATACTTTATGTTGTTTCTTTCATGTCTTACATTTTCTGTCTAGTCCTCATAACTTCTCTGGTAAATAACATATTTTATACTCATTTATAAGAAAGGAAACTGGGGGGTCAGAAAAAAGTAATTTTTCCCTGGCCATTCATTGAGGTAGTTCAAATGCTTGGCTTAGAAAAATTTCAGTTCTGTGCTTTATTCCAGTACTGGGCCACTTTAGACAAACCTGTAGTGTCTGTGTTTTTAATATTCTTTTACTCTATTTGCCACTTATCTGGCACTGATTTAATGTTGAGCTGCTAGTAACTGGGTAAACTATTTTTTCCTCCTGTTTTTAAAGGATAGTATTAATGCAATAAAGGATATTGAGATTTGCACATTTTATCATAGTAAATGATAGGCACCCAGTGTTTGTGTGTTGCCATAGTGGTGCTGCCTTATCAGTCACCCATGGCTCAGTTGAATTCTTCTTCCTAGCTCTTATATTTGCACTACTCCTAACTTCCCCAATCCCCTCTAGCAGTTACATTTCTTTTGAACTGCCCTTGATAGCTTTCAGAGTTGGACAAACGTCTGCAGCCTTTCTGATCTAAAGGGTCTAAGTTCAGGTACTTTCTGAGCTCTATATTTCATTTACAAAGAGGACAAAAGCAGGTCTAAAACCATCTTTAGGTATTTGGTCACAGATGTTTCTACTATCTATGGAATATATAGTACCAGTTGTGATCCTGGTTTGTGCCTCTGACTTCCTGTTCTCTGCTTAGTTTTGCTGGATAAATAAATATGACTCTTTTTTGAGGAAGATGAGTCTAACTTTCCCTCCTTTTCCAAACGAATAATATAAAAGAACTTGTGTTTGGGGGTTTTTTGTTAACCAGAAAATTTATCCCATTTTAAAGCTTAAAATTGAAGGTAAACAAAACTTCCAAAGAGTTCTTCCTCCAACCCCTGATAGCCTAGCAGGGACAAACAGAGGTGAAAGTGAGTAGGTAACATGGAAGACATTCTCTCCCTCCCTCATCTTAACCCCCACTCCCTGCTCTCCACAGGGAAAAAAGTAGAGGAGGAGGGTACACCATCTGTCTTCCTAGCTTACACTTAATCATCAATGTAGATTTTCCCCAACCTAAACCACAGACTACACTCAAAATGTCCACAGCCAAGGGTCATTGTTCCACTCAGACTTACCCAAGCTCTGGCAGCTCCATAACCTATGACTTCCTTCTCACAAGATCCCTCAAAGTCAAGGCAGACTTTTAGGGCAGAAACTTAAGAAAGGAAAGGCAGTCCCTTCTTCCAACTCTCTTTGAGCAAATTCATGTTTAGAGAATTATTAAAATTGACATTGCATTGAGTGTCAATCCCTTTAATGAAAAAACCATCTGGCATTTTCATGCAAGAATTTCCTCAGTTGGCACCTAAGTTAATCATATAGCATGAACTTTACTGAAGGAGGAAAATCTAATAATGTCAAAGGATTTAGAGCTGGTAAGGACCTTAGAGACATCCTATAAAATATGCATGTGAAATATTTGCAATGGTAACTGTCTAAATCAATTCATAAACAACCCCATGAGCTAGGTAGTACAAATGTCAAGTGCTACTAACTACTATGAAATCTTCCCCAAAATCCTCTAGTTTTTAGTGTTCTCCTACCTCACCCATATGTGCATGTTGTTTGTTTTTTTTTATGTGTGTTATATTTGCTTCTCTGTGTGTTGTTTCCTTCCTCCTTTACCCATGTCTAAAACAGAACGTAAAGTCCTTGAGGTCAGAGACTATTCTGTTTTTGTCTTTGTATCACCAGGGGCTTCATTGTGCTTGGCAGTAACAATTCTTATCTGAATCAAAATCATCATGAGAGGAATTGCTACATGTAAGAATTAATCTTAATGGTCATTTTGTTATGTTACTTTCAAAACATCTTCACCTTTACTATATTTTATCATAATATTTCTTTGAGAAAATTAAGGTATATGTATTTTTTGAATGAGAAAGCTAAAATTCAAATGACTTTTACAGAGTTACATAGCTAGCAAATAATGGCGGAGTTGGATGTAAATCTAAATTCCTTTTACCTTGTAGCCTAGTTCTGAATTCAGAGTGATTGGTTTATAACCTCAATGAAATTAGCGACTGTGCTTCATTATGCTTTACATGAAATATAGGGCTTTGCATATAGAAAATACTAAAAAAAAATAATTTTTGAATTGGATGAAATTTTCTTCCAAGATACCTATGCAGAAGAAACCGTGTAAGCATTTCCATAATAGAGACAACAATTAAAGCAATTGTCCGTAGTTGTATTTCACTTTGTTCTTTTATCAGCAAGTTTATGTAGAATTCCTCATTCATTGCTCATGTAAGGTTCTGATCTAGTAGTTTTTTCTTACAGGGGTACAGACAATTCCTTATCCCAGCTTTCAGTATAACAAATGTGTAATTATTTGATTTCAGAAAGGACCAAAGAGACAAGGAAACATAGATCAATGCAAATAGTGCTGGGGAAGGGGAGTTGTGGTGTTCAAGTTACTTATCATTCTGATCAGTAGAATTTTTTGTATTCAAAAGAAAGGCCATTATGTTTTTACAGATATGTTTAAAGATAGTATCTGAGACAATTAGGGTCATAAGTGATTATGTTTTCTATCCGTGTACTTAAAACTGTACTGTTTAATAGTTTATAGATATCTAATGATCAAGCAGCCTTCTTTTTAGATGTCTTATTTGTTGCTTTAGAGGGAAATTTTTCATTGATTTAAATTTGGTAATTATACCCATGTCCTATAAAAAGATACATATAAAATATTTGCAGTGGCAGCTGCCTAAATCAACTCATAAAACTTCAGTTAAAAGTAAGATATTTTCCATGATTATTTTAAAATATGATGTTTACTGGAAGGGAATTCCAGTGAATTACCACAGATGAAGTGTGAGTATATTTCTCCCACTTGTAAATGAGCTCTTATTTCCTCCAGTGTATATTCTGGTCCACAATGAGTCATTTTGAACATGTTTCAGTTTAACTCCTAAAACATTTTTAAACTTGGCAGGCATATTTAGATGAATGTTACTTCCAGTTTTAGAGACTGCTTCTAAATTATACTTCAGTCACCATGAAAAGTCCTTTCAGAAAGAGAGAAACAGAGGGTTGATTGGAGGTGTATTTGATAGAGGGTAAAGGTGACCTGCCAGAAAATAGTTACTTTCCAATGAAAATGGAATAATATAACTTTGGAGATTTTTTTTGTCTTTGTATAATATTTCTAATTTGACCTTCTATGAATGTTTCTTAAATTATAATTATGATGTTAGTTGAAAGAATTTTAGATTTAAGTATTACTTATGTTCCTCAGATTTCAGAGCAATGTCTTCTGTTTCTTTCATCCTGACATGGTGCTATTCAGAAACTCAACTTAGTGGGCTTTTTTCCAATGAAAAATAAAGTAGGGGTTGAAAGGAGAAACAGTAGCAGTGACACAGAGGACCATTTTGACGGGGGCATGGCAGTACGTACAAGAAAGGAGAGAATGGTATTCACAGAGGAAGAGAATCATATCTGCTGACCATTTCTTCTCACACTATACCAGGCTGCCTTCTTATGAGTATGTACAAGCATAATACTTGCAACACTATATAATGCAAAACATGTAATTTTTTTCAGCTACTTAAGATAATTTTTAAACATTTTTAAGTTTTCAATTCTAAATTCTATCCCCTACCTGAGACAGTAAGTGATATATCGTTTATACCTATGCAATTATGTAAAACATTTCCATATTAAATCATTTTATACAAGATTACTCAAATAAAAGAAAAAAAGAATTAAAGTGAAAAACAGTATGCTTCACTCTGTATTCAGTCAATATCAGTTCTTTTTCTAGAGGTGGATAGTATGTTTTTTGATTTGTCCTTTGGGATTATTTTGGATCATTGTATTGCTGAGAATAGCTAAGTCATTCTCAGTTCTTCATTGAATAATCTTGCTGTTACTGTGTACAACATTTTCCAAGTTCTGCTCATTTCACTATGTATCACTTCATTTAAGTCTTTCCAGGTTTTTCTGAAATCATCCTGGTTGTCATTTCTTCTAGCACAATGATATTCTATTACAATCATATACCATAGCTTGTTTAGCCATTCCCTAATTGATGGGTATCCTTTGATTTCCAATTTTTTGCTATCAGAAAAGAGCTGCTTTAAATATTTTTGTACAAATAGGTCTTTTCACTTTTTTTTTCATATCTTTAGGATATAGACCAAGCAGTGGTATTGCTGGATCAGAGGGTATGCACAGTTTTGATGGCCCTTTGGGCATAGTTCCAAATTGCTTTCCAGAATGGTTAGATAAGTGCACAGCTCCACCAACAGTACATTGGTGTCTCAGTTTTCCAACATCCGAAATTTTCCCTTTTTGTCATATTCACCACTCTTAATAGGGGTGAGGTAGTATCTCAGAGCTGTTTTAATTTGCATTTCTCTGATCAATAGTGATTTAGAGCATTTTTTCATATGATTATAGATAGCTTTGATTTCTTCATCTAAAAACTGCCTGTTCATATCCTTTGACTATTTGTCATTTGGGGAATGACTTGTATTTTTATAAATTTGACTCAGCTCTCTATCTATTTGAGAAATGAAGCCATAATCAGAAATACTTGTTGCAAAATTTTCTTCCCAGTTTTCTACTTTCCTTATAATTTTGATTGCATTGGTTTTGTTTGTGCAAAAACTTTTTAACTTTACATAATCAAAATTTTCTATTTTACATTTTATAATGCTCTCTATATCTTCTTTGGTCCTAAATTCTTCTGTTATCCATAAATCTGACAGATAAATCTATTCCATGTTCTCTTAATTTATTTATATCACCCTTTATGTATAAATTATGTACCCATTTTGACCTTATCTTGGAACACAGTGTGAGATATTGGTCTATACCTAGTTTCTGCCATTCTGTTTCCCAGTTTTCCCAACAGTTTTTATCAAATAATGAGTTTTTGTTTCAGAACCTTGCATCTTTGGGTTAATCATATACTAGATTATTATGGACATTTACTATACTGTCATTTGTTTTTCTTAGCCAATACCAGATTGTTTTGACAATTACCACTTTATAATACAGTTTGAGATCTGGTACAGCTAGTCTACTGTCTTTCACATTTTTTTTTCATTGATTCCTTTGATATCTTGAACTCTTGTTCTTCCAGATGAATTTTATCATTTTTTTCTAGATCTATAAAATAATTTTTTTATAGTTTGATTGGTATGGCACTAACTAAATAAACTTTTTTGGGTAGAATTGTCATAATTGTCAATTATGATATTGGCTCTGTTTCCCCATGAACATTAATATTTTTCCAGTTGTTTAAATCTGACTTTATTTGCGTGAAAAGTGTTTTGTAGTTGTGTTCATATAATTCCTGAATTTGTCTTGGTTGTTTATATTGTCTACAATTTTTAAAAATGCAATTTCTCATTCTGTTTCTTGTTGCTGGACCTTGTTGGTAAAATGTAGAAATGCTGATAATTTGTGAGGGTTTATTTTGTGTCCTGCAACTTTGGTAAAGTTGTTAATACTTTCAAGTATTTTTTTTTATTAAATTCTCTAGGATTTTCTAAGTATTCCATCATATCATCTTCAAAGAATCATAGTTTTGTTTCTTCATTGCCTATTCTAACTCCTTTGATTTCTTTTTCTTCTCTTATTGTTATAGCTAATATTTCTAGCACAATATTAAATAACAGAGGTGATAATGGATATCCTCACTTCACCCCTGATTGTATTGGGAAGGCTTCTAGCTTCTCCTCATTACAGATAATGCTTGCTGATGGTTTTAGAGAAATATTACTTATCTTTTTAAGGCAAGCTCCATTTATTCCTGTGCTTTCTAGTGTTTTTAATATCAATGGGTGCTGTATTTTGTTAAAGACTGTTTCTACATCTGTTGAGGTAATCATAGGGTTTCTGTTTTGTTTTTGATATGTTAATTATGTTGATAGTTTTCCTAAGATTGAATCAGCCCTGCATTCCTGGTATAAATCCCACCTTGTCATAGTGTATGATCCACATGATATATTGCTGTAATTTCTTTGCTACTATTTTATTTAAAATTTTTGCTTCGATATTCATTAGGGAAATTGGTCTATACTTTTCTTTCTCTGTTTTGGTTCTTCCTGGTTTAGGTATCAGCACTGTATTTGTGTCATAAAAAGAATTTGGTTGGACTCTTTCACGTATTTTTCCAAATAGTTTGCATAGTACTGGGATTAATTGTTCTTTAAATGTTTGGTAGAATTCACTTCTGAATTCATTTGGCCCTGTGGAATTTTTCTTGGGAAGTTAATCGATAGCTTGTTCAATTTTTTTTTTTAAGATTGGGTTATTTAAGTATTTTATTTCTTCTTTTAGTGTAGGTAATTTATATTTTTTGTAGATATTCATGCATTTCATTTAGATTGTCAAATTTATGGGCATATAATTGGGCAAAATATCTTCTAACATTTGACTTAATTTCCTCTTCATTGGTGGTGATTCACACTTTTCATTTTTGATACTAGTAATTTGATTTGCTTCTTTCATTCTTTTAATCAAATTAACCAATGATTTATTCATTTTCTTGGGTTTTTTTTCCATAAAATCAGCTTCTAGTTTTATTTATGTTCAATGACTTTCTTACTTTCAGTTTTATTAATCTTTCCTTTGACTTGTAGGATTTTCAATTTTGTTGAAAATTTTTTTAATGTGTTTTTAATTTGTTCTTTTTCTAGTTTTTTTAGTTGCATGCCCATTGATCTACTTTTTCTCTATTTTATTCATTATAAGAAATATAAATTTCCCCATGATTACCACTTTGGCTGCATCCCATAAATTTTGTTGTATTGTCTTATTGTTGTCATATTCTTTAATGAAGTGACTGATTGTTTCTATGATTTGTTCTTTGACCCACTTGTTTTTTTAAAGATTAGATCACTTAATTTACAATTCATTTTTAATCTCTTTCTATTATCTATTATTGAATATAATTTTTATTGCATTATGATCCAAAAAAATGTGTTTACTATTTCTTTTTTTCTGCATTTGGTTGTAAGGTTTTTATATCCTAACACATGGTCAGTTTTTGTGTAGATATCATGTACTGCGAAGAAAAGGATATATTCCTTTCTATTACCATCCAGTTTTCTCCAGAGATCTATCATATCTAACTTTTCCAGACTTTTATTTACCTCATTAATTCCTTTCTTGTTTATTTTTTGGTTAGATTTATCTAGTTCTGTTAGGCAAAAGTTGATGTCCTCCAAGAGTATAGTGTCATTATCTATTTCCTCCTGGATTTCATTTAACTTCTCCTTAAAAAATTTAGATACCATACTGTTTGGTTCATATGTGTTGAGTATTAATATGACTTCATTGTCTCTGGAACCTTTCAGAAAGATATAGTTTCTTTATCTCCTTTGATTAGATCGTTTTTTTGCTTTTGTTTTGTCTGAGATCATGATTGCTACCCCTGCTTTCTTTTCTGTACTTAAAATATGTTTCTTGTAAACAACATATTATAGGATTCTGGTTTTTAATTCCTCTGCTAGCCACTTCTGTTTTATGGGTGATGTCATCCCATTCACATTTATAGTTATGATAACTATGTATTTCCCTCCATGCTATGTTTTGTTTGTTTATCCCCCCCCCCTGACCTCCCATCCTTTCCCTTCTCACAAGTGTTTTACTTCTGATCATTGCCTTCCCCAAAATACTCTCTCTTTTATCAGCCTGCTCTTCCCCTTGTATTATCCCCATCCCTATTTCCTTATAGGGTTAAATTTCTGTATCCAACTGATAATATATGTTATTCCCTCTTTAAGCCAGTTTTGATGAGAGTTAGGTTGAAGCTTTTCCACCAAAGGGGCAAAGAGGGGTCATCTTCCCTGAATGATAGCTCTTTCATGCCTCTTTTATGTGAAATAATTTACCCCATTCAAATCTCCCCCCTTCCTTCCAATGCAATTTTCTTTTTCACCCCTTTTTTGGAGTATCATCCCATCAATTACCTTATACCTGCATCCTCTGTCTACATGTATTCCTTCTGATTGCTCTTATAGCAATAAAGTTGAGTTACAAATATTATATTGCCATATAGAAATATGAACAGTTTAACCTTATTGAATTTCTTGTTTTCTTTTTCTTGTTTCTTTTTTACCTTGTTTCCCTTGAGTCTTGAATTGGGAGGTCAGTTTTTTTATTCAGCTCCTGTCTTTTAATTAGAAATGCTTGAAAGCCCTCTGTTTCATTAAATGCCCACTTTTCCCCCTGAAAGATTATTTTCAGTTTTGTTCTGTAGTAGGAATTCTAATTCCTTTGTCTTCTGGCATACCATATTCCAAGCCTTCTGGTTCTTTAATATGGAAGCTGCCAAAGCCTGTATAATCCTAATTGTAGCTCCATGATATTTGAATTGTTTCTTTTTGGCTGCTTGCTATACTATATCCTTGATTTGTGAGTTCTAGAATTTGGCTGTGATGTTCCTGGGAGTTTTCATTTTGGGATCTCTTTCAGGCAGTGAACAGTGGATTCTTTTCATTTCTATTTTGCCTTCTGGTTCAGGGCAGTTTTCTTTGATAATTTCTTGAATGATGTTGTCCTCTAATCTCTTTTTATCTCTTTTTTTTAATCCTGGCTTTCAGGTAATCCAATAATTCTTATGTTATCTCTCCTGAATCTATTTTCTAGGTCAGTTGTTTTTCCAGTGAGAAATTTCACATTTTCTTATAATTTTTACTTTTTTAATTTTGTTTAACATATCTTGATGTCTCATAGAGTCATTAGCTTCTGCTTGTTCAATTCTAATTTTTAAGGACTTATTTTCTTAGTGAACTTTTGTACTTTTCCATTTGACCAACTCTATTTTGGGGGGAGTTATTTTCTTCAGTAAATTTTTGCGCATCTTTTCCCATGCTATTGACTCTTTTGTCATGATCCTCTTGGAGTACTCTCATTTCTTTTCCCAATTTTTCATCTGCTTCTTTAATTTTCTTTTTTGAAATCCTTTTTAAGCTCTTTCAGGAATTCATTTTGGGCCTGAGAACAAATTACATTTTTCTTTGAGTCTTCACATATAGCCATTTTGATATTGTTATCCTTTTCAAAGTTTGTGCCTTGATCCTACCTATCACCATACTAACTTTCTGTAGTCGAGCTCTTTTGTTGTTGTTGTTTTTTGCTCTTTTTTTCTGCCTTTTTTGTGACTTGGTGTTTGTATGTGAGAGTTGGGCTCTGCTTCTACACTGTCCCAAGCTTTTTGTTTTGTATCTCTGGGTCTTACTTCTGGCTTTCACTGGGTTTCAGGACTTAGCTGCTTGCTTTCTCTGGAGGGTAGGCTTCCTTTCTGTCTTGTACTATGGGGTGGGCCTCCCTGTTGGCCTCCCCTGGATGTGGGATTCAGCTTCTGGCTTGCTCCAGGGGTGGGGCCTTTATGCTAACAGAGTCTTTCTGGTTGCTGGCCCTGGAAAAGTAATTTTGTTGCTGATCTGCCTGCAAGAGTGGGGCCATTCTTCTTGGTTGCTATGGAAACAGATCTCTCTATAGGTAGGCCCCAGGTGTGGGGTCTTTCTTGTTGGCCAAACCTGGGTGAGGTTTTGCTAGTGGTCAGCACTGGGGTCAAGGCCTTGCTGGTGGCTTGTGCTAGGCTGAGGTCACTGGGGTGGGACCTTGCTGCATTGTACAGACTGTTCACCTGCCTAGGAGTCTGCTGATTTGTAGGCAGGCAGGGTGTCACTAGTGGATTGCTCCAGACTTGCAACCCTGCTGTGAGGCTGGCTTCTGCTGCTACTGCCCTTGGACCTTGCTGTCTCCCCACCTGAGTGAAATAGACCTTTCCTGCTATGCTGATAAGCTGCTTCCAGCTAATGGATAAATTCTTAGGTGATTTTCTAGTTATTTGGAGGGGAATTTGGGAGGGCTTCAGAGGGTTCCTTCTTCACTCCACCATCTTGGCACTAGAAGTTGATGGATAATTTTAAAAAATCATATCTATACCTAGTCAGATCATATACATTTTAATTCAGATATATTTATAGGAATTGTGTTATTTTATTGTTGAACCTGGTTTTCCAAAGCATATGTAAATTTCTCTTTGCGGGTAAATGAAGCCCATTTTCAAGTTATCTTAACTCTTTTGAGCTTACTAAAGTGCCACTTAGTAAATTACTATATTTTACACAAAATGATACCTTAGAGGTCTCAAAGTAATGATTATCAATCTTTTTGGAACTGTGATAATGCTTTGTATTTATTTGATTTTGTAATTCCTACCCAGAAATCCCTGCAAAATATATGTACCATATTATATAGTATTTATCAACTTAAGCTAAAATTATTTTATTTATTATTAAGAATAATATTGCTTAAATCTTTTACCAACATCCTTTGAAATCACTAGAGGCAAAAGTATCATAAAAGCAAGACTGATAATCTTGGCCCTAGACACACTAGGAGGTACTGGCCCAATTATAGAAGCAAACAGCTCCTCCTTATAGTTTATATGAGCTTAACTATACAGTTATTGATATTAAAGTTATATTAGTTCTTGAATGTTTCCATATATAGTGTTCTTTTCCTGTAATAATTTTATGTTATGAATTTTTTCATAATAACCAGCTCCTAGCCCTCCTTGTATAATGTTTCTGCTTCCTTTTTTTAGCTATCAAATATAAGATCCTCGTGGTCCCATCTTAGTTTACTAGAAATTAATTAGTAGATTTGAGGATATTTTTTGTGATAGGAACTGAGGAATTTTTCTGTTTGTTAAAGGGAAATACTTATAATCTATATGCTTGGTTTTGGGGTTTTTTATATTTGATAATGTTTGTATTATTGGGGACTTTTCATATAATTAGAAAAGGCTTTTGAAGATGAATATAGAACACTAAATTTTAATATAACAGTATATTTTCAATTATTGTGCACAATTTTTTTTTAAATAAAAAAAATTGTTTTTGTTGTTGTGAACTTGACAAACACCAGGAAACATGAGTGTTTCCCTATACAAAGAAGATTGTCTATGAAACAAGGAATTGTGGACAGCTTGGGGTTTTTTAAAGTACATGATACATTCTGCTTTATACTTCCAAAGCTGTCGTGCTTTCCTTTTTCCCTGGGAACCTCCTTTTTCATGCCTTATCAACACTTATTCTTTTATTTTTGTGCTACTGTCACTAGTTTTCCTCTCTCCTCCCCAATTTCTCACTTCTCCCCAATCTTTAAACTATTATGACCAATAACCATAGTCAAGGAAAGAACTAAATATTTATTAAATACTATGTGTCAGGCATTTAATCCCCACAACTGCTCTGGAAGATAGATGGTATTATTATCTCTATCTTACAGTTGAGGAAGCTGAGACAGGTTAAGAGACTTGCTCAGAGTCACATGGCTAGTAAGTGTCTGAGGCTGAATTTGAACCCAGGTCTTCCTGACTCCTGGCCCAGTGCTCTATTCACTGCTGCCTTAGTCAAGCAAAACAAATCTGAGTAGGAGTAAGAGAAAGAGAAAGCAGATTTTTGCTGATCAGAGGAAAAAAAATTTTTGTTTAAAAACATGAAATAGTTGGTTTTTTTCAATAAGTAGATAACTCTAAGCAAAGTAAAATTCTTTACACTTTGCAACAATGCTAGAAATAGAAAATGCCCTGAGAGGTTATATCTCTTTCCTCAGTTATTTATTCCCTTTACTCAGGACCCCTCCTCTCAAATATTTTTTATAGAATCTTAGGCTTGGAAAGAAACTCAGAGAGCATGTGGTTTAGCTGTTACTTAGAGTAGGATTCTCTCTAGATGACATCTGCAGTAAGCAATCATCCAGTCCTGCTTGAACACCTCAAGTACCAGAGAATTCAGTCCATTCTGTTTTTATAAAGCGTTAGTTAACTATTTGGACATTTTTCCTTATTTTTAGCACATGTATGCCTTCCTTTAACATCTCAGCCTTGTTCCCTGGAACCAAATGAAATGAGTTGAATCCCTCTTCCACGACGCAATCTTTCAAATATTATAAGTTATTTTAATATTCATACTTCTTTTGATAATCATAAGAAATCCTTCAGTTGGTCCAAAAAAGGTGGTTAATCCTTTAAGATTATAGACTCTTGGACATGTTTCTACTGGTTAGATGTATAGTGACTTTTTTTGGTTACTAGGCTTTCACTTAGTTCACCAAAAGTGAAAAAAGATGTTTAGATGAGTTGCCATATCTACAAAAAGTAAGATTTTCTTGCCTTCTCTTTCATTTAAAAATCATATTCACATATCTACCATTAGGAATTTAGTATATTTCAAATTTGAATCATTGTGGTGCAAACTCAGAGTTTTCATTGGGGTCATTACTCATAGAAACTCTACAATATAAAAATTGTTACCATACCTAAAATTCTTTGCACTTCATAAAAATCTTAGAGATGGAAATCCTTGCTTCTATCAAGTCATAGAATTTTAGAGCTGGAAAGAACCTTAAAAGTCATCTAATCCACTATCTCTATTTTACAAATAGAGGAGATGAGTGAGGTCTTGAATGCTAAGTAATATATACTTGAAGTCACACAAGTAATGAATGGTAAAGTGTGTCCTAAAATCCACATCTTTTGATTACTAATCCAATGCTATTTCTACTATAACATACCTCAAAGAAAAATATGCCAGAATCATCCAAGACAAATAGTCTGACCATGCTTATACCTGTGAAGTAACTTGCTTACCCTTAAATGTTAAAGAGATGTTAGCATTGAAATAGTTTTTAAAAGGAGTTTACTGGAAAATCAAGGTATATATGTTCTGTAGCCTGTCAGTTATGAGAATGGAATGTTCTCTATGTTGGTGCCACAAAACATGTCTATTCTTATTCATCTGCTCTCTTTTGCCATTGGTTAAACCAGTGTGCATTTGATCCAGAAATAAGTCAACAGATGTTTAAATGAGAAATGTGTGTTATGAAACTAAATCATCTCTATGTAGTAAACATAGATTTTCTGAACCCTAAGTAATAGGTTGTACTTGCAAAATGTGGGTTTGAGACTCTAACTAAACCACTGATCCTTAATCTCTAAATTGATTTATAAACTCAGCATTTTCAAGAGAAAAATCTAATTGGCTAACATTTTTAGGTAGCTATCCAGAGTATACTTTCCATTGGCATCCAGTATAACCTTTTTGCCTCTTAGAGAATAAGCTCTCCCCTAACTCGTCAATGGTTTCCTTAAATATTTAGCATCCCAAACTCCTATCTTCCCTTCACTCTAGATATCTCTAAATTCTGGGGGTTTCTCTTATATTTGGGTTCCATACATCAGGTTAGATAGTAGTTTGTGAAGAAAAAGATACAAGGATTTTAGTGGCCTGCAAGCTCCAGGCTAGTAGTCATCAGTGTAATATAGCAGGTAAAAACAACACAACCTCACTTCTCTACCTGCTGCTTGGATATACATCCTTTCCACACCTTAAATTCAGCAAGCCAATGGCTGAGCCAACAAGTACTTTCAACCATGTCTACAGTCAGTCCTCAGCATTCTCACATTTAACTTTTGGAACTTCAGGCATTCATGTGATTTTATTATTAACCTCATTTTCACTTTTACATTGGCAGCCGTGCACATTGGCGGCTATATACAGTAGAGAAAAAATGAAAAGTGTGATGCACCAAGTTTGTGGAGCAGCTGGTGTCCTACTAGGCGCTTCACTAGTCTTGTTCACTCTACCATTGTAAAGAGCTCCATGTGCATTCATTGCATATTTTCATTGCTTGCCTTTTAAAACTCAAGTTTTGTGTTGCATTTATGCCCCCAAACCATAGTACAAGTCCTTTGTGCTCTAAGCCCAAGCATGAAAGTCGGTGATGCAGCTTAGTGAGAAAATAAAAGCATTAGATAAACTTTAAGTCAAAATGTCAGCAGCCTCTCTCAGCCTAGTCAACCAGCTGACTAGAGAAATGAAGGTTGCTGATTGATCATCCACCACAGCCTCAAGGTTAAATGTTACCTTGCCTCTGCTATGCTCCCATACTCTGAGAACCTAAGGATCTCAAATAGCACACAAAAAAGACATCACTAATGGATTATTTCCAGCTAGTTCACCCTTCACAGTCTCCCAACACAATCCACCAGTTATGAATGACAGAGTGTCAGAGGTGATTCAGGACTCACCAGTCTTGGTATCTTCCAACAGCAGCAAATAAAGTCCGAGCAAATTCTCCATTGGTTTTAATAGAGTGGCCAAGATGGAGAGGTTTACAGCAGTATAGTGTACAGTATAATACCCTCACTGTCATGTGATACATTGGAAGGTAAGATTCAGGTTAAAAAATGTTTTAGTTTTAAGAATTTGTTGCACAGGGGCGGCCAGATAGCACAGCGAGTAAGAGCACCGGCTCCAGTGTCAGGATGACCTGGGGATCGAATCCGGGCTCAGACACTTAGCACCCACTCAGAAACACCTGGCCGTGTAACCTTGAGCAAGTTACTTAACCCCAATTGCTTAGGGGTGGCCAGGTGGCTCAGTGAGTAAGAGCACCGGCTCCAGTGTCAGAATGACCTGGAGATCAAATCCAGGCTCAGATACTTAGCACCACATCCAGAAATAACTGGCCGTGTAACCTTGAGCAAGTTACTTAACCCCGATTGCTTTAAAAAAAAAAAAAGTATTTGCTGCACAATATTTATAGTACTGTAGATTTTACGTTTTATGAAAAGTGAATATTGTCTGAAATAATTTTTTCCATTGAGATGTTAACAAAAAGGTCACAGAATTCTAGGGAATTGCTACCAAGAATGTTTTATGTGTTTTGTGTATGCATTTTGAGAGTTATTTCATGGTCACTGTATTAGGACAACTGCATATTATCAGAATTGATGTTTTGTTGTAAAGAATTATATGCACAAAAGTATATTTCAGCAATCTCTAGTGAAAAAGTACAGTTTTTGGTGATCATGGGAACCTAAATCCCCTGCCTCCTCTTTCCTATAGGTTTAACATATCAACATTCACTTTTGGGACTTTAGTTCCATTTTCTAAGAACATTACCCCCACAGAAGTTGAGGATTGACTGTACTACTCCTGTCCTAATTTAGCCTACCTTTGCTTGTCAAATGTGGTCTTTTATTTACTTCTTCTGTCCTTTCTATTTACAGATATCTCCTTATGGCAGCAAGCAGCAAGGCTGGGTAGAGTGAAATAAGGCCAAAGTTGGTTTTCCCTTAGTTCATGAACCTTCAGGCATAATGTCAGACCTTTTCCATGAATCTCATGAATTAGGATTTAGTTGCATTGGAAGAGAATGGAGAGAGGGGGAATACCTAGAGATTGTATAGTATTTGAGATTTGTTTTCAACCCACCTTAAAAAGGTGAAAAGGATGGAAAAGTAAAGCAAAAAATAAAATAGGGAAATTTTAGATGAAGAAGGCAGCTGAATGTATGAGAGAGTTGTGCACAGATTATTTATCTCAAGTATATTTCCCATTGGAATTTGCTACTCATAGTATTGTTGGATCACATAGATTTAGAGTTGAAAGGGACATTAGAGGTAATCTAGTCCAGCATCCTCACTTTATGAATAAAAGAAACTAAAGCCCCAAAAGATTGTGTCTTCCCAGAGGTTGCAGGATTTGAATCCACTCCGGTTTGACACTAAAAATAACTTTTTCCATCTTACTGCACTGGGATTTAAAGAAAAGTTCTCTGACTCCAGATCCAGTGCACTTTCCACAGCATATCTTACCAGCCTTATTATGCGTCACATATTAAATGTTTCTTTTAAAAATAATAATAATTGGTTGATTGACTTGCTTATTTTTTACATTGTTTTTTGTTTAATTTTGAATTCCAAATTCTCTCCTTCCAGTCCCTCTCCTGCTTGAGAAGGCAGGTAATTTCACCATTATATATGTGAAGTGATGCAAAACAGCTTTACAAAAAATAATGTTTTTTAGAACGATGATTTAGAACGAGATGTGTTATGTTTCCTTTTAATTCTAAAGGATATAAATATATATATATAGTTACATGCAACATCCATTGCATTGACATGTGATTTCATGTTTGAAAATGGGGAGTTTTTTTAGATGGCAGAAGCATGATATGTTTTAGCATAATGCATAAGCATTATAAAGCTATAAATAACCCATATTTAATATATGAATGTTTGATGACATAGGGAAGTGCTTTATAAAGACATTATTGGTATTTCAGATATAGTGAGAGAAAACTAAAAGATAGAGAGGAACACCTAATCATTGTTTACTTTCAGTTATTATTTTATACTTCTTTTTCCCCATGGTCGAATTTTGATTTTCGAATGATGTATATACTTTACTACATTTTTGTGGGCTGTCACTGATTAATGTTTTAAAATTTTAGATTTATTTTATGTTAATTTTATCTTATTATATTACTTTGTTATAGCCTCATATCACACTTAATTATTCCTCTGTGTATCTTTAGTCTTTATACTTTTAAAATGTTTTAGGAATGTTGTCATGTCTCCTTTAACTGCCTTAGTCATCATTTACTCAAACTATACATATTTAGACACTTTCATCTTTCTCATAATTCACTCATACCTGTCCTGTAATCATTTTGGCTTCTTTTTTTCTAAGCTCCCTGTAATTTGTTTTCATCTTGCTGGCATTTAAAACTGGAAATAATAGTCTCAGTTCAGTCTCATCATACTTCAGAAAAGGATACCCATCATCACCGTCTCTGATGTACTACTGCTGTTTTCTATCCACACCAAAGAAGAATTGGGCCTATTTTGGTCATTTAAATTTTCTGGCATCTAAACATCACATATTTAATATGATTCCAGCCCCAAGTCTTTTTTTGCTGTTTTTTCATTGCATCAGTATTTAAGACTTTTTTCCTCTTAGTTGTACTAGGTTGTTTTATTCATTTGAATTTTTTCTAGCTCAAATCAGTAATCTCTCTGTTGTTTATAGGCCATGAGGTTGTACAGTAGATAGTCAGGAAAAATCAAGAATATCTGAGTTCAAACTCAAGCTGGCTGGATTTCTTTCTCAAAGACCAAGCCTTAAACCCAATTCAGTCTGCAGCTCATAGATTGGACAGTAGGACCCTGCCCTCCTAGCACAGAGTGAATGTACATAGTAAATAATAAATAGTAACTATTTCTCTTTTGGCCAGGACCCCAGAAGGATCTCCCCTCTCTGTTTGTTGTTTTTTTTTTTTTTATTTGAAGGGGCCATGCCTTGACTAACTTCTAATAATAATAATAGAGGCCTATTCATTGAACTCCTCTTTTATCTGTTTTAGCTCTATTTTGAATATACCATTTCCATTTAATTATGCTGGCCTCTTGTGCATGTCCAATTCTGTGAGAAGCTGGGGTACTCATTAACTAGGTCATAATAGGGATTCCAGGCCTTAATATCACTTCATGACCCAGACTCAGTTGTTCAGTCTCTATCAAAGCTCAATATGCAGCTAACAACTGCTTTTTGAAAGGGGTATATTGAACTCCAGGTGAAGGAAGTTTCCTAGACCAAAATTCTAAGGGTATATTTCAGCTTTGTTGTTTCTGCCATAAACTCCAGTTTGCATAATCATCCTGTACAGTCACTTGTAATTTCACTGGGCCATTTTGCATAGGCCATAAATCTAGGGCCAATTGTATAGCAGCCTTGGCTTCTTCCAAAGCTTTACTCTGCTCAAGTCCCCAGTCAAATTCATATTTCTTCCGAGTAACTTTAATAAAGTTTTCAGAATCTGTTCCATTTGCTGAATGTGATGTCTCAAATATCTAAATAATCTTATAAACTTTTGGACCTCTTTCTTATTGGTAAGGATAGGAAAATCCTGAATCTTTTTTCAGGTTTGCGAGAGAGTCTCTCACAGCTCCTTATACCATTGTATACCCCAAAATTTTGTGTTTTTTGAGCTGGCCCTTGAATCTTTGCAGGGTTAATTTCCCATCCTTTGCTTTTCATATCCTCAGCTAAAAGTGTCAAACTCTTCACTTCTTTTACATTTTTCCCTTGTATCATAATAACATCTATGTAGTAGGTAAGCTGTACACCAGGTAGCTCTAATTCATTCAAATGTTCAGCTGCAATCCTATGACAGATAGTGGGGCTATGCAGATATCCTTGTGGCAAGTGGTAAAAGTATATTTTCTGCCCTACCAAGTGAAAGCAAGCTTGTCCCATTGTTTAAAGTCTATTGGGTTAGTAAAGAAAGCATTGGCTAATTCAGTAACTGAGTACCCAGTCCCATCATATTTCTGGATCTTTTCTATTAAGGTGACAGTATCTGGAGCAGCAGCATACAAGGGAGGAGTCACCTTATTCAATTGTCTATAATCTACTGTCATCATTCTCCACGTCCTGTCTGATTTTCATACTGGCCAAACAGGATTATTCCATTGTGTGGTTATAGGGACTAACACTCTTGCTTCAGCATATTCCTATATAGTATTGGTAATTTCATCTTGCTCACATGCCACACCATACTGCTTTAAAGTAATTACTTCAGAATGTTCAGATAAAGTGATTGGGTCTATTTTATTTTTCCGACTAAAACTGTATTAATTCCTATGTTCCTTACTGCAAATTGGCATCTTCCTTCAGGTAAATACAGTCATACCTCTCAATATATCTATTCCAATGATGTATTCTGGAATGGGTACAATAACCACAGTATATTCTTTCTTAGGTAATTGTCTAATTTTCATCGTTAGTTTAACTTGTCTGGCTGATATTTCAGCCCCTCCTAGTCCTGTGATGGTAACAGGAGTTCCATGCTTGAACTTGTTGGGGTTCCCATAAATAAGAGGCCCCTACTGCAGTATCTGACAATGCTCTGGTTACGGTATTTGTTCCATTTTTCTAATATATTGTCAAATTGATATGGGGTCTCTGTATTTCTTTAATCTGAACTGGGAGTTAAGCTAATTTTCTATTCTCCCTGAGGGTATGACAAACTTGGATATGAGGATTCAGGAGGAACTGTAAGGGCAGTCCTCACTTCTCTATTCTGTCTAATATTAAGCCCCCTTTCTCGGTACATTTCATATAGTTCATTAGTTGGAATCCCATCAGTTCTTCCAAAATCAACCCCTGCTCTCAGTAGAACAGTAAACAATTCTTTTCTTGTCAGTCTATTCTGACTTTCAATCCATTGGCTGTTTAGTCTTCTCTCTCAAGGAAATTTATCTTTTTCCTATTCCCCTAAGTCATTTAGCTATGAAATCTTATCCAGACAGAATTAGGTGCTTTTAAGCAGGAGGAGCCATCTCCACTATGATATGTCTGTGAGGAAATGCCAAGGGAATATTGTGATATGCATTTGCATCTTCAACCATGAACATTACTTCCTCTCTTAACTTTTCTGGTACAGTCTCTATACACATACCACGTTCTGTCTCCACTAGGCCACATAGAATCAGTGGGATACATTTTATTGCATCCATTGGCAGCTAAAGCTAATAGGTCATATTGTTACTTCTTTGCATATGAAGATATCTGAAAACTTTGTGGACAAAAGAATTCTGACAAACACCTGTACATTTCAAGCAATCTACGCTATTTGCCCATATTCCTCTGGCCCCTTCATCACTGATTCTCACCATCCAAGACTCTAATGATTCTCCCATCCTTTGGGTGAATCTACTTAATATATCAGTAATCTCCTGCTGAGTGAAATCCTCAATTATCTCCCTGATTGTTTGGTCTCCCTGATTCTCCTGCTTTCTTCTTAGTATGAGGTGAGCTTCTAACCTTGTAAAAAGCCTCCTCATGTAACATTGTTTCATTTTGCACCCAAGCACTCCCCTGGCAGTGGTCCCCATGACAACTAGGTTAAGACTGAGCTGTATGCACATTACTCTGGTTAGTTTTTTGCTTTTTCTTAGCTAAATTTACAATTTTTTCTCCTCCTACCTGAGATCCTCCTTCTTGCTCTTCTAAAGGAGAGCCTGAGCACTGTAACAGCCAATTCCCCTTCCATCTGAGTTTTTTCTTGTAACAGCTTGTGTCTTCTCTTACATGTAATATGGTAGCCTGTTATTAAAACCCAGCCTCTTGTACACACTGCCTCCAGTTCTCTCCCTTGTTTTATTGGTATTCCTTGCAAACATGTTTCTAAAAATCTAGGTTCTCCCTTCTGTAACCTCACTTGCCATTTTTCACAAAGCCCTCTACTTTTAGCTCACTTCCTTGCTAGTTAGGAATAAGGTAAATCCTCCCATTCGGGATATCCATTTCTTCCTCTAAAATCCTTCTGCCTCCAAATAGAGGTCCAATATTTTGCAATCCTGTCCTTGTGGTTAAATGTAGCGCCAACACAATATTCACAGCATCAAAGGTGACTATAAATATGCCAAAATAGTGCTCAATCGTAAAATATAACTGACTCTCCATGTGGAAGACAGAAGCAAAACATGTATTCAGACAGCAGAAAACCAAATCCCAACATCAGAAAGCCAAATCTATCATGGCAACATAGAAGTTAACACACCACAACATAGCAGAGAGCCACACCATCCTTTAGCTTTCCCACAAACATTTCCTCCCAAATCTGTCTGCTTGCCTGCCTTTCCTCTCCTCCCACCATCTAGCTCCTCTGACTCCCAGCTTCCTCTGGGCTCTGCTCTATCCTTCTGCATGCTCCTTCCACCACAGGCTCCATGTGATTACATTCAGCCAATTAGGGGGCAGGAAAGATCTTCAAATTCCCTTAGGCTTATTAAGGAGCAGGGAAGATCTTCAAATTCCAATTACCATTACACCAAGATACCCAAGAAGATTGAGCTATAATAATCCCAAATTCCATAAACTCTTTAATTTCCTCTTTGATATTATGTTATCATCACGTTTATACTCCCACTTTTCTGACTACTCTATTCCCTATAGCTCCTTCACTAATTCCTTTTCTTCTTGTCTCCTAACATAGAAAAAGGATAGGATCAAAGTTGTTTTGGGGAAAATTGAATGGGGATGATGAAAACTAGTGACACAGATATATAGACAGAAAGATAAAATCAGCACTCTTCAGGTCCTGTTATACTTCCATTTTCTCTGCCAAGCAATTTAGAAATGTAAGCTGCTGTTATTACTATTATTAATAATTACTTTATCCTTCATAATATTTTTCTATGCAACTTACCAAGATCACAAAAACTCAGACTAGAATCACTGGGAAGTCTGCTCCAAAGTTTTCACTTGAATTGCTCCAGTTCTAAATTTCCAAATTTATTTATTCTCTGCACCTTCCATTTCTCTCTGAGTGCAACCTATCTCTTGAATAAAGATGGCAAGAGGCTAGTGTGTCATTTTCCATCTGCTCCAGAGCTACTTCCCCATGTGCAGGTAGTCTACCACTTGGTGCTGCTATCTGACCTCTAGCCTAACTCCAACCTCTATTCAGTGATGGACATTCTTACACCTTGTCATACTCTTCATTTCCAAGTGATTCTGAATCCCTGCAGGTCATTATCCAAACCCCATTCCCCAGCCCCACCTTCTGGTTCTTTATCCCAATGTCCTCTGTGCCCCATCCCAAAGTTTCATTTGAACATCATCCAGCTCTTCCACTGTGCCCTGTGGAAAACCTGTTCAGTAGGCAACAAACTTCTCTTCATCCTAAATCCTCTTCTCTCCAACTCCTTACATTTATTAGCTATTACAGAAACCTGCCTCGTCCTTGATAATTTTAAGTACTGATTGCACCTTTACTCCTTCCTCTCAGCTCACTGGTCAAGGTCAGAGAGTTAGGATACTACTTGCTGCCCCTTTCTAGATTTCTCCTCTTACTCTATCACTCAGTAATTTCCCTTCCTTTGAGGTGAATGCTATTAATAACCACTATCCAATCAGCATACTGGTAGGTCTTGTCTACAGACCTCTTGGTCACTCCTTTCCTTTCTCCAGTGAGTGTGGTACATGGTTCACAATTTTTCTCTCGTCCTGAACTACTGACCTTATACTAGAGAGCTTCAACATACATATTGACTCTCTCTCAAACATCTTAAGTACTCTGTTCTTTAACCTATTCACTTCCCATGACCTATTCCTTCACCCCATTTCATTGACAGATAGTGATGATCATACCTTTAATATTGCCATCACCTACAAATGTACCATCTCCACATTCAAGGATTCTGAAACATTACCAACCATAAGGTACTGACTTTTTACTGCTCCCTCTGCATTCCTTCAAAAAATTCTACTCTTGGTCCAGATCATGACTTCCAAATCCTTTAACTTCTCAGTTATCTCCCAGGCCATCTCCCCTGCATTAGATATTGTGATAGATGATTAATTGGGTCCTTATTTTATTTCAATCAGTATTAATCAGTTTGATGTGATTCCATAGAATTATTTATTATTGTAATTTTACTTGCTTTAATCACAGGAAGCTTAGTAGAGGACCTTCACTCTTGTTTTTCCTTGTCATGGTGATCAAGCTCAGAATGATGGGGGTGACTTCAATTACATGGAATTTTATTGCCCCTCCATCCCTTGTCATCTCTCTATTGCCCAGTATGGGGAGATAACTATGAGTACTTGGCTAGTGAGTGACCCTCATTGCCAGACTGTTTCCTGCCTTTCTACCAGCTCATGGTTGTGCTTATCAGCTTGGTGAAACCTCTTAAGAGTTCAAGATAGGCCTGCCAGGTCTTATTATTATCCCATTTGTCAGCCAATAAGATTCTGCATTTTTCATAGATCCTCTCAGAGGGCCAAGGGCAAGGTCTATCCACCAATAAGACTGTGTTTTTGGTTTGCTACATCTGTATTGTCTGGGTATCAAGCACTATAAAACCAAGGCCCTGGAGGAAAGGGCCAACTCAGATTGTGAGGAAGATCTGAGGTCCACTTCATTGGACTGAGCCCTTTAATAAAGGGCTATTGGCTTAGAGCTCTGCCTCAGTGATTTTACTTGCACGTTGGACAATTTTGGAGTCACCACACTATTCTCTCCTCTTCTCCCTGTCTTGACTCATTGGTGAACCAGTTCTACTCTACATTGTCCTCTCTTTAATCCCTAGCTTTTTTACCTTTTTACCAGTTAAGCCAAGCCAAGCCTCAGCCTTGGGTCTCTCCTAACATTTACCATGTTCCCTCTTACACGTGTGTTGCTGAACGAAGGAGGAGAAAATTACACAACCTTTCTGATTGGGTCCAGCACAGATTTGTTACATAACCGCAGTGGAACGCTCACTGCTGCTAGGCAATTCTTTTATACCTGCTTCATCAACTACCTATCCCACTCTCCACAGTGGCTCTTCCAAACCTTTTTATTCTTCCTCAAACCTCCTATTGCCATTCCCTCTCTCCATTCTTTCAGCTGAGGACTTTGCCTCATATTTTGCAAGAAAAAAAATAAGGTGATTCACCATTAGTTCCCTCCTCTCCCCTCTTCCTCATCTCATATCATTCATATGTTTTATGCCACCATCTCTTCCTTCACCCTCATCTCATCTGATGAGGTGGCCTTACTCCTTACCAAGGTTAATTCCACCTACCTCAAGCAAATCCCTTCTTTCTCATCTCCAACAGATTGCTTCCTCTGTCACCCCCACCTGGTACTTATTTTTCATCTCTCCCTTTGTATAATGCTGTTCCCTACTGTCTCTAAAAGAGCCCATCCCCATCTTGAAAAAATACTCACTTGACTCTCCCATCCCCACTAACTATCATCCTATATCTCTTCTGCTCTTTTTGGCTAACCTTGAGGAAACTACAATAGGTGTTTCTTCTTTCTCTCCTCTCACACAAGTTCTTAACCATCTATAGTCTAACTTCCAACCTTATCATTTCACCAAAACTGCCCTCCCCAAAGTTACTAATGATCTCTTAGTTACCAAATTCAGTTGTCTTTTCTCTATCCTTATCCTCCTTCACCTCTTGTTAGGTTTTGGTAATGTTGATCACTCTCTCCCTCTTGTAGTGTCTTTTCTCTTATTTTCAGATACTGCTCTCTCCTGGTTTTCCTCCTACTTGTCATATATATATGAACACTCTTCAGTCTCAGATCATGCGCTCTAACTATAAGTGTCCTACAGAGTTCTGTCTTGGGCCCTTTTCTTTTCTCCAGCTATACTACATCACTTGATTATCTCATCAGCTCCCATGGATTTAATTGACATCTCTGTGCTTACGCTTCTTGAATCTACCTATCCTGCCTGACATCTCTCCAGAGCCCTAAACTTAACATCTCCTATTGCCTTTTAGACATCTTAAACTAGATGTTAAGTAGACATCTTAAACTCAATATGTCCAAACTAGAATTCCTTATCTTTCCCTCTAAACCTTTCCCCCTTCTACCTTCCCTGTTTCTATAGAAGGCATCACTATCTTTCTTGTCCCTCAGGCTCATAACCTAAGAGTCATCCTCACTATTTATCACCACTTTGCATCCAATCTATTGTCAAAGCCTATTCATTTTACCTTTGCAACATCTCTTAAATATGCCCTCTAATACTGCCACCACTCTGATACAGGTCCACATCACCTTACACCTGAACTATTGCAATAGCAATATTGTTTTGCCTGCCTCAAGTCTCTCCCCACTCCAGTTCATCCTCCACTCAGCCATCAAATTGGTTTTCCTAAAGCATTTTATCTCTCCCAACTCAGTAAACTCCAGTGGCTCCCTATCCTTCTGAGACCAAATACAAAATCATCTACTTGGTATTCAAAGCCCTTCACAAGCTAGTCCCCTCCTCCAGTTTTCTTACTGCTTACTTCCAGCCACTTATTCTTCAATATTGTTAAACTCGCCTCCTACCCATGTCACAAACAATACACTCCCAGTCTCTTGGCTCCAGGCATTTGTTCTCCCTGTCATTCCTGCCTGGAAGGTAGGAATGACTTCTCATCTCTTGACTTTCCTCACTTCCTTTAAATCTCAACTAAAATCCTATCTTCTACAGGATGTCTTTCCCAACCTCTCTTTATTCTAGTGCCTTCCCTTTCTTAATTATTTCCCACATATTTTGCACCTAGCTCATTTGTATAAATGTTTGTGGTCTCCCTCATTAGATTGTGAACTCCTTGAGGGAAGGGACTGACTTTTGTATTTTTGCATCCCTGACACTTAGCATAGTGCCTGGCACTTTGTAGGTGTTTAATAAATATTGATTGATTGATTGAACATTTAAATACACAGCATTTCCAATTCAAATATGTTAGTTATAGTACTGTGGTGAATCCAAATAAAATTGTAAGTAGTAAATAAAGTCTCCATTGGGAGACAAGTCATTAAAAAAAATTAAAGAATGGTACAAGACAGTACCTGATTAAATCTCAAATGAGTTGTAGAGACATTTTGTACTATTATAATGTAAATGATGTAGGGTAAACTTTAGGTTGGCATCATCAAGGAAGGCTTTATGGGACAACTTTTTCTCTCCAGTTTAATTTCTAAATTATGTAAATTTTATAACATTTTTTTGTGGAAAGTCACTGATGCTTTAAATTTCTACATTAATTTTATCAGCTTTATTATACATTACTTCCTTAAAGATTTTCTTTTGACCAACCAAATTGTGCTCTCTGTTCATTAAAGAATAAGCAGTATTTAGATAGATGCAGAGAATGGAAGAAAGTATTAAAATATTAGGGTATTGGAGAAACAACATGAGCAAAAGAGTAGAGAAAGCATATGCGAATCTGAAACAGTGAATAAATCAAGGTGAATCAAGGAAGAATTGGCGTTAGGTAATAGCAAGATCTAAGGTTGAAAGCGGTTGATGCCAGAGACTGTGGAGGGCTTTGAATGCTATGCTGAAGAGTTTGAGCATGTGTTTTGTAAGCACTGGACTCCTCCAAATATTTCATTTAACATTTGAATTAGGCCTCTCCTTTGCACTTATTAAGCTTACCTTATATCATACATTATTTGTGTACATATTTGTTACTCTCTCCACCACTTAGATTATTGGATCCTTGAAGTAAGAATTGCTTTATTTTTCATTTTGTATCCCTATTGCCTAGTACTGATTGGATATTTAATAAATATTTGTTAAATTGAACTGAATTAGATTAGGAAACACTGGAAAGATGAGGATAAGTTAACAGCATGATGAAAGCAGTATTTTCAGATGTCTTTTCTGAAGTGTTAGGCAAAAAGACTTGTAAAGAGAAGGTATTAGAGATAAATATAAGTTAGGAAGCCTATAGTAATTGTAGAAAAGAGGTGATGAGGACTTGGAGTAAGGAGATGCCAGTTGAGAGTTGGGATATGCATACCAAAAAGAGGATTCTGAAGATTGGTTCCTGGTTAATGAGAAAATGAATGATTATTCTGTAGCGAAAGATAACAAAGGTGAACCAAGGAGATAGCTTTGGAAAAAAGGTTTAAGTGCTTAATTTCAGATATACTACATTTGAAATCTAATAAGAATATTCAGTAAATCAAAAAGACAGGAGGAGAGATAAGGGATTTAAGAGCCACAGAGATAATTGAATTCATGAAAATTCTGAAAACTGGATTTTCAGAATTGAAATAGACCTTAATCATCATCTTTTCCAACCTATACCCAAAGAATAATCTCCTTTAAAACATACTACAAATGATCATCCAGCCTTTGCTTGCCAGTTTTCAATGAAGGAGAAGCCCCTGTCTCCTAAAATCCATTGTTCTGCTTTTTTGTACAGTGTAATTTGGTATACTATTATGACTGTATAATATAGCTCCAATTGCTGTATCTGATTTTTGCAATAAGAGGCTCATGATTTGAGCTATAGTCAGCTCCAGGTCTTGTTATAATTGACTATATAGAGTTTCTCCATCTTTGACTACAAAGTATATAATCAATCTGATGTCTATATTGACCATTTGGTGATATTCAGGCATAAAGTCACCATTTGGGGTATTGAAAAAGAGTGTTATGATCAGTGAGTTATTTTTTTTTTTAAAGCAATTGGGGTTAAGTAACTTGCTCAAGGTTACACGGCCAGGTGTTTCTGGGTGGGTGCTAAGTGTCTGAGCCTGGGATTCGATCTCCAGGTCTTCTCAACACTGGAGCCGGTGCTCTTACTCGCTGTGCTACCTAGCTGCCCCTGGTCAGTGAGTTATCTTGACAAAACTCTATTAATAGTCTCTGCCCTACTTCATTTTGTACTCCAAGGCCAAACTTACTTGTTATTCCAATTATCTTTTGATTTCTTACTTTAGCATTCCAGTCCCCCATAATAAATGTGACATCATTTTTGGTGTATTTCTAGAAGATGATATAGGTTACAGAACTGATCAACTCTGGCCTCTTTAGCACCACTGTGTTATATTACTATGATGTTGAATGGTTTGCCTTGGATTCAAACAGATATCATTCAGTCATTTTTGAGATTATACCCCAGTGCTGCTTTTCTCACCCATTTATTGACTGTGGGAACTACATCATTTCTTCTAAGGGATTCTTGCCCACAGTGGTATATTTAGTGATCAAATGAATTAAATTCACCTATTCCTGTCCATTTAAGTTCACTGACACCCAAGGTGTTGATGTTGAACCTTTCCATCTCCTATTTGACCATATCCAGCTTACCTTGGTTTCATAGATCTGACGTTCCAGGTTGCCATGCAGTACTGATCTTTACAGTATCAGACTCATTCCGTCACCAGACACATGTGCAGCTGAGCTTCCTTTCAGCTTTGGCACAGCCACTTCATTAGTACTATAGCTACTTGTAGTTGTCCCCTACTGGCATATTAGATACCTTCCAACCTGAGGGGCTCATCTTCCAGTGTCATTTCATCATTTCTTTTATCATTTTAATACTGTCCATGAAGTTTTCTTGGCACAGATACTGGAACAGTTTGCCATTTCTTCAATTGTACTAAGGTTTTTTCCTGACATCAACCTAAGTATTCTTCAATTCTAGGCCCTGAGGCCTAATCACAAATCTAATCATTCTTCCATAGGACAGCCCTTCCATTCTTTTTTTTTTTGGGGGGGGGGGGCTTGGAGGTCAATGGGGTTGTGACTTGCCCTAGGTCACATGTCTAGTAAGTGTGTCAGATGTCTAATGCTGGATTTGAACTCAGGTCCTCCTGACTCCATGGCTGGTGCTCTATTCACTGCGCCAGTTAGCCACTCCTAGCCCTTCCATTCTTTGAAGACAACTATCAAGATCCCTCTGAATTGTCTCTTCTCCAAAATAAAACCCCCCAAGTTGTTCAGCATTCATTCAGCAAATATTAAATGTCTTCTTTAAGCAAGGCACTATGCTAGGCACTAGGGATATGAGAGCAAAAATAACAGACTTTGCCCTTATATTCTATTGGAAGGACATAACAAGTACAGAAATAAATAAATACAAAATACATGTCAAATAGAGAATAATTTGAAGGTGGGGAACACTAAAAATGGGGGTTAAAAGACGTCTTCAGTTAGGAGGTAGCACCTCATATCATATGATCCTGATGCCTTTAACTATTCTGATTGCTCTCCTTTGGACACTCTCCAAATAGTCGAATGTTTTCCCTAAACTCTGATACTCAGAACTGAATATAATACTCCAGCTGTTATGTGACTAGAACAGGGTACAGAGAGACTATCACCTTCTGAGGCCATTACTGAAATGATTCTGAAGGGGTCTGTTATTTACTATAGCTTTCCCCCCTCCAAAAAAAAATATTCAAAAAGTAGATGTAGGAATTAGGTTTCCATAGTGGTAAGAAGGCTGTCATTCTTAGATTTTCTTAGCTAAGTAAAGTTTTTAACTGTAAGTGGTATGATCAGTAAACATTGGCTATTTATCAGAGGGTAGAATAGACAAAGGAAGATATAATTAGAAGATGAAAAGAACTATTATAATTGTGTACAATGAAGGTTCCATATAAGCGAAAAATCAGTTCATTTATGGAGTTTTGCTTTGATATTTCAGTGAATCTGGAATCTCATTAATGTGGATACAGTATTTTCATCTGTGCAGATTGAAGTTATATCTCCAATTCCTTCCTATCCTATGAGATTTTCCTCTGTGTCCTTCTGTAAATCTTCCATGGAGGACCTGCCCAACAAGTCTGAGGCCTTTGCCTATATATATATATATATATATATATATATATATATATTTTTTTTTTTTAACCTTTTATTCAGTATTTTGGACAGTTAGAGAAGAGAAGACTACATGGAAGAGAATAAAGAGGAGAGGCAAAGAGAAATAGTGAACATAGAGAGAATGATAGACTAGATGACATATGGAAGGAAAAGAGGCATAAGACAATAGGGGCTAGAAAGAGATTGAATAATTTTTTTTTTTAATTTTAAAAAAGCAAAACAAATAATGGGGCAGCTAGGTGGCACAGTGAATAGAGCACTGACCCTGGAGTCAGGAGGACCTCAGTTCAAATGTGGCCTCAGACACTTCACACTTACTAGCTGTGTGACCTTGGGCAAATCACTTAATCCTGCCCTCCCCCCTCTGAAAAAAAAAAAAGAGATTGAATATAGAGAAAGAGGCCTAGTAGACTCTGAGCTAAGTAAAATAATAAACTATTATATGTTTCAGAATATTATTTTTAAAAATTTTCCACAAAAGTGCTTATTACTTGGTTTAACTGTTGTTCCAAGCTTTTGAACTGCATTTTGTCTTTAAATCTTTAGATTTATAAACAAATGTGATAACCACATAAAAAGCAGACAGTAGGTAACTGGTTTTGGGGTTGTAGCGGTGGTAGTCAGAAAATATCATTCAAAAACATTTTCCAGCAAAGGTTCTTTCCTACTCTTTGAAGAGAAGAAATTCATAAGACAGAGGTAGTAAAAGGATACCTAGCAGTCCTTGATAAATTTAAATCACTATGCCTAGGATGAACTACATCCTCAGGTCCTGAAAAACCTGGCAGTTGTCGTTGCTGAATCGTTATCAACGATATTTGAAAGATCTAAGAGGAGAGTTAATGAAGTATTAGAGAAGGACAAATGTCCCAGTTTTTGAAAAGTGAAGAGAAGAGCATCTGCAGTGCTATATGCTTGACTAATATTGCAGGGACAATTCTTAAACAGAAAAATAAAGAAATCATCACCCAACATAGAGAATTGGTAATTACCCAGGGCAAATATGACAAAGAGAAAATTATACCAACAGATGCAGGAGGGGATATGGAAGAATAGGTACATTATTGCATTGTTGGTGGAGTAGTGAACTGCTCCAACCATTCTAGTGAACAATTTTGAACTATGCCCAAAGAACTATAAAACTATGCAAACCTTGTGACCTACTAGATCTAGATTGCAAGGAGATCAGAGAAAAGGGGAAAGGTCCTATGTACAAAAATATTTATAGCAGCTCTTTTTATGTTAGCAAAGAATTGGAAATAGAAGGGATGTCCATTATTTGGGGAATGGCTAGTCAAGTTTTGGTATATGATTGTGATGGAATAACTTTTGTGGCATAAGAAACTATGAGGGAGATAAATTCAGAAAAAAAAAAACCTTAGTTTTAAACTTCTGTGGACTCATGCAAAATGAAGCAAGCAGAACCAGGAGAACATTGTGCACAAAAATAGCAATATTTAAGTGAGGATCAGCTTGTGAAAGAGCAACAGTTCCAAAGGACTCGTGATGAAAAATGCTGTTTACCTCCAGAGAGAGAATTGATGAATTCTGAGTACCAGTTGTAGTATTTTTTTCACTTTCTTTTCCTTTTTTTTTTAACATGGCTAATGAGGAAATAAGTTTTTCATCACTTCATGTCTATAGTGTGTATCATATTCCTTGAATTCTTAAAGAGTGGGGAAGGGGAGGGAGGAAGGAATTTGGAACTCAAATTTTTTTTAATGGATCTTTAAAAAAAACTTTAAAAAAGAACTAGTTATGCCAGATTACCTTCATTTCATTTACTGACAAGATTACTTAACTAGTAGATGAGGGAATTGCAGTGGATATAGTTCACCTAATTTTAAAAAAGCTTTTGGTAAAGTATTTTATACTATTCTTACAGAGAAATTAAAATGATATAGATAATATTATCAGAATCTACAGGGGAGGCCAGGTGGCTCATTGAGTAAGAGTGCCGGCCCGGAGTCTGGAGACCCGGGATCAGTTCTGGCCTCAGATACTTAACACCCACACAAAATAACTGGCCGAGTAACCTTGAGCAAGTTATTTAACCCCAATTGCTTAAAAAAAAAAGAAAAAAGAATCTATGAATACTATTAGCCAGACTGCAAACTCACTAGGTTCATTTTGGGATTTGTTTTTAATAGTTGTGTGCCAGTTTTGCAGATCTTCATTTTTGTATCCCACCCTAGATGGGTGCTTGGCTCTATGCTTTTTAATACTGTTTACGATGACTTGGAAGAAGGCAGGGATGGTATCCTCATCAGAGTTTCAGATGGTACCAAGCTGGGAAGGATAGCTAAGACACTGGATATTAGAAGATCTTTCTTGACACTCTAGAGCATTAGAATAATCAGTAAGATGAAATTAAAAGGGATAAATATAGAATCACATATACTTGTGTATGAAAAATAAAATTCACAAGTATAAAATGGGGATGGCACAGTTATTGCATACACATACTTATATGTGTGTGTAAATACATATGTATGTGTGTTTATATGTACATATGTGTGTGCATGTGCATGTACACCCATGTGAGCTTGCGTTATCAGTTGATCTGAAAATGTTTACTGGACTGAAAGCTCCAGATGACTGGAGATGAAGCCAATACTACATAGGGCAACCAAAAATGCTGATGTATTTTTGGACTATGTTAAAAGGAACATAGCTTCCAGGAACAGGAAGATAATTGTCAAAATATACCAACCAGATCTCATCTAGAATACTATGCTTAACTCTAGGCACCAGTGTTTAAGAAGTACATTGATAAACTTGAGATATGTGGGGAAGGATAATGAATATAGACATTGGTTGTACTAGGGATGTTTAACTTGGCAAAGGACTCAGAGGAGTGGTGGCATATGGAAGATTGGTTAGACTTATTCTTTTGGTCTAGAGGGCAATAGAAGATGCAGAGGCCAGCTTTCCAAAAGTAGAATGATTTGCCTTAAAGTATAGTGGATTCTCCCACCTTAAAATTCCTCGAGAAGGAACTCAAGGACTTCTTTCTTGTATGGGTTGGACTAAATAGCCATTTTTGTCTCTTTTGGCCTTCAAATTGTGTGACTCTCTGAAGGAAGACTTTTGCTAATTAGCCACACTAGCCACCACTGTCTGAAGTACCATAATTCTAGTCTCTGGTTTTCTTATAATGTTACAGGATTAACTCCCACTTTGTAAATTTACTCAGCTTTTAGGTCTTAATTCATGAAAACTGACTAGTTACTGGAGAAATGATTTGTAAGTCCCTTAATGTCATATAATCAGAAGATAACCAAGGTATATGGCTGGCCTCCTCTCAAGGAGGTATGAGCTGTGAAGCAGTGCCAGGTTAGAAGTAAAGACAGAATTATAATTTGTCTCTATCCCAGCACTTTAATCATACTAACATTGTTCCTTAAAGAAATTTCAACAAAATGATTCTTCTTATGGTACTTCTCTGTTAAAGTCTCTATTAAATTTTGCGAATAAAATCATTGCTCCCATTTTAATTTGAAATAGCTTAATATTCTGTGTCATTTATTTCAAACAGTGATACAAGAGGATTAGAAAGGTAAAAATGTTCTGATGTTAACTTTAAGGCTATTAACAGTGTTTTCTTTGATTCTCACTCTCTTCCTTAATCATGTTTTAATTACTGCTATGTTATCGCTTAAAGTTCTAAAAACCAGATGTAGTAAGTCATAAAAAATTTTCTCTTGATTTCATTTCACTCATGATTTGATTTTTAGGCAGCTTTTTGGGTTACATTTATTTTACATAAATGACTTCTTTTATCTTAAGTATCTCAGATGTAAGTTTTTTTGCCTTTATAAGATAACCAAATGTTACAGCAGAATCATCATGATACAAGAGATGCATTAAATACTCTACATGCATGTTTTGAATTCTTAAAAATCCATAGTACAGTTGTTGAACATACCCAGCGTTTCTAAGTAAGCAAAAAAAGATTACCCACATTCATTCAAGAGTCATCTTGAAGCCAAAAACGACAGATGCTGTGTTACTTCTGAGAAGTGCAGTGCTTGAAGAAATTGTTGAAACGGCAGTTAGCTTAGGACAAGTCACCCCACAAAAAAAAAAAAAAAAGACCTTTCACATTTCTTTACCAAGTCTGTTAGTAAAAATGTTTGGTTCATTAGTGATGGTTTTTTCTAAGTTGTCACTAGCAGTATTCCTTTTTTTTTTTATTACACAGTTGAAAAATAAAGACCAAAAGAAAGAAAGAAAAATAAAGACCAAAGGAATTAAATTTTGTGCTGGGCATAATTTATATGTATATGATTTGAATATTTGAAATTGGTATAATGATTATCATTGAAGATAGATTTCATTCTGTGTAGTTATATCTCTTTAAATCCTATATGGCATAAAGGATTACATAAATCCTATGGTACATTGGCAGTTTTAGTTAAGTGACTAAAAAGCGTAGAATGAAGTCTAGTTACTCATTTTATGGTTCCGCTAACATTTGATCATTGATCCTAGGCCCAAACACTTACTTTAGCCTACTTGAATGTTCATGCTGGTGCTAAGTCCTGGAATTCATCCTATAATATGTAGGAAGATTCTTTATTTGAAGGGAATGACAATTTTTTTGAATATATCAAATAATAGAGATAAGAGGAAATGAAGTTATTACGAAAAAAAACCTAAGCATTTGGTCAGATGTTGACTTTATATCCTTGATTTGTAAAAGCTATCATAGAAATGTCTTGGATAATTATGGTTACATATCTACATATACATATTCCATTCTCAGACACTTACTAGCTGTGTGACCTTGAGCAAGTCATTTAACCTTGCTTGCCTCAGTTTCCTTATCTGTCAGATAAGCTGGAGAAGGAAATGGCAAACCATTACGGCAGTATCTTTGCCAAGAAAACCCCAAATGGGGTCACAAAGAGTCAGACACAACTGAAACAACAATCTGCATATGTGAAATCTATAAAGTGACTTACAGTTTTAATACATTTTAAATAAAATATTGGAGTGGGGTGGGGGGAACTTCATAGAATAGTGCTTTGTATGTGCAACAGATACTGTGACTGGAGCAATGACCCAGGGTTGCACAAAATCCTGGAAAGATTAGTGAATCAAGATCCAAAAAGCATAAAACAGAAGACCAGGCAAAGTCAATACCAGTCTTTCTTCAGAGCACCAAAATCTGAGTGATTGAGATTGAAATAGGAAAACTAGTTGTAGGGAGAAATTCAGTCTGGTTAGTCAATATCAGATTAGAATACAAGCGAAATAAATAGATCATTCAGGGACCTGATTGTTTATATTACTTTACCTTTCTCTTTAGTGCTTTGGTGTTTTTGTAGTTGCCCTCTGCCTTTTTGGCTCTATGATGATGAGTGGCATGACAATAGTAGGTAAAGTCTACCATGTCTTCTGCTCACTAAGTAATACTTCTGAGTCTATATGTATTGAGTTTGTTTTGGTTTTCTTTTTGTTTTTAAAGACTGTGTCTCCCCATCTCACCCTGGTTGTCAATGACTCACTACTAATTGGAACAAGAACTTTAACTGTTTCTGACGTGGGCCAGTTCTTCCCACCTTAGGCAATCTAGTAGCCTCCCATGTTCCTGAGGGGTCACCATATTGATCCCAAACTTGATTGGGTTCCACACTTGACTGAGTATGAACTCATGATCTACATAGGCCAGAGAACTTAAGAACTCCCAAGCTCAAGAGATTGGCCAGCTTCAGCCTCCCCAGTATATGAGATTACAGGCATGTGTCACCTGCTAGGCAGACCATTCTTCTTTCTAGAACTTCTTCCCGCCCCAAAACTCCATAAGGCATGTATTGGTAGGGTAGACTTGGCAGAATGGTTAGTTATGTGGTATAGTGCATAGTGGATAGAGTGCCAGCCTAGACACAGGAGGACCTCAGTTCAAATATAGCCTCATACATTGACTAGCTGTCTGATCCTGAACAAGTCACTTAACCTCTGTTTGCTTCAGTTTCCTAATCTATAAAATGGCAATAATAATGGCATCTACCTCCTGGGGTAGTTATGTGCGTCAAATGAGATGATAATTGTAAAGCACTTGGATAATAGATTTATATCCCCAAGAAAGTAAAGGGTAGAAGCAAAGGTCCACTATATACTAAAATATTTCTAGCATTACTCCTTGAGGTAGCAAAGAATTATAAACAAAGTAGATGTCCATCAATTGAAGAAATGGCTTTTTAAAAAATCTATGGTATTTTAATATAATGGAATATTAATGTGTAATAAAAAGTGATAAATGAGTAATTCAGAAAAAAATTGGAAAGATTTATATAAACTAATGCAGTTTAAAATGAACAGAACCAGGAGTATCATATATATAATAGCTACAAAAACATAAATGAAAAAAATCACTAAAAAGTTGAATTGTAGGTAATTTTTAAAAACCCGTGAAGTCTCTGAAGAACAGATAGTGAAACCTGCCTCCTCCCTCAAAGATGAAAGGTATAATAATAGAGGACAGAATATTATATATGTGGTCACCACGTCAAATATTTTTGCTTAATTGTTTTTCTTAAAGGGAAAGTTTCAGTCTGCTAAAGGGAATTTTCAGTCTGCTAAGGTGAAGGCAATATGGCATAAAGACAAAAGGAATAAATAAGACATACTTATGTAAAACCTCAAGTATAAACTGCTAGTAATAGTACTTTGTAACATTTTGAGAGAAAGATAAAAGTTATTTTAGCATTGTTATATAGTTTGTAACAATAATAATAAAACTTTGGTCTTTAATTTCCTGTTTTAAATTGGCACTGGTTGAGCAAGTAGCCACAATGACATGTTCATTTTAAAAAAAGTTAAAATTCATAGTTTCATCCTTCCAGAACAAATTTTTATGAAGATCAATATTGCATCTTGTAACCTATACCCAAAGTGCCTTAAAGTACAGCAAAATTTATTGCTGTAACATGCTCTCTGTGTTGAACTGTGTTTTAGGATGTACAAAAGCTTATTGATTTGGAAGGGCAGAGCCAAGATGACAGAGTAAAAGCAGAAACTTGCTGACCTCCTCCTCCAGCCACCTTCAATACCTGTAAAATATGACTCTAAAAAATTTTAGAGCTACAGAGCCCACAAAGTGACAAAGAGAAACAAATCTCCTGCAGAAGGCAGCCTGGCAGGCTGACAGGGAGGGTCTATCACATCAGGCTGGGAGACAAGAACAGTCCCACATGAGCCATGCAGCCCCAGACCCAGGGCATCCCCCACCAGCAGCAAAGACCAGCCAGAGCAGACTTCAGGAGAGTGAATCACCAGCAGCTGTGGCAGTTTCCACACTTCTCAATCCATAAAAACCAAAGAGAAAGTAAAAGGTCAGTAGTATACTCCTTTACAACTGGATGAGAGAATAGCATGGTCCTGCCCTTGCCCCCAGGGCAAGAATTGCACAGAGGCTGCAGCTGCTGCCCTATGGATACCTCCAAATCTCTTGGTCTGCAGATCATAGGGGGACCAAGTGACCATTTAGAGGGTAATGGCTCTTGCTTTGACCTGCTTGGATCTGGGTTGCAATCTTGGGTGGTGGTCCTGGGGTGAGGAACACCACAAGCTACTGTGCCAGAGCTTGTGGTGGCTGTAAAGAGGGCACCCTCCTTATAGCTCTGACAACATTTGTGAAAACCCAGAAATTTGGGACACAGCTCTCTCCACTCTGGAAGCAGAATTCTACTGTGGCAAAGAGCTCAAAAGTCAAGTAATTGGCTGGCAAGATGAGGAAACAGAAGAAGCACAATAAGACCATAGAATCTTTTTTGGGGGTGACAAAGAGGTTCAAAACATTGAACCAGAAGAAGACAACAAAGTCAAAACTCCTACATGAAAAGCTTCCCAGAAAAATATGAACTACTCACAGGCCATGGAGGAGCTCAAGAAGGATTTTGAAAATCAAGTAAGAGAAGTGGATAAAAAATTGGGAAGAGAAATGAGAATGATGCAAGAACATCATTAAAAACAAGTCAATCCCTTAATGAAGAAAATAACACCTTAAAAAATAGGCAAACTCCAAAAAGCCAATGAGAAGAAGAATGCCTTGAAAAGCAGAATGGGCCAGATAGAAAAGGAATTTCAAAAGCTCACCAAAGAAAATAATTCCTTCAAAATTAGATTGGAGCAAATGGAAGCTAATAACTTTACGAGAAATAAAGATGCTATAAAACAAATCCAAACAAACAAAAAAGTAGAAGGCAATGTGAAATATCTTATTGGGAAAACCACTGACCTGGAAAATAGATCCGGGAGAGATAATTTAAAAATTATTGGGCTATCTGAAAGTTATGATCAATAAAAAGAGCTTAGACATCATCTTTCAAGAAATTTTCAAGGAAAACTGCCTTGAAAAGATCCCCAAAGAGGACTCCTAGGAATATTATAGCCAAATTCCAGAGTCCCCATGTCAAGGGGAAAATATTACAATCAGTCAAGAAGAAATTATTTGAGTATTGCAGAAGCACAATCAAGATAACACAAGATCTAACAGCTTCTACATTAAGGGTTTGAATATGATAAGGGCTTAGAATATGATATTCCAGAGGTGAAAGGATAGCTTGAAACCAAGAATCACCTACCCAGCAAAATTGAGTAGAATGCTTCAGGGGAAAATATGGTCATTCAATGAAATAGAGAATTCAAGCATTCTTGTTAAAAAAAACAGAGCTGAACAGAAAATTTGACTTTCAAATTCAAGAAGTAAGAGAAGCACGAGAAGTTAAACAGGAAAAAGAAATCATAAGGAACTTATTAAAGTTGAACTATTTACATTCTTACATAGAAAAACAATAATTGTAACTCATGAGACTTTTCTCAGTATGAGGACAATGAAGGGAATATATGTGTGTATACATACATATGTATGTATGTATAGGAGGGTGTATGTGTGTATAAATATATATATATGAGTGTGTGTATATGTGTGTACCATGTATACATAGACAGAGGGCAAAGAATCAGTTGAATATGAAGGGATGATATCTAAAAAATAAAATTAAGAGGTGAGAGGAATATATTGGGAGGAGAATGGGAGAGATAGAATAGGGTAAATTATCTCATATAAGAGAGACAAGAGAAAACTGTTACAATGGAGGGGAAGAGCAGAAAGTTGAAAGGGAATGGGTCAACCTTACTCTCATTGAATTTGACTTAAGGAGGGAATAACATACACACTCAATTGGGCATCTTACCCTACAGGAAAGTAAGGGGGGAGGGGAAGAGAGGGTCAAAGTAGAAAATAGAATAAATGGGGGGCAGGATAGGATGGAGGGAAATATAGTTAGCCTTTTACAATATAAGTACTATGGAAATGTTTTGCATAACTACACATGTACAACCTATATTGAATTTCTTATCTTCCCAGTGGGGTGGGTGAGGAGGGAAGAAGGGAAAGAATCTGGAAATCAAAGTTTTAAAAACAAATGTTAAAAAACAAAAATTTTTACATGCAACTGGGAAATAAGATATACAAGCACAGGAGTATAGAAATCCATCCTCCCCTACTAGAAAGTTAAGAGGGAATGGGAGAGGATATAAAAGAGAACAGATTGGGGGAATGCATATTTAGTAGACTGGCTATCTTTGGGTGGGGTGTAGAGGAAGGATGGGGAGAAAATATGTAACTCAAAATCTTGTGGAAATGAATGTTGAAAACTAAAAATAAATAAATAAGCGTATTGATTTTACAAACTTTTCATATTTGTATTTACACAGCAACTTTTCCCAAGGAACTCAAAGCAATTTTTACATGTATAAGAGGATTCATGGAAGCTAGCTTTCTCAAATAGGAAGGTATTTTCAAATAAAACTATAGTTGTTATTTTTGCAGTTAACAGGAAGGGGTGGGACTTAAACCTGTGATGATAGGGGTGGAGAGGGTATTACAGACTTACTAGGTTCCAAACATTGTGCCAAAGACTGGGGATATAAATAACAAAAGAAAGCAGTGAGGAATTATCTATATTTAAAGTTAAATTTTTAAAAAAACTTAAATAACTGAAGAAATAATAGTTCTGTGTTTACAGCATGGGCAGAGGAGGGATCCGAGTTTGGGGGGGAAATCAATATTACAGATAAAGAGAGAAAACTATAAGCATCTTATAATTATAAATGTGAATAGATTAAACAATCCAATAAAATGAAATAAAGTGACAGATTGGATAAAAGAACAAATTCCTATGATCTCACAGCAAACACATTTTAAAAAGTCATAAAATATAAATGAGGGAATGGGAAAGGGATTATGTCAATTGAATAAAAAATGGAATTGCATCATGCTATCAAAACTAATCAGCAAAACTCTAAAACTAGGGAAAGGGATAACAAATAGAAAGTAGGCTGATAGCTTAAGAGTAAGGAAAAAAGATCTAGTAGGAAAAGAGTTGCCTTAAAATACATGGGGACCAGAAAATATGAAGGGCCAGAGGCATTCTAGAGTATTAGCCAGCACATCTTTAAACTGCCTGGTGCCTAATCTGAGTTTGGAAGACAAGTGAAAGCTGTCATTGGAATGACATGCTGGAAGATTAAAAAATTGATTGTGAAGGGGCAGTTAGGTGGCCGAGTGAATAGAGCACTGGCCCTGGAGTCAGGAGGACCTGAGTTCAAATCTGGACTCAGACACTTAACACAAAAACTAGCCATGTGACCTTGAGCAAGTCACTTAACCCCAATTGCCCTCCAAAAAGCGAAAAAAACAAAATTGCATTGTGAGATTTTTTTTCAGATAAGGACAAATAGAGTATAGAAATTTGTTTAGGAATTTTAAGGAAATACGGGAGTAGAAAATAGAATAGTTTAGATTTTAGAGTGATGATGGAAGGGACAAGTGGGAAATACAGTGACTTAGGAGTCAGAAAACCTGAGTTCAAATCATAACTCTGGTATTGAGTACCTGTGTGACCTAGGCACATAACCTCTCCAGGCTTCAGTTTCTCTATATGTAAAATTAAGAATTAGAGTAGATGCTTTCTAAAGTGCCTTCCAGCTGTAAGTCTATGATTCAATGAAGGTATATGGTATCTCATTACTGGTGGGTAACTGAAGTTGGGAAATTCAAGAAGCCAGGGTTTTATAGGAGTCATTCTTGTTGAAATTACTAAGAATGGTATTGGGATAAGTTCTAGAGGAAGACTAGTTAGATGATGAAATGATTAAGGGGAAAATAGAAGATTGTCCTAGAGAACAGAAGAAAATAAGGACAAAGAGGATTGTATGGTCAGATTTCATGTATGGCAAAATAGATGGGATTATTGAATAATAAGTGGCCAAGAAAAGTGGCCTAGAAATATTGAGAAGCAAGGAACATTATTAATTCCTTCTTCATTCCAAAAGTTGTGGGAAGTGAAAAAGTGGTCTTTCTCAGAGAGGGTTGTGAGAGGAATGACATAAGCCAGATTTCAGTTAAGGGATTGGAATTAGTTTTATGGAGTAAGTGAAAATTTCAAGTTTGTGGGGTTTATTTGTTCAAATCAGAAAAAAAAAAGTCTTCTAGTGGTAGAGGCTGGTAGTGGGTAGTTTAAGGAAGTCTGTGTGAAAGATGAAAGTGAGAGAAGATAGCAGTAGAGTGTATTTTGCAAGTAGGTCAATCAGTGGAACAATAATGTTCTCAACTACCTTGTCTTCTGCATTTCTTGTTCATACATATAACTAAATTCTGTTAACCAAAGAAAATAATGGAAAAAAAGTTGTTCCAACGGGTAAATCACTAAATCACTAAAACAATTTTGATTTTCAAAACAAAAGAAACAATCATTGTCTCTGCTTGGGGTAGGTGTTTTTTTGTTGATTCTCAAGCTTACAATTTTAACATAATCAAAATGGTAGAAGTTCATGTACCAGATTTTTAATAAGCTTAAGTGATAATTGCAACACTTTGCAAAACAAATAGTAAGAAAATTCTCAATCCTTCACATGGAAATATCATATTTCTGACATGCTATGTAAAATTTTCAGTTGTGTTTTTCCTTGGCTTTTATTTAAAGTAGTTTAACATTCATTATTTTCATGGTTAAAATATCTCATTGGTCTTTAGAAAGCTAAGTTCCCTTATATTTAATTAAATATGTATAGCTATTGCCTTATCCACAAACAATGATTAAATAAAATTAAATTGCATGAGCAGCATATGTGAACATTTTCATTGAAAGTAAGAGAATTTAGGAATTATTTAGCTTTGAATGTTTTGTGCATAATAAAGAAAAAATGAAGCAAAAAACTCAAAAGCAGGTTACATAGCTCACCTTAAAGCTTTAATGTTTCTAACCTCTTTTAGAGAAAAAAAAAGAAATTCAAGGAATTACCTACTTCCTTACATTAAGGCTTCTTATTTGGGGTTTTCCTAGAACACACAGGAAGAACTAGACCTAAAAACTCTTATTTTGCTTATTGCTGTAATATACCTTATATGGTGTTATGCTATAACTTATGACTGAAAATCTATGAAACAGAAAATTTTACTGTGACTTAAGAAAATTCCCTAACTTCTTCCCCAAAACTAAATTTAAAAAATAATTTGCATCTAATTAGTTCCAGTGAGCAAGTGTAATCCCTGGCAGTAGCTGAGCTATTAAAGGTTTAAAACATTGAACATATGCTTTAAGGAGCTTTTGGGATACTACTGTATCCAGGAAAAGGACACAGAAAAATGGCCACTATGTTGTTGGTTTTTTTAATCTTCAAAAATTTAAGCAGAAAGTCTGTGACAATCATTATTATAGAGATACTTTATCATCATTAACACTTAGTGGTAACTAAACTGTTCATCATCTTCCTTTCTTTCCCAGCTCTATTTACAGCTTTGGAAAGTGCTTTGCTATTTTGACTCCTGTTAGAGTAGCTAGATACTTAAGAAATCAATCTAATTACAGTCATAATTTATTCTATTCTGAAATAAGCATGACTGATGGAGCTTTTTCAAGCAGCTGAATTAATTAGTTTAGTATGTTTCTGTAAGTAGTATAAAAATAGAAAAGTCTGAAAAAGCCAACCTCAATAAAAGGTGGTTTGGTCATCTATGAGATACATAACTAGACAGTTTTAAGTGTGTACTCCAAAATATGTACAAACCTGAAATTGTACTTTATGAAACTATAGCCAGCTGGAAAGCATGTCAGATTTATGTTTAGAGTAGTTAATTTATGAGCATGGATAATCTTTTGGAATAGGAGTAGCATAGAGAGTGCCAATATTTTGAGTCATTTTGTACTGTCAGTAGATATTGCAAGACTAAACAACTAAAAAAATATATGTACTCTGACCTCCAGTTCAAAAATATTATTTATTTTTGAGACGATTTAAAAAACAGATTTATTTCTAAGTGTTTTATTAAACATGCTCAGACAGTATCTTACCTTTGTAATAATTTCGAGCAACAAAGCATCCTGTTAACTTTTATGTTCTTTATTAGTTGACATATTATTACATTGATTTGTTTTATTCTTACCTATTTACCCTTTTTGATTGAATTCTTTTTAGAAAATTTCATTGTGTTCCTGGGAAGTTATCTTAGTATACATACTAGGATAACAAATTTTAAACATTCTTAATACACATTTTCCTGGTTTATCAAAAGAAAATTTTGTAGTGACCCTGCTGACAAATATCTAATGCTTCCACCTTCCTATGGTTATATGCTCATCAAGGTCAGTCTCTGAAGTGATTTATGAAATGAAGGGTGACGTATTAGTTCATTATTTTATGCTTGGAATGCTGTTGTAGAATCATAGCCTCAGAATTTGAAAAGGTTTCAAAATTTATCTAGTTCCATTCATATCATTCTTTCTATAACTTTCCCAGAAATGATCACTGCTGGATGATCTCCAATTATAGGGAATCGTTTGAGTATTGTGGAAACACAATCAGGATAATAGAAGATCTAGCAGCTTCTACATTAAGGGATTGAAGGGTTTGGAATACAATATTCCAGAGGTCAAAGGAGCTAGGATTAAAACCAAGAATCACCTACCCAGAAAAACTGAGTATAATGCTTCAGGGGAAAATATGGTCATTCAATGGGATAGAGGACTTTCAAGCATTCTTGATGAAAAAACCAGAGTTGAATAGAAAATTTAACATTCAGATACAAGAAGCAAGAGAAGCATGAGAAAGTAAACAGGGAAAAGAAATCATAAGGAACTTATCAAAGTTGAACTATTTACATTCTTACATGGAAAAATGACAATTGTAACTTATGAAACTTTTCTGAGTATGAGGATAGTTGGAGGGAATATAAATGTGTATATATGTATACATACATATATATGTCTATATAGGAGGGTATATGTGCATATGAATACATATGTGAGTGTGTGTATATATGTGTGCAGGTATACATAGAGGGCACAGGATCAATTGAATAGGAAGGAATGATATTTAAAGGGTGAAATTGAGAAGTGAGAGAGGAATATAATGAGAGGAGATGGGGAGAGACAGAATGGGGTAAATTATCTCATAGAAGAGGCAAGGGAAAACTGTTACAATGGAGGGGAAGAACAAGTATACCATGGGTGGTGAACCTGCAAAAGGGAATGGGTCAACCTTACTCTCATTGAATTTGGCTTAAGGAAAGAATAATATGCACTCTAAATTGGGTATCTTACCCTACAAGAAAGTAGGGGGGAAGGGGATAAGAGGGGGGATGATAGAAGGGAGGGCCAGGTGGGGGGGTTGGGTAGTTAGAAACACATACTTTTGAGAAGTCACAGGGTCAAAGTAGAATACAGAACAAGCCGGGGGAGGAATAGGATGGAGGAAAATATAGTCAGTCTTTCACAATATATCCACTATGGAAATGTTTTGCATAACTACACATGTACAACCTATATTGAATTGTTTTATCTTCCCAGTAAGGGTGGGTGATGAGGGAAGAAGGGAAAGAATCTGGAATTCAAGTTTAAAAATCAAATGTTTAAAAAATATATTATATATATATATATATATATATTTTTTTTTTTTACATGCACTGGGAAATAAGATATATAGGCACTGGGGTATGGAGATCCATCTTGCCCTACTGAAAAGTTGGAGAGGGAATGGGGGAGGATATAGGAGAGAGCAGATTGGGGGAGGGGGTATTCAATGGGATTACTGTTCTGGGGTGGTGGGTAGAGGAAACACAGGGAGAAAATTTGTAACAGAAAATCTGGTGAAAACGAATGTTGTAAACTAAAAATAAAGAAAATTTGTTTTTAAAAAAAGAAAAGAAAATTTGATTTTCATATAAAAGATTCAAGAGGAGCATTAAAAGCTAAACAGGAATGATTCTTAAGGGATTCAATAAAGTTAAACTCTTTCTGTTCCTACAAGATAATATTTGTAGCTCCTAAGAACTTTATCATTATTAGGGCAGTTAGAAGGAGTATACATATACAGAGGAGATGGATATGAGTTGAATATGATAGCATGATATCTAAAAAAATAAAATCAAGGGATGAGGATAGATGCGGTAGAAGAAAAGAGGCAGAATGAGATAAATTGTCTCACATAAAGGAGGTGCGAAAGAGCTTTTACAGTAGAACAGAAGGTGGAGGAGATCACTTGTACCTTACTCTTGTTAGAATTGACTTAAAGAGGGAATAACATACACTTAATTGGGTATAGAAATCTGTCCTATTGTACAGGAAAGTAGGAGGATAAGAAAAGGGGTGTAATGATAAAAGGGAGAGTAATTGGGGGAGACGGTAGTCAGAAGTAAAACCCTTTTGAGGATGGCCAGGCTAAAAAGAAGGAGAAAGAAGGATAAATGGAGAGAAATAGGATGGAGGAAAACACACAGTAATCATAATTGAGAACAAATTTTTACAGCAAGTTTCTCTGATAAAGGCCTCGTTTCTCAAATGTATAGAAAACTGAGTCAAATTTATAAAAATACAAGTCAATATAAGTCATTCCCCAATCAATTAATGGTCAAAGTATGTGAACAAGCAGTTTTCAGAAGTAGAAATCAAAGCTATCTACAGTCACATGAAAAAATATGTTCTAAATACTATTGATAAGAGAACTATAAATTAAAACAACTCTGAGGTACCACTTCACACCTGTAGACTAGCTAATATACCAGAAAAGGAAAATAACAAATGTTGGAGAGGATATGGGAAAATCGAGACAATAATGTGCAGTTGTTGGAGTTGTAAACTGATCCAGACATTCTGGAGAGCAATTTGGAACTCTACCCAAAGGGCCATTAAACTGTGTATACCAGGGGTGAGGGTACCTGCAGCCTTCTAGGTCCTTGGATGCAGCCCTTTGACTGAGTCCAAGTTTTACAGTACAAATTCTTTTATTAAGTGGATTTGTTCTGTGAAGTTTACATTCAATCAGACTGCCAAACTTGAGAACCTAGAGGCCCACATGTGTCCTCAAGGCCGCAGGTCCCCCATCCCTGGTGTATATATATCCTTTGACCAAGAATCACTACTACTAAGTCTGTATCCCAAAGAGATAAGACAAAAAGGAAGAGGACCTATATGTGCAAAAGTACTTAAAGCAGCTCTTTTTATCATGGCAAAGAATTGGAAATTGAGGCAACTCCCATTAATTGGGGAATGGCTAAACCAGTTGTGGTATATGATTGTGATGGAATACTATTGTATTATAAGAAATGACAAGCAGGATGATCTCAGAAAAACCTAAGTTACAGGCGGCTAGGTGGAGCAGTGAGTAAAGTGCTGGCCCCAGAGTGAGGAGGACCCAAGTTCAGTTCCAGCCTCAGACACTTAACACACACACACACACACACACACACACACACACACACACAGAAACTAGCCGTGTAACCTTGGGCAAGTTACTTAACCTCAATTGCCCTCCAAAAGGCAAACAAAACAAAACAAAAAAAAAAACCCTAAGTTACATGATGTAATACAAAGTGAAATGAAAACACTGTACATAGTAACTCCAGTATTGCATGATGATCAACTCTGCATGATTTAACTATTCTCAGCAAAGATCCAAGACAATTCTGAAGGATTTATGATGAAAAAATGCTACCCATCCCCAGAGAAAGAACTGCTGGCATCAGAATACATATCAAAGCATTGTTTTAACTTTTTATTTCTTATTTCTTTTTGTTTGCTTTTGGTGTCTTCTTTTACAACATAACACATATGGAATGTATGACTGCATATGTATTACCTATATCAAACTGTTTGCCATCTTTCAAAGAGGGAGGAGAAGAAGGAAAGAATTCAAACTCACAATTTTTTAATGAATATTTTGGAATTGTTTTACATGTAATTGGGGGGGGGGGGGGAGAAATGTTAAATTTTTAAAAAAAATATGTCACTGAGAACTGGATACTGTGCTCCAGAAGTGATTGTAGCAGGACTATCAACTCCAGTATTCTGGATGTTATGCTTCCATTCACACAGCCTAAAATAATGTTTCTTCTTTATCACACTAACTCATGTTGAACCTGAAGTCATCTGATTACTAGACAATCTCAGAAGAAAATTATCCCATTCTGCCTTAGTTTTTTTTTTTTAGGCTCTGATAACTCAACTCACAGATAATAAATAAATGTCATAATCAAGAGCATTTGGGCCTCCGTGATTTATGCTTTGTTGGTACTTGCTTAAGTGTGTCCCTAAAAGGGCAGTCTGCTTATTGTGTCTTTCATGAGGTTTTATCTTTTTGTATGGTTTTTTTCTTAATAGAGTAAAACATTCTTCTCTACTGGAGAGTCTAATTATTCTGCTATTCTGATTTTTAGAGACAGTGCCCATCATACACAAAAATGTCCTCAAAATCAAATCTCTTTTAGAATTTTTTTTATTCACCCTTACCTCTTTGTATTCTTTCTTTTAAATTGGCATCATCCTTACCCTATTCAAGTTAGTTTAAAGCTAAATCCTATTCTACATATATTTGTATTTCCTGTCCTTTAATTTCTACTTTAAATAAGACCTGTGTTCAAGTCTTTACTTCTGATCCTTTACTACTTTGTGTAACCTTGGACAAGTCTTTTAATCTCTCTGGGTCTCATCTTCTGAAAATTCCACAAAGTAAGGAAGTTGGACAAGATGCATCTGAGGTCCTTTCCAGTTCTAAATACATGATCTTATGATTCTCTGTGTAGTTAAATTTTGAATTTACCAAAATGAGTTAAGATTGTCATCAGCCTTTCTAAAGGAGCCCAGTTATGGCTTAATGTTTAGAATGGAGTACAGCTGAGTCCCCATTCATGCAAATGTTGATTTCCTTAAAATGGTTGCATGAATTAGAATTCACAGGATTTAAAGTTATAATTTTATAAGATATAGTAATTGGTTCAAGCCCCATGGAAATATGCAATGGGAATTCAAATAATACTACTACTTCAGGGGAATTCATTGTTTGTATTAATTGGGACCTAGCTACACATGTTGATGTGTACATTGAAGGCAGAAGCTATTTTCCAATAATTAAAACCAGGAATTCTTAACTGTTAAATTTAAACTGATTATGAGAAAATAAATATTTCAGTCTTTTAGCTATTTATGAAATTGAATTGACAATTTATGAAATGGGAGCAGGCATACTCAGTTCTTTGGGTATCCACAGGAAAGATCACAACTAGCACAAGAAATGGGACAGCAGTCACACTATAATTAGGCAGAGAGGGTGTGGAAGTAAAAAGCACAGGAAGTACAAAGAAAAGCAGTTTTTTGGGTACAGAGATAGATGGAGTGAGGGGTGAAGAAAGGCAGGTAGTATGGGGAGATGACGAGGCAGAATGTGATACTCAAGCAACCGTATATTAGAGTTGGGGATACTAGGTAGCATGGACCCAGTGGAGATGGAAGAGTGTTGGGAAGGTGGGGCATTCAGGAGTTTAGAGTCTCATTTATATTAGGGTTTGGAGGCAGACAGACTAATTCTTATCAGTGCAGCCTTGGGGTTCATCAACACATCCAAATCATTTCAAAGTTGTCAATAAAACTCTAACGTTAACATATCCATATGATCTCAAAATTATCAGCACCATTTGATAATCTGCTGGGCTTTATTTGGAGGCCTGGAATTTGTATGGGATTTATATATTGTAGGACCAAAATGTCATGACAGTGAAGCCTAGGTGACTTCCCCCCAATTCAGCACATATTACCAGGATGTTATTTTTTGTTAATATATGATACAATTTATAAATTAATGCTCCTTTGATCTTTGAGATGGTTTGTACATGATTTCCAGGTTCCCCTTTTCAGTCTTACCTCTTGTCCCTTCCATATCACAGGGATTAGGATCATGGCACCCCCCACAATTTGGAAAATCTGTGTGAAAATTTTGGTCCTCCCTTCATACCAGAAAAGAAATCTAAATTATAATGGTATTAAAAATAAAATATATTGATATTACACAATACAGTACATGTAAATTAATGCATTTCTAAGTTTCTAAACTTTTTCTTTGTCGTGTGCTGGCCTTCATCTGTTATCTGTGCCTTCCCCAAAACCCCCCAAAAATTCTCACTTAATTTCTTATGCTAGCCTGCAATATATTGAAACCACTATGGGGAAAGTCAGTATGTGGAAATTATAACTGTATACCTATTGGTGGATTGGGGGTTATCAGGGAGACCAGAAGATGCAGTTTTAACACCTGCAGAAAGGCATAAGAGTATAGTGGATAGACTGCTGCTCTTTGAATCAGAAACATCTTTATGTGAAGTCTTATACTAGTTTTGTAAGCTCAGGCAAGTCACTCCTTAACCAACCTCCCCTTTTAAACTCTAGTGCCAGATCACATTTTCTATACCTATATGATACCCCCAGCACCTCAAGTTTGCTGTCCAAAACTGACCTACCCATTTACTGCCCCAAAAAACTATATATACTGTACCTTAATGTACTGTTTCTGTGGATGACATCCTCCCTGTCATCTATGCTTATAAGCTCAGACTTATCTTTGACTCTTCTCTCCTCACCGCAATTAATCATTTATTACTGACAGCACCTGACTAAAAATACCATCTCTACAATATATCCTAAATCTATCCCTTTCTTTCCATTCTCACTGCAATCACTGTAAATAAGACTCTCATTACCTTTTGCCTAAACCATATTAATTTTCAAGTAAATTTTTATGATAACTTTTGTTTTTATATTACCTAAATTTCTCCCATTCTCTGGCTTTTCCTGAGAACCATCTTATAAAAAAAAGAATATTTTTTGAAGAAAGGAGAAAATCAGCAAAACCTACCAATACATTGGAAAAATGAAAATATAAGCAATGTTTCAAGCCTGTGAACCTCCCACCACTGCAGAGGAAGGCAGGGTATCTTATTATATCTCCTCATTGTTCTTTGTAATTCTTCAGCTTTGACTTTCAATTGTTATGTGGTGGTTGTTTTTTTTTTCCATTTATATTGGTGTAGTCATGTATATTGCCTGAACTATTTTAATAGCTTTCCTAATAGTCCTTCTGCCACCAGTCTCTCTCCTCTTCAATCTATCCTTATGTAGTGCTACCTGAGTAATCTTTTTTAATTTTTCTACCCTGATCCTGCAACTCTTGTATTAGAAAACTTTCTGTATCCTCCCATTGAATGAGTATTCACCCATTTGAGACTCTCTGCAATCTGATAGCATGTTCATTACATTTGTAGATGACACAAACCTGAGTGGGACAAATAGCTAACACATTGGATAACAGAATCAGTATCCCAAAAGATCTTGGAATATTTAAAGCATTGGACTAAATCTAATCAGATTTAATTCATTAAGGATAAATGTCAGATTTTACACTAAGGTCCAAAAAATCAACTTCATAATGACATGATAGAAAAGTCATAGTTACACATCAGTTTTTCTGAAAAATATCCGGAGTTGTTTTAGTGATCCTCATGGTCAACATGAGTCAGAGTCTGATGTGAAAACCAAAAAATCTTGAACTGCATTAAGAGAATCATAACTTCCAAGTAAAAAAGATATTATGGCCTTTCTGTACTGTGCCCTCATCAAAGCTCATCTGGGGTATTGTATTCAGTTCTGTGTGTTACATTTTTAAAGAGTTACATCAATAAACCGAAGAGTATCCTGAGGAGGGCAACCATGGTGAAAGGTCTTGAATCCATGTCATGTTAACATCAATTGGGGAAACTAGGGTTTTTTAGCTTAGACAAAAGGAGACTCGGTAGGAGAGCAATCATGATAGCTTTCTATGTTCAGAAGTTTGAAGAGCTTTCAGTGGGGAGGGATTAGATTTGTTCTGTTTGGCTCCAGAGGACAGAACTAGAAGCAATGAGTTGAAGTTCCAAAAAGATAAATTTAGGTTTGATTACAGGAAAACTTCCTGACAAATAGAACCTGTTCAAAAGTGAAATGGGAGAGACTTCTCAGTTATATTATAGGAGGGATTTCTTTTGAGTATGGTCTGTTCAGTTAGACCAGTCAGCTAAAGATGCCTTTCAACTCTCAAATTCTGTAATTCTCTGGAACCTTTCCTATCGTATGTCTCTCTAGTCCCCATCACTTAACAATAATAATACTTGTAACTGACCTTAAATTCTTTGCAAAGCAATTTATACACCTTATCTCATTAAATCTTCACAGAAACTCTGTAAGTTAATAACTTTGTATAGGTATTATTATTTTGCAGATGAAGAGACTGAAGTTTCTCAGAAGTTAAGTGACTTACCCATAGTCACACAACTAGTATGTGTCGAGAGGTGGAATTTTAACTCAAGTTTCTACTGACTCAAGTTCACTTTTTTTATTATACTGCTAAACTGCTCACCATACCCTTTTCTCATCCTAACTCTGCCACTTCTGTGATTTTGTTTATTTTTTCCCATGTCTAGAATTAACTCTTATCAGCTCTCCTTGTTTGGAAATCCTCTCCTTACTTAAAGACCCAAATCAGTTTCAACCTTCTTTGTGAAGCCTTCCTTCCTGATCCTTTACCCTCCCTGCTTGTTATCCCCCAACGGAAAAGTTTATTTCCCTTTCTCAGTATTCCCTTTCCCCAATATTTTTGGGACCTTTTCATTGTATTTGTCACAATTTGAGTCATATTGCATGAGTAAATTTCTTATCCCATGGAGTATCTTATTTAATCCTCATATTACTAATGTACACAGTAGGCAGATAGTAAAATTTGTTGAAATTATTCATGACTAGTAATCTTTTTGGGGAATGCTTCATTTCCTCTTTTTGCTGGCATGTATGTTTTTTAATATGTATGCCAGACCCAGAAAAGATATATAATTGCCTTTGAATTTCTGTTATGAATCATTGATCCTTTTTTTTAAATTAAATTTTGTTTATTTGTAGTTTACATCATTCATTTACACAAGATTTTCAGTTACATATTTTCTCCCCATCTTTCCCTACCCACCATCCCAAAACAGCAATCTCACTGTATAACCCCTCCCCCAATCTGCTCTCTCCTATATCTTCCCCGATGCCCCCTCCAACTTTCCAATAGGGCAAGATGGATCTCCATACCCCAGTTCCTGTATATCTTACTTCACAGTTGCATGTAAACAAAAAAAAAGGAAGAAGAATATAATTTTTTAAAATATTTGATTTTAAAACTTTGAATTCCAGATTCTTTCCCTTCCTCCCTCGTCACCCACCCTTAACTGGGAAGATAAGCAATTCAATGTAGGTTGTACGTGTATAGCAACACAAAACATTTCCATAGTGGATATATTGTGAAAGACTGACTATATTTCCATCCATCCTATCCTGCCCCCCACTTGTTCTATTCTCTACTTTGACTCTGTATCTTTTCAAAAGTGTGTGCTTCTAACTACCCTCCCTCCCCCCCGCCTCCCCCTCCATCATTCCCTCTCTCATCCACTTCACCCCTACTCTCCTGTAGGGCGAGATACCCTATTTAGTGTGTATGTCATTCCCTCCCTAAGCGAAATTCAATGAGAGTAAAGTTGACCCATTCCTTTTGTCTTCCTGTTCTTCCCCTCCATTGTAACAGTTTTCCCTTGCGTATTCTATATGAGATAATTTACCCCATTCTGTCTCTCCTCCCATTATATTCCCCTCTCATCTCTCAATTTCATCTTTTAAGTATCATCCCTTCCTATTCAATTGATCCTGTGCCCTCTGTCTTTATATACCTGTACACATATATACACACACTCACCTATGTATTCATATGCCCATATACCCTCCTATATAGATATATATGTATGTATACATATATACATTTATATTCCCTTCACCTATCCTCATACTGAGATAAGTTTCATAAGTTACAATTATTGTTTTACCATATAGGAATGTAAATAGTTCAGCTTTGATAAATTCCTTATGATTTCTTTTCCCTGTTTACCTTCTCATGCTTCTCTTGCTTCTTGTATCTGAATGTCAAATTTTCTATTCAACTCTTTTTTTCATCAAGAATGTTTGAAAGTCCTCTATTCCATTGAATTACCATATTTTCCCCTGAAACATGATACTCAGTTTTGCTGGGTAGGTGATTCTTGGTTTTAATCCTAGCTCCTTTGACCTCTGGAATATCATATTCCAAGCCCTTCAATCCCTTAATGTAGAAGCTGCTAGATCTTGTATTATCCTGATTGTGTTTGTACAATATTCAAATTGTTTTTTTCTTGGCTGCTTGTAATATTTTCTCTTTGATCTGGGAACTCCGGAACCTGGCTATAATATTCCTAGGAGTTTCCTTTTGGGGATCTTTTTAAGAGGATATCGGTAAATTCTTTCGATTTATATTTTGCCCCCTTGTTCTAAAATATCAAGGCAATTTTCCTTGAGAATTTCTTGAAGGATGATTTCTAGGTTCTTTTTTCATACATGGCTTTCAGGTAGTCCAATAATTTTTAAATTATCTCTCCTGGATCTATGTTCCAGGTCAGTGGTTTTTCCCATGAGATATTTCACATTGCCTTCTATTTTTTCATTTGTTTGTATCTGTTTGATAGTATCTTGATTTCTCATAAAGTTATTAGCTTCCGTTTGCTCCAATCTAATTCTGAAGGAATTATTCTCCTCAGTGAGCTTTTGAGATTCTTTTTCCATCTGGCAAATTCAACTTTTTAAGGCATTCTTCTCCTCATTGGCCTTTTGGGCCTCTTGCCATTTGAGTTAGTCTATTTTTTTAGGTGTTATTTTCTTCAGTCAGGTTGTTGACTCTCTTTTCATGATTTTCATGCATCATTCTCTTCCCAATTTTTCCTCCACTTCTCTTACGTGATTTTCAAAATCCTTCTTGAGCTGCTCCATGGCCTGTAACCTGTTCATATTTTTCTTGGAAGCTTTTGGTGCAGGAGTTCTGACTTCATTTTGTTCCTCCCGTCCCATGCTTTATCCTTTTTGTCCCCCAAAAAGGAATCTAAAGTTGGATTGCTGTTCTTGCTTTGCTTCCTTTGCTTGCTTCTGTTGCCACTCAATTACTTGACTTTTTTTTTTTTTTTTGCCTTTTGGAGGGCAGTTGGGGTTAAGTAACTTGCCAAAGGTTATACGGCTAGTTTTTTTGTGTGGGTGTTAAGTGTCTGAGGCCAGAACCAAACTCAGGTCCTCCTGACTCTGGGGCCAGTGCTTTACTCACTGAGCCACCTAGCCGCCCCCGAATTATTTGACTTTTGAGCTCTTTGCCACAGTAGAACTCTGTTTCCAGAGGGGAGAGCTTTGTCCCAAATTGCTGGGGGTTTTGCAGCTATTAGGAAGGCACCATCTCTATAGTCCCCACACGCTCTGGCTCACTAGTCACACACCCCAGGACCACCACCCAAGATCACAATCCAGATCCAGGCAGGTTAAAGCAAGAGTGATTACCCTTTAAATGGTCGCTTGGCCCCCCCTAAGATCTGCAGGCTGAGAGCTCTGAAGCAGCCATGTGGAGGTGATTAAACAGCTGCTGGGCCTCTGCTGCTTCTCGCTCTGGGGGCAGAGGCCAGACCCGCCTCCATCCCCCCAGTTCTAACAGAGTTCTACACCAACATTTTACTTTGTCTTTGGCATTTATGGGTTAATATTTCTGGAACCTGCCACAGCTGCTGGTGATCCACTCTCCCAAAGTCTGCTGCAGCCACTGCTGGTCACAGCCATCCTGGGGCTACAACCATGGGCTCAGCTGAGCTACCAGTGCCCTGCAATGGACCCTTCCTGCCAGCTTGTCAGGCTGCCTTCAGTGGGAGATTTGTTTCTCTCTGTAAACTTTGTGGGTTCTGTAGCTCTAAAGTTTGTTTAGAGTCACATTTTATCGGTATTTGAGGTGGTTTTGGGGGGAGTTTACAGAGTTTTCCTGCTTCTATGCCGCCATCTGGGCTCTGCCTCCTGATCCTTTCTTGATAATCGTCTTTGACTAGCTTGGAAAATCCTTTTAGAAACTGAAGGTGTTTGTGTACAGTGATAGTAATAGAATTTGAACCCCACAATGAGATGAACTTATTGATATGACCAGAGGGGGCTGAACTAGGAGGAGCTAGTGCCATGGATAGAGAGAGAGGCCCAAGCAGAGAGAGACCAGAACTTCTGGGAACCAGCATCTTGAGGCTGCTGCTGTTACTGCTGGTGAGAGAGAAATTAGAACTGAGAAAGCATGACTATGGTGCCAGTATTTGGTATGTCTGTTTTGATGTCACTTTTTCAGATTCATCTGCTGATGGAGGACGTTGCTATTGTTGCAGAAGCCTTGGTACCTTGCTGTTGGTTCAGAAGCCCTGAAAGAGGATTTTCTTGTTGTATGTTTACAGAAATCTCGGAGGAGGGTCTTCTTGATGTTTTCAAGGGTCCTGGGACTATACTGATGATTTGTGCTAATTCCTCAGACCTTGTTATTGGGTCCAGGTTGATTTCACAGGCAGAGAGTGAATTGATGAGGATGCTGGCAATGTGTAACTATGTTGTGTCTTTGTTAAGCCTTGTCTTCCCAGGAACAGAAACTTCTGAGAACTTGCCTCAGGTCAAGACGAAGTATTGGATATTGAATACTGTGATGATATTGTACCCTAGTTGTGACCTAGGGGTAGATGGCCTTTGTGTTTTTTGACTGACCAAATGAATATACTTTGTTTATGATTGGAAACTAATCTACAGTTGAGACTATCCAGGGGTGGAGTACTTTGACTTTTATATTTTGTGATTGACCTGAAAACTTACTAAATGATTGAGTTACCCTATATTTTGATTTGTCTCTTTTCTGTGAATGTTTTGCCTTAATCTGTTACTGAATAAATGGAAAGTTATTATGCTCATAATCAGAACATGGAAGTTGCTTGTGCATGGGTTTACATCTACGTATCCAAGATGGGTAGGAATAGTAAAGATTAGGGGGAAATGTTATCTCTATAAAGCCTTATTACTTTCTAGTGGAGAAGGGCTTAATGTTTCTTTATATTAGGATAGTCTATATGTATAATGTATTACACAGAGTATGTTTCCACCCTTTTTTATCTTTCTTCCATCTTCAGTATGAAGCCTGGCTATCTGTACTTAAAACTAAACACAAAATGAACTTCACTTTACAAAGTGTTCAGTAAATATTTTGGGTGAATGAAAGCACATTGTCTTATCTGTACATGTATTATGTTTCCTTATATGTGAATGTTTTATTTAATAGTAAAATTACTACATCATTCACAAACATAAAGAAGCAAAAAAACAGTGGTTATATTTTTTAATTAAACTGGCTTGACTACCTTTCTTTTGTATCTCCATAATTCCTCTGTCTTTTTCAGATACAGAGAATTACAACTAAGTTCAGAAAGCAAAGTGGCTGAATTTCTCCACCAAAGTAAATTAAAATCTTTTGAAAGTGAACGTGCTCAACTTCTACAAGAAGAAACAGCAAGAAACCTCACGCAGTGTCAATTGGAATGTGACAAATATCAGAAAAAATTGGAGGCAAGTACATTTCATGTACATTTTCTTTTGGATAAGATGTAAGGGTATCATTTACAATCAATCTGTTATCACAAATCATTAACAGTGATTTAAAATTAATGTTTCAAATCTACATTAATTCAGACTACAATATATAATTTATGGCAAATAAGATGACTTGAAGTAATATTTACAAACTGTATAATAAAGCTAGTTTCCTAAGAAAATTATTGGTGTAAACCATATTGTAGAGTTTCTCTAGTTAAGAAAATTATTTTAAAGGTTTTTTAAAGGCACCTCTTTTCATATAAAGTGCTATTTACAATTTACTTTTTTTTTTTTTTTTGCTTTTTGGAGGGCAATTGGGGCTTTTTAAGTGACTTTCCCATGGTTACACAGCTAGTTTTTGTGTTAAGCATCTGAGGCTGGATTTGAACTTAGGACCTCCTGACTCCAGGGCCGGTGCTCTATTCACTGCACCACCTAGCTGCCCCTTACAATTTACTTTTAACTCATTATAAAAGCACATCCAATAGTATGGTAATTTTAATAGATAACATATTTAGAAGGCTTATCATTGAGGCTTGGTATTATCATTATTAGAGTCATACAGACATCTCATTTAGCCTCCTGAACATACTCACAAGTCAAGATGTCAGGGATTGTCATTCCTGTTTTACCGATGAGTAAACTGATTTTCTCATAAGTTAAAGGATTTGCCTAGTTTCATGTGCCACATAAGTAGCAAAACACTCTGCGAACAAATTTGGTTATGATAGTTTTTATACTTACTTGTTTAAAAGAATATTACTTAAATAAAGCTTTTTAAAGTAATTTAAACTGTTAAGTAATTAAGACTAATTTTCCCTTCAGTAAATCCAGATTAATAATTAAAATTGCTTAACTGGCTTCTTTTTCCAAGTATTTCATACTTTTTCTGATTGGACTGCCTCAAAATTACATTAAGTGGGTAAATTGTTAATCCGCAGCCTTTGTTTCCTCATTTGTCATTTAATCAAACAACAGACATTTATTAAAGGCCATCTATATGCCACATACTCTGTATACAAAGACAAAAAAATGAAACAACCCCTCCCATGAAGGAGCTTACATTCTATTTTAGTAGGGGAAAAAAAATCTTTCTAGCTATCTATCTAGCTATATATGTGTGTGTCTGTGTCTGTGTGTGACTGTGTATGTATATAAGTACATATATTGTATGTGTGCATACATATGTGTTCATACCTATGTGTGTACATAAACAAGATAGCAAGATATAAGATAGCTAGAGAGTGACCAAAACACCTGCCTGTCCCACCTCACAAGGTTATTGTAAGGGTTAAATAAAAGAATTCATATGAAAATAATGTGAAAACCATCAAATGTTCTACAAATTAAGCATGCATATTTGCCCTTTGTAGAAAATGTTCTGGAGTATATATAATGACCAAAATATTTATGTAATCCAGTAAAGTATATCTATTAGTTAACACCAGCTGTGCAACAGAAATATATAATCACCTATATGATATAATTTGAAGGTACCAAGAAGTTCCATCTCTCCACCTACACATTCCAAGCTGAACCCATCTTTCCTCAAAAACTTTCTCCTTCTCTCATGGTGAAACAAGACAACTTAATTTTATCCTTCTCTCTGCCTTAGACTCTATATCCAGCATTTAAGTGTTGTCACTTCTTTCTACAGTATCTGTCACATTAATTCCTTTCTGTCCATCGTGTCACTACCGTAGTTCAGGCTTCATTACTCCTACCTGGCCTTTAACTGTCTCCCTTCAGTCTCTGTTTTCTACAATTCATCCTAAGTAAAGCTGCCAAAATAATCATTCTAATGAATAGGTCTAATCTTGTCACTCTGTGCCTAAAAATATTTAGTGGTAACCCATAGGATAAAATACATATTCCTCAATGTGGCACACAATCATTACCTTTCTAGCCTTATTTCACACTATTCCCCTTTCAGGTACTCTGTGTTCCACTCACTAGACTGCTAGCTGTCCCTTGAGCTAAACATCTTATACATTTATTTGCATCTGCCTGGAACACATATCCATCTATTGACATATTTTCCTTCCTTTAAGGTCTAACTCTGGTACCACTTCCTTTCTGAAATTTTTCCTAATCCTCCTAAGTAAAAGCTCTCTCTCTCTGTCTACAAGGTACTACACAGCATTTGTTCTCAATCTCTCTTTTGTTCTTATCATTGTCTATCTTATACAATTCTTATTTCTGTATATGTATTATGCTGGAGCAGCTAGATAGTACAGTGGTTAGAGTGTAGGGCCTAGAGTCAGAAAGACATAAATTCAAATCTGACCAAAGACACTTAATAACTGTGTCACCCTGGGCAAGTCACTTAACTGTTTGCCTCAGATTCCTCATCTGTAGAAATGAGCTGAAGGAAGCAGCAAACCACATGAATATCCCAAAAGGGGTCACAAAGAGTCAGATATGACCCAAAACAACTAAATGGGGCAGCTAGGTGGCACAGTGAATAGAGCACCAGCCCTGGAGTCAGGAGGACCTGAGTTCAAATTCTGCCTCAGACACTTGACCCTTACTTTCTGTGTGACCTTGAGCAAGTCACTTAACCCTAACTGCCTTGCCTTCCTCCTTCCAAAAAAAAAACCACCTGAACAACAGATTATTGCCATTAGTTTATAAATTTCCTGCCGAAAGGGATTATCATATTTCTATTCCTCGTATTCTCAATGCTTATTTTAGATTGAGTACTTGGTAAGTATTCTCTTTTTTCCCTCTTTACATATGTGTGTGCGTACACACACACACACACACACACACACATTTTCACATTAGTCATGAAGTAAAGAAGAGTTAGAACTAATAGGAGGAACCACAAGAACGAAGAAACAAAACCGAACAACAGAAGAAAAGGAGAGTAAACAGTATGCTTCCATCTGCATTCCTACTCTAATGCTATCCAGACTCTGGGTCTGGGTAGCATTTTCCATTGTGAGTCTCTTGTAGTTATCTTATTATATCCTTGCATTGCTCAGAAGAGCTAAGTCTATCAAAGGCAGTCATCACTCAGTGTGGCTATGATTGTGTACAAGGTTCTGGTTCTGCTCCTTTCACTTGGCATCAGTTTACATAAGTCTTTCCAGGTTTTTCTAAAATCTGCCTGCTCATCATTTCCTGTAGTACAATAGTATTCCATTATACTCTTATACCAGAACTTGTTCATCCATTTCCCAATTGATGGACATTCTCTCAATTTCTAATTCTTTGCTACAACAAAAAGAGCTGCTATAAATATTTTTGTACATATGGATCCTTTTCCCGTTTTTATGATCTCTTTAGGATACAGATCTAAAAGTGGTATTGCTGAGTCAGAGTATGCACAATTTTATATCCTTTTGGGCATAGTTCCAAATTGTTCTCCAGAATGGCTGGATCGGTTCACAACTCCACCAACAACACACTAGTGTTCCAGTTTTCCCACATCTTCTCCAACATTTATCATTTTCCTTTTTTGTCATGTTAGCCAATCTGATAGGTGTGATATGGTACCTCAGAGTCATTTTGATTTGCATTTCTCTGATTAGTAGTGATTTAGAGCATTTTTCATATGATTATAGATATCTTTAATTTCCTCCTGAAAACTGCCTATTCATATCCTTTGACCATTTATCAATTGGGGAATGACTTGTATTCTTATAAATTTGACTCAGTTCTCTGTATAGTTGAGAAATGAGGCCTTTATCAGAGTCACTGGCTATAAAAATTGTTTCCCAGCTTTCTTCTTCCCTTCTAATCTTGGTTTCATTGTCTTTGTGCAAAAACTTTTGGATTTAATGTAATCAGAATCCTCTATTTTGCATTTCATAATGGTCTCTATCTCTTGTTTGATCATAAATTCTTCTTTTCCATAGATCTGACAGATAAACTCTTCCTTGTTCTCCTACTTTGCTTATAGTGTCAGCCTTTATGTCTAAATCATGTACCCATTTTGACTTTATCTTAGTATAGGGTAGAAGATGTTGATCTGTACCCAGTTTCTGCCATACAATTTTCCGTTTTACCTAGCAAGTTTTGTTAAATAGTGAATTCTTATCCCAGAAGCTAGAGTCTTTGGATTTATCAAATAGTAGATTACTATAGTCATTGACTACTGTGTCTTGTGTACCTAACCAATTCCACTGATCCACCACTCTATTTCTTAGCCAGTATCAAGTAGTTTTCAACCACTGCGTCCCTCAGTCTGTCCTCCTTTCTTTCAGCTCTCTCCCTTTTCTTCCCCTTTACCCTTACTACTTCTTCACTCCCTTCTTCCCACCCCACCCCCTACCTATCTCTCCTTTCCCTTCCTACTCCCTATAGGGTACGTTAGATTTCTGTACCTGAGTATATTATTACCTCTTTGAGCCAAATCTGATGAGAGTAAGATTCAAATAATGCTTATCTCCCTACCTTCTTTCCCTGTAGTGTAATAAGTTTTTGTGCCTTTTCATGTGATATAATTTACCCTTGTCTGCCTCCTTTTCTCTTCTCCCAGTAAAATTGCTTTTCATCACCTAATTTGAATTTTTATCATCATATCAAAGTCAACTTATACCCACACCCTCTGTCTGTATACCTCTTTTAAATGTCATAATAACAATACAGATCTCAAGAGTTACAAGTGTCATCTTCCCTTGTAGGGCTGTAAACAGTTTGACCTTATTAACATGGGTTTTTTTCTTTCCTATTTACCTTTTTATACCCCTCTTGAGTCTTATATTTGAAGATCAAATTTTCTGTTGAGCTCTGATCTTTTCATCAGGAAGGTTTGGAAGTCTCCTATTTCATTGAATGTCCATCTCCTCCCCTGAAAGATTATGATCACTTTTGCTGGGTAGTTGATCTTTGGTTGTAATCCCAGCTCCTTTGCCTTATGGAATATTATATTCCACACCCTCTGATCTTTTAATGTAGGAGCTGCAAGGTCCTATGTAATCCTGACTGGTTTCATGATACTTAAATTATTTCTTTCTGACAGCTTTTGCAGTATTTTCTCTGATCTGGCAATTTTGGAATTTAGCTACAATATTCCTTGGCGTTTTCAATTTGGGATCTCTTTTTTAGGAGATGATTGGTGGATTCTTTCAATTACTATTTTTTCTTCTGGTTCTAGGACCTTGGGGCAATTTTCCTTAATGATTTACATCATTAAGTTTTCCTTAATGATTTCCTGAAAGATGCTGTCCAGGCTCTTTTTTTAATCATGGTTTTCAGGTAGACCAATAATTTTTAAATTGTCTCTCCTGGATCTATTTTCCAGTGAAGTATTTTATGTTTTCTTCTATTTTTGCATTCTTTTGTTTCTGTTTGACTGATTCTTGATATCTCATAGAGTCATCAGCTTCCTATAATGGGAATATAAATTTTTAAGATCTTCACTGCCCCTAGGCTAAAGTGCACCTGGAGCCTGGGGTGGGAGGCTTGTTTTTCAGTAGATACTTTTTGATTGGGCAGTGAGTCAATAAGGTTGTTACATTCTCTGAGCCAGGAGAAGGCTATGTAAGCCCTGATGTGTAGCTTTGTTTTGGGGCTCACTTTGAGAAGTGTTCTGTGATTTGATCTGGATTCTGGGAAGCCGTCGTTGAGAGCCCCCGCTCAGCTTTGAAAAACCTAGATATTGATTTGGTATGGATGTAATGGTTGGACATTTTGGAAACTGTTTATTTGATCTGTTCCTCTGTCTTGATAATTCTGTCTGTATACTCTGAAGTTCGGGGTGCTGACCTTTTTCCCCTGAACTAGGTGAATGATGCATATCTGACTGATTAAAGTAAGCTTGTTAACCCATTTTGAGTTGCTTTCCTTTATCAAAGCAGATCCAAGAACCTGTGTTGGCAGACACCCTGGGAATGCTGGGGTGCTTGCTGCTATACTTCCATGTGCCCCAATTCTAATTTTTAACAAATTGTTTTCTTCTATTAGATTTAATACCACCTTTTTAATTTGGTCCATTTTACTTTTTTTTTTTTTTTGCTTTTTAGAGGGCAATTGGGGTTAAGTGACTACCCAAAGTCACACAGCTATTAAGTATGTCAAGTGTCTGAGGCCGGATTTGAACTCCCATTTGGATGGGAGTACTAAGGGAAAGAGGAGAGTCAAAGGTAACTTTTCCTAGTTGCATGTTCATAGGAGAAAGAATAGGTTTTGAGGAAAAGGATGAGGTAAGTAGTTTTTTAAAAGTATCCTTTTAGTTTAATTTAATCCTCCTGATTCCAGGGCCAGTGCTCTATTCACTGTGCCACCTAGCTGCCCCTTCATTTTACTTTTTAAGGAGTTTTTCTCGTCAGTGAGTTTTTGTGCTTCTTTTTCCATTTGGTCATTCTATTTTTTAAGGACTTGTGTTCTTTGGTGTACTCGTTTTCCATTTGGTCAGTTGTATTTTTTTTTTTAAAGACTTGTTTTCTACAGTCAGTTTTTGTCCTTCCTTTCCAAGCTATTGACTCTGTTTTGCATACCTCTCATTTCTTTTCCCAGTTTTTCTTCTATGTCTGTTATTTGACTTTTAAAATCCTTCTTAAGCTCTTCCAAAAAGTCTTTTGGGACTCGAGACCAGTTCATCTTCCCCTTTGAGGTTTTGAATGTAGATATATAAACAATGTTGTCTTCTGAATTTGTGCCTTGATCTTCCCTGTAACTATAATAAGAACCTGTGGTCATTATCCGTTTCTGCTTTTTGTTTATGGTGTTTGCCTGTTTCCTGGCTTTTAAAGTTTCACTCCTGCTGAAGCACAGGGGGTACTGACCCAAGGTTCTTGTGCTGGAAGCCCAGACCCTGGTCACTGGCTTTGTGTACTGGGGCTGGCAGATGCTGGCAGCTAGAGGCTGTAGGGGTCTGGCAACTTTCCTGGTGCTGACCTGAGGTCAATAACAGTGAAACTCTAGGGGTTTGGGTGGGAAGTCTGGACTCTGGTGGATGCCTGCTCACCCAAGCTTCTTTAAAGCACTCAAATGTTTGGTTGCTAGAGGATGTCTGCCAGCCTGGAACTATGCCTCCTGGAGTTGTGCTTCTTGGAATTGTGCTGAAGCATCAGGAGATTTGGCTGCTGGAGAACACTGGTGCACGTGGTGGTTTTCCAAGCTGTTGTCTGCTGGTTCCCCTACCTCTGCTGAGGCACTTGGGGTATTAGTGTGGCGCTCACCTGTTCCATCACTCTGGGGCTCAGGATTTTCCCTGGTTTGCTGAGGTGGGGCTGCCGCTGGCTTGCTGGGATGTCTCCCATCCTGTACTGCTCTCCCTCCCCCAAAGCAAGAAGGGCCTTTCCCATTAATCCCGCAAGCTTCCTAGGCTACAAGATTGCTGCAACCCATCTTTCTGCTGGCTCAGCTATTTCAGGGTTTTTCCTGGGGTGATATCTTCTGGGCTTTCAGAGGTCAGTAACAGAGAGTGAGAGCAACTTATTTTTTACACCACTGGCTTGGCTCCTAAAAGCAGAAATTCTTGGTAAATATATATATTTTTTTAAGCAATGAGGGTTAAGTAACTTGCTCAAGGTTACAAGGCCAGTTATTTCTGGGTGTGGTGCTGAGTGTCTGAGCCCGGGATTCGATCTCCAGGTCATCCCAACACTGGAGCTGGTGCTCTTACTTGCTGAGCCACCTGGCCGTCCCTATTGGTAGCTGACTGGATGGGAGTACTAAGGGAAAGAGGAGAGTCAAAGGTAACTTTTCCTAGTTGCATGTTCATAGGAGAAAGAATAGGTTTTGAGGAAAAGGAGGAGGTAAGTAGTTTTTTAAAAGTATCCTTTTAGTTTAATTTAATTACATATTAAACAGAAAATCTGCTCTTTTCCCCTTATTTAAACAACAAAGTAGGCTTGTTTTTCATAGGATAGATAGGGTTTTTTCCTCTTATTTAACAACAAAGTAGGCTTGTTTTTCATAGGATAGATAGGGTTCTACCCTCTGATGTGGGGGTATGATAGCTGATTTCAAATATTTGAAGACATGGAAGAGGAATTAAACTTCTTCTGCTTGGTCTTGGCAAGCAGAACAAAGAACATTGTGTATATTGCAGAAAAGCAAAATTAAACTTGAATTTTAGGTGTTTGAATAAGGAAGATCTAACTTCTTAAAAGTTGGTGTTATCTTTAAAAAATTGTAAAATGCACTACCTCAGAAGTTACTGAATTCCTTCTTGCTTGAGACATCATACCAATAGAAACACATCTGCATCAAGAAAAGCTTTCAGGAACTAAGGAGGTGCCCATCAGTTGGGGAATGGCTGAACAAAATATGGTGTATCAATGTAATATGCTGAAAGAAATGATAAAGGGGATGAAACCTAGATAAAAACTTCCCAGAGGAACTTGGAAAGACAGAGTAAAGTGTGCAGAGCCAAGGGAATAATTTATAACCACATTATAAAAATGAAAAAAATTTTTAAAGAATTAAGAATTCTGTTCAATGCAGATGATCAACCATGATTCTAGAGGTGCAATGATAAAGAATGTTACCAGTCTCCAGAGGGAGAGTTGATGGACTAAATATGCAAGATGAGACAGTTTTTTAACATGACCAGTATAGGAATAAATTTGTTTTATTCAGCTTTGCATGTTTGTTCAAGAGTAATGTTTTCTTTTTTCTTCAGTTCATTTATTTTTAATTTTCAGCACTTCAATAAGTTTTAAATTTTCTCTCCCTATTTCCCTTCCCCAAGATGGTATGCATATATATATATATACATTCCTATTAAACATATTTTCATATTAGTCATGTTGTATAGAAGAATTATAACAAATGGGAGAAATTGTGAGAAAGAAAAATAAAATAGAACAAAAAAGAAAATAGTCTGCTTTCCTCTGCATTTAGACTCCATAGTATTTTCTCTGCATGTGGTTGGCATTTTCTCCATCATGAGTCCTTTGGAATTGTTTCAGGTATTTGCATTGCTGAGAAGGGCAAAGTCTATCAAAATCAGTCATCACACACTGTGGCTGTTTCTGTGTACAATGTTCTCCTAGTTCTGCTCACTTCACTCAGTATCAGTTCATATAAATCTTTGCAGGTTTTTCTGAAGTCCGCCTGTTCATCATTTCTTATAGCACAATAGTATTCTATTACATTAATATACCACAACTTGTTCAGCCATTCCCCAATTAATGGGCATCCTTTCAATTTCTAGTTCTTGGCCACCACAAAAAGGGGTGCTATAGGTATTTTTGTACAGGTGCACCCTTTTCCCATTTTTATGATTTCTTTGTGGTATAGTCTTAGAGGGGTCAAAGGGTATGAACATTTTTATAGCCCTTTGGGCATTGTTCCAAATTGTTCTCCAGAATTGTTGGTCCAGCTCACAGCTCCAGAAAAATGAATGTGTTCCAACCTTCCCACATCTTCTCCAACATTTATCAAGTAATATTTTTTTATTTATTCCTCTACCCCAAAGGGTAGAAAAGGAGGAAGATAAAATAAATGCTTATTAATTGGGAAAAAAAAGTTTAATTTTTTAAAGAGGTCCCTAAGGGTCCCAAACAGTATGGCCAGGATCTCCCCAAACCCCAGAATTATACCTTGTTTTCACTGAATTTTCACAAGCAAATCCTGCCCAAGGATTTTCCGTAGAGTTATTAGGTAGTAGCAGCAGATCCTCTCTTCTTCAAATCTCCCAAACACATAATTTCTCCTATACCACTTTAACAGTAACACAGTAGCTCAGCTGTCTCATTTGGCCTAGTATTCACCCTCCTTTTTACTTCTGATTTGCTTCTAACTCTGACCATGGTGCTTACAGTAGCATTTCTTTTTTTTTTTCTTAAGCAATTGGGGTTAAGTAACTTGCTCAAGGTTACACGGCCAGTTATTTCTGGGTGTGGTGCCAAGTATCTGAGCCTGGATTTGAACCCCAGGTCATCCCAACACTGGAGCTGAGCCACCTGGCCGCCCCTAAGCAATTGGGGTTAAGTAACTTGCTCAAGGTTACACAGCCAGGTGTTTCTGGGTGGGTGCTAAGTGTCTGAGCCCAGATTCGATCCCCAGGTCATCCCGACACTGGAGCCGGTGCTCTTACTCGCTGTGCTACCTGGCTGCCCCTACAGTAGCATTTCTGAAAAACTTATGTAAATATATTGAGGTTTTTATATGTGAAATGGTATCATAAATTCTTTAACTGGCAAGTATTATTTGAAGAAACTCTGTAGTGAGTACTTCCCAGTTTATCTTTTTTACTAAATGTGGAGTTTTTATTTATCATGTTTATTTAAACTGAGATTCACCTGTGTTTTATTTAAACATTAATTTGACCAGCTCATTGAAAAACAAAGAAACTGCTCTCAAGAATATGTATTAATTAAGCAGCTCAGTTTTTTGAAATATCTGATAGCAGAAAATTCCTGCTTCCTATAGTAAATACAACAAAACTTGTATCTAGAAGTTTGAAACTCACCATACTGTGGGTATGGTGAAGAGAGAAGAGTAGTAGATTTGGAATTAGAGGATATAGGCTTAAATCCTAACTTCCATTTAATACCCATGTGACTCTTAACCATCTCCCTTTCTTAGTCTTAATTCTTTCATTCGTAAAAATTAAGGTGTTTGGACTATATTACCTGTATAGTCCTTTCTAGTTCCAAATTTATGATACTTAATTATGATACTACCACCACCATGGTAGATCCTAAAGGTTATAAGACTTGAGGAGCCACAACTAATTTATGTTTGTTTGTTTTGTATTTTATTAGTCTGTAGTGACAGTTAAAGTCCATGAGGTTATTCCTAGTTTGAAAAACAAAATTATCTATCTTGATGAAGTGCTGCATATTTTGCCCTTTATAATGAAAGGGATATGGGTTGATTTTCGTTTAGGGAACCATAGTAGTTGCTGATAAAGAAATGACATGGAATAGTGGTATAGATAGATTAACTGTGACTAAAACAGCAAGATGGATTCCACAAATTACACACAAAAAAAGCTGTCTCATTACTTTAAATCTATTCACTTCAAGTAGAGGTTAGCCTAAAGGATCCTAGGGTCCCTTTGAGATTTAAAATGCCATCATTCTGTGAATTACAGGCAGTTCCTAATTTTGACCATTTTACATTTCAGTGCTTTCTTCACTCCCTTCATCTGTAACTCAGATCTAACTACTCTTACCTACTCATTCAGCAATTTCTACCAGTATCTGGATAGATGAAGGCAATAATGCAAGCAGACATTATATGCAGAGTAAATATTTTACCTTATCAGAATTGGGTTTCGATTTATTCTCCATGATCACATTGGGTCTGAAATCCAGGGACATTATTTTAGCAATTGAATTCCAGAGTACAGACTAAAAAAACTACCCTTAAGTTTAATCTTCAAATGAAATAAAAACTAACCTATCTTTCTGTGACATACGTGTGCTTTGGAAACATAAAATAGTACAGATAAAATCAGAAGTTTGGATCAAGCCTGTATTTAATATTCAAAGGTGTTTAAGATAGAGAGAAATTATTACTTTTTAAGCTATCTGAAGATTGTTTTATTAAGTCCAAACTTTAGTTCCTTTTGGGTATTTTTTTTTTTAGCAATGGGGAGAGGTTCCATTATAAAAACTGTACATCATGTATGTGTCACCAAAAAGTTATTTAATTTTCATAAATTTAATCCTGTTTTTTCATTGGTTCGTATTTACAACTTTAAGGTATATTTTTTTAAATTTCTGATTAATCTTGAATTGATTAGGCTTACTAATATCAGTTTAAATTTTCTCTTGCCCTTACACCTTGTCAAATACTTAAATTACCTACAACCAAACACTTTCACACCCTAAGAAAAACCATTTTTTAGAATAAACTTCCCTTAAAGGAGCTGGTTATTAACTGGAGTCACTGCAAGTGAATTTTTGTGAATCAAATAAACATATCTAGTTTATCTATCTTGTTAACCGATCTGTAAATGTAGATTTTCATATGTTCCTTTTTCATAAATCAAGAAATGCCTTAATATGATTGCTTCACAAAATAGGAGATCTGAATAGATCGCACTTGTGTCAGGCAAGAAACTAGGGAATAAATCCAAAGCTACTTTCATGGCTACAAAATAGAATTCTTGGTCATAGATGCATTCCACACAGTTATTGAGATCCAATTTTTACAAGGCACTGTACTAGGTACCCTTGATAACACAAAGACCAAGAGATAGTAATCCCACATTCCAGGCAACATTTATGTACATAGAGATATTTTCCACTCTCAGGTTTTGTCAGTTGCCAGTCTTGAAGTAAACTGCTATATCAAAAGTTTATCAGATACCATCCTACTAGAAATGAATTTTTCAAATTATGTCTCCAAAATTAATGTTACTTTCAAAAAACAAAACCCTGTTTCACTGAAAACTGAATGAAGCCATTGAGCAGTGACAGAATGCTTTTAAAAATTAAGCATGGACAAAGAATTTTGATCAGAACTTAGAAGTAATTGACTTAAAAAGTTTGCATTATTATGTTGAGATTAATCAATTTGATTGGAAATAGTTACTAAATAAGTTTAATACATTGTATTGATGATCGATATTTTTTAATGAATCGTTCCTTTTTTTTTTTCTTTTTGGAGCGGGGAAGGTAGGATAACTGGGGTTAAGTGACTTGCCCAGCATCACATGGCTAGTTTTTTGTGTTAAGTATCTGAGGCCGAATTTGAACTCAGGTCCTCTTGACTCCAGGGCAGGTGCTCTATTCACTGTGCCATCTAGCCTCCCCTCGTACTTCCTTTTTAAAAGAATCAGCCACTTTTATTAGTTTCTTTTTCCCTTACCTGGTCTTTATTATTATATTTCTAAGCTTAAAAACTTTTTCTATACATTTCATCTATTATGAAAATATTATTTCTTCAAAATTTATAGTATCATAGATTTATTTGAAAATTTTTTTATCCATTCTTTATTTTTAATTTTCAACATTCAGTTCCATAAGATTACAAGTTTCAAATTTTCTTCTCATCTCTCCCGTTCTCCCACCCCAAGATGGCATATAATATGTAAAGAAGAATTAGAACCAATGGGAGAAACCATGGGTAAGAAAAAAAAAAGAGAGAGAGAGAGAGAGCAAATAATAGGCTTCTATCTGCATTCAGACTCCATAGTTCTTTTTCTGGATGTGGACAACATTTTCCATCATGAATCTCTTAGAGTTGTCTTAGATCTTAAGAAGAGATAAGTCTGTCAAAGTTAGTCATTGCACAAGGTGGCTGTTACTGTGTACAATGTTCTTCTTGTTCTGGTCACTTTGCTCAGCATCAGTTCATGTAAGTGTTTGAAAATCTTTTGCTTGCTTAAGACTGTGGCAGGGCTTTAGGTAATAGACACCCAAAGTTCAAGAGAGTTTACTTTAAACACCCTTCCAATAATGATTCAACTCAGCTTTGGAAAGGAATGGCAAGCCAAGGAAAGATTTTGGGAGGAAAGCTAAGTATGCAAGATTATGCCAGTTACTAGAGAAAAGGAGACTTCAGTCCAGTTGGGGCCCCTCTTGTCCCTTCAAGAGGATACTCAGGGCCTCTATCTCTATATCCCCAAATTGCCCTACTTAAGGAAGCCAAGGTAATCTTGCTGCCCAGACTTGAAAGTGTGTGAACAAAGAGGGAAAGCCATAAAGTTAGTAGTAGAAGAATACCCTCATACCTGCCCCCCCCCCAAAATAACTGAAAACACTAAAAATTTCAAGAGAAAACCCTCAGTAAAAAAGCCTAGAGAATAAGCAGATAAGCAAAAAGAGACAATACTAAAGCTAGAAGACAGGATGTATAGTAAATCCTACTAAAGGAAATGCTTATCAACAAAAGGTTGGCCACTAGGAGTTTAATTTGGGAGCCATAGCAATTCATGAAAGAGGTAAAAATATAAAATAATCCTCTGTCATATAAGATTCCTTTTGCTTCCTCAGTGATAGAGGCCAATTGGCAGGAACATATGAAGAGTGTTAGTAATCACATAATTTTGCACTGCAAGCATTCTTTTAATTTTTGGTAATCTTAATGATTGTCTAGCTAACAATTGGCATACCCATATTAACTTTATTGTGAATAAAGCTGGAAGACAAAAAGAAGTTAAAGCTGTAGATGGAAAGAGAGATTCACACTCACCAGAGACAAGAAATTAAAAGAGTTAATGGAATAGGTTTTATCATATGCCCATAAAAACATCATTTGATTAAACACTTGGGCATCTTGCCTTGCAGGGTTCACGAGTATAAAAAAAATCTAAAATGAAGGTAATTACATCATACACCTCTGTTACAAAGGATGAAGAAATGAGAAATTTTATGAAGAACTTACCAAGATTTCCAAACTAAGTAACATATGTGTTGATACTATATGACTAAAATTTTAAAGGTGAACATAGGATAAGACATACAAAACTTATTTTTCAGTGTATTTTGGGAACAATACAAAATTCCAAGGAACTTGTTAACTTAAAACTACTTAAAACCCTCACTTGCTTATTATGAATACTTCCTTTGGGAAGAGATTCTTAAAGTCACTGAATATAGATGTCATTAAAAATGAAATTGACTCTCTTAACCAAAAGAACCAGAAATATCTCATACCTCAAATGATAGATTCAGTTCACTTCAATAAGCATTTATTAAACACCTACTTATTGCTATGCCCTGTGCTAGACACTGAGGATACACAGACAAAAATGAAAAAAGTCCCCACTCTTTAAAGAGCTGAGATCCTTTTGGTGGGAAACAGCATGACACAAATAAGTCAACCTCAATTGAATGCAAAATCAGTACAAAATAATGGGGGAGGGGATGACTAATAACTATGGGGATAAGAAAAGGCCACTCTGAGGTGCCAGCTGAAACTTGAAAGGAGTTCTAAGAGGTGAGGAGAAAAGTGTTTTAGACATGGGAGACAAGCAAAGGGATAGAAATAGTAGAACGTGCATTGTGTACATAGGGAACAACAAGGGAGCTGGTTTTCTGTAAGCATTATATGAAGTCATGTGTAAATTAGCCATGTCGTGAAGAATTTTAAATGTCAAACAAGAAGAGTGTTTATTTTGTCCTCAAAGCAATAAGGGAATCACTGAAGATTCTTAAACAAAAGTGGCAGCAAGCCTTGAGTACCAGAAGTTTCAGTTTCACAGTTGCATGGAAGATGGATTGAAAAAGGGAGAAGTTGGATGAAAGGAGACCAGTTAGGAAGTAGTTGCAATAGTTTGGTTGAGAGCTAATGAGATCTGGATTAGAGTAATTGTAATGTGAATAGGGAGAAGGGAACTAGTGTGGAGGTATCATTGACAAAAGTAAGCAACTAAAGTAATTGAGTATGGGAAGAAGAGGCAAGAAAAATCCCTAGGTTATGAACCTGGTTGACTGAAAAATAACAAAAAATAGCAGCTAAAATCTCATTTGCAAGACTTTATGAAGGACAATTATTTATACACAAAATATCTGAAAGTTAAAATAAATCACTTCTTAAAGCACTTTAAAATTCCAAACTCAATAAATATTAAATAAAATGGGCATCTCCACATATATAGTAGAACAGGTAAAGATGATTAAATATGAAACTGCTTTTCCTTTTAAATTTATAACGACTTCCAGAGGCACTTTTTTCTTCCTTATTTTTTTCTCCATTACATGTAAAAAAAAAAATTAACAATCTTTTTTTTTAGATTTTTGAGTTCCAAATTCTCACTCTGCCTCCTTCCCTCCTCTACCTCCTTGAGAAGGCAGCAAATTCATATAGATTATAAATATGTGGTCATGCAAAACATATTTCCATATTAGACATGTTACAAAAGAAAACAGAGCCCCCCCCAAAAAATAAAGTTTGAAAGTATGCTGTATTCAGACTCCATCAGTTCTTTCTCTAATGATAACATTTTTCATCATAAGTCCTTCGGAATTGTCTTGGATCCTTGTGTTGCTGAGGATAGCTTAGGTCAGTGTACAGTATTGCTGTTATCTCCTGGTTCTGCTTATTCCCCAAGTTTTCTGAGAGCATCCTACTTGTACTTTCTTATAGCATAGTAGTATTCCATCACAATCATATGCCATATATTGTTCAGCCCTTCCCCAATTGATGGGCAATTCCCTCAATGTCCAATTCTTTACCACCACAAAAAGAGCTGCTATAAACACTTTTATATAGAAAAGTCTTTTTCCTTTTTCTTTGATACTTTTGGGATACAGACCTAATAGTGGTGTTGCTGGATCAAAGGATATGCAGTTTTATAGCCAAACTGCTCGCCAAAATAGTTCAATCAGTTTACAACTCTACTAACAATGTGTTAGTATCCTAATTTTTCCATATCCCCTCCAACACTTGGAATATTTTTTTCTTTCATATTAGCCAATCTGATAGGTGTGAGGCAGTAAGAGTTGCTTTAATTTACATTTCTAACAAATAGTGATTTATAGCATTTTTTCATATGACTATAGACAGCTTTGATTTCTTCTTCTGAAAATTGATTGTTCATATCTTTTGACCATTTATCAATTGGGAAATGACTCATTATAAATTTGACTCAGTTCTCTATATATTTGAGAAAGAAACTTTTTATCAGGGAAACTTGCTGTAAATTTGTTTCCTGTCTTTTGCTTTCCTTATGTATTGGTTCCATTTGTGCAAAAACCTTTTAACTTAATGTAATCAAAATTATCCATTTAATATCCCATCATATTCTGTATCTCTTTAACATGCAACTTTCAAAGCTATCCTGTTTGCAGTTCTTTCTGGCCTTTAGTTCTCTTCTGTTTGTTGTTATTGTTTTTTAAATGCTTAAATTACCCTCTTCCTTATTTATTATCCTTTCTTTTCTTTTCTTTTTTAGTTGCTCTGTCCCTCGTCACCCCCTTCCTCTTATTTAGTCTCATAACCCCCACAAAAGAAAAGAAAAACAGATAATAGCTTTTTGTAACAGATGAGGCATGGTCAGGTGAAACAAATTTCTCACATTGGCTTACTAAACACTAATTAAAGAAATAAATAAAGACTAAAAAATATATAGAGGTGGATAATCAATATTCCTAGCTGGGATGCTCTAATATAATAAAATATGGACCTATGGACTTCATACCATACCACCCAAATTATCAGAGCAATACTTGATCAGACAAAACCAGATAAAAATTATAATATGTGTATTTGGAGGAACAAAAGAACTAGAATCTCAAGGAGAACAGTGGGGGAAAAGGTAGGAGTGAAGAAAGGGATAGCTCTCACATGCATTGAGTTACACTATAAAATAATAATCATCAAAACTGTTTGGTACTGGATAGAAAACTGAAATGTTGATATGGCAAAAATTGAACTCAGTAACCTAGTATGTAGTAAACCTGAAAGCATTAATTACTTCTGGAAGATCTTCCTACTTGCCAAGAACAACTGAGAAACATGAAATTCTGTCTTTTACAGTGACAAAATCAATGCAGCTAGGATAAGAAAGGTTGCTGTTATTTGGGAAAATCATCTTTAAATCTAACATCTCTAAGAGCTGATATTCCGAGATATCTGGAAGACTAATACAAATAAGTAGTCACAAGATATAAGCAAATAATTCTCAATGGAGAAATTGTAAGATATTAACCATGTGTAAGATTTCTTCAAAGCACTAATTATAAAGAGAAATGCAAATCAAAGTAATTCTGAGGATTCACCTCACACCTAGCAAATTGGCAGAGATGTTGAAAGATAGGAATACAGTCAATATTAGAGAGCTTTTCAGCAGTCATCAAAACTGCTTGGTACTGGCTGAGGAATAGAGTAGTGGATCAATGGAATAGATTGGGTACACGAGACTCAGCAGCCAATGACTATAGTAATCTACTGTTTGATAAACCCAGAGACCCCAGTTTTTGGGATAAGAATGCACTCTTTGACAAAAACTGCTGGGAAAACTGGAATGTAGTATGGCAGAAATTGGGCATAGACCAATATCTAACACAGTACACCAAAATTATGTCAAAATGGGTGCATGACCTAGGGATAAAGGCTAATACTGTAAGCAGTCTGGGAGAGCAAGGGATAGTTTACCTGTCAGATCTATGGAGAGGGAAAGACTTCATGATGAAACAAGAGTTAGAGAGCATTTAAAATGCAAAATATATAATTTTGATTGCATTAAATTGAAAAGCTTCTGTACAAATAAAGCCAATGTTACCAAGATTAAGAGGGAAGTAGAAAATTGGGAAATAATTTTTAAACCAGTGTCTTTGATAAAGGCCTCATTTCTAAAATATACAAAGAGTTGAGTCAAATCTATAAGAATACAAGCCACTCCCCAATTGATAAATGGTCAAAGGATAGGAACAGGCAGTTCTGAGAAGATGAAATTAAAGATATCTATAAGCATATGAAAAAATGTTCTAAATCACTAGTGATTAGAGAAATACAAATCAAAACAATTTTGAGGTACCACATCTCACCAGCCAGATTGACAAAGATGACAAAACAGGAAACTGATAAATGCTGGAGAGGATGTGGAAAAATTGGAACACTAATGCATTGTTAGTAGAGTTGTGAACCGATCCAGCCATTTGTAATGGAAATGCAAATTTAAAGCTATTCCCTGCCCCTAGGCCCTTTAATAGGTTTAAGAGACTCTGAGAACCTTCCTTGATTTGAAAATATACTCTGCCCCCTAATAGGCTGAATGTGGTCACATGGAGCATGTGGCAGGAGGCATGGTTTTCAGGAATGTCCACACCTTGATGCTATGTGATTGGGCAATGGGTCAAGAGGGTGGTTTACATTCTCGACCCAGGAGAAGGCTATATAATTCCTGATGTGAGGCTGTGCTTTGGGGCTCACTTTTAGAAGTGTTGTGTGATTTGACCAGATGAGACTCTAGGCAGCTGTTGAAAGCCTCCTCTCCCCCCACCCCATTGATGCTTCCCTCTCTGGTAACTGTGTTTTGGTATGGATGTAATGGTTGGACCGTTTGGAGGCCTGTCTGCTTGATATGTTTTCTGTTTTCTTGTAACTTCTACCGTGTTTCCCCGATAATAAGACCTATCCCAAAAATAAGCCCTCCCCTTACTGCGTGAGATTCCTCTAAAAGAAGCCCTCCCCCGAAAATAAGCCCTATTGAGATTGCTACTGTAGTGAAGGTGATCCCCTGTGCTACACGCTACATTACAGTACCCTCTGTATGCACCGTCGTCCCTCCCCCCCCGTGAAACGCACGCCGCACTCCGAGCTGCATCCAATCAGAGCTGCAGCAGTGAGCGCGTCATCCTGTTCTTCCCCGGTGATTTGCTTATTGAATAAAGGTACATTTTTTTGTTCACATTTACCTGCTTATTAAAATTGCTGTCAATGTTCATTAAAATAAGCCTTCCCCTGAAAATAAGCCCTCTGGTGTTTTTCTGTCCAAAAAATATAATAAGACAGTGTCTTATTATCGGGGAAACACGGTATCTGTATACTCTGAAGTTCTGGGTGCTGACTTTCCCCTGAACAAGGTAAATGATATGTTTGATTGATTAAAGTAAGCTTGTTAACCCATTTTGAGTTGCTTTCCTTTAGCAAAGCAGATCCAAGAACCTGTGTTTGCAGCTACCCTGGGGATGCTGGGGTGCTTGCTGCTGCACCATTCTGGAGAGCAATCTGGAACTATGCCCAAAGGACTATAAATAAGTGCATACCCTTTGACCCAGCAATACCACTTCTAGGGCTATATCCCAAAGAGATTAGAGAAGTGGGAGGAGGACCCATATGTACAAAAATATTTATAGCAGCTCTTTTTGTGGTGGGAAAGAATTGGAAATCAAGGGGATGCCCATCAATTGGGGAATGGCTGAACAAGTTGTGGTATATGAATGTAATGGAATACTATTGTGCTATAAGGAATGAGGAACAGAGGGACTTCATAATAACCTGAAGAGACATATAAGCTGATGCTGAGCAAGAAGAGCAGAACCAGGAGAAATCTATACACGATCACAGACACAAAGTGTGTGTGACAACTAACTTCAGTAGACTGGGCTCCTCTCAGCAATGTAAGGTTATAAGACAACTCCAAAAGACTCATGATGGAAAGAGTATCTACATCCAGAGAAAGAGATGTGGAGTCTGAATGCAGATTGAAACAAACTACTTGCTGTGCTTCTTTTTCTTGTTTTGTTTTGTTTCCTCTTTCCCACTGATCATTCCATCAGTTATAATCCTTCTTTATAACCTGACTAATGATTAATGTGAAGATATTTGTAGATCCTGTATTCGAGTGCATGCCACCATGACAGGGGTGGGGGGGAAGGAGAGGGAGGGGGAGAAAATTTGAAACTCAAGGGACTGTGGAACTGAATTTTGTAAACTAAAAGTAAATAAATCAGTTTCATTTAAAAATATATTTAAAAATATACTATAATATAGAGCTTTTAGAAAGACAGACATAAAAATACCCTGTTTGTAGAAATATTGAACTGAGAAGCAGTTTGGAATTATGCTACAGAAGTGACTAAAATATCCATATCATGTGACCCAGAGATCCTGCTCCTAGGCATATTCCCCCAAAGAAGTCAAATTTAGACAGATTCCATGCTCACCAGATTATTTATAGCAGCTCTTTTGGTAGTAGCAACAGACTCCAATCAAAGTAGATTCCAATGTGTTAAGTAACATGTAAACAAATTGTGATACATGAATATAATGGACTATTACTTTGCCATATGAAATGATGAATGAATATGAAAAAGAGAAGTATTAGAAGTAAATGAACTGAAACAAAGTAGAGTAACAAAAACAGAAAACAATGAACACTGACTACAACAAATAAAAGAACAAAAACTATATGCTATATAATTCTAATAACCAAAATCAATACCGAATAAGAGATGAGAAAATACATCTCTCCTATTTGCAAAAGTAAGAAGCCTATTGCACATATTGTTCAGACTTAGGTGATAGATTGGTTGGTTTTGCTGAACTTTTTCTGTTTTATCTTTGATACATGAGGAAAGGTTATGTTTTTCCTTATTCCTTTTTTTTTTTTTTAGAGGGGGAAGGCAGGGCAATTGGGGTTAAGTGAATTGCCCAAGGTCACACAGCTAGTAAGTATTAAGTGTCTGAGGTCAAATTTGAACTCAGGTCTTCCTGACTCCAGGGCTGGTGTTCTATTCACTGGACCACCTAGTCACCCCCGCTAATGTTTTTAAATGAAATTTATTTAGAAACAAAAGATATGAAAATTTTAAAGATTTTAAGCAATATTGGCCCCCCCCAAAAAAAATGAAAAGAAGTTGAAGAGAAAAGCCTTCAGAGAGATCTAAGCTATATTAGACTGAGAAAGTAGAATTGATACACTTTTTTGTTGTTGTTACAGTGTTCTAGTACTGTCAGGGACAATAGAAGAAGCAATCACACTAGGAATATAGCTTCAGTAAATAGGACTCGTAACTTAAGATATTAAGTCAAGAAGTATATACAACTGGACCTAACCCGCATACATACTGGAGGGGAGCAGGAAGGGTTGGGAGGAATGCTTGTTGTAGGTGACTTGATTCTAAAGGTACTCAGGGTTGTTGTTTTTTAAAATTCTGAAATCAGTAAATAAGCATTTCCTTAACAAAGTAGAATAGAAAAAAAAGAGCATTATGTATGAAACTGCAAATCCATTATGTACAACTTGCTTTTCCTTTCAAATATTTAAAGTTATGTAGCTTTTTTTTTTGCCACTCTATTACCCCACCCCCCACCACCACCAATGGCTGACACAAATATGTATATATGCAAATCCATGGTATGTGTTTTTGTATCATTTCTTTCTCTGGATACTGATAGCATCTTTCTTCATAGATCCTCTATAGTTAATTTGAGTATTTACAATAGTCAAAATTACTTGATCACTCAAAATTGTTCTTCAAACAGTATTGCTGTTACTGTATACAGTGTTCTCTTGGCTCTGCTCATTTTGCTCTTTATTTCAAACAAGTCTTGCCATGTTTTTCTAAAATCATCAAGCTCATCATTTCTTATAGCACAGTAGTATTCCATCAGATCATATATCACAATGTTTATCTATTCCCTATTTGATGGACATCCCCACAATTTCCATTTCTTTGCCGCCACAAAGAGAGCTGCTACAAATATTTCAGAATATGTAGGTTTTCCCTTTTATTTCCTAATCATCTTGGGAAACATACCTAATAGTGGTATAGCTTGATCAAAGGCAATTTAATAGCTTCTTGTGCATAATTCCAAATTGCTCTCTAAAATGGTTGGACCAGTTCACAGTTCCACCAGCAATTAATTTTTCATTTCTCCAACATTTGTCACTTGCCTCTTCTATCATTTTAGCCAATCTGATAGGTGTAAAATGTTATCTTGAGGTTGTTTTGATTTGCATTTCTCTCCTTTGATCATTTATCAATTGGAAAATGACTCGTATTCTTATAGATTTGAAAAATTTCTTTATATATTCAAGATATGAGACCTTTATCTGAGAAATTGTCTATAAAATTTTTTTCTCCAGTTTTCTTCTTTCCTTCTGATCTTGGCTACATTGGTTTTATTTGTACAAAATTTTTTTAATTCAATGTAATCAAAATTATCCATTTTTTTACCTCACAATGCTGTCTTGTTTATTCATAAATTGCTTGCCTATTCATAAGTCTTACAAATAATGTGTTCCATGTTCTTAAAATTTTCTTGTAATATTTCCTTTATATCTAAGTCATATATACATTTTGACCTTATCTTACTAAATAGTGTAAGATATTGGCCTGTACCCAATTTCTGCCAGACTGCTTTCCAGCTTTCCCAACACTTTTTACCGAATGATGAATTTTTATCCCAAAAATTTAAGTCTTTATGCTTGTCAAACATGAGGTTATTATAGTCATTTGCTGTTGCAAATCGTATGTCTGCTGTGTTCCACTGATCTACCTTTCTGTTTCTTAGCCAGAACCAGCTAGTTTTGCTAATTACTGCCTTATAATGTAGTTTAAGATCGGTACTGCTAAACCTTCTTACTTTACATTTTTTTATCTATTTCTTTGATATTTGACCTTTAGTTCTTCCAAATGAATTTTGTAATTATATTTTCTAACTCAGTAAAATACTTTTTTTTGTTAATTTAATTGGTATGCATTGAATATGTACATTAATTTAGGTAAACTTGTCATTTTTATTATATTGACTGTGCCAATTCATGAACATTTCATATTTCTCCAGTAATTTAAATCTTGATTTTATTTATATAAAAAGTATTGTTGGTTTTTTTTTTTTATAATTTTGTTCATGTAATTCCTATGTCTGTTTTTGTAGATGTACTCCCAGGTATTTTATGCCATCTAGAGTTATTTTAAATGTCTGTTACTATCTCTTCTTGCAGGATTGGTAACATATGAGAATGCTGATTCTTTATGCGGGTTTACTTTATATCCTGCCACTTTACTAAAATTATTAATTCTTTCACCTAGCCATTTGAGTCTTCAGAATTTTCCAAGTATATCATCATATCATCTGCAAAAACAAATAGTTTTATTACCTCATTGCCCATTCTGATTCCCTCTATTTTTTCTTCTCTTATTGCTATTATGAAGATTTCCAGTACAATATTGAATACTATTGGTGACATAAACATCCTTGTTTCACGCTTGATCTTACTGGAAGTTTTCTAGCTTATCGCTATTACAGATTAATTCTTGCTGATGGTTTTAGGTAAATGCTTCTAGTCAGTTTAAGGAAAAAAATCCATTTATACCTTTGCTTTCAAGTATTTTTAATAGAAATAAGTGTTGTACTTTATCAAAAGTTTTTTCTGCATCTATTGATGTAATTGTATTATATTTATTACTTTTGTTATTGAGCTAGTCAATTATATTAACCGTTTTCCTTCTGTTAAACCAACCCTGCATTCCTGGTATAAATCCCACTTGATCACAGTGTACAATCTTTGTAATATATTGTTGTAATCTAGCAAGAATCTTATTTAATTTTTTTGGATCCATATTCATTAATGAAATTGGCCTGTAATTTTTTTTCTTTGTTTTACTCTTCCTGGTTTAGGTATCAATATCATATTTGCTTCATAAAAGGAGTTTGGTAGGACCCCTTCTTTACATATTATTCCAAATAATTTGTTTAATATTGGAATTAGTTGGTCCTTAAATGTTTGATAAAATTTACTTTTAAATCCATTTAGTCCTGGTACTTTTTTCTTAGGAAGCTCATTTATGCCCTGTTCAACATATTTTTCTAAAATAGTCTGTTTTGGATATTCTGTTTCCTCTTCTGCTAATTTAGGTAGTTTACATTTTTGTAAATATTCTCCCATTTCATTTAAATTGTTCAATTTATTGGCATGTAATTGGGCAAAATAATTCTTTTTAATTGCTTAGTTTTCATCCTCATTATTGGTATATTTACCCTTTTCATTTTTAATACTAATGATTTGGTTTTCTTTTTTTTTAATCATATTAACCAGTGGTTTATCTATTTTATTTGTTTTTCACAAAGCCAGCTGCTAATTTTATTTGTCAATTCAATGGTTTCCTTGTACACAATTTTCTTATCTCACCTTTAATTTTTAAGATTTCCAATTTTGTGTTTAATTGGGGTTTTTTTAGTTTGTGCATTTTCTAGTTTTTAAATTGCAAACCCAGTTCATTGGTCTGCTTTTTATTTTATTGATGTAAGCGTTTAGACATATACATTTTCCTTCTGATTACTGATTTTTCTATATCCCATAGGTTTTGATATGTTATCTCATTGTCATTCTCTTTAATGAAGCTATTGGGTTTTTTTTCTATGATTTGTACTTTAACCCACTAATTCTTTAATTTAAGGTTTAGTTTCCAATTAGTTTTTTATTCTATATTTCCAAGGTCCTTTATTAAATATAATTTTTTCTATTATGATCTGAAAAGGATACACTTAATAGTTCTGCTTTTAACTATAATATTTTATGCACTAATATGTGGTCAGTCTTTGTAAAGGTCCCATGAACTGCTGAGAAGAAGGGATATTTCTTTCTGTTTCCATTCAGTTCTCTAGTTTATATAAAATCATATTAATTTCCTTGACTTCTTTTATGTTTTTGGTTAAATTTATCTACTTCTGTGAAGTCCCCTAATATTATAGTGCTACTGTCTACCAGCCTTCCACCCCTACCTGTTTCCTCTGTATCACTTCTTCCTTCACACCTTATTTGTATGAGATAATTACTCCTATTTACCTTTTCTTACTCAGCTTTATTTTTTAGAATCACCCCATCATACTCAACTAAATCCCAATCTTTCTTCCAAACTATTCAAATAATAATGACAGTTTTAAGAATACTGATAACATTTTCACATATAAAGAAGTAAACAGTTTGACCTTATTGAGTCTCTTACAGTTGGTCTTTAATGTTTACCTTATATTTCTCCTGGATCTTATATGTCAGCTTTTCCATTGATTTCTGGTCTTTTTTGTCACAAATACCTGAAAGGTCTTCAGTTCATTAAATATCCTTTTTTTTTTTATTCAGAATTATACTGAATTTTGCTGGGTAAGTTATTTTTGGTCACAACCCCAGTTTTTTTGCTTTTTGAAATATAATATTCCAAGACATATGGTCTTTTAGTGTGGAAACTACTTTGTCTTGTATAATCCTGATTGTGTCGCCACAGTATTTAAATTGTTTATTTTCTTGTTGTTTGTAGTATTTTTTCCTTAACCTGGGAGCTTTGAAACTTGGCTATGATATTCCTGAAGTGATCATCCTGGGATCCCTTTCAGGTGGTAATAGGTGGTTGTTGTTTTTTTCTATTTCTACTTTCCCCCTTGTTCTAGAATTTTAAGACAATTTTCCTTAATAATTTCTGGTAATATTTTATCAGAATTCTTTTTTAAACTCATAACTTTCAGGTAGTCCAACAGTTCTTATATTTTCTCTACTCCTTCTGTTCTTCATATCATTTGTTTTTCTAATGAGATGCTTCACATTCTCTTCTACTTTTTTTTCATTCTTAAGATTTTTATTCATTATTTTTTTGTGTCTTATAAAGTTATTTGCTCCCCCTTGCCAATTTCTAGTTTGCAAGGAGATATTTTCTTCTATAATTTCATGGGGTTGGGGCAGCTAGGTGGCACAGTGAATAGAGCACCAGCCCTGGAGCCAGGAGCACCTGAGTTCAAATCCCGCCTCAGACACTGACACACTTACTAGCTGTGTGACTTTGTGCAAGTCACTTAATCCCAGTTGCCCTCAAAAAACATAATTTCATGGGTTTCTTTTCTCTAATTGATCAACTCTCTTTTTCATAATTTTTTTTCATTTTCTTGGATTGCTCTTTTTTTTTTTTCCATTTTTCCTCATTCTCTCTTACTTGATTTTTGAAGTCCTTTTTTAAGTTCCTCCAGAAATTCTTTTTGGACTTGTGACCATTTGATAGTTCTCTTTGAAGTAGTAGTAGCTTTTTTTACTTCACTATCTTCCTCTGAATATGAACCCATAATTTTCTTTATCCCTATAAATAGCTGTATGTGGTCAGGTTCTTTCTCCTTTGTTTACTCATTTTTATTTTTTTATTTTGTTTCATTTTATTTTTAGCAACTTATTATTATAATCAGGTGCTAGACCCAAGTTGTGGGGAATGGAACCCCAGTCTTCAGGTTCTTCTCATTGTTATTTTCTGAGATCTGTCCAGGTCCCAACCTTGGGCTATCCTCTCTGCACCTAAACCCTAGTGCATAACCACATTGCACTGCAAATGCTGTTGTTCCCTTGTTCTCCTGAGGCTGCAAACTTCAGCAATCCCTTCAGCTGTCCCTTTTGTCCCTAGAATTGAAACCAGGGACTCCTCTCCTGTAAGTGCCCACAGCCATCAGGATCCCCAGCCCTCTGCTACCACACTCCCTGGGGCATGTGTTCACTCCTTCTCACCCACAGCCACAGCTTGGGACCATGTCTAGTCAGCACAGCTGTGCCTGACATCCTGCAATAAGGGAGAATCCTTCAGTCTTCCCTTGCTCAGCTTCCAACCCCCACACTTTAATGAGAGGAAAATTCCTAAGGCTGAGACCACTTCCCCTCCCTGACAAAGGTAAACACACACCCCCTCCCCATGGCTTGTCGTTTACTGATTCAGCAGTCAGCCTGGAGGTGTTTGCACTTCAGTGTGTCAAACCTCTGCCCCTGGAGATCCAGTCTTTCCTGAGGTCCTCTCAAGTTTTTTTAGGAGGACAACTGGTTTACCCTGACTTTTGTTTATTTTTGCCACTCTACATTCACTTTGAGGTGTCTCGTTTTTGAGGAAAATCTGGAGAGCCTGGAATTTTCTGACCTACTCTACCATCTCCCTGGAATCCTCTGCAAGGAGTTGATATTCAAATTATTTCAAAATGGAAGATTGCAGTAGTATTTAAATATATATATGGCATTTTGACTAAAAGAAGTGATACAGAAAACATTAGGCTCTACTGACCAATATCACTTCTTTCTCATTTCTATAAAATCTGCTTAATAATAGTCTATCTAAACATCGAGGCCATTCTTGATTAAAACAGTAGAAGGATAAGTAGGCTTTCACAAATGTCTTTCTACTATAAGCTATCTTCAGGATCATACAGCTAATTGGTACAGAGAATTTTAGATCCCATTCTATCTACTGTTTGCTATTTGGGGCGGGGTTTGGAGGGGGAAAGGCAGGGAAATTGGGGTTAAGTGACTTGCCCAAGGTCACACAGCTAGTAAGTGTTAAGTGTCTGAGGCTGGATTCGAACTCAGGTCCTCCTGACTCCAGGGCCAGTGCTCTGTTTACTGTGCCATCTAGCTGCCCAATCATTGTTACTTTTTTTTTTTAAGCACTGGATTTGGTAGAACAAAATATAAGCAAAATATAACTTTCCCCAAATAAGATGTTTTCCACATATATTAAAATTATATGAGATTCTGTGACAGATATGATCACAAGGGTATCTTTGTTCAGCGATACAGTTAACATATAAAACAGAGAAAATGTATAGTTTCTAAATATGCACATGAACATCATAGAGAGCTCCTATGCAGTCCAAACAATAAATATTCCGTATGGATGCTGAGGTTGTTCTAATACTTTTATTTACAGATTATATTAATTACATGGAGGCCCAGAACACCAGAAGGCCTCTTTAATGTAATCCAGACCCATTCAAAAGAAATCAGCTTTACTATCCACTTGGATTAACAAGGTAGATGATAAACAGTTAAAGTTGTGAAACTCTCCTCCATATTTTATTTCATTAACTATTTCCCAATTATATGGTTTTTTTTTAATCTTTTAACATTCTTTTTTTTTTTTATTTTGACTTTCAAGTCCTCTCCCTTTCACCCCTCCCCTACCTCTTAAGAAGGCAAACAGTATTATATCAGTTATACATGTGAAGTCATGCAAAGCATGTTTCCATAGTAGCCATATTGAGAAAGAAAACACAGGCAAAATAAAAACCAAGAAAGATAAAGTAAAAAAAGTATGTTTCATTCTGCACCCAAGAGTTTATCAGTTCTCTCTGAAGGGGGATAGCATTTTTCACCATGAGTCCTTTGGAGTTGTCTTGGATCATTGGCTTGATCAGAGTAGCTAAATCTTTCATAATTGATCATCCTTACAATATTAGTCTTTCTAGGTTTTTCTGAAACTATCCTGCTTGCCATTTCTTATAGAATAATAGTAGGGAATAGGCCTCCTAACAGTATCCAATATATTAATAAAAGGATTTGTTCTGTGAAGGTTATATTCCATCAAAGGACTTTTTTTGATTATTATTAATTAATATATTATTAATATTGTTAAGCTGTTCGCTAATAAGTTATTAGTCCCTTTTATGAAAGGACTTGTTCTGTGAAGTTTGGATTCCATCAAAGGGCTGCACTTGAGGACCTAAAGGACCACATGTGGCCTTGAGGCCACAGGTTCCCCACCCTAGATTAGAGACATGCCCATTGGTTCCCTTTTAAGAGGACAAAGGTAACTCTTGACTGTTTTATAATGACTGGGAGCCTGGTGGGTTTGCAGTGACTAAAATTCATGAGAGTGCAGTATTTGTCTGGCAGCCAACTCTCTATGGCTGCCTATAAAAGATTATACTAAAATTTTTTTTCACCTTTTTTCTATTCCAAAAAGAGAAGACTTATGTGTTGTTCAGTCTCTGCACAAGGTCTGATCATGGCTGCTTTGGAGAAAAAGTACATGAAGTTATATGTGTTCACTCATAGCTTATTTGGCACCAGAGAAGAGGTCCTGATGGTGAGCTTTCTTGGTTGAAAAAGATTTTAACAGCCGGTTATGATACAGTTCCTACAGAAGTTCATGGAAGAAGTGGGAGTGTACTTTCACATGTGGCCCAGAAAGTGTGTTTGTGGACAGTGTTTCTGAATCTCAACATACTGTGTAGAGAAAGGGGAATTTTTATTTCCTCTGGCCTTCTGGTGTTCTGGGCCTCCATGTAATTAATATAATCTATAAATATGTAAACTAAAAGTGAACAAATTAATAAAGACCAAAAAAAAAATATATATATATATATGAAATCTGTAAATAAAAGCATTAGAAGAACCTCAGCATCCATACAGAATATTTATTGTTTGTACTGTATAGGAGCTCTCCATTTATTTCCTTCTTTTGGGAAACTTTCTATTAAAGTGCTAAGAACTATTGGTTCCTATCAAAATGTACCCAGATTTCAATTCTTGCTTTTTTTTCCTTTTTAGTTGTGATGCCTGCTTTTTAACATTTTACGTCTTTTCCTTGCCTTTTAGGCTAGCAGCAGTCACTTCTTTGGGTTGTCAGTGTTCCTGCCTCTAGAAGCCCTTTTAATTTGCTATTTCTAACTGTTGTGAGCCAGTATGGTACCAAGTGCAACTGGAACCAGATTAAAATGTAATAGGAAAGGGGCAGCTAGGTGGCTCAGTGAATAGAGGACGGTTCCTGGAGTCAGGAGGACCTGAGTTCAAATCAGGCCTCAGACACTTGACACGCTTACAAGCTGTGTGACTGGGCAAGTCACTAAGTCACTTAACCCCAATTGCCCTCCAAAAAGCAAAAAAAAAAAAAAAAGTAATAGGAAAGAATTTAATAATTTTTTATTTTAATTTTTAATTTTAACAATTATTTAACAAATGAAAAATGAAGTAAAACATAGATGATATTAATTTGTGGTCTATGCATACCCATTATGTGAACATTACCTTGTTCTTAGGAACCCTGTTAGGCAACTAGGTGGTACAGTGGATAGAGCATTAGATCTGGAATCAGGAAGACATGAATTCAGATACTTAGTATCTTGTGATGCTGGGCAAGTCACTTAATCTCTGTTTCAGTTTCATTCTCTATAAAGTGGGGATAATAACACCTACCTCCAGAATTGCAAGGATATAATGAGATATCTATAATAAAGCATTTTGCAAACCTTAAAGTGAGAATATTTGGTGATTTTTCCACAAGTAAGTTCTGGATTGCGGCACAAGGAACAAAAGAGAAGAAATGTACCTTTTGGGTACAGTAACAGTAAACAGACCCAGTCTGTGTGAGTCCAAACTTTTGAGCAGCCCTGGACCTTAGGATACTTAAATATTATATTATTCTGAAAATACAATGATGTTTTGGAAAACTTTCTATTAAAGTGTTAAGAACTATTGGTTTCTATCAAAATGTACCTAGATTTCAATGCTTGCTTTTTTTTTTTAGTTCTGATGCCTGCTTTTTAGCATTTTATGTCTTTTCCTTGCCTTTTAGGCTAGCAGCAGTCACTTCTTTGGGTTGTCAGTGTTCCTGTCTTTAGAAGCCCTTTTAGTTTTCTATTTCTAACTGTTGTGAGCCAGGAAAGTAATAATCAGTCTTATGAGAATTATTTCTAAGATATAAATAAGGTCAGAGTGAGGGTTTAAGGATTCTTTTCTAGGTAAATATTACATGAATTGTAATGCATCGACATTTTGAAACTTGTTTCGTTTATACAAAGGTCTTTTTTAAGGCTTACTTTTTGAATTTGGTTCTTGACTGAGTTCTGCATGATTGAAAGCTTTAGATAAGCAATCCATAGATAAGTGATGAATTCCTGTGCTTTTAGAATTTAAATTTAAAAATTATATTTCTAATCACCAAATAATTTCCAAATATTAAATCCATTTTTATTCAGGTCTGTAAGGTGGTACTTCATAATCATGAAACTTTAATTATTTACCTTAAAATGTAAAACATTCTTTGTATTTCATCTAATACGAAATTATAACAATTGGACTTGTTGCTCCTAAATTCTACAAATGGGGGGAAAACCTATTTTTTACCTTTTTTTCATTATCTTAATATCAACCAATTGTTTTATGTCTTTGTTTTATTTTTTACTTAACTACTAGGTTTTAACTAAAGAATTTTATGGTCTTCAAGCCTCTTCTGAGAAACGCATTTCTGAACTTCAGGCGCAAAATGCTGATCATCAGGCAAGACTAGAGAATTATGAAAAACTAGAAAAAGAACTTGATGAAATAATAATACAGACTGCAGAAAGTAAGTTTTCCTTGGCAATTCAGATAAGAGAGTAGCATTTCCAAAAACAGTTAGCTATAGTTCAGTAAAATGGTCATTGACCATATTTCTAAAGTATCTGTAGTTTTGAATTAATTTATTTGGCCTATTTTTTTTAGAATTTGAGGAATCAAAAAATCTTGTTCTTTGTAGAAGTTATAGCTTTTATATATAACAAATTATTATAATTCATTGAGAGTTTTTTTTTCTTCTTAAAATTTTTACATATATTACAACCACAGACAGGGTTAGAACTAGGCATTGTAGGTAGCCAGCCACCTTAGGTACAGCAAAAGACACTTTTTAATGTTCCTTTTATAAATGCATGTATTTTTTAACTCCAGAAAATTCTATTTTCCATCTCACAGATCTGCTGTTTTTTCAACTGTTTAAAGTATAATTCTTTCTTCAGTAGTGGTTTGTTCTTCATTCTGATCTTGAAAATCAGAATCTGATTCTGATTCACATCTGATCTATCACTAACTTTCTTTAACCTGTTATAAGTTTTTCATTCTTGAGTGTACCTAAAATTTTCTTGATCCTATTTATGTTCTTAGCTGTTGTCACCTATTTGAAGTAATTAGTTGCATAAATGTATTCTCATCATGCCAGAGAAATATTCTTTAATATCCTAAAACTTCTCTTTAGCATCATAGGTGGATTCCTGTTTTTTAAGAATTCTGATACTAAAGGGGATGAGAGGGGGGATGATGGAAGGGAGGGCAGGCTGGGGGGGAGGGAAGTTGGAGGCACCCACTTTTGAAAAGGGAAGGGATCAAAGTAGAGAATAGAACAAGTGGGAAGTAGGATAGGAGGGAGGGAAATATAGTCAGTCTTTTACAATATATCTACTATGTTATTGTTTTGCATTAGCCACATATGTACATCCTATACTGAACTGCTTATCTTCCCAGTAAGGATGGGTGACAAGGGAGGAAGGGAATGAATCTGGAATTCAGAGTTTTAAAATCAAATGTTTAAATATATCTATATACTATTATTAATACTATTTTACATGTAATTGGGAAATAAAATATACAGGCACTGGGGCACGGAGATCCACCATGCCCTACTGGAAAAGTTGAAAGGCGTGTGGGAGAAAATATGGGAGAGAGCAGATTGGAGGAGGGGATATCCTGTGGGACTGCTGTTTTGGGGCAGTGGGTAGGGGGAAAATGGGAAGAAAATTTGTAACTCAAAATCTGGCAGAAATGAATGATGTAAATCAGAAGTTAATAAAGCATTTGAAAAATAAAAAAAAAAAAAGAATTCTGATACTAGAGGTGGCTAGTGAATAGTGAATAGAGCAGGGTCCCTAGAATCAGGGACTGCAAGTTAAAAAGTTATTTCAAATCCAGCCTCAGACACTTAACACAAAAACTAGCCGTGTGACCTTGGGCAAGGTCACTTAAACTCAGTTGCCCTCCAAAAAGAATTCTGATACTTGATTAGTGAACATTTCAGTTAATTGTTTTATCATATTGTAAATTTCAGTCATATACATCCCCAGCATTCATCTTTTCAGACTCATGACTCATATGACTCATTTTCAGAGTCGTAATTGTTTTAATCTGTCCTCATACCATAGTCCCTTACATAGCTTTAGTGATTTTGATAACTGTTCAAAGGACCAATGATCCTATGCATTATTATGTTTTGTATCAACTTACTGCTGGGCTTGTAAATAAGACTTGCAGAATCCTTCAGTTATTCTTTACAATAACAGGTCATACATTTAGACCAAAAGCCCAAGTTCAATCCTGAGTTACTTCAAAAGTTTGAGGAATGCTATCTAGTTAATCATTTCAGCCTAGAATATCCTATATATTTTACCATTCTTCTTTCTGATACATCTGACCACTTTGCTTCTAAAGACTACTAGAGAGTAGAACTACCTATCTGATACCCTTCTATTAAATACTGAAGTGTTTGTATAGAAAAATTTGTATATTTTGCATTTGCTTTTCTGGTGCTTTCTGTACTTGTCAGTTTTCTGATCAAGAAGATAAAGTGTATGCCACTGAACTTCCCTTGAATGCAATTTATATGAGTATGGATCTTATTCTCTTCCATATTCATTGCCATTCCTGCATTTTAAGGCCAGCAAACAGGTTTCTTTTTGATTCAGATAGCTTCCATTCCTTGTGAAGTTTTATCTCTTCTGATTCAATTCAGTAATCATTTCTGAAGCACCTGCTTTGTGTAACAGTGATAAGTACAAGACAAAACAAAGGTTAAAAGGAAAAAACAGTTCCTCCCCTCTTGAACCTCAAACCCTTTGTTATCATTTCATCCACATATGTTTAGAATTTATTCCTCAGCTTATCTCTGAATAGAAAGGTTAACACATAGAGTTTAATGTATATAAAGAATAGCATATACTTAGTTAAGTGTTAGGAATGATATTTGAACAAGCATGACTAATTTACTGTATTAAAAATCCTAAAGTTATATGTCAAGGATAATATAATAAACATTAGGACCTCAGTCATTCCGGATATACCGTGTCTGTTGTAGCAACATAGAGTATTTTGGGAACTATTTATATAACAGTATTTTTCTTAAAAGGTAGTGTATTGATACTATATTAGTATACTCCAAACATTATTTATAGAAACAATACTATTCATTGTTAATTTTAACTGCAAGTTAAAGAATATCAAGGAAAATAATGAACAAAGAAAGAAGAAAGAGTACTTGGCTTTACTAGATCTCAGATTATATCATTTATGTTTTCATTACTATCTGGTACCAAATAGAAAGTTAAATTTATGGAATTATAAGACCTAAAAGCAAATACATCCAATAGTCTAGTGATACAAGAATGCATACCACTAGGAAGGGCATTGTATTTTACAAGAACTGCTAAGAAAACCTAAAAGCACTTTGATGGTATATCACCAGCACAATATTTGCAGCACCAACGGCAACTATGAATATGCCAGTACAGTTCTGAATCACAAAATACAACAGACTCTCCATGTATAAAACAGAAGCAAAATATTTATTCAGACACCAGAAAATCAAATCCCAACACCAGAAAGTCATTTCCATCATAGCAACAAAGAAGTTAATACACCATAGGACAGAAAGGGAACCACACTATCCTTTAGCCTTCCCACAAACAAACACTCAAATCTTCTCCTCCTTCCGGCTCTAACTGTTCTGACTCCCAGCTTCCTGTGGGCTGTGCTCCATTTAGCAAGCTCCTTCTACCACAGGCTCTATGTGATTACATTCAGCCTATTAGGGGGCAGGGAAGATCTTCAGGTTCCCTTAGGCCTGTTAAGGGGTAGGGAAGATCTTCAAATTACCATTACCATTACAGATGGAAATTATGGATAGACTAATATCTATACCATTACCAAAATATATTTCACGCTAATAAATGGTCTTAATATAAAATTCATGCTATAAAAAAAATTGTATCAGCAAAGAATTCACAACTAGACATAAAATATAAAATAGGCTATTTTGTTACATAAAAAAAGATACTGCATCAACAAAATCAATATTGCTAAAGCTAGTCAAAAGCTACAGATTAGGGAAAGTTTTGTATTAAAATCTCATAAAAGTGTAACATCCAAAATATAGAAGGAATTGAAATTTTTAATAAAATTAAGAACCATTCAGCAAAAAGTGATGTCTTTAGTTTTTAAAAGAAACAATAAACTATCAACAGTCATCAGAAAAATTGTTTAAATTTACTAATAATCAGAAAAAAAAAACAAATTAAAACAAGTCTGAGATGCCAGCTTACACATATTGAATTCACAAATATGATCAGTAATGGGAAAAATTATTCTTAATGGGGCTCTGGTAAGTTAGGCTATGCTGAAAAATTACATGAGTAAAGTTACTAAATTGTTCATACTCTTTGACCTAGAGGTCCTACTACTGAGTTTATACCCTAAGAATATTAATGATAGCAAAAAAGACCCTTATGTAAAAAAATAAAAAGCCGTGACACCATAATATGTAATTATAAAAAGCTGGAAATAAAATAGTGTCCAGTGGTGGGAAGATGGCTAAACAAAGTATAGCATGTAAATTTAATGATATGAATATAAAGAATTTAGAGAAACATCAGAAGACTTCTCTGAAGTGATGCAGAATGAATAAAGCAGAGCTAAAAGAACAAAGAAAGATAAAAGAACCCAGGGAGTGACAATACCTCCCAGACTACACAGTCCTTTTCCTAGCCCAGTCTTTGCAGATGTCATCAGTATAGGCACCTCCTATGGAGAAGGGGCCAACCATCCCCACCAATTGCCACACATAGGGCAAGCAAGTCAGCCCAGCTGATGCAGTAAGGCACACTGAGGGAGAGATAGGAGGCAGAGTATATCAAGAAAAGTCAAACCATCAGCTCTACCTTGACCACCATCTCCACTTATAACCTAATGGAGACAACCCATGACCCAAAACCCAAGAGCCTTGGACATAACAATACTTTCTGCCCATTGCCCTCAGCCATCTTTCAGGGAAACAGCCTCTATCGAGATATAGCATAGCACCACTCTTGCTACATGCATCTGTTACACTATGGATGTCTTATTATAGCCATAGCTACTGAAGATGCAGAAAAAGAAGTTCTTGTCACCAGTCCTCAGCACGGTCAAATGGTTCATCATCAGAAACTGACATAGTTTTATCAATGCAAATAACATTGAAAAAGAGATACGAACATTTGCTTTGCCACTTTACCCTAAATATCATAAGACTTTTCCATCTTGACTTGTAGCTAAAACCATCCATATGTGATATTTCTCCCATTAGAATGAATATGAACTCCTACTTTTCATGTATATACCTAGCACTTGGCATAGTGCTTTGCTTCATTCATTCAAATATGATGCACAATGATGACAATAATGTAAAGACAACAAAAAAAGACAATAAAACACAATTTGAGTACATCTATAACCAATAGAATTTATCACAAAATGAGCCCTTATGAAACACTGAATATTGGATTTTCTGGCATTAAAAACACTTTATCTATAAAATCATATTAAAAACTGACCTTCTTAGAGTACCATATGTTGTCCAGTTGTTCAGTCATTTAGGCATGTCCAACTCTTCTTGACCCCATATGGGGTTTTCTTGGCAAAGATACTGGAATGGTTTGCCATTTCTTTCTCTAGTGGATCAAGGCAAATATGGGGTTAAGTGATTTGCCCAGGGTCACACAGCTAGTAAAGTTTGAGACTAGATTTGAACTCATAGTTTCCTTACTCCAATCTCAGCACCATCTACTGAGTCACCTAAGCTGCCCTATTAAATTATTAAATTTAATTTAACTTTAGTCTTAAGTTTCCTTACCCTCTGTGCTAGTATGTTTTTAAAATTAAAAAATGTTCCCTATTCCCGTTGAAAACCAATAGCCACTCAAGATAGATTTTTAACAACCATCTTCCTAGATTTTACCTTGACTTGTCTACAGCAACACATCCTCCCTATGTTTATCAAAGTATCAGTATAAAGAAGCTTATTGTAAATTTCACACATTACATTGCATATGCTGACATTTGGGATATACTTTTATTTTTCCTTTTTTGTTGTGGGTAAACAACAAAAACGCATTTGTTTACTATACCAAGGGTGAAGATTACCATGATAAATCTTTGTATTTTTCTGAGGTCTTTTGATAATCAGAATACTTTTAAAATGTAAAGTGAATGTGAAACCTGTGGCCTAGCTCTTCCTTACATCCCGCCTGCCCCCTACGCTGTGACACTAAGTCCATTCTCTGGGACCTACCCAGAAAAGTTCTTTATCTCTTAAAAAAAAAAAAAAACATAAAAACAAGCAAATATCTGAATCTGCCATGTATTTCTGCATAAGCTTATCACTGTCTCAGCTGTTGTCATCCCTTAGGCTAGGAAAGCTTAACCATATCTCTGACTTCTGACATGTGCTCTGAAATAGAAATAGAAAGGTACAGGGCAACAAGGAATTCAGGGTCTTCCTTCCCTGGCTACCTAGGTAAGCGCATTCAGCCTGTCATATGCTTCTGCTCTAAGTTGCCATTAGCTTCCCCCCAGCAAGACTAGAGGAGCAGAAAATTCCTTCCCACTACCCCTATCATCATGATACTGGAAGAAAGGCGAGAGGCCTGTTATCTCTACACCTGCACAGGAATGGATCTTCCAACAACCATCCAGCCATGGACAAAAGTTCATCTTGAAGACAGCCCTAGTTACTGAATACCAATCACATATTGTCTTGATCCCTTAACAAGTTACCAAATGGACATATCCATGCTTAATAGGGGGAAGAGGGCAGCAGTGCCCCTAATCAGTCTTTCCCTCCTATAGATGGTTTAACTTATTTGAAGAGCATAACTTTAATAAGTTGCCTTGACACACAAGTTGACAATACTCCATTCCATACAACTTTTAGTGAGTTGAGTAATGTTTCTGAGGCTTTCCCAGTGATTTGAATTTATTTTGAAGTTATTAAATGCCAACAGAAGAACACAACCACCAGCTTAAATTGTACAAATTCCTTTCTATTAAAAATTGAGAAGCTACAAAAAAGAAGTGTGACACATACCATCAGTCTTTCTGTTGGGCATTTTTACTTAACTTTTTCAGAGAATGTACCTTATGAATCATTTGGGTATTTGCTGCAATGTATCTATAACGTAAAAAATAAAAAATTCAAATAGTAAATAAATTTATCTAGAAGTCCAAGTCATAATTCTGACATATCACTGGCCTAGAACTGATCTGTCCTCTAAAAATCTTATTATTAAGCAGCTCTTATTTAGGCTTTTCAGGGACCTGTAAGCGTTCTTATAAATAAACTATAAAACCAACCCAATTGCCAAGACCTTTGGGATTCTTATTTTTTACATCAGCCTTATGCTTGCTTTTTTTTTAACTCCTGCAATGTTATGACTTTGACTAAAATCAACACTATATAGAGATTGTATAGATGAACCCAACCAATAGTTGGGGTAATTGCCCATTCCTTCTGCTCAGTAGTTACATTCTTCCCAGTGCTCTTCCAATTCATACAAGATAAAGTTGCATCACAGATTTAGAGCCAGAAGAGACTTCAGAGACCATTTAGTCCAATCCCTGAGATTAAGAAATGAGAAGAGGAGCGGCTAGGTGGTGCAGTGAATAGAGCACTGGCCCTGGAGTCAGGAGGACCCAAGTTCAAATCCAGCCTCAGACATGTACACACACACATGCACATACACACGCACACAAAAACTAGCCTTGTGACCCTAGGCAAGTCACTTAACCCCAATTGCCCTCCAAAAAGCAAAAAAAAAAAGAAAATGAGAAGACACTGAGACCCAGGAAGATTTAGTATTGATTTTTCTTTTGCTTGCCAATAAGTCACTGTACACCCGACAACTGATTCAGAACTAGTTAATTTACTAGTTATTAGTTGATTTGTGTGGTTACTGATTTGTAACCAATCATTACCTATCTATTAAATTATGTAAGTTTAATTTTTTGTGATGTTTTTCAGTATTCATCATGCTTAATGCCCCAGACCATTCTTTTTGAAGAAAATATTCAATGTAGATGTATGAAGCATCTGTGTAGTCTATAAGCCTCTTACCTATTTCCTTTCTTATTCTTTAGCCATGTTTTTCACCATTTTTTTGCTTTCTTTCCCTATGTTGAACTTTTGTATTCAATTGTACTACTTTGCATTTAATTGCAATACTAAGCATTGCAGTATATATTGATTTTACTTGGAGGGACTTAAGAATTCTGCACTGAAACTCTTTATTATCTCAACTCTCTCCAACACATAAGGTCCCATAAACATACTGTTATCTCCATGGTGTTCTTTTTTTAAATACCAATTGTGAGCACAGCAATATGAGATAAACGACTGTCCCAGAAAATTATGTTTCTTCTTCCCTGTGTATATACAATAAAAACCAACTCAGTTAATGCCTTATTTATGCCTTTCTAAGGAAATAAAAATTTTCAATCATACTTCTTTTTAGGTGGGATTTTACTTAGTGTTCTAGTTTCATTTATAATGAAAATATCAAGATTGATGTGATTCATTTACTCCACAATTAAAATAATGCCTGTAGATGACATAAAATCTTTTTAAGTCTTAGTACTCTGCTTTCTCCACGACTCTGCAATCATTACTGAAGCTAGAACTCTCCCAGTCCTTAAGAGCAGTTATAGGACTTTCACAAAAGAACCTGACAGAATAGTAATGTATGCAGAAATAGAATATTTATTACAGTCAGTTTTAACTCAAAAAAGGGAAGGCTGAAGACCTAAAGCAAACCACTGAAGGGACAGGAATATGGGGGAATAGGATCAAGGAGGGAAAGATAAAACCAAGATTCCATTCCCTAAGCTCTCCTTTATTCTTGTTAGTAAGGAATAGGTAGGCTGTATTTACACAAGGATCACAGGTGCCTTCACTTCAGACCATCTCAATAAGGCAGCTGAAGGGCTTGTAGGGCTTGTATTTTATACTTGGTAGGTTCTCAGTTAATTATCGTGACTGCTTTAACCATGTCTCATGTAGCAAAGTATTTTTGGAGGAATAGAATTAAACCAAACCAAGAATAAAAGCTTGGATGATGGAAGTTTTCAGAAAAGGGCCTATGCCATGTTCGTGGCTGAAGCAGTTCTACAGCAAGTGATTCTAATGGTTTGAAAAGTAGCCTCAAGATCCCTTTTTTATATACTTTGAGTGAATCACACAGGACTGTATTTTTCATTGTTTCACAGGTTGCCATAACCAAAGAATTAATCACCCAGGAGTGTGATGAACCTCTTTGTACCTATCTGGGTTGGTTCTTGTAAGGTAGACACAGTCTGTCACTGGGAATGTACTCAAAGCCTTTTCAACCTGGTAGAACCTGCCAGAGTTTATATTGGGATAGTCTTCCTAACTACTTCCTGGGCATGGGGAAGCTTTGTCATAGGACTCTAGGCTCATCAGCAGAGAGACCCCTGTCCAATTACATAATATTAGAGAAACTGTACTTTATCATTATTATTGTTCTTGCTATAAATAATGTTTTATTCAATAAAAAAATAGTACAAATTTGTGGTTAAACACAAAATGAAAACTTTTTCATGGAAAATCTGTATTTTGAAAGTGTATTTTCCTCATAGATTGCTTTTAAGCATTTATTAAATGCCTACCATGTGTAAGCTAGACACTGTGCTAAAGAATGGATTTACAAATACAAAAATGAGACGGTACCTGCCCTCAAGAAGTTTATGTACCAGAATGCTACATTTTCATAAGTAAATATAAGATATGTGCAAAATAACTGCAGTCATTTCACATGAAGGATGCTAAGGATACTTAGAAACATCAGGAAATCCCTATTGAAAGAGGTGAGCTGTGTCTTGAAGGAAGCTGTGAGTTGTAGGAAGCAGTCAAGAGGACATAGAGTATTACCCATGTGAGAGATTATATACAAGGAAAAACAAGGAGGACAATTTGGCTGGAATATACAATGTGTGAGGAGGAAGAATGTGTAAGTAACTTGGATAGATAGGTTGGAATCTGATCGTGAAGGGCTTTCAGTGCCAAAGAGAGGAGTTTGCATTTTCTTCCAGAGGCAACAGGGAACCAAGAAGTCTTCCTAGGCAGGGGAGCTAGTTAGACTTGTGCTTTAAAAATGCTTACAACATCTGTCAGTATGAGTTAGAAGAGGAGAAAGATTAGAGAAACAAATGATGATGTTTCTAGCTCTGAATCTATGATCCTCTCATCCCCAAGACCAGTTAGGAGACTGTCTCAGTAGTCCAGGAGAAAGAAAGGGCCTGAACCTGAGGGCTTGTGTTAATGGGGAGAAAGATGGTCAGATTCCTTTAAAAAGTTTCTCACATTTCACATAACCAGAATATTTGTAGTTATCTTGATTTCAGTGAGAGTCTCATGTGCCTCAGTATATGATTCTTGTGATATTAAAAAAACTGAAGACTTATCTCTCCTGTAAAACTACTTTAAGCTTTTAACCTTGATTTCCTTTCTGTGTTTCAGTAACAAAATCATGCTGATTCAGAGCAATTAGAAGAAAGGAAGTCAGAATTTTAAAACATATGTAATAGAATCATAGAAATTAGAGTGGGAAGACATCTTAGAAATCAATCAGACTGAACACTGCTCCCAGAGCAGGTTCTCTCTCTTCTTTGTCTTTGCTTACACAATTTCCTATGTCTAAAATGTTCTCTCTCTTTGCCTATCAGATTTCTACCCATCATTTAAAAACCAGCTCAAATCTACCTCCTTCTATGAGACTTACTGGATTGCCCTGTCAGTAACAACTTTACTTACCCCTAGAGCTTCACATATTTGTATTTAAATTCTCTAGCACACACATCATGTGTATTGGAATTATCTGTGTCTTGGACCTTCTGTTTTCTTGGACCAGTCTATTTTCTGGACAGATTTCAAGGGTTCCATGAGCTCAGGATGAGAAAAAAATTTACATCTTTATTTTTGCTAAACTGTAACTGAAATTTGCTATTTCCTTCAGCTACAACTTTTTAAAAACAACATTATTCTGAGAATGTATCCAATAGACTTCATCAGACTTCCAAAGGAATCCATGACAAAGAAAAGTTAAGAATAAGAACTCCTGTCTTAGATTATATATAATTCATGACTATCAGAGACAGTATCTTATCTAAAGTTTGTATCTCTCCCAGACTTCCTATAGTAAGTATATAAAGTAGTATATAGTAGTACCAAATACATATACCAAGTATTTAATACATTTTTACTGAATAAATTAATTATATTCAACCTCAAATATCATTTTTAAATATCCTATTTAAAGCAATTATTAGAGGTGCCTATACAATCTCTGCTTAAATACCTCCAAATCTTTTCATTACAGATGTTGACCAACTAAGTCTTCCATCATCCTGTATTTGTGCAGTTGATTTTTGAAAGTGTACAGGTTTATGTTTATTTATGTTAAATTTCAATTTCTTGACTTTATTTCAATGCTCTAAACACAAGATAGCTCTAAACAAGAAGATATTTAATTTGTTCACACAAGTACATATTAAATCCCTGCCATTTGTTAATCATTTTCTTTGTATTCTACTACATTCAGTAATTTAAACAAAGTCATATCCAAGAATTTTGTCCTAATTGTACAGCCTAGTGCTAAGTGCCAAGCACAGTGTCAGGCACATGGTAAATGCTATATAAATTCTAGCTCTTGTTATTATTCATTGAACCCCAGACATATTTATGGGGCACATATAAATTAACAACTAGGGGAAGAGAAAACTAAGGGAAATGATTCCCAGTGGCCACAAAGTAGTTTCAACCCTACTTCAAATTTAATAGCTAGCAAAGTAGTTCTAGATATAGCTCTTAGTTGAACTGCTTCAGAAAATATGTTTGTTTCTAATCAGTGCATTATTATAAATGGATTCTGTTAAAGCAAATATACTCCCTAGCCTGCATAAGCCATGTGTCATTTGAGGAGATGGACCCATTTCTGCATTAAAAAAGGGGGCTTAGACTAAAGACAACAGTATAGTGACACATTTTATTTAAGCCAGACTGAAAATGCAAAAGGTTTTTTACCTGAATCCATAAATAGTAAAGGTAATTCTTGTTCTTTAGTTGTCTTGCCTTTCACAGAGACATTTATACAGCCCATGTGACTCATCTGCCAGCAAAGGGAGAGGTCCAAGTTGCTCCTCCTACAGAACAAGCTCCTCTCCTCAGAAATCATGGGGATGAGAAGGCCTCTCTTCAGGAAACCCAGTGTATCTGCAAATCAGCATACATGAAGTAACAGTGAATAATAGAACAGCCTATAATTATTAAGTCATAAGACATACTGTACAAACACTGAGAGAATTCAGAGGAAGATTGTCTTAATCACTAAAAGCTTTGCTTCTATTGGATGTTGATGACTGCTGACAGATCAGAGTGGTGGTTGTTAAAGGTTGGGATGGCTGTGACTATTTCTTAAAATAATACAGTAATGAAGTTTGCCACATTGATTGACCCTGTCTTTCACTTCAACACTTAAAGGCCATTGTGAGTTTATTAACTGACCTAATTTCAATATTATTGTGTCTAGGAGAATAGGAAGGCCCAAAGAAAAGGAGAAAGAAAGGGTAACGATCAGCCAGGAGCAGGCAGAACAGAAACATTTTATCAGTTAAGTTTACTGTCTTATGTGGGTGTGGTTAATGGTGCCCCAAAACAATTACAACAGTGACATCAAAGATCTCTGATCACAGATCACCATAGCGTATGTAATATTATATAATAATAATGAAAACGTTTGAAATATTGCAAAAATTACCTAAGTGTGTCACAGAGACATGACATGAGCACATGCTATTTGGAAAATGATGCTGATAGACTTGCTTGATACAAAGCTGCCACCAACCTTTAATTTTTAAAAATAAAAGCAGTATCTGTGAAGCACAGTAAAGCAAAGTGTAATAAAATGAGCCATACCTATATAGTTTTTCATTGGATTTCTCACTCATTTGATATGATGTGAATTTCAGGTTTTTGATGGATTACTAAGTCTATGAGAGCTGGGAAACCTTCCTCTTTAAATGACCATATTGACCCGACATCCATCCAGAACAGTTTCTTTTTAAACAGTATATCCATCTTCATCCACTGGCAAAAGATCTTCATTTGCATTCTTTTTCTTACTATTTCCAATCTAAAACCTTCCACCTGACTTTTAAGGCCCAATATTCTGCCCACGCTCAGCTTATTCAGCCTTACTTGTCATCTCTTCCCCACTAATGGCTCTTTCTTGTTGAACTTCATTGCTTAATATTCATTTCTGCTTTTCTTTACTGTTCCTATCTTATGCTCGTCACTTATAGTGCCCTCCACTCTGCCTTTTCTTTATCCAAATGCTGCCAATCCTTCAAGGCCCACATAAACTCCAGCCTTATCCTTGAAACCTTCCATGAAGAAGCCAACCTTTTTCTGAATTCTTTCAGTGTTTGTATTCTGTATTTCATGATTTAGTATTTAATTACATGCTCTATTGTACTACTGTTCAATGTTGTTTCATATGTGTTAGGTATTTTTTTTCCTCCATCACCTTGATTTAAACTCTTTGATTATTGGTATTATATTTTATACTGTTACAGAGAAGACAGAATTTTTTAGTGGCAAGGGCATTCTTAGAATCAAAAGTCCTGGGTTCTCAATCCAGCTTGACACTTGGCTGTGTTTATGGGCAAGTCTCTGGCTCTCTGAGCCTGAGACACCTCATCCAAAAAGGGGGTTTAATGGTACTTTACTACTTTCTTCCCAGGGTTCCTGTGGGGGAAATACTTTCTATTCTGTAAACTGATATATAAATGTAAGTTATTATAATAATTTTAAATCCAACACAAAAGGGAGATGCTTAATAATTAATCATTAAGAAAAGTTTTTGTCTGTTGAAAACATTTTAAATTCTTTGTATTTTCACCATGTCTCTTTATTCACCTTGAATGAACAGCCTCCATAGCACATAACCCAATGTAGCTTTGTTGAGAATCATGCATTACTTAGTAATTCCTGCCATGAGTACAACTGTTAGTGTCTTTAACAGTGTACACTACTCAACAAGCTGGCTTTATGGTCCACAAAATCTTTTCTACATTGAATTTGAAGTGGCATAGTAGCACTCTTTAGCCAGGGGTGGGTTAACTGCAGCCTTGAGGTCACATGTGACCTTCTAGGTCCTTGGGTGAGAGACCTTTTTGACTGAGTCCAGTTTTTACAGAACAAATCCTTTCATTTGAGGACATAGGGCCACATGTGGCCTTGAGGCCTCAGGTTCCCCACCCCTGATTCTAGCCAGTGAAGCTGGAGCAAAATTTTAAACTGTACCGATGCACCTAAAGAATAGAAGAGAACGAAAGCATTCCCTCACACTCCACCCCTTCACTTCAAGAAGATACATAGTAAAGTCCTACATGATCTTGACAAGCATGATCCAAAGTCCCCTTTGGAATATCCCTACTTGGAAAATACTGTCAATTAGACATTACAAAGGCTCCTAAATACTTTTGACATTTTCATTTCCGCATCTTATTTTATGGATGAGAAAACAAAGCAGGAAAATGTGAATTACCGAGGAAAGTCCTATGGGATAGTAGATAGAAAGCCAGCCTTACAGTCATACAGACTATGTTCAAGTCCTATTCCTGACACATTCAAGCTTTGTGACCCTGGTCAAGTTATTTACCCTGTCATTTCAGGCATTTCTCTAAAGCTTACAGATGAATTTCCAGCCTTCATTGGTTGAAGGAGTTTGGCTATCAGTAATTCCCTATACTAATGGAATCATAGGTCTGAACAACCACAAGATTATACCTCAGTAATTAATAGGAAAGTTGAACAAGTCTCACATCAACAAAGAAGTATAAATGATATTTTTCATAATTAATTATAATTCCATAGACAGTATTGCAGATATACAACAAAATATTACCTATAACGAGTTCTAGTTAATGTAACAAATAGCAGTTGTGTAAGACAAGCCAGAAATAAAAATAATATAGAGGTAGTCTCATCCTTTTACTCCAGTAGAATAAGCTATTTGCTTTTTCACAGATTAAATTACCTAGTGTTCATTTGAACAAATAGATAAATGTAATATAGATACTCCAAATAAAGCCAGCAAGTGAAAACTATAATGTTTTCAAACTGAGAGAGAAGGGAGATAAAAATGTAAACTTTAAGAAAACATTTTAAAAGAAAAAAATTTTGATCTGCATACCTGAGTTGTCTCTTTTCTATCTATATATTCATAAAATGTTACTGCTGTTTTTAAAATGCATAGTCATAATCAGTGTATGTTTTGCCAATGTATATATCTTCACATGACTTCTAATAAGTCTTTCCTTATTTCTCTACATTCTTCATATTCACCATTTTTAAAATATAACCCATGTATAGTTATCTAAATTACAAAAGTGAGGCAATCTCTGGTCTCAAGATGTTTATATCCTAGTAGGGAGAGACAACATGTATAAGGAAGGTAACAATAGAAGGGAAGGAAATCTTGGTCTTGGGAGTCACAAAGATTGTTAGTGAAAACAAAGCACAGGTATATCCTTTCAAGCTCATAAACAAGAAAATTCTCCCCTGTTGTAGACCACCCAGCCTCTCATCAGAGACGCATCCAGTATTCTCCACATACTCTTTGATCCAGTGACACTGGATCTTCACTATCCCTCACACAAAACATTCTGTCTCCAGATTTTTCATTTCAAGATCGCTTTAACTGCTTCCTGGAAATTTTGATGTTTCATCATTTTTATTTTACATATTTCTATCATTTGTTCTTTAACTCCCTTATTGTTTATGATTTCACTGTTAAGTCTCCATTTGAGTCTGTCTCTTTTGTTATTTGTTCCTGAAGCAAACTCTATTTTGATTTCAGTATGATCTGTAAAAGATGTTTTGACTTTTTCTGCCTTTTTGCATTTCTTTGCAATATCTCTCTACCTTACATGGTGATTTTGGGTAAAAGGTCAAGGTTGTGCTGAGAAATAATACATATTCTTTTACTGTCCCATTTAAAAGATGCTGTAGTCTTTTAACGCTAGTTTTTCCTAAAATTTGTTCAGTATCATATTTTCCTTTTTTTTTTAATCCTTCAGTTGGACTTACCCAAAACTGATAAAGGAATATTGAAGTTATTTGTGACTATTGTGTTACTATCTATTGTCTTTTTGTTACTCAATTAATGTTTCCTTTGTAATTAGGATGTTAAGGTATTTGGAGAGTTTAAATTAATTACTGATATAGGTTTGTTGTCCATAGTTCCTTTTAACATAATATAGTTTCCTTGTTTATCCCTTTTTATTTTCTGAATGTTTGTTTTTGCTTTTCCAGATAGCATGATCATAACTCCTGCTTTTTGGGATTCACTTGATATGTTATAAATTTTCTCTATCCCTTCAGTTTTATTTTGTGTATATCTTTGTTTATTAAATGTATTTCTTATAAGCAACAGAATGTAGGGTTTTGTTTTCTTATCCAATGTTATTCTTTTTATTATGCTGTATTGTTTAATATCTATTCATATTTAAAGTTAGGAAATTTAGGTTTATATTTTCTTCCATCAGTCTCTAATATTGGGGGGGAGGGGTTTCAAGTTATTGGCTTTCCCCTCTTTTGTGATGTAAACACAGTATTATGTTCCTTCAGTTACATTAATTTTTTTAAGGTGTTCCTGTTCCCACTGGCTCTATTCCACCATCACTGTCTCTCATTTGTACTCCTTTTCCTGTGGGATTTTACATATTAGTACATTTTTCTTTCCTGCTTTTGTCTAATTCAACTCCCTTCATTTTTCCTTTTAATATAGATTCCCCTTTCTTCTCCTCCCCTTCAACTACTCTTCTTCATTTGTGTTTTTTTTATTCATTTTTTTGTGTTCCTTTCCAGAAAGGATTTCCTTCATTCATTTTCCATCTGCTCTAGACCCTCTGATTCATGACCACTCCGATTATCTGGTTTCTCTCTTTTCTCTGCATGCTTCATGTAATCAGATCTTCCAATGTATCCATTCTAGGTTCTCACCTCTAGGCAGTTTCTACCTCTACCTTTTAGAGCTTGCCACATGTATTTTCCTCTTCTTGTCTCTCACTCCTAGAAAAACGTCAGTTCCTGTAGGTAACAGAGATCATTGCCTCATGGTAAGGTCCCTCCCTTACCACATCTCTGGTTATGCTGACCATTGATCTATACACTCCACCAGTTACCTTTTTTCTCATATTTGCCTCAAAGTCTCTTTATTGCGCTTTTCCCTTTCCTTCCTCTTCCTTTCATGTAACTCTCCCATGTGGTAATATAATCCCAGTCTCACAATTCTCATTTCTGTTTTGAACCATTCAGTAGTGGTTCCATGTTCTCACATTCGACAAGGTTCTCTATCTCATCAACTATTGGATCATTTTCCTTTGTTTCATAGTATTTATTAATAGCTGCCTGAACTTACTTAATAGATATGGAGGTTATATTTTCCTTCTGTTAGTATTTTCCTAGTTGATTTATCTGCCTGTGTTCAAGGTCTTTGGGTTTTCTTCTTCCTGAGATCTTTGTTAATTTCATTCTTTTCTCCCTATGTCAGTCACTTTTTGAGTCCCTCCCCTCCACTTGTGTTTTCTACCGAGGATGGATTCAAAGTATCTCTGCCTTCAGTGATTTTTGGCTGGTCAGAACTGGTGCCCTGTCAGTGTTGCACTCTTTCCTCTCAGGCTTAGTGAAGTACTATACACTCCAAGGTCACACAACCAACGCACAGTATGCCGTCCAGTTGTCCTGTCCTGCTCCCTCTTTTCCTTAGTTCTTTGATCTGGTACCAACGTTCAGTGCTGCTGCTACAAACTTGTTTGCTTCAGCACTGACTCTGCTGGTGCTACAGGGTTGTCCATCTTGGCAATAAGAGTTGAGAACACTGCTGGTGCACGGGGCTGTGGCTTCTAGCAAGCTTTTGCTTCTGAGCACCTGACACTGCCTGGCTGTCTGTTGTATCCAAGGAAAATTACTGTAGCCTGGAACCTAGGGTTTGAGGACTGGTTTTGTTGTCTGTGTTGTAATCTTTGGTCTGTTAGTGCATCCTCACTGCCAATAGCATGAGATATGGGGGGGAGGGGTGCTAAATAAGCTCATCGGTTCATGGGTTTTGGGGGGGTAGGATGGAGACTCTCGTTAAACCTTCTTTTGTATTCTAGATGTCCTAGATCAGGGAGACAGCTGAAGTTACTTTATCTTTGGTGTATGGTTACTGTTATGGAAGAGTTTTAGAGGTCATGATGATCAGAAAAAAAATGTCTAGTCCATCATCTTGTTGCTCATATGACCCAGAAGTCAACTAAGACCATTTTCACCGCCCCACATGACAGGAATTCCCTCCTTCCTCATCTCTGCCTCCTGGCTTCCTTCAAATCTTTGCTCAGGCCCACCTTGTACAAGAGGCTTTTCCCAGTGTTCCTTAATGTTAATGTCTTCCCTCTGAAACAACCCTCAGTTCACTCTGTATATACCTTGTTTATGCATATTTGTATGTTGTCTCCCCCATTAGACTGTAAGCTCCGTGAGAACAGGAACTATTTGGTTTTTGCCTTTCACTGTAGCCCCAGTGCTTAGCATACACAGTTCCTAGGGACTTAATAAATGCTAGCTGACTGACTCACTATAGAGCCACTCTATAATTACCATACTGTCTTGTGATTGACATCCCTTCATGCCAGAAGAAAACTCAGCATTGCTAATTTTCCAAGCAGCCTACACCTCTAGTGAGAACCACCTTCCACAAAGACCTTTATATTCACTAGAGACTCTCAGTAGCTCTATCTTGGGGTTGAAAATTCCTCAAGTGGGGAAAGAACTTGTTCATTTGTTTCAGTTGTGTCTTTGGGGTTTTCTTGGCAAAGATGCTAGACTGGTTTGCCATTTCCTTCCCCAGCTCACTTTACAGATCAGGAAACTGAGGCAAAAAGGGTCAAATGACTTGCCTAGGGTCACACAGCCAGTTAGTGTCTGAGTTCAGATTTGAACTCAAAAGGATGAGTCTGCCTGACTCCAGGCATCTTATCCCCCTAGAGGTCACCAAAGTTGTTGTGCGGTTGTTCAGTAGTGTGACTTTTCATGACCACATGGACAATATCATGGTATTCTCATACCATATCTTTTTTTGAATACTATCCATGGGATTTTCTTGGCAAAGATGTTGGAATGTTTTGTCATTTCTTTCTCCTGTAAATCACCTTTTTTCAGAACTCTTCATTATGACCTTTCCATCTCTGGTAACCCTGCATAGCATAGTTCATAGTTTCGTTGAGCTATATAGGTCCCTCTACTACAAGGTAAGGCTCCAGGACTAAAGTATCACCCTAAAATTTTCCAGTCTAGGATTATTCCTCTACATTGTTCACTATACCATATGACCAGCCTGTCTTCTTTTGCTTTCATGCATTTTACTAATGACACCCTTTTTTACTCCTATTCTTTTTCTTCATTTATTATGTGCTGAAGTTATGATTCTATTGTCTTTTGTGTGATACTCATTTTCAGATCTTCAGAATATTTTCCATATTTCACAATTGCATAGAACACTGGTAGAATATTGATATAAAAAAAGATAGATCTTCCTTTTTGGGAGAAGTTTAGTGTCATTAAAGGAGCTCTGAAATTTCCTGAGAGCAAAGGTGCCAAGATGGAGGAGCTACAGTAAAGCAAAAGGCCTTCAAATCCATACCACGTGAGAAACAGTTGACAAGACTGTAAATGTTTAGGCTGCAGAAAAGAAAACTCAGAGAGGACATGATACCCGTCTTCAAGGTCTTGAAAGGCAATGTCATATAGGAGAGGGATTAGACTTTTTCTGTTCAGCCCCTAAAAGTCAGAACTGGGAAGAATGGGTGAAATTTTCAGAGACAGATTTAATTTTGCAATCAGGAGAAATTCATTAACAAGTGGAACAATCCAAAAGTAGAATGGGCTGCCTCACTAGAGGTCTTCAGGCAAAGACCGGATGACCACTTACTGGATGTGTTGTAGCTAGGCATTCTCTTTGGGGGTTAATTTGAACTCCTGGCCATTGAAGTCCCTTATAAGTTGGAAATTCTCAGCTTCTCATTCTGGAATAGAGACTTGACTTGTGTTTAGGACCAAAGGGTAAAATAAAGAACAGTAGATGAAAGTTGCAGAGGCAACTTTTGGAAAGGCTTCCCATCTATTAGAGCTATTCAAAAATAGAATGGCTTCCTTGATAGAGTAATGGGTTTACATATCACTCAGATTTTCAAAAGAAAGCTGTGTGGCCAGTTGTTAGCAGTGTCATAAGAGGGATATAAATTCAGATACAAATTGAATTAGATGACATCTCAGATTCTGTGATACTATTACTTTAGCTTTCTCAACGTGGATTAAACTCCAGCCTTCAGTTTAGTACTAGTTAAGTTCTGAGTCTTACTTGTATTTGTCACAGTACTCAGTGAAAGATCAATCAATTTATATATATATACATATACATATTCTTGGTAAAACAGTAATAGTGTTAACACACTAACATTCTACCTTAATTTATTAGCATTATTGTGTAGACTTTTTCTAAAAGTATTTTGACAATGCTTTCCTTTTTAAAATTTGAGATAGTTGACAAATGTTATAAATTCTCCATAAGTCTATATCAGAAATATTGATTTGTTAGTATAACCAACCCTTAATGTTTTGTATATACTTTGATTAAGCATTTTTAGTTGTGTGACTCAACATACCAAATTACTTTTTAATATTGCTTTCATTTATAAATCTTTTGACTTGAGCACATATGCTTCATTTAACAGGAATAACAAAGCTGAGACATAAATGGATTTGCTTATGTCATATTTTAAATGCTGATGCTAATAAAAATTTAGGGTTATACATTCTATTTCCATATCCGTCTCCTTTGGGAATTTGTAATTTTCTTAATATATGTTGAGGTAATGCTATATTCCCGAAGAAATGGTGAAGATCTCTAAATAAAAATATTTTTCTTATATGAAAGGGACATGTTGGAATGATAATTATATCTTAGCATGCTTTTTACCACGTAAATTGCAATTAAAATCTTTGCCATCATTGAAACAACTGAACTTGCATCTAACTGTGATGTACCATCCCTGTGATACAACTTTTAGCATTTTAAAAATAAACCTAATGCATCCTAGCATGTGCATCCTATCAAGAGGAAGTCCCCATCTACATATGGTAAAAATAGATGAATATTTTTCATGTTTTCTGCATTTCCACATTGTATACCACAGCATTATTACTCCTCACTTTTGTCACACTTTTTAGAAAACTAATGTGCATGTTTTTACTATTTTACAGTTGAAAATGAAGAGGAGGCAGAACGGGTTCTTTTCTCCTATGGTTATGGTGCAAATGTTCCTACAACAGCTAAAAGACGATTACAGCAAAGGTAAATTCAGTGCACATTAGTTTTATTTATTCAGACAAGTTAGTTAAGCATTTATTTATAATTTGTTGAATTTATTGATGATATACATACATTTAAAATTACTAATAAAATAACCCTAAGAAAAAATATACATTTTAACTTTTTATGCATTACTATAATGGATGGTAATCAGTATTTCAGCAACAACAACAGTAATGGACGGTAATCAGTATTTCACAAAGCAGTTATCTCCATTAAAATGTTCCTTGGTACCACTACTAGGGATAATAAAGCCATATAATTGTATTTCTGCCTAATTTCCACATGAATTACTCATGCTTGCATTAGCAACAGAATTTTCAAGTTAAAATGTGGTTCTTGGTGGCGGCCAGGTAGCACAGTGATTAAAGAGCACCGGCCCCAGAGTCAGGATGACCTGGGATCGAATCCGGGCTCAGACACTCAGAACCCACCCAGAAACACCTGGCCGGGTAACCTTGAGCAAGTTATTTAACCCCGATTGCTTTAAAAAAAAATGTGGTTCTTGTAGTTACCGTACTATTGCCACTTTCTCTTTCTTCTCATTTGTCAATTCCGGGTTTGCCTCCTACCATCAACATTCAGTAGCCTCTCCTCCTTTGAAGCATCCATACTATCTACATCTTCCACCCAATTAAAATCCTGGTAGCTGTTGTCTGCAGACTTCTAGTCCCTTTCCATTCTTCCCTCAGTGAGTTAAGTTCCTGTCTTCTCCTCCCTAGATCCTACCCTCATCCTAGGGGACTTCAACATACATACTGATACTTCCTCATACTCCTTAACCCCCTAGGTCCCCAACCTACTTCTTTCCTATGAGCTTTCCTCCACCCCACCACAGCCACACAAAAATGGTCATACCCTTGCTCTGGCCATCACCTACAGATGCGCTGCCTCCACAATCAAGGATTATGAAATTTCCTTATTGGATCACAATCTATTGGCTTTGTATTGCCCTCTCTACCTTCCAGTACCAAACCTTGCTCTTCATCCACACTATGACCTCTGATCCCTCTATTCCTCAGCTTTCTTCCAGGCTATCACTCTTGCACTAGCCACATTCTTATTTCCCCATCATGCTCCTTTGGTAAACCAGTTCAACTCTACATTGTCCTTTTTTCTTTAGTTCATTTCCCCCTTATATCACAGATTTTACCCTGCCCAACTTGGATAACTTCCACTATCATCTACTTTCATTCTCATTCCCACACACATGCTGTTAAAACAAAGGTGGAGAAAGTCACATGACCATTCTGACTGAATCCATTACAAATTTGTGTTACATAACCTTAAGTGAGCCCTCGTTGCTGAAAGGAAGTCCTTCTATACCTCTCTAATTGACTCACTATCACACTCACCACGTTGACTCTTCCAAATCTTTTTATCCCTCTTCAAGAGTTTCATGGCTCTCCCTTCCTCCCCCCCTCTCAGCTGAGAACTTTGCTTCATATTATACTGAAAAAAAAAAAAAAAACCGGGCCATTTGCAGAGCATTCTCTCTTCTATATCTGATATCACTCAGCTGCCTTCTGCCACTATCTTCACCTTTACCCCTGTCTCACACAAACAGGTGGCCCTTCTCCTCGCTAAGGCAAACCCTTCTGCCTGTATAGGTGACCCCATTCCATCTTGTCTCCTCCAGCAGATTGCCTTCTCTCATTTCTTCTCAATCTCTCCATCTCATGGCTTCTTCCCTTCTGCTTACAAACATGCCCATATCTCATTCATCTTCAAAAAAAAAAAAACCTCACTCATCTCTGGAATACACCTCCTGCAATCCAATCCAATAAACATTTATTAAATGCCTGCTATGTGCCAGGTACTGTACTAAGTGCTGGGGATACCATTAGTTAAAAAACCTCTCTACCCTTAAGGAATTTACAGTCTAGGGAGGAAGACAATACACAAAATAAGGCAGAAGGTGGGAGAGAGGTGTACTAGGGGGTATCTGGCATGGTGGCATCTTGTTCTGTGAAGTTGAAACCAGGCAGAGCAGCTAATGCAGAGTGGAATGAGCCTAAAAACCTACTTTCTGCCCTCTACAAAGGAAGGCATCAGAAGGATTTTGGTACTCCACCCTTCAGCCTTCCAGTTAGAGAAGAAGGGAGAGGGAGGTAGTGTCAGTCAAGGTTTGAGTTAGATACATGATAATGAGATTAGAGGAGAAGATTTAATCGGAGGGACGTCTTGATCCATGGAGCTGAAACCTAGCAGAAGAGCAGATGCATCTGATAGTACCACTACCCTGGTGTAAGCTTCCCATCTCCTCACACCTAGACTATTGCAATAGCCCACTAATTGGTGTGCTTGCCAGAAGTTGCTCCCCAGTCCAGTCTGTCCTCCATTTTTCTGCCAGAGTTTTTCTCCTAAAGCACAGGTCTGACCACATTACCACCACCACCACCACCACCACCCCCACTCAGAAAACTCCACTGGCTCCCTTGAAAATCAGATATAAAATCCTTTCTTTGGTGTTCAGAGCCCTTCATAACCTATTACCTTTACTCCTCACCTTTCCAACCTTACAATTTACATTCCCCTACATACTTTTGTATTCAGTGACACTGACCTCCTTACTATTCCTCAAACAAGCCTCTCTTATCTCTTCACTGGGCATTTTCACTGACTGTCTCCCATGCTTGGATTGCACTCCCTCCTCATTTCTGCCTCTTGGCTTTCCTAGATTCTTTAAAATCCTAGCTAAAATCCTATTTTCTATAGGAAGTCTTTCCCAATCTGTCTTAATTCAAGTGCCCTTCTCTCTATTGATTATTTCCTTTGTACATGTTGCTTGAATATTGTCTTCCCTGTTAGACTATGAATTCCTTAGGGGGGGAACTGGTTTTTTGCCCTTCTTTGTAAGTCCAGCATTTAGCACAATGCCTGGCACATAGTAGGTGCTTAATAAAAATTTATTGACTGATTTCTGTATTTTCATACACCTGCCATTATTGACCCAGTAGCATGTAAGTAGACAGAAATTTAGTACACAAATTCTGAAGAAA
>NW_027187324.1:8709268-8731141 GCF_028583685.1 Petaurus breviceps papuanus
ACTCCAGGGGCAGTACACTATTCACTGCACCACCTAGCCACCCCGAGAAATAATTCTTCAGTTAGATATTTGCAACCAATTTTACATAACAAAATGTCCTGTACAAGAACTATTTTCCCTCTAATAGTCTTTTTTTTTTCCTTAAGAACAGAACTTAGTGGGGCAGCTAGGTGGCACAGTGAGTAGAACACCGGCCCTGGAGTCTGGAGGACCTGAGTTCAAATCCGGCCTCAGACACTTAACACAAAAACTAGCCATGTGACCTCGGACAAGTCACTTAACCCCAATTGCCCTCCAAAAAGCAAAAAAAAAAGAATGGAATTTAGTTTTCTATTGTTTACCTTGTGAAGGCAAAGAGTTGACAGTTGAATTTCAATTTTCTATAATTCTTTAGTTTGCCATGACGTAGCAATTATACTTCAATTCCTTTTTTGTTCTGCAACCTTAAACATTTCAGTCTTTTAAGTGAAACTCACCTAAACCTCCAAACCATCCACTAAAGCAAAGTAAGATCCAAAATTTAGGAACAGGAAAGAATTTCCCACTAAATTCTAAGCACTGACTTGTTCAGTGCAGAGAGACTTAAGCATGGTTTTTTCATTTAGATCATGTAGACTGGAAATTCTATCATCACATTTATTCATTTTTTTAAAAATTCAGTTAAAATAAATTAATCAGCCAGCGAATTTTTTTTATTGCGTAGTCGGTCATTATGTTCTGTGCTAGACAAGATAATAACAAATTCATTTGAATGAAGAGGTCTAGAATCTCCATTTGAAACAATAAGAGAAAAAGTAAATCTGAAGAGGGCATATCATTGCCAAATCTCAGACTATTACAAGGCAGTAATTGGAAGGGAACAAGCATTTATTAAGCACCTACTGCTTGCCAGAAACTAATATTATCTCATTCAGTCTACATAGCCCTGGGAGTTTTTTATCCCCATTTTACAGTTGAGGAAAGTAAGGCAGAGGTTGTTATTTGCCTAGGGTCATACAACTAGTAAGCATCTAGAACTGTATTTTAACTGAAGTCTTCTTAGCATCAAACACAGTGCTCTACCCAGTCTGCCATCTAGCTGCCTCATAATCATCAAACTATTTTGGTTAAAATATTAGGCAAGAATGAAATAAGAAGGACCTTTCATAGCTATGGCTAATAAGGTAATTAACCAGATAAGGAATAGAAATTACCATAAAAATTAAGAAATAGTTTCAATTACAAAAAATTAAGAAGATTTTGCATAATAAACATCAGTGAAACTTGAATAAGAAGAGTGTGCTACCATATGGTAAGGTCAGGAAAAGACTCTTATAGGAGTTGGCACATGGGCTATACTTTGAAGGAAGCTAGGAATTCCATAAGGTTATGGTGAGGAGAACCACAAAATCTAATCCACTTGAGCAAAAGCACTGAAGTGGGAGATGAAATGTCATGTACAAGTAACAACTAGCAGACCATTTTAATTGGAACAGAGAATAGAAGAAAAGGCATAATTTGAATTAGTACTGGAAATGTAGAAAGGTGGCATTCTACAGAACTTTCAATGCCCTTCTGAGGAGTTTTTATTTATCCTAGAAATAGTAGTAGACCATTGAAAAATTTTGAGTTGACAGCCAACAGGAAAGCAGTTTGAATTGAATGGTGGAGCTGGAAGCCATGCTAGGGTTTAAGAAGTGAGTAGGGTACTTAGTATCATAAATAGTCAGGTTTCCAAAAAGTCAAGCAACCTGGTGAGCCTTATAGCTCCCAGGGACTTACAGACCTACTTCCTTATACTGCTTGCACTACACACAGACACACAGACACACCACCCCTAGGGTTGAGCCTCCTCTCTTTGCACCTGTTTTTTGCTTTCCAAAGCCATCTTCTCTCTTCTCACATTTACAGGTCAACTTGAAGGGTATAACTCAAGTGTATGAATCAAATGTGAATGTACCAATCCTCCTAACTGTTAAATAAATATAGATATTCAGGAGTAACTTACCACACTCTTCCTAGACACATCCTCTACATTCAGATTACCTGTTAAACATTCCACATAGTTGCAGCACTTAGTTCTAGCAGCATCTTCTTTACTAAAGCTGTCTTTTTACAAAACCCTGAGCAGCTTTTCAAAACCCAGATTTGTATAAGTAGACTACTCACCAGATGACCTTAGAAAATATCAATCTAATAAATTTTCCCTTATATCTTTCTGTTAGACTTATCCAAAACTGAGAGAGGGATATTGAAATCTCCTTCACTATTGTGTTACTGTTTATTGTCTTCTTGTAACTCAGTTACTGTTTCCTTTATGAATTTGGATTCTAAGGTATTTGGAGCATATAAGTTTATTTGCTGATAGTTTGTTGTGGGTTCCTTTTAGCATGATATATTTTCCTTGTTTATCCCTCTTTATTTTTTGAATGTTTTTGCTTTGTCAGTCATATAACATGATTGCAAATCCTACATTTTGGAGTCCATTTGATGCAGTGTTTTTTCCCATACATTTTAGTTTGTTTCTGTTTTTGTTTTTTTAAGCAGCAGATTGTAAGGTTTTGTTTTCTTATCCAATTCTTTTTTGTTTTATTGAATTATTTAATCAATTCACATTTAAAGTTATGAGGAAGGGGAGGGTAGGTGATGCAGTGAGTATGAACACCGGCCCCGGAGTCAGGAGGACCCCGGGATCGGTTCCCACCTCAGATACTTAACACCCACACAAAATAACTGGCCCTGTAACCTTGGGCAAGTTACTTAACCCCAATTGCTTTAAAAATTAAAAAAAAAGTTATGAGAGATAGGTTTTCATTTTCTTTGTTTCTAATGGTTTTATTTTGAGTTATGATTTTTTTCCCTCTTCTGTAAACATAGTATCATATTTTTTCATTTACATAAGTTTAATCATTTTCAAGGTGACTCTATTCCCATAGACTCTATTCCCATCCACTCTCATTTTTTAGCCCTTTCCCTTAAGGGTTTTGATTATTAGTTCTTTTTTCTTTCCTGCTTTTATCTGCTTATTTAATTCTTCTCTGCTTTCTTTCCCCACTCTTAGTCAAGTAGATTCCCTTTTCTTCTCCTCCCCTTCAACTAGTTTTGTTCATTAATCTTTAAAAAAAAAAAATGTACCTATTTGCAGAGGACTTTTCTCTCATTCTCTTCATTATTCGTGCTTTCTGTCTATTCTAGACCCACATTTTCTGGTTCATGAACCTTAATAGAGACTATTCTCTATATTCCTCAGGAATCAAAATATACAACGTAATCTCTTCTACAGCCTCCCTACTAGGCAATTTCTGCCACTGTCTTGTAGAACTTGCCCTGTAGAATCCCCTTTTTCATTTTGCTTCCCCCTCCCCCCCCAGAACAGTCAGTTCTTGTAGATCATAAAGAGGACACGGCTGCAAGGTAGTACCCAAACAAATGTGCATGGCTCTGATTATGCAGCCCACTACTGTTCTGTGCCCGCCCCTGGTTACCTTTTCCCAATTTGCCTTAAAATCTCCTCCCTGGGTCCATGCTTTCTCACTCCCACTCTCCCTTCCCCCGGTGCCATTTGCTGTCCTACTTTCAACCAGAGGAACATTTATCACCAAAGCAAGACCTCCTTCCTTCCCCACCTTTTCAAACCTCTCCCCTCCTCGTCACCACCTCCTCTGTAACTCTTCTCTTCCTAAAAGATCACAGGTGTCACCTTCCCTTCATTGCTAGCCCTCAACATAATATGGGAACATCACAACAGTCTTTTCTATTCCCCTTTTCAGTTTCCCCTCCATGTACCCTCTCATTTTGTAATGTAATCCCCCTGAAAAAAATTTTTGGTTCATCCATAGACAAAGCATTAGCAGGTTCTGTCTATAATATTCCAGACTCTTCAGTATTGCTTCCATTGAATTCCTCCTTCACCCCTGTCTCCTTGTGTAAATTTAGGAAAAAAAAGTCTCTTACTGATCTCTTTACCTTTACTCTGTCAGTCTTGTTGTCCCTGGTGCTGCATGCATTTGCCCCTCCCGCCTTTCTATTGTCTGGGGTATTTAAGAAGCAAATCCTCTCTTCAAATCTGATTTCCATTCTAAGAAACTTTCGAGCATGTCTTTATTATTGAATGTCTATGTTTTTCATTTGTGATTAAGCTCAGATTTGCAGGATTGGTCACCTTGGGCTGCATCCTGAGCTCCATTGCTCTTCAGAACATAATATTCCATTACCTCCTATTTTTTCTGGTGGGTGGAGAATACTCTTGTTTTTTAACTTCCTTTCCTATATTTGAAGATCTTTCTCCTAATCACTAGCAGAAGTTGTTATTTCTGAATTGAATTGTTAAATTTAACCACTATGTATCTTGGCGTCTGAAGCCTTGGGGTATTCCATAGTTCTGAACTAAGATAGTGGCAATAGGAATAGAAAGGATGCAACAGATATGAAAAGCATTTCAGAGGTTAAAATCAATAGCACTGGCAATTAAATTTATGTCTCCCAAAAGAACCTTGACCTGACAGAATCTGAACACTAATTCCAAAAATAAAATAAGAGAACTGCCCAGAATTTATCAATACACAAAAATGAAATACCAGTTGAAAAACTTATGTTATACCCAACTGGATAAATTCAATAGATTGGTAACTTTTCCCCCTGCCTTCAAATTATTCCTTTTTTCCAATCCACCTCACATATCACTTCCAAAGAAATCTTACTAAAATATAGCTTTGTAAATTTTAATATATATACACACTAGTTATTATTAAATCAACAGTCGTCATTTGTAATAGGTTAATTCATCACAAATAGTAGTCTAATTAATTTTTAATTAAGAAATGTTCATAGGAGGAAAAATGCTTCTGTACATAATCAACAGGGTCATTTGAAACTTTTTTATAGCATTATGTAACACCATGCATTCTATAAAGGATAGAAGCAACCACTACAGTAATCAATATATCATAGTAGTGTTATATGGGAATCTCAACACTCTTATTTCAAAATTCTGAGAGTTGGTATGGGGTCTTGGACTGTTGCAAATATAATTCAATGAGTTTTCTTTGAATATTTAATCATAAGAAACTATGATGAAAATTTTAAAGTAGCATAAATGCATTTGCGTGTTTTGGCTGGCATTTCAGCTTGTGAGAATTAAATTTTTTTTTCATTTAATTGGCACAGCGTTCACTTGGCAAGAAGACTACTTCAGTTAGAAAAGCAAAACTCGTTGTTTGTAAAAAACCTGGAACATCAAAAGGAACAAGTAACACAGATTTCACAAGAGGTAAATAATTGAAACAAAAGAAACACATATGAAGAGTCACAGTATTCAGTTCAATCCTTTGTAGACATTTGTTTGTTTTTAAGGCAGTTTTCAAATAAGCGGTTTGTTGTTACAAAATGATCCACGATTTATGAAACTAAATTTATGTTAAAGCTTTATAAAGCAATTTATAGTGTATGGCAAAATGAAGATCAAAAGAGAGATTACTTTACCCAGACTAAATATAAATGCAGGCTAGACAGACAAAGCTTTGATTTCTGAGGAAACCACCTAGTAAAACAAGTTTGGTAGTTGGGATGACATTTTAAGTTTTCAATGAATACTTCATTTTTTATATGGATTTACTTTTTGAAGTATTGTTGGTGATCATTTCTCTAATAACCCACTATATGCTGTACTCTAAGGTGTCAAATCATTGAATTCTTCAGTATGTGGTACATGACTAAATTGGGGCAGCTGGTTGGCACAGTGGGATAGAGTTTGGGCCTGAAGTCAAGAAGATTCATCTTTCTAAGTTCAAATCTGGCCTCAGACAATTACTAGCTATGTGACCCTCGGCTTCATTTCCTCATCTGTAAAATGGAGAAGGAAATGGCAAACCACTCCAGTGTCTTTGAAAAGAAAAGCCCAAATGGGGTCACAAATAGTCAGACATCACTGAAACAGCTTATTTTAATTTACAGGAGAATAATTGATATTTCCCATTTTCCTCAACTTTATGTCATTTAAAGAATAAACACATATTTTACATAGTACTTTTTTATCCTTTTAAAATGTAATCCAAAATATTATTAAATTTTGCATAGTTTTAGTTTAAAATTACAAGTCTTAGTAGGAATAAAAAAAAAAGATGGGGGCAGGTAGGTGGCGCAGTGAGTAAAGCACCGTCCCTGGAGTCGGGAGGACCTGAGTTTGGTTCTGGCCTGAGACACTTAACACCCACATAAAAATACTAGCCGTGTAACCTTGGGCAAGTTACTTAACCCCAATTGCCCTCCAAAGGCAAAAAATATCATAAATATATTTTGCCAGATATTCTTTATATTTCACTAGTTCTAATAGTGACAAGTTTTTTTGTGCTCAGAAATATTCAGTTGCTTTTGGATTCTTATTAAAGTTTATCTGTATGTCTTTTATTTTATTTTTCATCTAAACTATCTTTATGCTACAGCATAAATATGCTAAGAATCAGCTATCTTAGTTTATTCCTATTTTTAATATCTCTTATTCGAATAAAATTCCTACAAACTTTTCTAGTTATTTTTTATGCAAGGACCATATTTCATCCAAACTCCTCTAATATCTGACACATTTCTATGTACACAGCAAATATTCATTCTTTTGAAGTAAATTCAGTTTTACTAAAACAGTTAGGTTACTCAGTAGATTAGAGGATGCCTAAAATGTCTCAGATATTATACTTTATCTCACCCAAAAAAATCTTTTAAAATAGTTTAAATTGCATTTATATACACTTATAAATGACTGGAGGAAGAGAGAGAAAGAGTGTGTGTGTAAGTGTGTGTTTGTACTGTACTAGGAGTCTCTATATTCCTAAAGGTCTCACTAAATAAAAACATCAGAATCCATAAATGGTTGTAAATTAGGTATACAATATAAAGAATTTTATGAGTTAAAAAGCAATTTTTCCAGTTTCACTGGTTAGTGTAAGTACTTACAAGGTACTAAAACATGTATTAACAAGTTCTACAAGATTATGGTTCATAAAGTTCTAAACTATTGCTTTTTTTGTTTTTTGGAGTTTGCTTTCTGGAGGGGGGAAGGCAGGGCATTTGGAGTTAAGTGACTTGCCCAAGGTCACACAACTAGTAAGTGTTAAGTGTCTGAGGCCGGAGGCTGGATTTGAACTCAGGTCCTCCTGACTCCAGGTCAGTGCTCTATTCACTGCACCACCTAGCTGCCCCTAAACTATTGCTTTTACATGATTGAGAAAATACTATGATTTAAAGTTCCATAGCTTTGCCCATCTTTTATAATCAATATTTTGCTTAAAATAAAAATAATTATCTAAAATTGAGGTGATATAAATATAAGCTAGAGTAACTGGTGAAGTAACTGAAGAAAAAAAAAAACAGGGGGACTATGATAACAGCCTTTACATACTTGAAGGTGTATGGGAAAAGATTAGACATTTTGCTTGACCCTAGATGGTATAGCTAGGAGCTTTAGGTAAAAGTTCCAAAGAAGCAAATTTAGGCTTAAGGAAAACTTCATAACCTATACAGCAGTCTTAAGGTGGAATGGAATGCAGATCTTCAAGCAAAGACTTGAATGAGTTCTTATTGTAAATTATTGTAGCAGGGGGTGATTCTTTGTCTGATATGACTTAGATTTTTGTGGCTACGGGGGGTTCTATCCAACCCTAAATTCTATAATTCTCTGATAACCTAAAAGATGCTAAAGTATTGAATTATTTTATAAAATTAAAGAAAGTAAATTAAAATTATTTTAAAAATTAAAAATGTTATCAGAATCTGTAGTCTTTGAAAGAGGTTAAATATTTTAAAATTTAATAATGTTTGTAGAAAGAATAGCTCACCAGCCAACGGATTATTAAATTAATAATTATTAAAATAATCTGGTGTTTATGCCATTCAAAATGCCTTTAAAGTCATGAATGATATACTGTAGTTAGTGTCTGTAAAATGAGATGGTTCAAGTATTTTTAATAAAAAACAAATATTTTGAGTTAATCATATAATGCAGATTTTTGCATGAAAACAAATATTTTAAAGTAAACATATATTCATGTTTTTGTACCTTAATATCGTCTATCTTTCTACTGAGTATGTTGCTTATACTTTTCTGACCTTTTTATCTACCTTACCCTTCTAATCCAAAAAGAGACTTGCTAATATAACAAATTCATTATGGAAAATGCTATGCCCTTCACAATAGGAAAGGCATAAACAAAATTCATAAACTACACAAGAAACAAGCCCAATTAAGACAGATAATTTTGTCCAGAGTCACACGGCTAGTAAATGTGTCTGTCTGGGGCCGGATTTGAACTCAAGTCCTCCTGACTCCAGGGTCGGTACTTTATTCACTGTGCCACCTACTCTCCCCAAGACAGATAATTTTTGAAAGGAAAATTAAAGTTTTAGGTTTAAATGTTTTGGGGATAGCTATTGGCAATATTTGCCAAAGTAATACAGTCAGACATTTTCTACAGTTGTATCACAGTGAATAGTATTGAAGCAAAGTATGTACAGAATATAGTTTCTGTACATAGATAAGAGTTTCATTTTTAATCTCATGACCAAAAAAATATTTTATTGTGCTTTGCGTTAGGTAGTGCACAGAAAGTATTATATAGATATGACTACTGTCCCTGAGAGTTAGTATGGAGAAAGAACTGCTCTCAGACCAGGAAAGATTTGCGCTCAAGACCCACCCCTGACATAACCTTACTGTGTGACCCTGAGCAAATCACTTAAATTCTTGGGCAACTCTCTAAAACATTCTCATGTGCCAACTTGCATTGGTAGTGGAAGTTCCTCACCAAGACCTTCCTATACCTGTTAAATCAGAGGTCCAGGCCCCCTGTCCTGTCCTTGTCCTACAGGAATTTATTAGACATGCAAGAGACCTGTTCATAGTTACAAACATCTATCTTTCAATTAAATAACATCGTTTGAATAAGTTTCTGAATATGGAATAATGGGTAAATCAAGGAAGACATGTAGAAGGATAAACTTGGACCAGTGGAGACAAACGTAAATGATTGATAGCAAGTCCTTTTCAAGTTAGAGGGATGGAGAGTTAAAGAGCCGAAGAATACTGGGTGCCCGATGTAGAGAAGTGGCACCACTGAGGACAGACTGGATACTGCTGAGGAAAAACATATTTAAAGAGATCCAACAAATCCACAATAGCTATAGTAGTCTCCCCTTTCTTTAAAAAAACACAAAAACCTTCCCTTGATCCTTATCTTCTCAAGCTGTCATCCTCTCTCTCCTTCCTTTCACTGCCAAATTTCACCACCCACTCATTTATCAACCTTCTTCAATCTGGCTTTTTTCCCCTCTACAGAAACCTCTCATTTCGGATTCGACAGTGGCATCTTTTTTAATTGCTAAATCCGGTGGTCATTTCTCATGCCATATTCTCTGACCTTTTTGCAGTATTTGACACTGTTGCTTGCCTTCTCCTTGATCATCATCTCTCTTCTACTGGATTCCACAACTGCTCTCTCCTGGTTCTTCCTAGTCTCCTTCACTGGGTCATCTTCCTCCTGATGTCTTAACACTCTCATCTCAGTCATCTTGTCTCCTTGTACCTTTGGGTGTTGCTAGGTTATAGATTTCCATAGCTTCAATTATCGCCTCTATATAATTGAGTTTTACATCTACATATCTACTTCCAATCTGTCTCCTGATCCCTAATCCTGTTTCCACCTTCCTGCTAGATATATCCTCCTGCATATTCCATTAACACTTCAAACATTCCTCTTCCTACTGAAATTTTCTCCTCCTTCCACCTTCCCTCTCTCTTCCTGCTAATGGCACCACCCACACTTAAAATGCTAACATTCTTTATTTCTATTTTTTTACCTTCTTTATGCATTTAAACATCAATTTACACAAACATTTCAATATGCAAAGAAAAGAAAAGAATTGCATATTAAAATACAAACCTTCATTACATACAATTTTTTGTGCATTTTAAATTTAACATTATTACAAAACTGCACTGCTAGTGCGTGCCCCTTTCAAAACTTTTTTGCTCCCTTCTGTGTATTTGTTTAATGTGTTATTTATGCTCTTTTCTTTTTCTTCTGTTATCACTCTAAATACCCAACAATTTTCCTCTGTCCCCACCTAAAATAGAAGTTGTAACACATAAGTATATAACTAAGCAAAATAAATCCACACATCCATATCTAAAAATGCATGTCTTATTCTTCACCTCTAATCTATAGACCCTCTGCTGAAAGATAGGATGAAGGACTCCTCATCAGTTTTCTGAAGTCATAATTATTACATTGATCAAAGTTACTTTACATTATTTTATTTTATTTTTGCTTTTTGGAGGGCAATTGGGGTTAAGTGATTTCCCCAAGGTCACATGGCTAGTTTTTATGTTAAGTGTCTGAGACCAGATTTGAACTCAGGTCCTCTTGACTCCAGGGTCAGTGCTGTATTCACTGTGCCACCTAACTGCCCCACTTTACATTATTTTAATCATTATATAATTTGTTCTCTTAAGTTCTCTCCACTTTACTTTTCATCAATTCAAATAAGTCATCCTGATTTCTCTGACTTTGTCATTCTTTTTTTTTTTCTTTTTGGAGGGGGGAAGGCAGAGCAGTTAGGGTTAAGTGACTTGCCCAAGGTCACCTGGCTAGTAAGTATGTCCAATGTCTGAAGCCTTATTTGAACTCAGGTCCTTCTGACTCCAGGGCCGGTATGCTATTCACTGCACCACCTAGTCACCCCTTTGTCATTATTTTTTACTTTTACCTCTGTCATCCTCCATATAATCATTTGGTAAGTTCTATTAATTTTCTCTTGGAAATATCTTTCACAGTTTTCCCTCTCTTTTTTTGTTATTTTAAAATAAGTTTTGTTGGTTGATTATACTTTGTTTTTTATGTCACCAACATTTCCCAATATAATACTCCCAGAGAATCATACTTTATCATTTAAAAAAAAGGGGGGGGGAAACAGTTTTGGCAAAAGTGGCTACCTCAAAAAAGTATAACAATGGGGCAGCTAGGTGGCGCACTGAGTAAGAGCGGGAGGACCTGGATCTGTTCCAGCCTTAGATACATAACACCCACACACACAAAACAACTGGCCCTGTAACCTTGGACAAGTTACTTAACCCCAATTGCTTAAAAAAAAAAAACAGTATAACATTTTCTGTCATTTTCTCCAACATCTGCACAGAAAAAAGTGTCTTCTCATAGCTCTTCTTTATGGTCAGTGTTGGTCATTATAACTTCACAGCGTTCAGTTTGAATTGTGTATTTTTTTCTGTTTACATTGCTATAATGATTATTCCTGGTTCTGCTTACTTTGCTTCAGCTCATATAAGTGTTCCTATCCTCTGTCAATAGGATATTCATCATCTGTACAGAACAGTAACACTTTCATTACATTCATGAGTTCTAGAGTGTTTAGCCATTTCACAGTAAATGGACCTCTGCTTTGTTTCTAGAGCTTTACCACTGCTACAAGTGCTACTGTAGATGTACTGCTGTAAGTGGGGTTTTTCTTCCTGTTAATTTCCTTGGTTTATATGCCTAATCGTGGAATCTCTAAATCAGAGGGTTTGCATAGTTTAGTCCTTTCCTTTGCATGGTTCCAAATTGCTCTCTAAATGGTTGGGCCATTTCACCTACCTTTTTTTTTTCTTAAGTACAGTCAGTCTTCAACATTGTCGCATTTAATTTTTGTGACTTCAAGCATTTGAGTAATTTTATTATAAACCTCATTTTCACTTTCACTTGGCAATCATGGATTCTCACAGCTATATTCAGTAGAGAAAAAAAATGAGATGTGCAATGCCTGTATGTTTGTAGACTGGCTGGTGTCCTGCAAGGTGCTTCACTGGTCTTCTTCACTCTACCATTGTAAAGATCTCTCTGTACAGTCATTGCATATTTTCATTGTTTGCCTTTAAAACTTAAGTTTTGTGTTGCAGTTATGCCCCCAAGCCTTAGTACAAGTCCTTTGAGCTCTAAGCCCAAGCAAGAAAGTTATTGATGCAACTTAGTGAGGAAATAAAGATGTTCAATAAACTTTGTGTCAGAATGTCAGCAGCCCTGTCAGCCTAATCAACCAGCTGTCTAGAAACATCAAGGCTGTTGATTCCATCATCCATAGCAGCCTCAAGGTTAAATGTTACCTTGCCTCTGCTCTGCTCCCATGCTCTGAGACCCCTAAGGATCTCAGACAGCACATAAAACAGACCCTGCTGACAGATTATTTTGAACTAGTACACTCTTTACAATCTCTTAACACCATCCTCCAGCTATGAAAGACAGAGTTGCGGAGGTGATATTAAGACCTCACCAGTCTTGGCAACTTTTGACAGCAACAACTAAATTCCCAGCAACCTCTCCCTTGATTTTAAGAGGGTGACCAAAGTGGAGAGGTTTACATTAGTATAGTGTACAGTACAACACCCTCACACTGCCACCTGACACAGTGGAAGGTAATATTCAGGTTAAAAAATGTTTTAGTTTTAAGAATTTTCTTAGCTACACAATATTTATGGTACTGTGGGTTTAATGTGTTATGGAACATCAAAATTGTCTGAAATCAGTTTCGTTTTGTTTTTTGAGATGTTAGCACAAAAGGTCACAGAATTCTAGGGATTTACTAGCAAGAAAAATGTTTTACATGTTATCAGTTTTAGTTTGTGTACTGCATTTTTTTTAGGTTATTTCATGATTACTGTGGAAAAGTACATATTATCAGAATTAATGTTTTGTTATAAAGAATTGTTTTTAGGGATGGCTAGGTGGCACAGTGAATAGAGCACCAGCCCTGGAGTCAGGAGGACCTAAGTTCAAATCTGGCCTCAGACACTTAACATGAAACTAGCTGTGTGACCTTGGGCAAGTCACTTAACTCCAATTGCTCTACGTTACCCTCGCCAAAAAGAAAAAAAAAATTTTTTTTAAAGTATATTTTCAGAATTTCAGCAAAACATTACAGTTTTTGGTGGTTGTGGAAACCTAACCCCCTATTTCCCATAGGTTCAGTGTATCAGCATTCATATTTTTTACTTTCACACCATTTTCTAGGAACATTTTCCCTGTGAAAGTTGAAGATGGACTACATATGAAATGTAACATTAATTTTAGAGCTGGCTTGTTTGTATATCCCTTTGAACTTCTTTCTATTCACTTGCATGCATTTTTAAATGGTTCCTTGATGCTCTCTTCTTTCTTTTCATCACATCAGTATCATTAACCCACCCCTGTCCCCATCCCCCATAAAAAAAATTAACTCTCCCTTGTAATACATTTGTATGGGCCATCATCCCCAGTGACTTTTGAAATTATTTTCTCTCTTTTGACTGCTTTTAATCTATTCTGGATCTACAGGTGGCTTAGAACTTTGCTCCTCACCATTTTAGCATAAGCAAGCATAGAATCAATTCACATTAGTGCAAAGCCAAGCACAAGCAGCTTTCCAGAGACTGCTGCTGTGAATAGCTTCAAGGTTCTGATTACATAGTATAGTGAACTCTCTATTTATTCAGCAGTAAATTAAGGCAAAACATTCACAGAAATCAAAGTACAGCATTCACAATGTCTTAACTTAAGAACTTATCACTAAAGTGGCCACATAGTTTTCACCACAGTGGTCACATAGTTTTAAACAAAGTACATTCATTTAGTAACTTAATCATTTAGTAAGTCCTTCATTCAATCATCCTTAAGGAGGCTTGTCTCCTTAATGGACAGAAAGTACAAAGGTCAAAGTTCTCTATCCCTAGGTCACATTGTCTTAATCTCTCAGTCAAAAAGTCTTCTTTCTTCTTAATTGGAGATTAGTTCCCAATCATTCTTAATTCAATCATCCTGAAAAGGTCAGGATACAGAGTACAGAGTTCTCCACCCCTAGGCTACAGTAAATCATAATCTTCTCAGTTTGCATTAAGTACCCAAGAAGTTTTTCATCATTACTCAAGGCTGGTTCTCAGCTTCCATGGTTCCTCTTCCATGGGTCCGCTCCTGTCTGAATCCACCCAACTTTCACCAGGATTCAAAGGTAGGCAGCTCTCAACTCCTCGTCCAGCTCCTTATCCAGTTGCTGTTCCGTGTTGAAGCTCATAGTGTCCAACCAATCTCAAGTCCTTCACAGTTTCTGTTCCTGGGAAGGCAAAGCTTAACAAAGCCACAAAAACATTTATACACATTGCCAGCACCATCATCAATTCACTTTCTGCCTGTAAAATCAACCTAGATCCAACAACAAGGTCTGAGGAATCAACACAAATCATTGGTATAGTTCCAGGACCTCTGAAAACATCAGTAAGACCCTCTTCCAGTATATCTGTAAACATACAAAAAGAAAATCCTCTTTCAGGGCTTCTGAACCAGCAGTAAGGTCCCAGGGTTTCTATAACAATTGTGACATCCTCTATCAACAGATGAATCCGAAAAAAAGGAACATCAAAACAGACAAAGTACCGACACCACAGCCATGCTTCCTCCCAGTTCTCCTCTTTTCTCATTTCTCAGTTCTCAGTTCTCCATTCTGCTACCACAAGTTCTGTTCTCCATTCTGTTCTCAGTTTGTAGCAATTCTCAGAAGTTCTCAGGATCCTAACAGTTCTCTCTATCTCAGCAATTCTGGCTCTCTAACTTGCGCTTTTCCTTATATGTGGTATTAGCTCCTCCCTGTTCTGCCCCTTCCTGTTGCATCAGCAACTTCTTCCCACTGTGAGATTCACAAGTTCCAGATCTTAATACCTGATACAATCATGAACTGAAACTAGGTGCTAAGTACCTGTTTGATTGCCAATACTGGGGCAGGGATGATCTTCAAGTCCCCATTACCATTACAATTAGCTATTTCTGAATTCCACTTCATTTTGGGAAAGGGGTAAGGGGAGAAAATAATGGCTTCTCAGTTAAAAAATCAAATGGAGATTAAAAAAAAGAAGAAATTGTATGTTTTATACTGTCTTTCTCATCCATAGCATAGCTTTCTGTAAGAGGTAAAAAAGTATGATTGTTATCAGTATTCCAAAGTCAAGACTGATAGTTACATTGACTAAAGTTCTTAAGACTTTCAAGTTGTTTTATGTCACATTACAATAGTCTAAATTCTTCTCCTGGTTCTATTCATTTTACTTTTCATCAGTTCATACAAGTCTTCCCTGGTTTCTCTGATTTACTCTTCCCTCTTCATCATATCCCATAGCCAATTTGTCCAGTCAAGTTCACCTCCAAATGTGGCATAGTCACTATTACTCCTTTTTGGCTGCTTTGGATCTGTAGTCAAACAAGTCACTTTAGGGGCAGCTAGGTGGCACAGTGAGTAGAGCACCAGCCCTGGAGTCAGAAGGACCTGAGTTCAAATCCGGCCTCAGACACAAAAACTAGCCGTGTGACCTTAGGCAAGTCACTTAACCCCAAATTTGCCTCCAAAAAGCTAAAAAAAAAAAAGTCCCTTTGGACTTTGCACCTCTCCATCTTGGTGGACTATAAACCCTAACACGAATTCTGGTTCCTCTATCTTTAAACATCTTTCCATTCCAACTTTTTGAAGCTCACAGTATACCTTCAATACTCCTTCACCTAAAAGCAGGTGAGACAAAGTGCAGTGTCAAAGAACCAATCTCTGTATTCATATGAAGATCATGATGCCTCCCCCCATTCAGAGGCTCATAGAATGTCACAGTTTGGCTGGCTAGTGATTGCACAGTTTCCAGCTCAGCAGTCAGTCAAAAGACTGCTCTTCATTATTTAGCAGACTTACAATAATATCTCCACGTGTTTGAGTCCACATGGCGACTGAATCAGGTAGAACATGCTGCACATACTCATAAGGATGGGGCCTTCACTGGCCATTGTTAAAGCAGTGACACAAAATCCCAGAGATGAGAGACTATCCAGGAAGAAACAGTGGTCCACAGTGTCAAAAACTAAAAAGAAGCCAAGAAAAATATTAAGAAGGACTTAAGCTTTGTCAGCTAAGATGTCATTGATAACTTTGGAGAGAACAGTTTCAAGTGAGTAGTAATGAGTTTGGAAGCAAGTTTACAAATATTTGTGAAGTGAATGAAAGGAAAGGAAATGGATATAGTAATAGAGAGATAAGTATAGTGTGGTAGAGTGCTAGAGTTGGAATGAAGAAAACCTGTGTTCAAATCCTGCTTCAGATGCTAGCTCAGTGACACTGGACAAATCACTTAATTTCAGTAGGCCTCAGTTTCCTTATCTGAGGAAAATTTGAAAGAGTTAGACTTGATAATCTCTAAGGTCACTTCCAGCTCAAATCTATGATGCTGTGATTGTAGACAGTTTTTTCCAAGACTTTATTTCAGAAAGGGAAGGATGATAACTAGAGGTAATGGCAAGATTTGTTGAGGGTTTTTGTAAGAATTAGAGAGACTTGGGCTGGAAAGTTCTTCAAAAATCAGCTAATCTAGTTCTTTCATTTTACAGGTGAGGAAACTGAGGCTCAGAGGTGGCACAGGTAGTAAATGGCAGAGCAGGGATTTGGAAATAGGTCTTCTTATTAAATCCAGTGTGCTGTTTCCATTGTACCTCATACACAGTGCTTAATAAATGTTTGTTGAATCAAATTAAAGCGTCATACCTCCATATATAGAGATTGCATGACTCCCTTTGTTATTTTTGTCCCATTATTCAATTATTTTTTTCTAGAAGAGTTCTTTATAGCCCATTTTATCTTGTCCCATTCTCTCTAATAATTAATTACAGAGTAATAGAAAATGGGCTTAAATTTTAAGGTACCTTATTCTAACAAAACAAAATGTAATATTTTATCAATATTATTGTTGCCATCAAATATCGTTTATTACTGTTCCTGCTTTACATAAATATGTATGGGTAAGTTGGCATGGTATAATATAAGAGAGTACTGGACTTATAGTTAGGAGATGAATGAGTTCAAGTCCTAGCTCCAAACACAACTCCACTAAGCTTCAGTTCCCTTATCTGAAAACTGAAGCTTTTAATACTTGCAAAGAGCTCATGTGAAAAAAATGTCTAGCAAAATGTGGGATGTAATATAAATATAATTTACTATTATTATGAAGATTAGAAGAGGTTTTTAAAAATTTTTTATTCATTGAGGATTAGAATGCTCTATTGAGGGAATAAAAATAAAAAGAGCTAAACTGAGAAAAGAGGTCAGAGTGGAAATGGATAGCACAGTGATTTTAGGTGAAAACAGTACAAAGAATAGCATTGAAGGGTTTGAACTAGTTAACCTAGGTTTTTAGAGTGTGGTGCTAGTGAGACTGAAGCTACAAATTCAGCCCCTCTGTATTCTTTTAATTTCACAGGTGTTCTGTTTCATGAGGACACCATTGGTGATTAATCTTAACAGTATTTGCCTTGGGAACCAAATGAGAAACTAATTTAATTCAGACCATCACAAATTCAGGAAATATAGCTCAGAAGTATAAATTTTACTGATAGTGAATCAGTTGCATCAAAATTTTTTTATTTTTTTAAAGCAGTGCTTCCCCTTCCCCTTTTAGTATAAAATAATCAGAAGCCATGATAGAATAATTAGATACAGTGAGAGATGATAATTTTTAAAAGACAAGAACTTTCCACACAGGAAGGGTAGATTTAATTGAATTCAAGCTTTACTAATTATCTATTACATGTAAGATATATAGATGCTAGAGATACAGAGATGAATAAAGTACGGTTCTGGTGTTAAAGAAACTTTACAGTATAATAATGAAGATAAAATATTTTAAGAGAAAATCCTTTAATTTGGTCAAGAAACAAATAATTTGCCATTATAGAAATAAATAACTGAACTTGTTTAGCTTTAATGTATCGTAGCCTAGTACTTTTACTACTTTAAAATTCTACCATGCTGGAAGCATAGTACTTTTATTAGGGTCTGCCAAACAACAGACCTATTGCATTCAGAGGAGCAGCCCTGCTAAATACAGAGAGTCATATCTGTAGTAGGCTGGGAACTTGGTGATGAATTTATTTTTTTTACCATGACAACCCATGGAACAAAAATACAAAATAGCCTGCAATCATGTGCAGTTCCCTTCTCTTTCTGAAGTGATGGCAGCAGAAAGGAGGAAAAGAAGGTAGAGGGGGATGATAAGAATCACAGTTTTTAGAGCAATTATAATTTTTTCATTTGATTTAAATAAGACAAAAGGTTTAAGGGTTGTATTAATCTGTATTAAAGATCTTAAGAGCATAAAGATAGGAGAGTGAAAACGTGCTACACTGAGGAAAAAATGAGAGGGAGCAGGATAGAGCTTACTATTTCTCATAATTGGGTCTTCAAGTTGAAGAATACACAAAACTGGAGGATGATGTAGGAGAAATAGGCATCACACAAACCTCACTCTCACCTGAACTGACCAAAGGAGGGTGGAATGCACACATACACATACAGAGTTTGGTGTAAAAATATTGTGAATTCATTAGTAAAAACTGTGGGACAGGAAGAATGGAAGGAAGTTAAGAAAGAAATCGGAGGGAATTAGTGACAGACAAAATAAATTTCAACTTCCTAGTGTGGATCCTTATTGGGGTAATAAAAAGGAAAGAAAATATAAATAAGAACTATTGGTCAGAGTTTAGATGAAGGGAAGAAAAAGACTGATGGAAGGAGATCATTTCAGTTATGGATTGTAGTGTTGATTCCTTCTCTTTCACTGCCAAATTCTTTGTAAAGAATAGAGCCAAGGATAAAGAAAGGAAAAAGTGTAAGAGAATATGATTGAAGAAAATACATAGTAGTTATAAACATAAACATGAATAGGATGAGGCAGAAGACAACATAATGCATTAGAAAGCAGCATCCAGCAGTGTGTTGTTTATAAGAGACACACTTGAAATAGATCCACACAGAATCCAAATGAAATGTTGGAGCATAATTTAATATTCAGGCAGTCTCAAAAAAAGTCAGGGTTGACCATAGTCAGATTATGGAGCAATAAATATAGACATGGCTAACAGAGGGAAACAGAGAAACAACGTAATGTGTAAATAGTGTTGAGGACAATAAAATAGTATCATTACTTAATGTATTTGCACGAATGGTATAATATCTAAATACTAAAGGAGAAAGTAACTCGATGATTTGTTGTTGTTTCAGTTGCTTCAGTCCTGTCCAACTCTTCCTGACCCCATTTGGGGTTTTCTTTGCAAAGATACTGGAGTAGTTTGTTTCTTCCTTCTCCAGCTCATTTTATAGATGAGGAACTGGGCTAAGGGACTTGCCCACAGTCACACAGCTACTAAGTGCCTGGGGCCAGATTTGTACTAAGGAAGATGCATCTTCCTAACTCCAGGCCCAGCACTCTATCCACTATGCCACCTAGGGAGAAATAGCAAAAATTATAATAGTTGGAGAATTCAGTGAACCTCTTTCAAACTTAGACAAAGCTACCAAAATGTAAACAAGGAAAAAATTAAAGACTTTAATGCAATTTTAGAACAGTATATATGATAGGTTTCTGGCATTTACCAAAAGGCAGTAGAAAGAAGCATATATATTCTCAACTGTGTATGACGCGTCACAAAAGTTAAATTTGTGCTTGTACATAAAATCTTCATATACAATGCATAAAAGTAAAAATATACTAAACAATATTTATTCACTAAAACACAGTAAAAATTATAATCAGTACAGGGCCTTGGAAGTCAGAATTCTAATTTAAATGGGACTAAATAATATAATCCTAAAGAATTGGTAGGCTGAAAAACAAATCATAGAAATAATAAATAACTTCATCAAAGAAAATTATAATAATTAGACAGTACACCAACTCTTTTGGAATGTAACCAGAATAATCCTTGGGAAAAAATTTTTATCACTAGATAATTTTATCAACAAAAGAAAGAATAGATCATTTAATTGATTATGCAACTTAAAAAAAAACACTAGAAAAACAACAGATTAAAAAAACAACCACAGTGCATGAAAAAAAAATTCATTGAGCAATTTGCTACAGCAGTTTTTACAAATCTTTTCCATTTTTCTTCTATTGCTTACCTCCTTCCATTTATATCCCTAAATGCCCTTGGAATGATTTTGCTTAATTTATCTGCTCTTTTAGCTAACAATTTATCTGTTCTTTTAGTTTAAAAAAAAAAGCCTCTAGTTTTATTGAAACATTCAAAGCTTCCAGAAAAGAACCATAAACAAAATGCTATATTCGAAAATAGTAGATTTCTATATAGACTCCCATGTAGTGAACATATGGGAGGATATGAACAAGTATGGAACAAGATGGGCAGGGTTTGAGATATATATATCATTGGTGGATATTCCCAACATAGATGAGAAGATAGACACATTTAAATATTTGATTTTGTTCTTCAGTTTGTTCTTTTTTAGGGATGTTTTTATATAGAAAATTTTCCTTTTAATATATCCATACCTGTATGTGTGAAATGGAAGAAATTATTTTGCTGAAGGTCCTGTTCACTTACACAAAACCTTCTAGATATCTTCAGTATTTTTGAATATAGCATTTTATTTATGGTTCTTTTTTGGAAACTTCGATGTTTACAGGCCAAGTCAATGATGCTAGAGATCTCTTTTCTGCCACATTCACTCATGACCCACATTCTCTTCAGTTCTTGTATTATTATTTTCACATTGTAACCCCAGTTACAATATGAGCCATCCTGAAGGACTTTGTTTTTATTTTTCTTTGTTTTCCTGGCGCACAGTGCATGAGGGCATCACAGCTGAGGAGCAGCAAGTAGACAAATATGCTAGCTAGTCCATACAGTAATGAGCTAAAAGACTGGAAAGATAGAGAGGAGACATTGTAAAGGACTTAAAATGACAGAAGAGCTTTTGTTTGATTCTAGTCCTGATAGAGAGCCTTTGTTTTCTGAATAGGGTACTCATTTTGGAGGAAGGATTGGTTGGGGGAGAAAATGAGGCAGGGAAGTAAGTATAAAAGTTTCTGCAATAATCCAGGGGAAAAAAAGTGGTGACGGGTCAGTGGCATGAAGGGTTCGTACGCAAGAGTTATGTTAGAGAATGAAGTTATAAGATTTGGTAATTGTTTGGATAAGTGGAGTTAATTAGAGAGAAGGATCCCATGTTCATTCCCATGTAGAGGAAGAATTGTAGAAAGGAGACCAAAGGCAAAGAAACTAATTAGGGAGCTAGTTGCTGTGATAGGTAATGAGGGCCTGAGCTAGGGTAGTGATCATGTGAGCATAGAGCAGATGGAAGCAGCATTATAGGTAGAATTGACTTGGCAACTGATGGCATCTGGGAATTAAGAAATTGGGCCCCTGGGAACACAAAATGGAAAGAGAAATGAGAAAGGAAGGGAAGAATCAAAGATGACACCAAAATTGTGAACCTGGGTCACCAATAGTTGTGCCCTCACAAAGAAAAGGGGGGTGGCAGGGGAAGGTGAGTTCGGTTTAAAATGCAATTTGATATGCCAGTGGGCTACGAGGGAAGGGAGGCAAGGAGGAGGAATAAGCATTTATAAATCACCTGCTATGTGCCAGGCACTGAGCCAAGTGCTTTAAAAATTTTTCTCATCAAGGAAAATTGGTGCCTGGCAGGATTGCTAGGAGGATCGCCAGAGATAAAGAAATGCTATCATTATTATTATTATTCATCCTCACAATAATCCTGTGAGGTAGGTGCCATTATTATTTGTATTTTACAGTTAAGGGAACCTAGTCCAGCAAAGATTATGTGACTAGCCTAGGGTCATACACAGCTAGGATGATTCTGAGCTCAAATTTGGACTTCAGCCTTCCTGACTTCAGATCTGCCAAGAGAATATAGCACATAAATAGCATTTTCATATTGAGAGTAATGTTTATAAACTTGCATTTAATTAATAATACACTGCAAAAATTACTATATGAGCACTTGTATATAAACTACTGAATTTGTTTTGCCTTTTTATATTCA
>NW_027187324.1:8731151-8860509 GCF_028583685.1 Petaurus breviceps papuanus
TTATTCATGTAAGCATGGCTCAAAGGATAAATTCTTGCATATTCTCCCAGAATCTTGACAATGATTTCTTCCTTGATGTGGAAACTCCTTTGATTAATGCAGGTCAAAAGCTTAAAGAGTTGCCTGGAGCACTGAAGTTAAGTGACTTGCCCAGTGTCACATAGCCATTAAGTACCAAAGGCAGGACTTGAACCTCAGTTTCCCTGGTTTTGAGGCTGTCTTCTATCCCCCACTGACTCGCCATATTAATATAGTTACACATATACTGTATATGTATCTGTACACACAGATGTGTTGTCATATGTAACAACTAAAGACCAAATGCTAATTACTGTTAAAATAGTTAAGAATATTGATTAATAATTCTCCCATTAAGCTTCAAACTAATTAGCTTATTATTTAGATGGGTGTGTGTGTTACTTTATGTTTTTATCCAAGCCTTGAAAACATTCGATAAGTGACTATTATTAAAGGTCAACCATCCTGCTTTTTATGGTTCAAAAAGTACAATAGTCTAATTTTCTGGATTTTAGATTCAGATCTTTTAGTAAAAAATTACAGAGCTGCTTCTTCCCCCAACTACCTTCTTGTGTAGTACCCTCTTTTTCCAAGAGTGTAGGAATTGTAAGAATGCAAGGACACTTGCCCCAGTTAGTTATACCCTAGGAATGGTGTGAAGTTGAAGGTGAAATAGAAACAGAAAACTTTATTCAGGAATTTTCCCTTTGTTCTTTCCTTGCATAAATCTTTTACTGTTTGCTATAACACATATACTATGTTTTTAAAGTGTATGTTTTTTAATTATGAAGCAGAATGTTACATTTCTGTTTTACATGTTTTTTAAAAAAACATACATGTTTTCAGAAGCATTAGAAGAAAAATTTGCTGGAAATTCCATGATACAAATAATTGGTCTCCTGTTTTTCACATTCTATAATTGTTGACCAAATGTTAAAAAGAATTTTAAATTATTTTCATATTTTGTTGCAATAATTGTTTGATTTCAGGGGATATTAACTAATTGTAAAAACTCTAACCTGCCGTACTGGGTTTTCTTTTTTGAATTGGGGAGGAGAAAGATCAAGGAAGGCTTTGTGAAGGAAGTGACATTTGAACTTGGTCCAGAAGAGTAGACAGACTTTCAAAAGGAAGAGTTGAGGAAGGAAGGCATTCCAGGTAAAAGGAATAGCATGAATAAAGACACAGACACGGAAGACACAAAATAATTAAGGGGATAAGAAGTTTATTTAAGCTTTGGAATACATGCTGGAGAGGAGTGTGAAACAAGGGTGGAAAAGCAGATTGGAACTACTGTTGAGAAACTGAAATAACAGACTAAAGATTTGGATTTTCACAGGGTCACAACTGTGAAACCATTGAAGTGTTATGAGTGAAGGAGTGACATGCACAGAGTAAATGTTTGTTGTTAAATGAATCATCAGATTTCTATATAAGGAAGTTCAATATGAAGGGCAGTATCAAGAATGGATCATCAGAAGGGTAAGAAGGCTATGCTAAGGCATTTGTAGGTAATCAGAAGCCTTTAAAGGACTGAAGAATCATAGGATCAGATCTATATTCAGAATAGATTGCAGAAGAGAATTGAAGGAGGTAAACTGCTAACAGGCTATTATAAATACTTGATAGTGCCTTTGGAACCCTAAATAAAAAGGGTGCTGGATAAACCAGGACATTCCACTGCATCAAGAAATGTTCTCATATTCAGAGCCAGACCAGTCCTGTGTTACAAGCCCAATTTGCCAGATGTTTTCCTGAACCCCTCTAGGGGAGTCCTTCCACTTGCATAGTACATGCACCTAGTACTAACAGCTGATTGATAATTATAGATATAGGTGGTATCCCAAAGACAAGAGAAGAACTTCTAACTATCATCAAAGAGTAAGGGAAAGAGATCAGACCCATGTGTAGAGAGAGCACAAGCACGATGGAGGAGATAACATGAGTCATTGTTTTTTCTCAAAGGATTTATCCAGGAATGCTTGACAGAGACAGAACAGAATGCAAGATAACCTCCCATTTCATTTCCAGCGTTTTCTGTTGTGGTTGCATAGTAGATATAGTGCTGGAACTTGTAGTTAGGAAGCCCTGAGTTGGCCTTTACTGGTTGTGTGACCCCAGGTAAGTCACTTAACCTCTTGCAACCTCACTTTCCACAGTCTTAAAATGTAGATGATAAAAACATCAAGAGTTGTTATTGTAAGAATCGAATGAGATAACAAAAATGATAACTCTGTGTGTGTTAATTTCTAAAACATTAATATGAATCCCTTATTTTGAATGTTCTAAGAGTAGGGTTCTTTGTTCTTTTCTTCCTCTGTGACCTTAGAATATAGTCTGTAAGAATATGAGAAAAGATGAATTATGCAATTGATTTGAATTTGCATTTCAAGTAGATAGAAATGACATAGGCTCCTTTTTTAAAGCACTGGGCCCTAAAGCTGTATGTAGAAAGGTCTGTCTGTGTTTCTACAAGCTGTAGTATGCTAGCTTGTGCTCACCTGCCATCCCTCTGACTTTCCTCCTTTGAGTACACTTAGCATCACTACAATTGTTATTCTTTGCACTTTTTATCCAGCAGATCCATCTCTAGGGATTTTGTATTTCATGAGTAGATGCTGTTTTTTACCTAAGTTGTTTGTTATATCTCAATTGGCTATATGATGTAAGCCTTGTTTTCAAAAATAACATTGTATAAGTTATTTACATGGTTCTTTGTGCTTTGAAGTCCATTTAAAATTCTGCAATTATAAATACAGACAACCTATCAGCCTACTAAATTTCTAACAAGAACCCTGATGGCTACAGATGTCAGATCTTGAGTTTGCCACAGAATTATTTTTTAAACCTATATAAGTGATTTAAAGGCATAATTTGCATCTTTACACATATTTATTACTTGATGTAATAGTTTGTTTTCATTAACAATTTGTATTTTCTTAAGAGAATCACAGTAGTTCAAGTGAAATAGAATGGGAGCCTGAACTGGGATGTTAACAGTGAGAATAGAGAAGAGAGTAAAAGTTGTGTGCAATTGTTGCCTCCACATCCTGTCTTCTCATTCTTTCAGTTCTCAACCCCTTGCAGTCTAGCTTCCAATCTCTTCATTCAACTGAAACTGCTCTCTCCAAAGTTCCCAGTGACCTCTTGATTACAATTTCTAATGGTTGTTTCTCAATCCTGATCCTTCTTGACCTTTCTGCAGCATGTAACATCATTACCCACCATTCCATCATTTCATTCTGGACACTCTACTCTGTCTGGGATTCTGGAACACTGCTTTCTCTTAGTTCTGCTCCTACATTTCTGACCCTTCTTTAGTCTCCATTCTCCTTCGAACCATAGGTGAAGCCCAAGGTTTTGTCCTAGGCCCCTCTTTTTCTTCTTTATTCTCCCTTTCTTTATCACCTCATCATTTCTTATGGATTCAATTATCTTCTCCATGTGGATGACTTTGAGATTTATATATTCAGCCCTACTGTCTCCTAAGCTCTGGTTCTAAACCCTCAACTCTATTGGACATTCTCAACTCGATGTTCCACAGAAATCTCAAACTCAACATTTCCAAAACTGAAATCAGCATCTTTCCCCTAACATGTACCACTCTTACAAACTAACTTATTTACACAAAAGGAATCATTATTCTTCTGTTCACCTAGATTGGCAATTTTGGTGTCATTCCCCTATTCCTCCTTCTTCCTCATATCTAGTTAGTTGTCATATCTTGTCATTTCATCTTCCACAATATCTCTTATCCATCCATCCCATTCTCTCCACCCACACAGCCACCACCCTAGATTGAGCCCTTATAACCTTTTGCCTGGACTATTACAATAGCCTTCTTATTGACCTGCCTACTTATAGTCTCTTACTAAACTAACCCATCTCTACAGCACTTCAGACTGATTTTGCTAAAGCATGGTTTGATTATGTTACTGATCCTTTTTCTCAGCAACTTCCAATGACATCTTATTACCTCCAGGGCTAAGTATGAATTCCTCTTTGGGGAACCTGAAACTCTTTACAACTTGACCTGCTTTTCTTGCTTAGTTACACTTCATTCTTCTTCGCTCTTTCATCAATCCAATCGGACTTTTCCTCTCATATGGCACTCCACTTCCTGTCTTCGTGCCTCTATACTGGCAGTCTTCCATACCTAGAATGTGTTCCCTCCTCACTTCTATCTTTTAGAATCCCTAGTCTTCTTCAGGATCTATTTCAAGTTGCCACTTTCTGCTTGAAACCTTTCCTGATCTCTGTAGCTTCTAGTGCTAATCCTACCCAATTTACCTTTTATCTTCTTTTGTTTGTACCTCTATTGTACATATTTGCCTCCCTCAATAGATTGTTCCTTGAAGGCAAAAACTGTCATTGTTTCTCCAGTGCCTAGCTCAGAGCCTTATAACAGTAAAAGATTAATAAATATGTATTGACTGATTGAAGGAGAATCAAAGATAACGGTATTTCAGACTGAGTGAATAGCAGTGTAACTAACATAGGATCAGAGAAATTCAAGCATATTTGAAAATCATATGAAAGGAACAAATAAAAGATGTGAGATTGAAGGTGAATAAGAAAGTGTATGATAGACCAAGTAACATGCTATAAAGGAGTGGAGGAAATCCATTGCACAAGTAGAGGAGTTTGACTTCACATCACAAAGTATAAACCAGCCCTGGAATAATTGAGAGTTAACTAAAGATTGAAGTGAATTCGGGTGAGTATTACGTGAATTTGAGATTGTGGAAAGATATGGAGATTATATAATAAAATAGAAAGGGCACTGAATTAAAACTTGGGTTCCAGTTCCATTTTTGCCATTCACTAGCCGGGTGACTACTGGAAAGTTACTTAATGATTATAAGTTTCAGTGTACTCATCTATAAAATGACATAGTTAGAATCAGTGATCACTGATAATCGCTTACTGTTATATGAAATACATACAAATTTTGGATCCCAGAATTTAATTTCACTTGTGGAAAGCCTAGAGTTCATAGATTTCAGTTAAGCCAAGAGCATTTCATGCTTATATTTTCTGTATAACTAGTTCACAGAAAAAATGACAGATGAAAACAAATATAGATTTCTCACAAATAAGCAAAATATATGAACATAAATATCCATAAATGGACCAAAAAATCTTGATCACTTCACAAGCCCCAGCACTATTGAAGCTTCTGTTCCTTCTTACTCTCCCATATTTCCAATCTTTTTGTTTGTTTGGGTTTTGCTTTTTGGAGGGGGAAGGCAGGGCAATTGGGGTTAAGTAACTTGCCCAAGGTCACATAGCTAGTTACATGTCAAGTGTCTGAGGCCAGATAGGAACTCAGGTCCAAAGATTCCAGGGCCAGTGTTCTATTCACTGTGCCACCTAGCATATTCCCAATCTTTACTGCTATCGTCCCACCTCCTACCTATTACAAATCTAAGCCAACATAGAGTTACACATTACATGGGATGGGTAAATCGATAAAAATGCTACTACTCATCCTGGCCATTTCTCTCACTTACTGGCTTTTTTCACTGTAATTCTTATCCAAGCTTCCCTCTACTCTAGATTTTTCCATTTTCTCTTTCCCACTTGGCTGTCTCTTCTCACAACCATTTTATAGTTACATTAACTTGGAAGCCAGGCAGCTTGCTACTTCTTTAGATCTGTCCCTTCCAGTCCTGTATTCTCTGCACTTAGGCAAACCCCTGATGTAACAGTAGCTCATATGTATATGCCATTTTAAGGCTTCATTAGCCCTATATGCTTACTGTGAAATATGGCTAGTCCATGTATTGAGCAGGACCCCAAGTTATTTGTACCACTTTCATAGCTAGATGCACTAAGAAACCAAAGTACATCTCCTCTATTGATTTCTGGATCGCTTGCTTGCCAAGTTAACCTTCTCTCCTCCAACGTCTAAAGGCAGAACTCTGGCAATTTATCCATCTTAAATTCCCTACTCTATACCCTTCAGGAAAAAGTATGCCTCTTGAGATCCTCACTCCCTGATACTTTGACAGACAGAACAAATTATACCCTGAAGCAGTATTGATGATGATATAAAGTACCTCCACAAAGATAATTGGCTATCCTTCTACCCCACCACCCAAATTCACATGTAGCAACATTACATGACCCTCCTGTATCAAAAGTACTCCATTCAATTCTAATGAAGGGGTCCATCTGTCTCACTTCCTGATTCTCGTTATCTACGTTGTTCATGTTGGAAATGTCCATCATTACTGGCTGGATAGTGGGTCTTCCAGGCATTCTTTAACAAGTTAAACCCTCCTTTAAGGAATGACCCAATGAGCACAGAACCCCAAGAAAACCTTTTTTTTTGGGGGGGGGGAAGTAGACTTGGCTGTCAACAGTTACCTTCAATACATCCATCACTTGAACCTGAATACCTTCCCTGGCCTTTGGCTGCCCCCTAGTGGCCACTTTTAGCACTATTGCCACTTGTACCATATTAACCCCTTTGTATATTGGGAGATCATTTCTCTCTAGAGAACTTGTATTAAGTCATTACATTTAGACTTCCTTTTTCTCTGGATGATGCTGGAGACATTTAACAAAATGTTACTCTTTAGTTCTTTTTTAATCTTGCATGTAGATTTCTGTCATATAAAAGACATATGACAGTTAATTAAATCATAGCTTATCATAAGTTAGTTACATGTTAGACCTTTTGGCAGGATTTAGAAGATGCCATAATCTCTCTCATGGGAAGGGGGAGCCATCTTCATTCCTCTATGAATGGATAGCAAATGGATAAAACTAATTTCCTAGGTTGGTATCTTAGCAATTCTAAACTGGGGGAGGGGGTAAGGTGTTAGAGGGAAGGGGTTCCATAAACTCTTCCTGCATTGAAATTAGACAAAAACAGGGGTTGGAACCGAGATGGTGGGATAGAAGCAGGAAAACTCCCTGCACTCCCCCCATAACCACCTCAAATACCTGAAAAAAAATGACTGAACAAACTTTAGAGCTACAGAACCCACAAAGTGACAGAAAGAATCTTCTCTCTGAAGGCATCCCGGCAGGCGGACAGGAAGGATCCATTGCAGCACTCTGGGAGCAGATTGTGAGCCCGTGCTTTTAGCTTCAGGGCAGCCCTGACCGTGGAGTGGACTTTGGGAGAGTGGATCACCAGCAGCTGTGGTGGTTTCCAGATTTATCAACCCATAAATGCCAAAGGCAAAGTGAAAGATCAGTGGACTTTGGGAACAGGAGGTCCAGGAGTGGGGTCTGGCCTCTGCCCCCTGGAGGGAGAAGCGGCTGAGGCACTGCGGCTGCAGCCACATGGCTGCTTCAGAACTCCTGGCCTGCAGATTGTAGGGGGACCAAGTGACAAGTCTGAGGAGTAATCTCTCTTTGCTTTAACCCACTTGGATCTGGATCACTGCCTAGGGTGGAGGTCTTGGGGTGTGTGACCAGGTGCCAGAGCACGTGGAGGCTTCAGAGAGGGCACGCAACTAATGGCTCCAGCAGCTGTGAAAACCCCAGCAATTTGGGACAAAGCTCTCCTCTCTGGAAGCAGAGTCCTACTGTGGCAAAAAGCTCAAAAGTCAAGTAATTGAGTGGCAACATGAGCAAGCAAAGGAAGCAAAGCAAGCACAGCAGTCAAACTTATAAGACTTTTCTCAGTATGACAATAGTTGAAGGGAATATAAATGTGTGTATATATATATGTATTTATGTATACATGCATATATGTCTATATAGGAGGGTATATGGGCATATGAATACATATGTGAGTGTGTGTTATATGTATACAGGTATACATAGAATGCACAGGACTAATTGAATAGGAAGGAATGATACTTAAAAGGTGAAATTGAGAGGTGAGAGAGGAATATCATGAGAGGAGATGGGGAGAGACAGAATGGGGTAAATTATCTCATATAGAAGAGGCAAGGGAAAACTGTTACAATAGAGGGGAAGAATAGGAAGGCAAAAGGGAATGGGTCAACCCTACTCTCATTGAATTTGGCTTAGGAAGGGAATGACATACACACTAAATAGGGTATCTCACCCTACAGGAGAGTAGGGAGAAGGGGATGGGAGGGGGGATGGTGGACGGTAGGGTAGGTTGGGAAGGGGAGGGAAATTAGAAGCACATGCTTTTGAAAAGGGACTTTGTTGATATAGAAAATAGAACAAGTGGGGGGTGGGATAGGATGGAGGGAAATATAGTCAGTCTTTCACAATATATCCACTATGGAAATGTTTTGCATAGCTACACATGTACAACCTATATTGAATTGCCAATCTTCCCAATAAGGGTGGGTGAGGAGGGAGGAAGGGAAATAATCTGGAATTCAAATTTTTTAAATCAAATGTTTAAAATATGTATATTATTATTATTTCTTTTTACATGCAACTGGGAAATAACATACGCAGACACTGGGGTATAAAGATCCATCTTGCCCTACTGGAAAGTCAGAGGGGGGATGGGGAAGAATATAGGAGAGAGCAGATTGGGGGAGGGGGTATACAGTGGGATCACTGTTTTGGGGTGGTGGGTAGGGGAAAGAAGGGGAGAAAATTTCTAACTCAAAATCTTGTGGAAATGAATGATGTAAATTTAAAATAAACATAAAATTTAATTTAAAAAAATAAACAAAAACAAAGTACCACTTTGGATTAAGAGCAAACCAAACTGTTGCCTTGACAGCCATTGTTCTTTACCTCTATATTATCCTGACTTCCCATTCAGGTTGCCTATACTGTCAATGACTTCTGCCTAAACTTCAGCCCCTCTCCTGTCTGTCTTCTTTGCGTTTGGTTCCTTTACTTCACTGCGCTTGCCTAAACCCTGAACAATGTTGTTTGAAGTGCTTCTGATCTTTTTTCCTTCCCAGTCTACTTTATATATCCCTCAGTAAACTCAGTCCCTTGTTTACAGTTGGACTCTGGCCATCTCTATCCTTAATTTCCTGCCTAGGACTTTGAATTGCTTTGGCCCCATATGGGCAGAAACAAGACAGGATGTTGGATTACTAGAGCAAATTGTTGATCTCTTATATTTTATGTTCATCTTGTTAGCTTCCATCTCAGAATAATATTTTGAACACATCAGAAAGATACTCACTTTAGAGTCTATAACCCAGTGTGCTGACTATATAGATTTCTCTTGTGTGAAATGTTAATAATCCCATAAGCAAAGGTTCCCTATATTTATAGAGTGAACTGAAGAGACCTCTTTGTAATTAGCAGCCCTTTCCATACTACTCTCATGCAAAATTCTTCTTAAGCTTACAACTAAAACAATCATTTGCAGAATGTGGTATTCATCATTACTCTGATTTTCATTCCTATTGCTTCAAACATCAACATTAGACTCTGATGGTCTTCATTACTTTTTACCTGTGTAATTACAACTTCTTAATCATTCTCCCCCCGCCTTTTCTCTCTTGCTGCTCCTCAGTCTCCCCCTCCAATCAGTTCTTTAAAGCATAGTAAATTAATATTCTTCTTGCACAAATCTGACCATACTATTTCTCTGTTCAAAAACCTCCAGTGTCCCTATTCTGCCTACCAAAATAAGTTCAAAGTAATTAGCCCCTTTATTGCCTTACCACTTATTGTATACCCCTTGAGTAAAATTCATGGTTTAATTTATGTATATACACGTACTGAATTTGAAATTGAGAACCTTGTCTTAAATTGATCTTGATCTTGATCTGTGTGACCTTGGGCAAACCACTTAACTCTTCTGGGTCCTCATTTTTTTAAATAAATGGGTTGAGATCTCTAAGACCCCTGCCAATTCTAAATCTGTGATATCTCTATCCAATACAGCCTACTCTCTGTTCCATGAATGTGTTTATACCTTTGTCCCTTTGGTCAGATTGATCTTCATGCCTGAAATGCCAAACCCTGGCTCTTATACATTGAAATTGTACCTATCCTTCAAGACCCAGACCAAAAGCCACCTTCTCTGTGCAGCATTCCCTGATTCCCACATCAGAAATTATCTTTACTCTTTTATAATTTTTGCGTCATTTTGTACCTCTTTTCTATACTTATGCTCTTCTATTTTGTATGCTGTTAATTTGTGTACATCTTTTCTCTCCTACTAAATTGTAAGCTCCTTGAAAACATCGTTCATATCTTATTTATTTGTATAGCTCCCTCAGCAACTTGTACAATGCTTTCCAAATGCTTATGAGATGCAGCTTGTTATAACAGATAAAGGGACTGGCCTTGAAATCAGAAATACCTGAATTTAAGCTTCTGACACATATTAACTCTGTGACCATATACAATTTATTTAATCTCACAGTTTCCCAGACATCTCTCTAAAACTTAAAAGTTACAGAAAAGTTGCCAGACTTTATATCATAAATCCAAATTATATCCATTTTTCTTATCTCCTCCTTCCCCATCAAAAAAAAAAAATCTCATAGTTGCTGGATTGTCAGTTCACTGCATGGAAACCACTAGTGAATTGTTTTCCTATGTTCTCCATATATGTCTGTTCAATTTATTTGTTTGTTTGTTTATTTATTATTAGCAAACATTTCATCAGAATTGGCAGACAGACTTCATCAAAGGATGTGACTTTTAATGGTATTTCTTTCCTGCCATTAATATTAAAGATAGCTTGATTTTGACAGAACTACTAGGGAAAATAGATGAGTACTCTTTTAGCATTTCCAAGTCTCACAGAATGTGTGACATTGCCACAAACTGAACCTCTTAATCTCAGTCCCACATTTTTTTATATTTCATGCTGTGCTTAGAGATTAGGCCAGGGTGTATTGATGATTCAGTCAATTCAAACCCACTATCTCTACTAGGAAAACTCTGTTTACATGGCTTAGTGAACATGCTCCAAAGCAAATATAAGGTCATTCTGTCTTTGGAGAAGTGTGCAGGTAGGCAGAATATAGCACCTCAGAGGTATGAAGTGCCAATCCAAAATTAAACATCTTAGAAAGACACTTTTAACAAGAAAGATAACTAAGACTTTAGTTACCTTTTGCTTATTTTGCTCTTAAGATAACCTAGCAGGCTATTTGGAAAACCAGAGTATATTATTTTATTTTAATCAGATATTACTTTTCTCTGAATCATAAGTATAAAATATTGACATAAGAAAGAAGTAACAGTTCTACGGAATGTGTGCTTCAAAGTTTCAGATATGACTACTTCTCATCAATAACTTTATAGTCTTGAGTCATTCATTGCATATATGATTTCTGAGTCACAAATTACTAATGCTTCTTACAAGGAAATGGCTTACTTAGTAATCATGGTCAAAGTTGAATGTGAGCTATTGCTGAACATTTTGTAAACGACAACAGTTGCTAGAAAACTCCTATCTAAGCCACTTTTCAGTGAGGTACATTGTGATACTTTGTCAAAAGTTCTTCCCCAAAACAAAATTCAGTTATGTTTCTATATACCAGTATAATTTTCTCCATTAGTCTATTTACCTAAGAATTATACTTTTGATTTTATAAAGATAAATTACTAATGAGATAAAGTCTTCTACTCTACTAAGTAGGCTAAATACATTTAAGGTAGTAAGAAACTCTAAATTATCATTTTAATTGCTTCATTGATTTTCTTTAGTAACTCATTTGGCTTCAGAGTCTGTTTACTTGAATATGGAGCAGAAGTAATAATAATGATTTATATCATACATATAAAAGTACATTTTCAAAGTAACATACTATTACTAAAGTTCTATAAATACTAAATAAATAATAATAATAACCTTGTTTACCAAACATTAATAGCTGGGATAAATATGTCCTAAGTTAAAGAGTTTTATTTGGCAGAAATCCTACCTTATTTGCTTATTTGACATTTTTATGTGCCTAGAAAAAGATTAATCAAATTTGTCAGTTAAGGGGCAGCCAGGTAGCTGTGAATAGAGCACCAGCCCTGGAGTCAGGAGGACCTGAGTTCAAATTCAGCCTCAGACACTAAACACAAAACCACTTAGCCATGTGACCTTGGGCAAGTCACTTAACTCCAACTGCCCTACCTTTCCACCTCCAAAAAGCAAAAAAAAAAAAAAAATGGTCAGTTAATAGTTGATTAATAATGTTAAAATTTAAGAAGAAAATTTATTGTTTATATTCACTTAGAACCCTTATGTCCTACATGTTTCATCTTAGAAATTGAAGAATAAATAATAATTGGGTCAGAAGGATAATTAAACCCACAAACAGTACAGTAAACAATTATATTCTTATGACCAACAATGGTATAATATTACTTCTACTTTACTGTAAAAGAAATAAAGTAATGGGTTATATATTAGAGACATTTTTATTATTCTTTTAGCCTTTAGTGTATGATTTTAAAAGCAAACATTTCATAAAATGAGAAATTGAATTAAAATAATTAAGGTTAATTCTCATAAACTTTTCAGTGCTATTGAATTAAAATTGATAATATTTTATGTATAACCACATTAGACTAAAAATTATGAAATGCGGTCACTAGCTTTTAGTAGATTTTTAGTGCCAGAATTAATCAGAATTAGGGTTAGGGTTAGTGTCAGGGTTAGGGTTAGTGCCACAATTAGGATTAGGGGTAGGGTTAGGGTTAGTTGAAAAGGACCTCAGAGACCATTAAGGCCCACCTATACCTCCCCCAGATCCCCACTACAGTATCCTACTGCCCCTAACAAATGATCATTCACACTTCACTTGAAGACTTCTAGAGAGGAAGGAATTAATTAACTGCTATGATCCAGGAACTAGTTAAGTACTTTACAAATATAATCTCATTTGATCCTCACATCCACTCTTGGAGATAGGTACTATGATTTTATCCCCATTTTACAAATGAGGGAACTGGAACTAATTGACATTCCCAGGATCACATAACTAGTATATGAACTCAGCTCTTCCTGAGGTTTAGCACTCTATGCTATACCAGGGGAACCCACTACTTCCCAGAGAAGCCTTTTTCACATTTGAGTAGCTCAGACTGTTAGGAAGTTTTTCTTATATTAATCCTAAATTTCCAGTTTCCAAATTTCCTCTTTCCATTAATCCTATTTCTGCCTTCTGGATCCAAGAAGTTTCTGTTTAGTTATTTTTCCACTTGTCTTCAGATATCCCAAAGTCTTATTTTCCTGGGCTAAACATCCCAGTTTCCTTCAAGTGCTCATATTCTTAAGCTCCTTTTTCATCCCTCTTCTCCTCTCCTAGACACTCTTCAAGTATCATTGTCCCTCTTAAAATATGGCATCCAGAATTGAGCCAAATGCCCTATGTTACTATGCCTTTAGTAGTGAACTTTATACCTCTCATGTTCTCATCATTATCTTTCTCTTAATGCCATATAAGATCCTAATAACTGTTTTGGCTGCTCTTGACTCAGATGGAGTATGTATAGAACATTGTACACAATAACAGCAACATTGTTCAATGATCAGCTGTGATAGACTTAGCTCTTCTCGGTGATACAATGATCTAAGACATTGTGAAAAACTCATGATGGAAAATGCTATCTGCATCCATAGAAAGAATTATAGAGTCTGAATGCAGATTAAAGCATGCTATTTTCACTTTTTCTTGTTTTTTCTTTCTCATGGTTTTATTCCATTTTCTGTTGATTATTCTCTCACAACATAATGTGGAAATATGTTTAATATGATTGTACATGTATAACCTGTATCAGATTGCTTGACATCTTGGGAAGGAGGGAGAAAAAATTTGGAACTCAAAATATTATAAAAGTGAATTTTGAAAATTACCTGTACAGGTAACTGGAAAAAAAAAATGAGATACTATTAAATGGAAAAATAAATAAAATAAACTGCTATCCAGTTATGCTTTCCCCTGTCTTGTACTTGTGAAGATGTCACTATTAAATTTCTAATTAAGTCTTATTATATCATTCTAACTTGTCATAATCTTTTGAGATCCTGATTCTTTCATCCCTGTTACTGTCTCGTCAAGTTTTTTCTTATCTGGAATGGAATTGGACCTCTTATTTCACTGAAGCATAAGAACTTCTCAGAGGAAATTGCCTTGAGCAATATGGATCAGTATCTTGATAGCAATATATGGTCTTAAAGTATATTTAAAGCCCTGGGAGATCAAATGACTTGTCCAGGGTCAGATTTGTTATTGTTGAGTCATTTTGGGTTCTTCATGACTTTATGGACCATAGCATGCCACACCCTTCTATCCTCCCCTATCTGTAGAAGTCTGTCCAAGTTCATGTTTGGTTTTTCTTTGACACTGGCTATCCATCTCATCCTCTTCTGTCTTCTTTTCTTTTTGCTTTCAATCTTTCCCAGTATCGGGTCTTTAAATGAGTCCCACCTTCTCACTAAGTGACCAAAGTATTTAGGATTCAACCTTAGTATTTGACCTTCCAGTGAATAGCTGGAATTAATTTCTTTCAGTATTGACTGATTTGATCTCTTTCCTCTCCAAGGGACTCTCACAAATCTTCTCCAGCACCACAATTCAAAAGTCAGTTCTGTGGCACTCACTTGTCATAGCCATACATTGCTACTAGAAAAACCATAGCTTTGGCCATATGAACCTTTGTCAGCAAGGTGATGTCTGATTTTTAGTATGATGTCCAGATTTGACATAGATTTCCTTCAAAGGACATGGTTGCAAACACTATCTGCAGTGATCTTTGAACCCAAAAATATGACATCTGACACTTCTTTTATTTCTTCTCCCTCTATTTGCCAGTAAAGTGATCACTACATATATTACTGTGGTCAAGAATCCCTTAGAAGAAATGAAGTAGCCAATAAAATGATGAGAAAAGGGGGCGGAGCCAAGATGGCGGAGTAGAAGCACAATCATCCTGCGGCTCCGGCTTCCACCGTCCCCAATCCATGTAAAAAGGGGACTCTAAACAAACTTTGGAGCTGCAGAACCCACAAAATGACACAGAGAAGCTAACCTCCCGCTGAGAACAGCCCGGCAGGCCGGCAGGAATCGGCCAGCGCAACGCTCTGGGAGCCGAGCCCAGCACCACGCCAAGGCTTTAGCCCCAGGGCGGGCCTGACCAGCCGCCAGCCAGAGGGACTCCAGATCAGCAGCAGCTGTGGCCCTTTCCAGATTTATCAACACATAGATGCGAAGGACAAGGTGAGAGGCCAGTGCATTCTGGACTTTGGGACCCAGTAAGTGGGAGTGCGGGGCTTTTACCCCCGGAGCAAGAAACCGCTGAGACGCTGGCACAGCCTGCCAGCGCCACGTGGCGGCTTCAGCTCCTGGCCTGCAGAGTGTAGGGGGACCAAGCACCAGTCTGAGGGGTAATCGCTCTTGCTTTAACCTGCTTGGATCTGGATTGCAGTCTAGGGTGGAGGTCCTGGGGTGTGTGTCCAGCTTGCCAGAGCGTGTGGAGACCTCAGAGAGGGCACCCATCTAATACCTCCGGCAGCTGAGAAAACCCCAGCGTTTGGGACGAAAACTCCCCTGTCTGGTGGCAGAGTCCTACTGTGGCAAAAAGCCCAAAAGTCAAATCATTGAGTGGCAAAATGAGCAGGCAAAGGAAACAAAGCAGACAGAAGATTCCAACATTACACTCCTATTTTGGGGATAAGAAGGAGCAAGGCATGGAACAGTAGGAAATCAGTGAAGTCAGAACTCCTGCACCAAAAGCTTCAAAGGAAAATACAAGCTGGTTACAGGCCATAGAGGACCTTAAGAAGCAGATAAGAGAAGTGGAGGAAAAATTGGGAAGAGAAATGAGAACAATGCAAGAAAATTATGAAATGAGAGTCAACAGCCTGACTGAAGAAAATAATACCTTGAAAAACAGACTGACTCAAATGGCAAAGGAGGCTCAGAAAGGCAATGAGGAGAAGAATACCTTAAAAAGTCGAATTTGCCAGATGGAAAAAGAATCTCAAAAGCTCACTGAGGAGAATCATTGCTTCAGAATTAGATTGGAGCAAATGGAAGCTAATGACTTTATGAGAAATCAAGATGCTGTTAAACAGATCCAAACAAATGAAAGAATAGAAGGCAATGTGAAATATCTCATGGGAAAAACCACTGACCTGGAAAATAGATCCAGGAGAGATAATTTAAAAATTATTGGACTGCCTGAGAGCCATGACCAAAGTAAGAGCCTGGAAAGCATCCTCCAGGAAGTTCTCAAAGAAAACTGCCCTGATGTTTTAGAACAAGAGGGCAAAATAGAGGTTGAAAGAATCCACCGATCACCTCCTGAAAAAGATCCCAAAAAGAAAACTCCTAGGAATATTATAGCCAGGTTCCAGAATTCCAAGATTAAGGAGAGAATATTACAAGCAGCCAGGAAGAAACAATTTGAATATTGTGGAAACACAATCAGGATAACCCAGGATCTGGCAGCTTCTACACTGAGGGATCGAAGGGCTTGGAATGTGATATTCCAGAGGTCAAGGGAGCTGGGATTAAAACCAAGAGTCACCTACCCAGCAAAACTGAGTATCATGTTTCAGGGGAAAATATGGTCATTCAGTGGAATACAGGACTTTCAAGCATTCTTGCTGAAAAAACCAGAGTTGAATAGAAAATTTGACATTCAGATAGAAGAAGCAAGAGAAGCATGAGAAGGTAAACAGGGAAAAGAAATCATAAGGAACTTATCAAAGTTGAACTATTTTTTTTTTTAAAGCAATGGGGGTTGAGTGGCTTGCTCGGGGTTGCACGGCCAGTTGTTGTTTCTGGGTGTGGTGCTGAGTGTCTGGGCCCGGATTTGATCCGGGTCGTCCCGGCACTGGGGCCGGTGCTCTTGCTTGCTGAGCCACCTGGCCAAAGTAGAACTATTAACATTCCTACATGGAAAAACAATAATTGTAACTTATGAAACTTTTCTCAGTAGTTGAAGGGATTAGAAATATATATATATATGTGTCTTTATACGAGGGTATGCGGGCATATGAATACATATGTGAATGTGTGTATATATGTTTACAGGTATACATAGATAGAGGGCACGGGACCAATTTAACAGGAAGGGATGATACTTAAAAGGTGAAATTAAGAGGTGAGAGGAATATAATGAGAAGAGATGGAGAGAGACAGAGTGGGGCAACTATCTCATACAGAAGAGGCAAGGGAAAATGGTTACAATGGAGGGGAAGAATAGGAAGGCAAAAGGGAATGGGTCAACATTATTCCTATTGAATCTGGCTTGAGGAGGGAGGGAAATATATATATATGTGTGTGTGTGTGTCTGTCTGTCTGTCTGTCTGTCTATATATACTATTATTAATACCATTTTACATGTTATTAAGAAAAAAAAAGATATACAGGCACTGAGGCATAGAGATCCACTGGAAAAGTTGAAACGGGTATGGGATAAAATATGGGAGAGAGCAGATCAGAGGTGGGGATATCCTATAGGACTGCTGTTTTGGGGGGATGGGTGGGGGAAAAACGGGGAGAAAATTTGTAACTCAAAATCTGGTGGAAACGAACGATGTAAATCAGAAGTTAATAAAGCATTTAAAAAAAAAGAAAAAAATTTTTTTAAAAATGGTGAGAAAAGCAGTACTGGGGTTATAATCTCAAAGATGACAACGATATCAGTTTGAATTCAAGGCAAACCATTCATTCAAACACATCTCTGCTCCAGTCATTGATGCTGAAGAGACCAAAGTTGATCAGTTCTGTTAAGATCTACAAGACCAAATAACACCAAAAAAAGATGTCCCATTCATCACAGGGGATTGGAATGTTAAAGTTAGAAATCAAAAGATAATTGGAATAAAAGACAAGTTTGGTCTTGGAATACAAAATGAATCAGGGCAAAGATTAATAGAGCTTTGTCAAGATAACTCATTGGTCATAAAAAAACACTCATTTTTCAGCAACCCAAAAGACAACTTTGTACATGGACATCACCAAAAGGGAAATATGGAAATCAGATTGATTAAGTACTTTGTAGCCAAAGGTGAAGAAGCTCTATGCAGTCGGTTAAAACAAGACCTGCAGCTGACTGTGACTCACATCATGAGTTTCTTATTACAAAGTTCCAAATTAAATTGAAGGAAGTAGGGAAAACTATCAGCTCATAGAGACATAACCTAAATAACATCCATTATGAATATGATGAAGTGGAGGTGATGAGTAGAATTAAGGGATTAGATCTGGTAGTTAGAGTGCCTGAAGAACTATGGACAGAGGCAGCAACAAAAAACATTACAGAGAAAAAGAACAAGAAAGCAAAAGGTCTGTCTGATAAGGCTTTACAAATAGAGGAAAGAAGGAAAGCAAAAGGAAGAGGAGAAGGGGAAACATATATCCAGGGTCAAATAGCCAATATTTTTCAAGGGGGTTTCAGAACGCAAGTTTATCCACTGTCCTATTGACTAAGCCAGGATGCCTTTATGCAAGTCATTAATAATAACATTTAACACTTGGTGAGCCAAAGACAGTTCTCTGAGGCATTCCAATAGAGAGTTCACCTCCATATTGACACTGAACCAATCTTTTAACATAATTACCTCTTCCCATGAGCTCTGATTCAGCCATACTGATCTGTTTGCTGTTTCTCACACCTAGAATGCTCTTTCTCCTCAGCTCTGCCTCAGATTCCCTAGTTTCTTTCAAGATTCACATGAAGCCTCATTACTTTAATGAGGGCTTTTATTTAGAGAAATGATAGACTCAGCATTTATCTTCTTTCCTTCCTTCTCTCCCTCACACCCTCTTTTCCCTTTTTTCTTCCTTTCTCATGGCTAACATGGAAATTTGTTTTGTGTGACTATACATATTTGTAATTGGATCCCCTTCCCCCAATACCATGTTTCCCCAATAATAAGACACTGTCTTATTATTTTTTTTTGGACAGAAAAACACCAGAGGGCTTATTTTAATGAACATTGACAGCAATTTTAATAAACAGGTAAATGTGAACAAAAAAATGTACCTTTATTCAATAATGAATTCAATAAAGAACAGGATGACGTGCTCACTGCTGCAGCTCTGATTGGATGCAGCTCAGAGCGTGGCGTGCGTTTCACCCGGGGGGGGGGGGGGGGGTGCATAAAGAGGGTACCGTAATGTAGCATGTAGCGAAGGGGATCACCTTCACTACAGTAGCAATCTCAATAGGGCTTATTTTCGGGGGCGGGCTTATTTTAGAGGAATCTTACACAGTAAGGGGAGGGCTTATTTTTGGGATAGGTCTTATTATCGGGGAAACACGGTAGTACCTTAAAAAAAAAAAAAAAAACAGGAAACAACCAAAAAAGAAATCTGTTCATTTCTGTATTTCTTAAATTTCTTTAAAAAAAAAGTTTTCTCTAATATGTTAGCTCATAGGGTGATTGTCCTTAGAGAAAAAGAGTAGGGGTAAGTTGCTAAGGCTTCTCCCTAAACGGCTATATTCCATGTGATCATTCATCTTGCGTGTACTAATTTGTGTGTGTGTACACAGATGTACACACATGTACATACATACATAGTGTATGTTTTGTCCTCTGGTAGAATATAAGTTCCTTGAGGGCAAAACTGTTTGGTTTTTTTATTTAGGGTTGGAGTAGAGGGGGTGTTGTTTGTTTTTGGTAACCCAGCATTTAGCACTGTACCTAGAACATGAGAAGTGCTCACTGTACCTGGAACATGAGAAGTGCTTCCCAGATGAATAAATACTTGTTGATTGGTTAATTGACTGCTATATGTTACTATAAAAATATCTCAAAGTGAAAACAGAGATGGAAAGGACAAGCATTTCAAATGTTCTATAAACACCAACTCTCAATAATAGATTTTTTATAAAGCAGTTATAATTTTGTTTGATTATATTTTATATTATTAAAAGTTAAAATAGTACTTTAGAAAATATTTTTAGTTTAACAACAAGAAAATTAATGTTATGTATTAAATTTTCTCAAGCAAATTCAAAAATATAGACTGCCTACCTAAGAATAGCTTTCTGTGTGATTTCCTTGGATATTTTATTTCCTGCTTACCCAGTTTGTTATTTTTGTTAAGTTATACTTACTTTATTTCTTCAGCTTTGTAAAAATCCAACTATAGTGGCATAGATCTGTTTGAAGAGAAAACTGAGCCACTCCCTCTCTGGGAGAATTTGTGTAGGGAATCCACTCTTTCTCAGCAATTCAGGCACCTCTATGGGCATGACTTTTCCTTTAGTCATCATTTTCTATTTCATTCTTAGAGAAGAATGGGGCTTTTTAAGCCTGCCAGGAGAGGCAATAAAGGGTCACTGCCAAATTTTCTTCCCCTACCACACTTGGCACATTTTTCATTTGGTATCTAGGTATACATCAAGCTTTTTTTTTTTAATCTTTACACTGCTTGAGAGAAGCCAAGATATGTAGAATAGTAGGTAACAATGAAATTTCCTTGTTTTGTCCAGTGTCCCCATATTGTAATATCAGTGATTTGGGGGAGAGAAATTCAAAGAGAGAAGGAAGGGGAAAGTGGGTTAGAATAAACATTTATTAAACACTTATTTTGTTAATATATTCCAGGCACTAAGTTCTAAGAACTAAGGATATAGGTAAAAGCAAAAAAGTCCCTGTCCTCAAGGAATTTGTATTATAACAGGGGAAAACAACACATTAAGGAAAGCTAGAAGGGGAGATAACAGGTCGTGGTCTCAGCCTAAAAGTGAGGTGGATTTTTGGTTTTGGACCAGATAAGGTGAAAGCTTACTTTTCAGGGACTAGAAGAGTCCAGTTTCCTTCTTTCTCTATCTAAAAGCAATCGGAGATTTTCCCGACCACTTTTCTCCAAGGACAATCACCCAATGAGCTAACATAAAGATAAAACTGATTTCTTTTTTTAGAATATCTAGCAAATACAGAAATGAGCAGACATTTTTGTTGTTTTCTATTTTTTAAGTTATTATTGGAGGGAGAGGGTCTCATTACAAAATATGCGTAGTCATGCAAATTTCCATGTTAGTCATGAGAAAGAAAGAAAGAAAAAAGGGAAGAAAGGAAAAAAAGATAAATGCATTGAGACCATCACTTCTGTATCTGGAGGTAGATCACATATTGAATCATGAGTCCTTTGGAATTGTGGTTATGTGTTGATCAGAATTCCTAAAACTTTCAAAGTTCTTCTGGTTTTGCTCACTTGGCAAAAGTTCATAAAAGTCTTCTCAGGTTTTTCTGAAACCACCTTCTTCATCATTTCTTATAGTACAATAGAATTCTATCACACTTATAATTTTGTTCAGCAATTCTCCAATTGATGGACATCACCTCAGCTTCCAGTCCATTGCCACATAAATAGAGCTGCTGTAGATATATTTTTGTACCCAGAGATCCTTTTCTTTTTCCTTTGATCTTTTTCAGGTATAGATCTAATATACCAATGGGTAAAAGGTTATACAGAGTTTAATAGCTTTTTGGATATAGTTCCAGATTGCGTTCCAGAATAACCATACCAATTCACAACTATACCAGCAGTGTAATAAAGTGTTTGTTTTCCCATAACTCTTCCAGTATTTGTCATTTTCCTTTTTTGTCAACTTAGCCAACCTAATGGATGTAAGGTGGTAACTCCGAGATTTTTTAATTTGCATTTCTTTAATTATTGGTGATTTAGAGCATTTTTTCATGTGACTTTTGATTTCTTCTTTGAATGATTGCTTTGTTCATATGCTTTGTCCGCTTACTGATTAGGGAGTGACTTCTGTTTTCTTATAAATTTGGATCAGTTTCCTCGAGATTGAGCAAGTGAGAACTCTCTTGGATAATTTTGCAGTAGATTTTTTTTTCCAGTTACCTATTTCTCCACTACATTGGGTTGTTTAGTGCAAACATTTTGCACTATAATTTTGTATAATCATAACTGTCCATTTTTTCTTCTGTGATCTATTCAGGCCCTTGTTTAGACATGAATACTTCCTCTGTTTATACATCAGAAATTTCTTCCTTTTTCCTCTAATTTATAATGTGACCTTTTATAATCTAAGTCATGTATCCATTTGGAACTTACCTTGGCATATGGTGTGAAATGTTGACCTAAATCTAATTTCTGACAGACTTCTTTTCAGTTTTCTGAGAAGTTTTCATTGAATAGTGAAAAAGAACTCAGATCCTAAAGTCATTTTGGTTAGACTGTAAAACATGAGAGCAGAGAAATATATAAGAAATCTGGAGAGGTAGGATGGGACCAATGTGAATAACTTTGCTTAAAAATGCTAATATTTAGCATAAGCTATGTTTTAGGAATATGAAGAGAATAGTTTTTAAAATTTTGTGAATACTCCCACTGTATTCTGATGTGGTGAACGACTATACATGGAGAATTATGTTCAGTTCTTCATACCACAATTAGGAAATACAGTAGATAGAGAAAGTCTACAGCAGAAGTCCTTATTTTAAGGGCTATGAACTTTTTTAAAAATTTATTTTATTATTTTATCTGTATGCCAATCAATATAATTATTTCAATTGTCAATATTATTTTTCATTTATAATCCTATGTATTTCATTTTATACATTTAAAAGCTTTTTTTATGAAAAAGGGTCACCAGACTACAATAAGAGTCCATGATGCAAAAAAAAGTTAAGATTTCTTGGTCTAGAGTGACAAGAACAGTGAATGATCTTAAGATACTGGCAGATGAGGATCATTTAAAAGAACTAAAAATGTTTCACCTGGACAAGAAAAATAAGCAGGGATCTTACAGTTGTCTTCAAGTGTTTTGAAGGACTTTTGTAGAAGAGGGAAGAGACTTATTTTATATGCCTCAAAAAGACAAAATTAAGAGCAGTGGACAAAAATTAACAGATATGCAGATTTATGCTTGATGTCAAGGAAAACAATTAGCTTCCAACAATTAGTTATCCAAAAGTTATATGTGCTATCTCAGGAGGTACCAATGATTTCCTTCATTGACAAATTTCTTAGTCTTTTTCCCAACTTCTTACTTCTTTGCCTATCTGCTACTTTTGACTCTGGTGACCACCCTCTTCTCCTCAACATTTCCTCCTCTCTAGACTTTCATGACACTGCTTTTCCTGATTCTCTTCCTAAATGTCTAACACTCCTCAGTCTCCTCTTCTTGTTCAGCAAATATATCACATCAGCTATAGAATCATGGGATCATGGACTTTAGAGGTAGGGGGAGCCTTCAGAGCCATCTAGTCATTCCTTCACAGTGAAAAAACTGAGGTACAGAACAGTTAAATGATTTCTTCAGGGTCATAACAAAAATTAGGATATAGAGATACTGCAAATAGCTGTAAAAATGCAGAAATTATAAACATATCCTTTCCATACCATGCTGCTATTAAAACTATTACCATGCTGCTATTATATAAATGAAACCATGGAGCAAATATTTAAACCTAAATGGAAACAATAATTAAATCCTAAATAATAAGCAGGTCAAAGAGCAAATCATTGAAATAATAAATATGTGAAAGACAATAGTAATGATGAAAAAAAGCAAAATTTCTGTAACACAGCTGAAGTAGTCCTCGACAGAAAAAAAAAAACAAATATTATTAACAAAACAGAAGAGTATTAGTGAACTGAAAATACATTTTTAAAAATTAGAAACCCAGCAAACAAACCCAAGATAAACACAAAAGAAGATATCTTGAAAATTATAGGAAAAGTTTATGAATTTGGGGCAAATTTTTTAAAACCCTAGAGAAATGATAAAAAAAAAAAAACTAAAATCTAGTTCTTTGGAAAAAAAAACTAATAAAATTGTTAAACTTTTAACCAACCTGATTCAAAAGATGACAGAAAGTCAAATCATAAAACAGTAAATGAACCAGATAAAATAACAACAAAAACAGAAGAAACTTTTTTAAAATGATTTGAGCTTAATATGAATAAACACCAAATAAACTGAGAAAACAAAATAAAGGATTGCCTTCAAAAATACAAAATACTCAAAGTAACGTAACAACAAAAGAGATTTAAGTAACCTAATCTTAGAAAGAAAATAGAACTAGCTATACAGAAACTACCAAAGAAAAAAAACTCTTAATTCCTAGACAAAGGAAGAGCAGTAGTAGAACTCAATAACCTAAAAACAAAAATTACTGAGGAAAGAATTCTCTAGTTTATTGTAACTGCTGGGAAAACACTCTGGTAGAGATTAAGTTTAAACCAGCATTTTACACCATCTTCCATAATAAATTTTTAATGAATATGTGATCTGAATATTAAGATAATATTTTTAAAAATTAGAAGTTAATCTGCCTCTAATGGGCATGATTAGGAGATGAATTCTTATTCAAACAAGGGATAGAGGCAGTTACAAAATAAAAGTTGATAATTTGATTATATGAAATTAAAGAACTTTTTCACAAACAAAATTAATGTATATAGCATAAGAACCAGGCAGATGGGGGGTGGGGGGTGGAGAATAATTTTGTTTCCAGATAAGGGTTTAGTATCCAAAATGTGTAATTCATAGAAATATAAAAGACCAAAAGCTATTACCCAGTAGATAAGTAGTCAAAGGATAGGAACAAATAGTTGTTAAAAAAAAAAGAATTATGAACTGCTAAAAATCATAAGAAAGATGCAACAAATGACTAATAAAAGTAAATCAAAACAGTGAGGTTTTACCCACACCCAATAAATTGGTAAAGATGAATAAAAATTAAGATTGTCAATGTTGGAGGGGCGTGTAAGAAGACAAGCACATTAGTGCTTTGTTGGTGTTTTGATATTTAGTGTACTCATTCTAGAAACAAATTGAGAATTATGCAAATAAAGTGACTAAAATGCTCATACCCTTAAACCTAGAGATTCTACTGCTAATACATACCCCGCGGCGCTCACTGACAAAAAGAAAGGCTCCATATAGACCACTTATAGCACCATTTTTTTTGGTAAACTAAGAACTAGAAACAAAGCAAATACCCATAGACTGGAGAATAGTTAGTCAAATTATGGTACATGAACGCAACAGGATATTCTTGTGCTATTATAACAAAAATAACACAGAAAAAGATGAAAAGACTTATATGCAAAAGTAAAGTAAGCAAAGCCAAGAAAATAACATATTACAGTGACAACAACAATTTTAATGGAAAGGACAACTACAAAACAATTGAAAATGTATGTTTAAAAATTGTAAAGAAGGGGTGGCTAGGTGGCGTAGTGAATAGAGCACCGGCCTATAATGCCATGCACAAGCAGGCTTCCAGAAGAATGCTACTGTGAACAGCTTTTAAGGTTCTGATTACACAGTATAGTGAACACTCTATTCCACAACAAATCAAAGCAAAACTTTCACAGAAAATCAAGGTACAGCATTCACCATATTACAACTTCTCAAAGTATAATAGTCAAAGTCTTCCACTCATGGGGCAAAATATTGATTAACTCAATCAGTCACTTGTTCATCAGTCAGTTACTAAGTATCATACACAAATCCCTCCACCCCTAGGTCACTAGTAAACTACAATTCATCATTACTCAGTACCCAGGGAGAGGTCTTTTCATTTTGACTTGGGGCCTGTTCTCAGATTCCCTGAATCCCCTTCCATGGTCCCAGATTCTACCTGGATTCACCAGACTGTCACCTGGGTTCAATGGCAGACAGCTCCCAGTTCCTTGACCAGCTCTCTGGGCAGATCCTGCTCCACACTGATGTTCACAGGGTCTGGTCCATGTCAGATCCTTCACCATTTCTGCTCCAGGGAATTCAAGGCTCAACCAAGCCACAAACAAAGTCTCAGCATCCCAGTCATGCTTCTCCTGGGCTCCTCTGTCACCTGGGCTCCTGGGTCCCTGGGCTCCTGGCTCTGGGCTCTGGACTCCTGTTCAGAAGAAGCTCCACCCCACTACCACAAGTTCTCAGGAAATTCCGGCTCAGTTCTTCATTCTCTCCTCTGTAGCTGTCCTGCCACCAGATGCTGATTCCAAGAAGTCCTGACTGTGCCTCTCTGGGGCTTTTCTTATATACACACAGCATTAGCTTCCTGTTTCAGCCAACCTCTTCCTATTACATCAGTAACAGGAGACAGGAGTTCATACCTTCTGTTTCTCCAATCAGAGGCTTGATCAGTTACTAAGTGCTAAGTACCTGCTACTTTTGCCAACTCAAAGGGATCTTCAAATTCAAAATTACATTACCATTACATGGCCCTGGAGTCAGGAGGACCTGAGTTCAAATCTGACCTCAGACACTTAACACAAAAACTAGCTGTGTGACCTTGGGCAAGTCACTTAACCACAATTGCCCTCCCAAAAAAAGGCAAAAAAATTTTGTAAAGAACAAGATTGATTCTAAAGAGATTTGAGAAGACTCCTCCCCAACTACTTTGAAAGGGTTTGGGGGAATGAAGTTATTCATGAATATGGAACATTGTTTATATTGACTTTTTTTTTCCAGTTTTACTGATCTTTTTTTGTCTTTTTCTTTTAAAAAGTTACCTTTTTTAGGGATGGATTAATATTAGGAGAGGAAGTTACTGGGGAAAATGTAGACAATGTAAAAAAATCAAAATTTATTTTAAAAAATTTTTTAAAGTGGATTCAGCTGTTAGAACATGCTTACAACCTGTCTCATTTACAAAATTTTTAATGCAACAATCTCTTTCTCTTTAGCTTGAAAAGGCCAATTCCCTGCTAGACCAAACACAGCAGCCTTACAGATATCTTATTGAATCTGTTCGTCAGCGAGATTCTAAGATCAATGAACAAAGTAAACGTATTTCACAGCTTGAAATGGATGTCAGGTAAAACAATTAAATATCTTTCTCTTTGAATAATGGGAACATTATAAATATAAAATGCCACTATAAAGATATAAAGTTTAAATACTATTCCACAAAAATACATATTGTGAAAATAAAGGTTTTAGAATGACTTAAATTGGTGTTGGATTTGCTTTTAGACCATAAAGTAACCCTAGTAAGCATCAAAAATTATCAGAAACCTAGTATAAAAACAGCAACTCAATCTTATGGAACCAGATATAAGATGTTGATCTGTATTTTCTAAGGACAAATAATAGATAGATAGAGAATTAGATAGAATTATTCCAGAGTAGGAAGGAGGTACTTCCTACTTCTATTTCTGGGTCATCTTTACTTTAAAAATACTTTATTGAAGAATAAAAGCATTGCATTTAGTAAAATGTATATTCTGCACATGAACTAATAGACCCTGCCTACCACCTCCCTACTTTCATGATAAAAAGTTCCAAATAGAATTGAATTATCAAATTTGTGTTTTATTTGATACCACAAATAATTAACTTACTCCATTTATGATCCCTTAAATCTTTTTCAGTTGAACACGACAAAAAATTTATTGAGCACCTATGTACCTCTTTGACCTTTCCTCCTTACCTTGCCAGTTCTTGCCCTGTATAATGTCTGTACTCAATTCAGTATACACTTCTCCTGAACTGCTGAGTTTCTGGAGGGAGTTAAGAAACCATGCTAATTTGATCCACTACAAATTCATAGTATTTAAACTGAGCTACATAAGTACCAGCGCTCAGCGTATCTTTATTAACTACTTATTGGCTGCATGCACTCATAAAACATTTATTAAAACAATTGCTCTGTGCCCTGCGCTGTTCTAAGCTAGAAGATACACAAATAAAAGACATGGTCCCTTCCTTCAATGGACTGACAATTAGACTTGTGCATAGATAACATTGCACATTAGGTTAGGACAAATGTATTTCAACTCAGGAAGGCAGGGGAACATGAACAAAGTTGTAGAATTTGAGGAGCTTAAAGAGAATAAAGTTTGGAATTATCTGAAATGTGATAGTTCAAGTAAAAATAAAAGAATTGCCATGTAGTGATACAGGTGCAATTGAGATTAACAGACATGACTAACCTGAGAGTTCTTGATCTTATCACTTACCCTCCTATGTCTCAAATTTATATTGGTTCTTAGATCTTCAGAAATTTTTTTCTCTTAATCCTACTATAAATTACCATCAAATTTATCTTCCCTTTTATCACCAAACCTTTCAAAAGACTAATTTGCACTCACTACTTTTTCATAACACATTCACTCTTTAATCCCTTTTAATCTATATTCTGCTACCAGCACTACTCAAATTGCCACTAACTTTGAGACAGCTGTTGGCCCAGGGGATAGAACACTAGGGCTAGAGTAGGTTAAGTCCTGGGTTCAAATATAGCCTCAGATACTTATTAGCTCTGTGACCTTGGGCAAATCACTTAACCTCTGTTTGCCTCAGTTTCCTTAACTCTAAAATGAGCATAATAATAGCACCTACCTCTTGGGGCTGTTGTGAGGATTAAATGAGATATTTGTAAAAAAAAAAAAACCCTTAGCCCAGTACCTGGCACATAGGAGCTGCTATATAAATAGAAATACTTCTCCCCTCATCAGTGACCATGGATTGCCAAATCCATTGTCATCATGGCTTCATCAATAATAAGACATACCAATCTAATTTTATTTCCTTTATTTATAGAGTTACTAAATTGTACATTAAGAGAATTCTAGGTATATAGCATAACCAGATTTTAGTAAAGCATTTGAAGAAGTGTTTCTCATTAAACTTGAAAAAAAAAAAAGAGAATAAATGTAGGATAAATGACTATAGTTTATGTGGATCAGAAATTACTTAATGAACAGACCCTAACAACAATTTTTAATGAATGAGTCAATGTCAGTTAAGTAGAATATCTCTAATGTAGTACCCATAGGATTTGCCCTTGCCCCTACGATGTTCAGTATTTTTATTCATGGCTCTAACGAGGGTGTTATGTCATACTTTTCAAATTTGCAAATGGCACAAAATGGGTGACTAGTAGTTTGGATGATGAGTATCCTCTTATAATAAAAAGAACAATGAATTTGAAGTCACAAGACATTGGTTTAAATCTTGACTCTGTCATTTGTTAATAGTGTGACGTTGAGAAATTCACTAAACTGTCCTGGGCTTCAATTATGTTATCTGTAAAATCAGATAGTTGGAACAGATGATTTCTAAAGTCCCTCTCCATTCTAAACTTTTTGATTCAATGATCAAACAATGGACCAAATATAATGAGATGAAATTCAGTAGGGGTAAATGTAAGATCCTACACTTGAGTTTAAAAAAATCAACCACATGAGCATATGATTGGAGAAGCATAGCTAGAAAAAAGAAATTACTTTTATATATTTCTAGGATCAATTAGAGCAGGCCTGCACAATCTATGGCCTGCCCCTCAGGCTGCTTGTGGCTGGGAAAAATATAGAGGAAAACATCCTTTGTATGTAGAGGAAATCCACTGGTGTGCAACAGGTTGTGCAGGCCTGACTTAGACCAAAAAAATTACCGCAGGCCTTGATAGTTTAATGCATTACTTCCATAAAACCTTATCTGATACTCCCCAATTGGGTAGAATCTCTTTGTTTTTTTTAAATCTCTATAGCATTTAATTTTACCTCTTTTAATGAAATCTATCATAATCTGCCTTGTAGTTATTTTTTAGATCTATAAGAATTTTTTATCTGGAGAAGACCTAAGAGGTCTATTCCCTTTATTTTATAGATGAGGAAACTGAGTCTTAAAGAATTTTTGAGTGGCTGACCCAACTTCAATATCACATCGTACAGTAAAGCTGGTACTCTGACTGAAAATTTCTGCCTGCTAATACCTCTTTCTATTACCTCATGTTGACTCCCAACTATATCATGGTTTGCATTTGTTATAAAGTCATTGGGTAATAGAATGCTAGAGCAAAAATGATCTTTTGGGATAATCTAATCATAGTTATTCCCTTTGCACTCATACACACACACATATGCACACCAACTTTATAGACAAGGGAATAAAGAGTCCCAGAAATGTTGAGGAAATTGGCCACTCACAAAGCTAATGAATTAGTCGGGACTAAAACATGAGTCTCATTATTCCCAATCCACTCTTCTTCCACTATATCATGTTGTCATCACCCTTTATTTCCACTACTAAGTTGAAACAGAGAATATGCCTTATTCACTTTTGTATCCCTGTAATTCTCATCTTAGTTTTGACATAAATATTCAGTGAATATTTGTTCAATTAAATTGAAGGCATAATAGGATCATTTTTCATCCTCTTCAGTTGAAATAAAAAAGACATGACTTTTTGCATAAGAAAAGTTCATAAGGTTTTGACTTCTCTTACAATTTAGTCACTGGGTTTTAAAGTTACTAAAAGAGTTCCCTGCCCCTAACAATTTCTGAATAAAACATTTACAGAGCCATGAGTATGGGAAGCAAAGTTATTATAGGGGTGAGGACTGAAAATTTTTTTAAAAATCAAACAACCAGAAGTTTCCATACCAAAAGTATAAATATACACGCTATTATTCCATCGGTGTACTTTTTCTTTTTTTTTTTTTTTTTTTTTTTTTGCTTTTTTTGGAGGGCAGTCAGGGTTAAGCGACTTGCCAAAGGTCACACCGCTAATAAATGTTAAGTGTCTGAGGTTGGATTTGAACTCAGGTCTTCCTGACTCCAGGGCTGGTGCTCCATTCACACCACCTAGCCGCCCTCTGGGTGTACTTTTTCTCTTTGACATCAAATGTTTTTCCTGTTAGAGTTTACTTTGTCCCCTTCAGCTCTTTCTCCACAATATCTCTTCCAATACAGTTTACATAGCTCTTTACTTCTAATATCCATTGGTTTTGTTTTTGGTGACTTAACACTTAATAAAGTCATTTTTCCACTTTAAACTTTTAAAAGCATTGGTTTCACTTATTCTTTTAAAAATTAGAATCCCTATAACAAACATCTCCTAAATGTATTTTATTTTACTAAAGAAGATATATTTTCAAATCTTTCCTGTTATTATTTTTTACTCTATAGGTTAAGTTTTCAAAGTCATTTATCCAGTAAATTATAGTGTTGCTTTCTGTTCCTAGGGCAGGGGATGGCAGTGGGGGTCAGCTAGAATAGCTAGAAAGAAAATTGATAATTATTTTATTAGCAGCATGATCTTTATTAACAATAATAATAAATAGTGCCTTCTTCCTGTGAACTTTATGCTCAAGCATTTAGTCAAGAGTTTGTAAGTGAAAATGAATATATAATCATAATGGCACAAGTCATGTTCATAAAGGCAGTTTTTGGGTCTTCTTTGGATTCTTCTTTGCTGTTGAAATGACCTTTCTTTAATTATTTTCTAGGAAATCAATTTTGTAGCCAAAAATTAAAATAGGTTTTATCAAAGTTTTTTGTGTGTACCTAATGAATATTCTCAATTGAATATGGGTCAATGAATTTCCTTGTTAATTAAGAAACATAGACACCATCAGTAGTTTTATTCTTAATTATAAAAAATCTTAAGCTGAAAGTAATCTCAGCTTCAGAAATATTTCTCAACATGAAGGTTGGCATATACATATGTGTAATCCTCATGATTACATCATCAGCCTCACCTTATGACAGTCATATGCATCACAAAAGCTATACTTATTATGGACTCAGCCACAATAAAATGTTTCATGCTAAATATTTGTGTCCTTTAAAAGCTAAACTGCCTGTGCTATGCAAATATATTGCAAGACTACTAGAAGTCTTGTGCAACATTTCAAGACTACGATTTCACAAGATACTATATTCTGCTGTAGTTTGTAATAGCTTTCATTTGAAAAATTAAGGCAATTTCAGTGGTGAAATTATTACCATGAAGAATGCTACTAAGTACATGCTTCAGTTTCTATAGAAAATAATATCGTCTATTCAATGGGATCGCTGTTTTGTGATGGTGGGTAGGGGAAAAATGGGGAGAAAATTTGTAACTCAAAATCTTGTGAAAATGAATGATATAAACTAAAAATAAACATAAAATTTAATTTTAAAAAATGATATCTACAAGGAAACACAGATTAATTAGAATTGAGTCTTGGGCAAATAACCCTTAAGGCCCTGTTTTCTTGACTTTGGGCATTTTAAGCAATGGCTAGAACAGCTTATTGACTCTCATGTCTTAACATTATGAATATTCTTTTCCCAAAATCTGAGGATTTTAAATACTTAACTCATTAACCTCTCCGTCTGGTAGTCTGTCAGCATTCCTAGACCTCAAACCCATTTCTGTTTACTATATCAGCTGAGAAGACTAATAATTCCTCACCACAAATGTTTGGGGACCATGATGTACTGATTTTTTTTTAATTTTATCAAAGAAAAGTCTCACTTTGTTTCCAAAGAATACAAAATAAAATTAAACTGAACAATTTTTCTTTAAAAAGGTAAAAATTGTTTAAAGTTGTCAAGCAGATAACTGGTTGCAATAATTTTGCATTATCTTGTGATAAACTTAGAAAACTGATTTGGTCATACACTGTGGTTTAGGAAGTAGAAATCAGATTTCTCTGTACTCATGCTGAATTTTCACTAAAATGATTTTAAAAGTGAATATACTAGGAACATTACTGTCAATGTTTTAAATTTTCCCCTCAACTAAAGTAAAAGTGTATGTTAAAAGAAATTATGTTGCTTCTTCTCCATCCACCTGAATTAAACAGACTAGATTGTAAGTCAGTACTAAGGTATGTGTGAGAAGAAAAAATAATTAGCATAAATTTCATTACCCTGATGTCAATACTCAGTTTTTTTTATAACTATCAGTTAAAGAAGAAAAGACTACATTGTCATCTTCTCCTTTAAGGATTAGCCAGAATATATTGATCCAGGAAGTGAAGGAGCAATATAACAGGAATATGTTTTCATAGAGCAGGTGAAACAGAGCCATAAACATGAGTGTCTGAGTAATAATTAACAGTGAATTGAACAATTATATATGCAATATGCTATTCAAGGTAGATGTGCTTACAGGGAGATTTGTTTTGTGGCTGCTTTGTGAGTCACGCAAAAGAGGTTTTTATTTTTAAAAGGTGAGTTTCCATTGTTATGAAATGTCCTATCCCGGCTAAATTTCTACTGAGTCATTGCATATAAATGCATAGAGGAAGAGCGCTGGATATCCTAGTAGCTTTATCCAGTAGTGATGAACCAAAGTGGTATAGGAAAGTAAGCTAATCTTTTCATATTTATTTGATTATTTAATGTGAAAAGCACTGGAGAAAATTGTACAAATTTTGAATATACACGAGTTAAATATGCCACTGTTGTCAAATATCTAATGACTGGTTTCAAGGACTAAATGTGGAAAAAAGATGTTTTAAAACCAATTTTCCTACTTAATCCTTCATTCCATAGCCCACATTTATCCTTGCTGTTTAACCTCTAAGTACAAAATATTTACTTCATTTTGAAACAAAAAAATATCATCAGGCAAAGACTATTTCTATGGAACTATCCAGTCAGATTCTTTTAATTGTTTTGAACATTCTATTCTATTACATGGCAGTTTAATTAACTTGCCTACTGGTATGTATGTGAATTTTCTTAAAAAATTATTCTGTGAATAAGTCAGCATGAAATCAGGTAGGATTTTGCAGGTAAAGAAACATCAGATCCTTACTATGACTTTTAGTTTGCTTACCTAGTCTGACACTTGCTTCCCCAGTTCTTCACAGTTCTTTTCAACTACTCACATCAGTAGGCTCTCTGGCGCCTGACTCCAAATGTCTATTGGTTTTTCTGCTGAGCTGTTTACCTTTATTGGTGTTTAATTACTATTTTGCTCTGATGCCTGTTTTTTCATCCAAAGTCATAATACTACATAGTATTTATAGAGAGTTTTATATGTTCAAAGGTTTTTGTAATCATTAATTAGTTAATCCACATGTCTCATTGAGATATATGAGTATTATTATTATTCACTTTTACAGATTTGAAAACCAAGGCAAATTAATTGTGTTGTTTTAGGTCACAGTTGAGTCAGTGACAGAGGTAGAAGCATAAATCAAAATTGTAATTAACTTAGGCACTCAGACTATAGACTGTGATACCTCTTATTGAAGGAAAAATTTTTGTTACCTTTAAGGAATTAAAGGTAAGATATTGCTTCCAAAGACCTGGAATTACCAGTTCTTCCAGAAAACCTCCTACTAAATCTCAGCTAACTTGATGTTTTAAAATTTTAGGTCTTCCCATTTTCTTCAAGGCTTTATCCGATTTCATTGGACCTGGTTCTTTCCATTAATTTTACACTCAGAATTTTATTTGGACATATGTATGAGGCAGTGTTCTGCTTCAGTTATTTATCAATGATCTTGATTCTCTTTAATATCTTGTCAAAAAAGATCTATTCTTGAGCATTCAGAAGATCATTATCTTTCAATAATATTGAAAATTTTAACCCCAGGCAACAAAATAAGAACAAGTGCTCAACTTATCATTACAACCTTACAATTAAACTCTTAGGGAAGCTATCATCTGCTCTTACAATGGCAGCATAGAAATGAAATCTAAATGTGAGGAGTCACTTTACATACATGTGACTGACTTAAATATAGTGAGCATATTGAAAACTTATTATCAATAGTTTATGTTTCTTCTCAGGTATTTTAGTCCACAAATTATTATAGTCTCTAGTTTGTGTATTTTTTAACTACAAAGGAGATAGAAAAGTCTTGCCTTTTAAAACAGAGGAGACAACTCTAAGACTGATAGTCTAACCTCTTACTTATTTTTCCAACTTACTACATAATCAGGCCACATTAGTCTTAAGTACTCTTCTTCCTTTAGTTTGGGCAACACCTAATACTATCAAATCCTAGATTATACTTTGCATTATTAATAATGAAAGTATTAATTCACATCATGTAATGCTATAAGTTTATAGAACCTTTTCCACAATAACACTTTGAAATAGGAAATACAGTTATTATCTCCAATTTACAGATGGAGAACCTGAGACTCCAGGAAGTTAAGTAACTTGCTTATCTTTGTACAGATGTCAAATGTCTCAAGTGGAATTGTAATACAAGTCTCTTGACTCCAAGTCCAGAACTTTATATACTTTGTCTCTTGTAAGAGAAAAATGATACAGCCATAAACATCTCTATTATTTATATATCAGGGGAAATGTATGATCCCCATATAGATTGTCCTTACCACATTGCATCTTTTTACCTGAGGATCTATGCTCTTAGAGACTCATAACATTTTGGGTAATCACAAGTCATGTTAATTAAGTGTATTTGTCTCACTTCTTGAGTGCTTCCGTGGATTTCTGTGAATGACAGAAAAAGTTTTTTAATGGAAGATTAAGTTCCAACATTATATTCTGTTCTTTGGGAAATGACAATGTTCTACATGTCTCAGGAAGACCTCTCTATTTATATGTTCCATCAATTTATTATAATAAACCTGCAGTTTATTATGTCCTCTCTCCTAAACTTCTGCCTTCATTTTCCTTGTTATCATCACTGATAATACTTTGTTCCCCATACCCAAGACATTGAATTGCTTTTTAAAAATTCTTTTGCTTCCTCCTTTGCACCCTACATTAAATCAGTTACCACATCCTGAAGTTCTTTCTTTATGAAATCTCTTGACTTTGCCCCCTCTATTTCCAATTCTATTTCCATGGTATCCATCCTAATTCTGACACTTATTCCCTTATACCTAAATTTCTATATCACCCTTTTTGTTGTCTGTTCTTGTTTCTCTCACTCCAATGCATTCTGCTAAAAGCCTTTAGAAAAACTCTCAAACACTGATTTCTCTTCCATTTACTAATCTATTTAAATTCTATTTAATATCTATTTTTCTTCAGAAAAACCTCTTTTGTAGTAGCAAAAGAATGGAAAGAAAGGAAGTGCTTATCAGTTGGAGAAACAAATTGTGGTATTTGATTATAATGGAATATTACTAGGAAGTAACAAATAATGACTATGATGGATGCAGAGAAGTATGAGAAGACTTACGTAAACTGATTAAAAGTAAAATAAGCAAAACCAGGAAAAAATATACATGACCATAAAAATATAAATTGAAAGAACAATAACATAATTAAAATTCCCCTACCCTCACAGCCAAAAACCATAGCTCATTTTATTGAAAAAATTGAGGCCTTTCACTGAGAATTCCCTCCTTTCTCTCTCCTCCTCCTCATCTCATATCACCCTGATGTTTTCTATCACCATCTGCTCCTTCACAAATTTTACATGAAGAGGAGGCCCTTCTCCTTGTCTAAGCAGCAAAAGTGATGCCATTCTATCCTATCTTCTCCAAGAAATTTCTTCATCTGTCATCCTTACTTTCTTACTAATATTTTATCATTCTTTGTCTACTGGCTTGTCCTTACTGCCTAGAAATATGCCCATATCTCTCCTTTCCTCAAAAATGCCTGATTTTTTTCCATTCATCTCCACTAATTTTCATCCTCTCTCATCCTTTTGGTGGCTGAACACCTTGAGAAGGCTATCTACAAGAGGTGTTCCACTTCCTTTCCTCCTCCCTTAACTTTTGTAGTCTAGCTTCCAACCACCTCATTCCACTTAAAACTGCCCCCTCTAAAGTCATGGATTATCTCTCAATTACTAGATCTAGTGGACTTTTTTGAATCATCACTCTTCTGGAGCCCTCTTCCTCCTCTGACACTGTCAATCACCTTCTCCTTGAGGTTTCTGTGACGCCATTCTGTCCTTGTTCTACTCCTGCTCCTGTACGAGCTCCTTCTCCTTTGCTGAATCTTCATCCAGATCATGGCCACATTAATATGGGTTCTTTTTCCCTTCTCCCCCTATATTCTTTTACTTGGTAATCTTATCTCCTATGGATTTAATTATCACATCTATGCAGTTGACTCTCAAATCTACTTGCCTAGTGCTAACCTATCTGAACATATGAAATTGGAGGTCCTATAGACAAATTAAATTAAACATTTCCAAAACTGAACTCATTGCCTTTCTCCCTAAAACCTTCTCTTCCTAACTTCCCTGTTACTGTCAAGGATACCACCATCCTTCCCCATGAGTAGCCTAAGTGTCATCCTTGACTCCTCACTCTTTCTTACATACCTAATCAGTTGTAAAATACTATCAATTCTACCTTTACAACAACTCTTGTATATGCCTATTCTCCTCTGACATCTCAACCAATCTAGTATAGGCCCTCATCACCTTACCTTTGGACTATGACAGTATCCTTCTGGCTGGTCTTTCTGACTCAATTCCCTTCCACCCCATTCCAAATTTATCTTTCTCCTAGAGCACAGGTGACCATGTAAATCCCCCATTCAGTAAACTCTAATGGCTCCTTGCTATCTCCAGGATCAAATATAAAATCTTCTGTTTGACTTTTAAAACCCTTTATAATCTGACTTCTTTTCTTTCTAGTCTTCTTACATCTTAGTTTCCTCCATGTAATTTGTGATCCACTCACAGTGAAAATACTTGAGACAAACAGACCAGTTAAGAGAATATTGCTCCAGTAGAAACAAGAGAGCATGAGCTAGGGTAGTAGTATGTGAGTGGAGATAAAGGAGGCATGCAAAGGTATCATGCAGTCAAGTCAACAAATATTTATTAAGCACCTACTTGATGCCAGGTACTGCATTGAGCACTGGAAAAATACAGGAAATTAAAAAAAAAAAAAGTCAGTCCCTATTCACCAGGAACTCACATTCCAAAGGGAGAGACCATGTAAGCAGTAATGTACAAATGGGGGAGGGGAGTGATGAATTGGAATGCACTAAGCTGAAGAAGGACTAGGAAGGCTTCATACAGAAGGCGAAGCTTTAATTGTGAACTGAAGGAATAATTGAAGGAATCCAGGGAAACCAGGAGGCAGAAGTGAGGAAGGAGCCAGTTCCCAAGCGGAGGATGGGCCAGGAACAGCAAGTGAAAATACCCAGAGTTGAGAAATAGAGTGTTTTTATATAAGGCATAGTGAGAAAGCTAATTGGATCACAAAGAACATGGAAAAGAATAAGGTATGAGACTAGAAAGACAGGAAGAAGTCAAGTTATGAAGGGCTTCAAAAGGCAAACAGGAGATGTTATCTTCGATCCTGGAGGTCACACAGATCCACCGGATTTACTCGGAGCAGGGAGGGGGCATGAATTGATCAAACCTCTGTTTTAGGAACATCGTTTTGACAGCTGAGTGGAGAATGCACTGGAGTTGTTAGGGACGTGAGGTGGAAAGACTAGTCATAAGGCTATTGACAATAGTCCAGGCATGAAGTAATGAGGGCCTGCATCAGGGTAGTTACAGTGTCACAGGAGAGAAGGGGACACATATGAGAGATGTTATGTATACAGCACCAAATAAATATAATAACCTTGTATTTGACAAGTATAAAGTCTTAAGATTTGGGGATAAGAATTTATTATTTGGTAAAAAAAAAAATCATTGAGAATACTGGAAAATAGTATGGCAGAAACTGGGCATAGACCAGTATCTTACACTATTTACAAAGATAAGTTCAAATGGATGGATACATGACATGGATATAAAGAGACATGTTACAAGAAAATTTGAAGAACATGGAACGTATTACTTATCAGACTTAAGGATAGGCAAACAATTTATGACTAAACAGAGATAGAAAGCAAAGTTAGATGTAAAATGGATAATTTTGGCATTAAATTAAAAAGCATTTGTACAAATAAAACAAATGTATCCAAGATCAGAAGGAAAGCAGAAAATTGGGGGAGGGCAGGTGGCATGGAATTTTATAGATAGTTTCTCAGATAAAGGTCTCATATCTCAAATACATAAAGAACCTTGTCAAATCTATAAGAATATGAGTCATTCCCCAGTTGATAAATGATCAAAGGATATGAACAGGCAGTTTTCCAATGAAGAAATCAAAACAATTTATAGGCATATGAAAAATGCTCTAACTCATTATTGTTTAGAGAAATGGCAAATTAAAACAACCTTGAGAAATCATTTTACACTATCAGATTAGCTAAAATTATTGGGGGGATGGGGGTGGCTAGGTGGTGCAGTGAGTAAGAGCACCGGCCCCGGAGTCAGGAGGACCCAGGATCAGTTCTGGCCTCAGATACCCACACAAAAGAACTGGCCGTGTAACCTTGGGCAAGTTACTTAACCCCAATTTCTTTAAAAATAAATAAATAAAATTATTGAAGGGGAAAGTGACAAATGCTGGCAGGAATGTGGAAAAATTGGGACACAAATTCAGTGTTGGTGGAATTGTGAACTGATCCAACCATTTTGGAGAGCAATATGGAGTTATGCCCAAAGAGTTATTGAATTGCTTCTGCCTTTTGACCCAGCAGTACCACTACTGGTTCTATTTCTAAAGATGATTAGGAAAAAAGTAAAAGATTCTATATGTTCTAAAATGTTTATAGCAGTTCTCTTTGTGGTCACAAAGAATTGTAAACTGTAGGGATGCTCATCATTGGAGATATTTATAGCTGTATCATACAGCTCATCATGAACAAGTTGTGGTATATGATTCTGATAGAATAGCACTGTGCTAGGAATGATGAATTCAATGATCTTAGAAAAACATGAAGGTGAATGGAGCGATGATGGAGTAAAAGCAGGAACTTGCTGAGCTCCTGCTCCAACCACCTCCAATACCTGTAAAAAAATGACTCTAAATAAATTTTAGAGCTACAGAACCCACAAAGTGAAAGAAACAAATCTCCCACTGAAGGCATCCTGGAAGACCAACAGGAAAGGTCTATCACACCAGGCTGAGAGCCAAGTGCAGTCCCGCATGAGCTGCTTTGGACCCAGATCTGGGGCATCCTCGACCAGCAGCAAAGACCAGCCAGAGTAGACTTCAGGAGAGTGAATCACCAGCAGCTATGGCAGTTTCCAGACTTTTCAACCCATAAATACCAAAGAGAAAGTAAAAGGTCAGTGGGGAAGCCTTTTGATCCAGGGTGAGAGAAGAGCCCTTGTCTGGCCCCAGGGCAAGACTTATGTGGTGGCACAATGGCTGCAGCTACTACTGTATGACTGCCTCCAGAGCTCCTGGCCTGCAGATCATAGGGAGACCAAGCAATCATTCAGAGGGTAATCGCTCTTGCTTTGACCTGCTTTTACTTGCTTGGACCTGGGTCACAGTCTTGGGTGGTGGTCCTGGGGTGAGGAACGCTAGTGTGCCAGAGCTTGTGGTGGCTGTACAGAGGGCATCCTCCTCATAGTTCTGACAACAACTGTGAAAATTCCAGCAATTTGGGACATAGCTCTCTCCACTCTGGAAGCAGAGTTCTACCTTGACAAAGAGTCCAAAAGTCAAGTAATTGACTGGCAAGATGAGCAAACAGAGGAAGTGCAGTGAGACCATAGAATCTGTTTTGGGGGACAGAAAGGATCAAAACATGGAACCAGAAGACAAAAAAGTCAAAATTCCTGCATCAAAAGCTTCCAAGAAAAATATAAACTTATTACAGGCCATGGAGGAGCTCAAGAAGGATTTTGAAATTAAGTTAGAGAAGTGGAGGAAAAATTGGGAAGAGAAATGAGAATGATGCAAAAAAAAAAAAAATCATGAAAAACAAGTCAACAACCTGACTGAAGAAAATAACACCTTAAAAAATAGAATAACTCAAATGGCAAAAGAGGCCCAAAAAGCCATTGAGGAGAAGAATGCCTTAAAAAGTCGATTGGCCAGATGGAAAAGTAATTTCAAAAACTCACTGAAGAGAATAATTCATTCAATATTATATTAGAGCAAATGGAAGCTAATGACTTTGTAAGAAATCAAGATGGGGCGGCTAGGTGGCGCAGTGAGTAAAGCGCCGGCCCTGGAGTCGGGAGGACCCAAGTTCAGTTCCTAGCCGTGTAACCTTGGGCAAGTTAGTTAACCCCAACTGCCCTCCAAAAAAAAAAAAAGGAAGAAAAAAAAGAAATCAAGATAGTATAAAACAGATCAAAACAAATGAAAAAATAGAAGGCATTGTGAAATATCTCATTGGAAAAACCACTGACCTGGAAAATAGATGCAGGAGAGATAATTTAAAAATTATTGGACTACATGAAAGCCATGATCAAAAAAAAAGAGCCTAGTATTCATCCTTCAAGAAATTATAAAGCAAAATTGTCCTGTTATTCTAGAACCAGAGGGCAAAATAAAATTTGAAAGAATTCACTGATTGCCTCTTGAAAAAGATGCCAAAAAGAAAACTCCTAGGAATATTATAGCCAAATTCCAGAGTTCCCAGGTCAAGGAGAAAATATTACAAGCAGCCAGGAAGGAAACAGTTTGAGTATTGTGGAAACACAATCAGGATAACACAAAACCTAGCAGCTTCTACATTAAGGGATCAAAGGGCTTGCAATATGATATTCCGGAGGTCAGAGGAGCTAAGATTAAAACCAAGAATCACCTGCCCAGCAAAATTGAGTATAATGCTTCAGGGGAAAATATGGTCATTCAGTGAAATAGAGGACTTCCAAGCATTCTTTTTTTTTTTTTTAAGCAACCAGGATTAAGTAACTTGCTCAAGGTAACACGGCCACTTGTTTCTGGGTGTGGTGCTAAGTATCTGAGCCCAGATTTGATCCCCAGGTCATCCCGACACTGGAGCTGGTGCTCTTACTTGCTCAGCCACCTGGCCGCCCTGACTTTCAAGCATTCTTGATGAAAAAACCAGAGCTGAACAGAAAATTTGACTTTCAAATACAAGAAGCAAGAGAAGCATGAGAAGGTAAATGGGAAAAAGAAATCATAAGGAATTTATTAAGTTGAACTATTTACATTCCTACATGGAAAAACTATAATTGTAACTTTTCTCAGTATGAGGATAGTTGAAGAGAATATATGTGTGTGTATGTATATGTGTGTATAGGAGGGTGCATGTGTGTATAAATATATGTGAGTGTGTGTATGTGTGTGTACATGTATAAATATAGACAGGGCATAGGATCAGTTGAATAGGAAGGGATGATATCGAAAAAATAAAATTAAGACATGAGAGAGGAATATATTGTGAGAAGAAGAAAGGGAGAGACAGAATAAGGTATATTATCATATAAAAGAGGCAAGAGAAAACTTACAATGGAGGGGAAGAGCAGGAAGGTGAAAGGGTCAACCTTACTCTTACTGAATTTGGCTTAAGGAGGGAATAGCATACACACTCAAGTGGGTATATTACCCTACAGTAAAGTAGGGGAGAAGGGGATAAGAGGGAGGATGGTGGGAGGGCAGATTCGGGGAGAGGGTAGTTTGAAGCAAATACTTTTAAAAAGGGACAAGGTCGAAGTAGAAAATAGAATAAGTGAGTGGCAGGATAGGATGGAGGGGAATATAGTAAATCTTTCACAATATAGCTACTATAGAAACATTTTGCATAACTACACATGTACAACCTATATTGAATTGCATGTCCTCCCAGTAGGGGTGGGTGAGGAGGGAAGAAGGGAAAGAATCTGGAAATCAAAGTTTTAAAAACAAAAGTTTAAAAAAATTGTTTTTACATATAACTGGGAAATAAGATATACAGGCACTGGGGTATAGAAATCCATCTTGCCCTAACAGAAAATAAGGGGGGGCATGGGGGAGGATATAAAAGAGAACAGATTGGGAGAAGGGCTATTCAGTAGGCTCACTACTTTGGGGTGGGGGTAGGGGAAACACAGGAAGAAAATTTGTAATTCTAAATCTTGTGGAAATGAATGTTGAAAACTAAAAATAAATAAATTGGAAAAAATTGGAAAAATTTAAAAGAAAAACATGAAAGATTTATACAAAATAATACGGAACAAAATGAACAGAACCAAGAGAACATTGTATACAATAACAGCAATATTGTTTGAAGAACAATTTGCAGTGAGTGAGTCATTTTGACTATTATAAATACCCAAATTAACTATAAAGGACATATGACAAAAGATGATTATCTACATCCAGAGAAAGAACTGATAAGTAGAAGCATGTATAGAAAAATTTCATGCACAAATACTTATTTGTGTCTAATGGTAGCCAGTGGGGGGGAGGTGGAGATGATAAAGGAAAAGAAAATTTACATGATGATTTTGTTGTATATTTAAAAGGAATAGCAAGTTGTACATAGTGAATTTGCAGTTTCATGTGCAATCTTCTTTATTGTACTGTGTTATGGAAATGTTTATTTTATTCAATAATTTTTAATTAATTTTTTTTAGGATGTTGCAAAGGTAAAATTTATAGTACTTGGCAACAAATAGGATATTTGGTGTGGGTGGAGTGACAGTGAGTTAGGGAGGAGTCAAGGATAACACTTACATTATTTACCTGAGTGACTAGGAGGATGGTGGTATCTTTGACAGTAATAGGAAAGCTGGGAAGAGGAGAGGTTTAGGGGGAAAGGGAGTGAATTTAGTCTTAGACATGTTCATTTAATATGTCTATGTTAAATCCAATATCAAAGGACCAATAGGCGGTTGGATATGTGAGTCAGGAGGTCAGGAAAGAGGTTAGACCTATATAAATAAATCTGATAATTTTCTGCATGGAAATAATAACTGAATCCATAGGAACTGATGAGATTACCAAGCAAAAGAGTCTAGAGGAAAAAGAGGACACAGGATAGAGCTTTGGGGGTTACCCACATTTTTGTAGGCACAACCTGGATAAACATCCAGCAAAAGAAACTTAGAAGGAAGGGGTCACACAGATAATAGGAGAATCAGAAGAGAGTATAGTCATGAAAACCTAGAGATAAGAGAGTGTCAAGAAGGTGATTTCCAACATCAAAGACTTCAGAAAGATTAAGAAGGATAAGGATTAAGAAAAAGCCATCAGATTTGGCAATTATGAGATCATTGCTAACTTGGGGGAGTGGGGAGCAGTTTCAGTAGAAGGATCCATGTGGAGTCCAGACTAGAGTTAAGAAGGGACAGAAAGGAAAGGACATGGGAGACACTGATTGTAGGAAGCCTTCTCAACTTTGCAATCTGGTATCTAACCTCATATCTCAACTGAAACTCCAGAGTCATCTATGATGAAAATCTAATGACCTTTTTTAGATTCTTATTCTTAGCATAGCTATAACCTTTGGCATTGTCAATCAGGTTTTCTTGACACTACTCTCTTCTGATTCTCTTCACATCAGTGCTTATCAGTCTCTTTTGCTGAATCTCCATTCAGGTCCTGCTGACTAACTGTAGGTAGCATCCAAGGCTTTAATCCTGGGTCCTCTTTTTTCCCCTCTATATTATCTTGCTCAGAAAACTCATCAGCTCCTATGGGTTCAACTATCATTCTATGACAATGATTTCCATATATCCATCTATATCCATATCCATATTCACATATCCTGCCCTAATGTCTCCTGAGTTCCAGTCTTGCATCACCAGCTGCCTCTTGAACATCTCAAATTGTTAGTCCTGAAGGCACCTCAAATCCAATATGTCCAAAATATAACTCATCATTTTGCCCCCAAACCTTCTCCCTTCCCAACTTTCCTATTATTTCTGAAGGCATAACCATCCTCCAAGTCACCCAAGCTCCCAGACTCTGTCACCCTCATTCATATTCATCCCATATATCCAATTTATGTTCAGATTTTTACTTTGATCACATTTCTTGTATATGTTTACTTTTTCCACTTATTCAGCCACCATCCTTGTACAAACCCTTATCACCTCTTACCTGAACTGTTGTAAAAGTTTTCTAATTGGTCTCCTTGCCTCAAGTCTTTAATAATTTCGATCTATCCTTCACCAAGCTGCCAAATAATTTACTAAAGCACAAATTTGACCATTCACCTCCCCTTCAACTCCAGTGGCTCCCCTTTATGTCTAGGATCAACTCTCTCTGGTATTTAAGGCCCTTCAGAATATAGGCCCTTACTACCTTTCCAGTCTTCTTACACTTTACTCCCTTTCCTATACTCTGTGATCCAACTACATCGGGCTACTTGTTTCTCCTCACGAACAACACTCCATCTGTAAACTCACTGCATTTGAACTGGCTGTTTCTCATATCTGGAATGCTGTGCCTTCTTAATTCTGACTCCAGCTTTCCTCAAGACTCAGTTCAAATCTCAACTTCCATTGAAAGGTCCCCCATCTAGAAGTCCCTTACTTTGTATGTACTTAGTTATTTGAAAGAATATAAGATCTTTGAGAACAGAAACCATGCTCTAGAATCCCTAATGATTAGCACAGTGGCTAGAACTTGCTAAGACCATAATAAATGCTTGTTCACACTAATTGATTGATTAATATTTCATTATATATTATATTATTACTACTATGTGACAGGCACTATACTAGGTGCTCCAGATTCAATGAGTCAGCAATGCAAGATGCCTTTCTAAAAAAGCTAATGATCTCCTAGGCTACATTAAGAGAAGCTAAGTTTCCAGAATATGGATGATGAGAGAACCAATATACTCTGCCTGTTAAGACCAACATAAAGAGTAATGTGTTTGATTCTGGGCGCTAGACTTGTAGGAAAAACATTGACAAGCTAGGGAGCGTCCAAAGGAGAACAAGAGAATGATAAGGGGTCTTGCTTTTTGAGAATCAGTTGAAGAAATAACATTAAGAACCAAGTATGGGGCGGCCAGGTAGCACAGCGAGTAAGAGCACCGGCTCCAGTGTTGAGAAGACCTGGAGATTGAATACCGGGCTCAGACACTTAGCACCCACCCAGAAACACCTGGCCGTGTAACCTTGAGCAAGTTACTTAACCCCGATTGCTTTATAAATAAATTAATTAAAAAAAAAAAAAGAACCAAGTAAACTTGGAGGAGGAAGGACATGGCAGTGGACGTTAAGTCTTTGAAGAACTGTCATATGGAAGGGAATTATGCTCTTCTTGTTTCTACTTGATCCCCATGGAAAAATTTAGGGGTATTATAGAAAAGATGGTTGTTCGCTTCCAAGTTATTCCTTCCATATGGCCTCGAACATCCTTTCCAGCCCAGGATTTTGTGAACATTTGCCACTTTTGAGGGTTTTCAAAGGACTGCACTAATGGCTTTGGGAATCTCAGAATGTTTTGAGCAAGAGCAACATTATTTGAATAAATATATAGCCACTCAAGGAAAATACCTAAAGGGACAACGTATTTTAAATGTATAAATACTGGTACACTTTTCAAAAATCAGTCATTCCTCATGGAAACCTAAATAGGTTTCCATAGATAGAAAACAAATTTATGCAAAGTAGATTGCTGAATATGAAGTTACAGCAAAGGGAATCAAATGGATTTGAGAGAGCTTTTCATCACTACAAAGATAATATAAACATAAAGAAAATGGTATAAACTAGCAAAGAAAAGACTGAACTGAAAATTGGGAAATTTAGATTGTAGACCTAAGTCTCTCAGTGAACTTATAGGAGTTTAGACAAATAACTAATCCTAACTCAGCTTCTGATTCTGTATCTAAAAAAAGTGAAGATGTTTTCAAGAAAAATGAGAAAATACAATACATTCAGAAGAAATGCAAAAATAAAAACATCCTAAATTAGACATCTTAATGAAATAAATTGCCTACAAGATAGGTTAATTAAATATATAAAGTTCATTTTTTAAACATTCTAAAATCATAGAACTAGGAAAACATGATTTGTCATGATTCTAAATTCTTGTTCTTTTCCCATGTTTTTGCTTTCTTTAAAGAAAAAAATAAAACTAATTCAATACGACACTTTTTGTTATATATAAGAGGGCTGACCTCAGAGTCAGGAGCAGTTCAAGCATGCTTCTAGCATGCACTAGTTGTGGAACCCTGGGCAAGTCACTTAACCTCTCAGTGTAGTAACCAAGTTTCTGTGTCTGTAAGTTAAAGGGAGCATGCCAGGAGGGAGTTTCCTCATCTGGGAGTTCCTTTTATCAGTAAGATCAGTAAGATTAGTAAGGCTTAATCTCTATCACTTATATTTCTGAGTCTTTGCTGAGTTTTTTCTTTATCTTCAGAGTAAGTTCTCAACTACTAAATAAACTTAACATATTCTTATAACTTGATAAATACCTAGGGTGTGTGTGTGTGTCTGTATGTCTGTGTGTGTGGAGACAGAAAGCATGGGCACTGATCCAGTGGGAAGTAGTATGTAACCATACCTGTGGAAATTGTAGGTGACCAGTCACACAGTTGGTAGTAGTTGATTATCTTCACCTTCCTTTCCTCCCTTTGTCTTGGAAATTTAATCAGCCACACCCTATTACTGCATAGTTAGGCTATGGGCCATATAAAGGCCCTTCTGTTCCCTGGGACACCCTCTTTTGCTGCTTTATGGAGTTTATATTAAACAAGTTAGTAGTAAAATCACAATTGCTCAGGGGCCCTACTTAGGAAAATTCCTAATGTTGTGAAGAGGTTTGGCTCTCTGCCTTAATTTAAATGTGTATGTACCCCTAGCTAACTCTGGGATCTTCATGATTGATACAGAATTCATTTTACCAGAAACATTTAGGGAAATGAGCAATTCTATCATCATTCCTCTTAATAGCAAAGCATAAGGAGGAGTTTTAGAAAGAACAAACTCTTTCTTCCAATTTCCCTCAGTCCTTAAGAGATGGGCACAACTGAAGTGTTCTGCTCCAAGTAAAGCTGATGAGCCTCCTCCATGTCTCCCTTCTCTTCTAACAACTCAGTCAGTCCTGTTTTATCTTTAGCCTTTGACCTGTGGCGCCTGTGCTCTCTGCTACCAAACACTCAGATTTTCAGGTTCTGAATCGGCTTGTTATTTTATACAAAATACACAGGGTATGACCTATCCCTCAACCAACCCTAACACACTTTATCCATTGGCTTTCAAAGACCTGTACATTGATCAAGGGCATTTCTGATCTAGTTAAAATATCTGATTGATGGTTGCTTCAGTAGAGGTATTTAATCCTCATATAGTTCATGCCTCCAATTGAAATTCAGTTGAAAATTTCCATCTCTCTAATTATTGAGGTAGGGCTATGGGACTGCTTTCTTACAATAGTTTAGTTAACTTGTTTGGGGGAAATGTTTGTGCAATGAAAAGAATGGCTTTAGAAAATTATTCATACTAACATATTAATGCATTTGTTAAATGAATTCATGCATCCATTAGATGGTCTTATAAATCATAAATGTAAGATAAATCACATTTAAAATAAAATTATCTGATTTATAATTTTTACTTTTATTATATAAATTTACTTTATAGATAAAGCATATAGTGTACCATAGATATAATATGATGGGGTAAAAGAAAGGATCATTGCATTTACATTTTCTGATTTTATATTATTTTCATTGTAGACTTCAACTATTATGAGGAATGTTTCAATCTTCTTTTTTCTTTCAGCAATTTGCATAAAGAAAAGGCAGCTTTGGTACAAATTAAGAATCAAATGGCAGCAGATTTGGAACAACTTCTAAGTCACCGCGAGGTAATATTTTCCCCCCTTTTTTCATTGATTTTTCCTTTTTTTCAAACAACTTGTTATAGGGGGAATTTTGATTGGTGTTTCTGAAAACTGTTCCTACCCCATTGATATCCTTATTCCAGGGCCTAGTCCAGAATCTATTAGGCTGGAGCAAATAAGAGTGTCTTTCATCCTAATCTATCTGCAGAAAGTTTATCAGATTTTTCTATAATACCACTACAAAGTAAAAAGAACTCAATTACAGAATTGTTCTGATGTCATCCCTGGTGATAGTATTTCCTGGTTTCAGGTAGGTGTGCCAGGTCTTGGAAAGGAACTGCTAGAATACAGGTTATTCTGGAAGTGTAGAGATATCTTGGAGGAACTTGAGGTTATAGAGTGAGTTAGGAAGGGAGAGCAGTTCCTGGTCATAGTAAAAAGTCCTAAGACAGGGGATGAGGGTAGTGAGCTTATGATCTGGGGGGAAGGGAGCAGAGGGTACTTTACACTAAGGGTTCTTAACCTAGAGTTCATGGGTAGATTTTAAGGACTTCTTGAACTTGGAACTTCTACTATTTTGGTAACTCCATTCCCATAGAATTGGTTTCCTTTGTAGTTCTACATATTTTAGTTTGTGCAGTTTAAAACATTATTCCAAGAAAAAATTTGTAGGCTTCACCAAATTGCCAGAGGGGTGTTCATGACCCCCCAAAAAATTCAGAATCCCTTCTATCCTGATAGCATGAATTTCCAGGCCCACCTACCACTATTATTATCAGAGATTTCCAGATACTCTGCCTCCCAAGCAACTGTCTCAACCCTTTTGATTCTTAATACTGTGTTTATGTAGTAAAGCTGATAGATCTACTGTTTAGAGTATTTTTGAAAGAAGATTAAACAGTTTTTAAATTTTTTAATAAAATAATATATAAAGAACTGAAGCTAATAGGTTGTTCAAAGATACTGTCTTTTTTTTATGTAACAAGTTGAGTATTTGACTAGAAAAGCACACTGATAGAGTCAAAATTAAATTCATATTCTAGTCCAGAGGTGTTGACACTCAAGACAGTATTAACCAGATTAAAATGTAATTGGGAAATATTAACAAAATAAGCAAAAACACAATAGAGCATAGATAATGTTAATATGTGGTTTTCTAAATAAATATGTGCCATGGGATCCTTACACTTCACTCATCCACCCTTCTATCTGAGTTTGACACTACTGTTCTAGCCTAGAAATTTTCTTGTTCTTAATTAGAATTGCACTACTCATAAATTCAATTTTTTTTTAATTTACAGACTATTGATTTTTGAATAGAATTTAGGGAAATATATACTTGTACATGGAAATGAAATAATAACAGGATGAAATATTCCTGATAAATTGTTTGCTTCTGCACAGATGAAATTTGCATAGAAACTTTTATGATGACATAGTAGTCACTTAATTTTCTGACATTTGGCTTAAGAGATTTTCATTCATCCATAATATTCAGTGAACCCAAAAGCATAACACCTATATACTAAGCATTCCAAAGAACAATTCTTTTTTTTCTATTTCAAAGTAATTTTCTAAGAGCAAAAGTTCTATGTTTAGTATTGATTATAATAAAAGAATTTTTTACAGAAACCATATATTTCATTTCTGTGAAATAGTAGTTATTTAGTCTGCTTCTTAGACATAAGTTAAAGTAGACAGTAGTCATACACAAACTTATGAGAGCCACCTTCTATAGGTTTATGTAAAGATGGGAAAATCTCTAAGGGGCCATGTTTCCATATTCTCCTAACTCCATATAAACTTCTACATGACCCATGAAGATCCCTGGTGACCCCCACTGCTCCCCCTTCTCTGCTTCCCCCCCCCCCACCTCATCCTGAAGAAAAAAAGGGGATTGTTGAAGTATTTTTTTTTCTACTCTGTGACTGTGGCAGATATGCTGTACATAGAGAAGTAGATAGGGAACTTTTCAGGCAAGTTAATACATTTAGTAAATGCTAAAATTATTAAAGGTGAATATTCCTTTTAATATGAATTATCTGTGAATGCAATTTTCATTTATTCTAAAAATTCAAGAATGATGCTTTATCATCTGGTTAAATTTAGATTATTTCATTTGGTGCCTATTAAAGATAACAAATTAACAAGATTGGAGTTGGGAATTTTCCATTTGTTCATTTTTTTTTATCAAATGCTTTATTAACTTCTGGTTTTCATCATTCATTTCTGCAAAGTTTTGAGTTACAAATTTTCTCCTCATTTTTCCCCTACCCACTGCCCCAAAATAGTGATCCCACTGGATATCCCCTCCTCCAGTCTGTTCTCTCCCATATCTTCTCCCATACCCCCTCCAACTTTCCAGTAGTGGATCTCTATGCCCCCATGCCTGTATATCTTATTTCCCATTTACATGTAAAATAATATCGATAATAGTATATGTGTGTGTGTGTGTATTTTAAACATTTGATTTTAAAACACTGAATTCCAGATTCATTCCCTTCCTCCCTTGTCACCTGCCCTTACTGGGAAGATAAGCAATTCAATATAGGTTGTACATGTGTAGCTATGCAAAACATTTCCATAGTAGATATATTGTAAAATACTGACTATATTTCCCTCCCTCCTATCCCACCTCCCACTTGTTCTATTCTCTACTTTGATCCTGTCCCTTTTCAAAAGTGGGTGCTTCCAACTTCCCTCTCCCCATTAACCTGACCTCCTTTCCATCATTCCCCCCTCTCATCCCCTTCCCCCCTACTGTCCTGTAGGGTGAAATACCATATTTAGTGTGTATGTCATTCCCTCCCTAAGCCAAATTCAGTGAGAATAAGGTTGACCCATTCCCTCTTGCCTTCCTGTTCTTCCCCTCCATTGTAACAATTTTCCCTTACCTCTTCTATATGAGAGAATTTACCCCAATCTGTCTCTCCCCATCTCTCATTATATTCCTCTCTCACCTCTTAATTTCACCTTTTAAGTATCATCCCTTCCCATTAAACTGGTCTTGTGCCCTCTGTCTATGTATACCTGTACACATATATACACACATTCACATATATATTCATACGGCCATATACCCTCCTATATAGACATATATATGTATGTGTGTGTGTATATATATATATATATAATATATATATACATACACATTTCTATTCCCTTCAATTATTCTCATACTGAGAAAAGTTTCATAAGTTATTATTATCATTTTTCCATGTAGGAATGTAAATAGTTCAACTTTGATAAGTTCCTTATGATTTCTTTACCCTGTTTACCTTCTCGTCCTTCTCTTGCTTCTTGTATCTCAATGTCAAATTTTCTATTCAATTCTGGTTTTTTCATCAAGAATGCTTGAAAGTCCTCTATTCCACTGAATGACCATATTTTCCCCTGAAACATCATACTCAGTTTTGCTGGGTAGGTGATTCTTGGTTTTAATCCTATCTCCTTTGACCTCCAGAATATCATATTCCAAGCCCTTTGATTCCTCAGTGTAGAAGCTGCCAGATTCTGTGTTATCCTGATTGTGTTTCCACAATTTTCAAATTGTTTCTTCCTGGCTGCTTGTAATATTTTCTCCTTGATCTGGGAATTCCAGAACCTGGCTATAATATTCCTAGGAATTTTCTTTTTGGGATCTTTTTCAGGAGGTGATCGGTGGATTCTTTCAACCTCTATTTTACCCTCTGGTTCTAAAACATGAGGGCAATTTTCCTTGAGAATTTCTTAAAGGATGATTTCTAGGTTCTTTTTTTGATCATGGCTTTCAAGTAGTTCAATAATATTTAAATTATCTTTCCTGCATCTTTTTTCCAGGTCACTGGTTTTTCCAATGAGATATTTCACATTGCCTTCTATTCTTTCATTTGTTTGGATCTGTTTTCTTGATTTCTTATATAGTCTCTAGCTTCCATTTGCTCCAATCTAATTCTGAAGGAATGATTCTCTTCAGTGAGCTTTTGAGATTCTTTTTCCATCTGGCATATTTGGTTTTTAAGGCATTCTTCTCCTCATTGCCTTTTTGAGCCTCTTTTGCCATTTGAGTTAGTCTATTTTTTAAGGTGTTATTTTCTTCAGTCAGGTTGTTGACTCTCATTTCATAATTTTCTTGCATCGTTCTCATTTCTCTTCCCAATTTTTCCTCCACTTATTTGATTTTCAAAATCCTTTTTAAGCTCCTTTATGGCCTGTAACCAGTTTGTATTTTTCTTGGGAGCTTTTGATGCAGGAGTTCTGACTTCACTGTCTTCTTCCTGTTCCATGTTTTGATCTTTTTTGTCCCCCAAATAGGAGTCTAATGTTGTATTCCTCTGTTTGCTTTGCTTCCCTCATTTACTCATGTTGCCATTCAATTACTTGACTTTTGGGCTTTTTGCCACAGTAGGACTCTGCTACCAGACAGGGGAGCTTCGTCCGAAACGCTGGGATTTTCTCAGCTGCCAAAGGTATTAGTTGGGTGCCCTCTCTGAAGCCTCCACATGCACTGGCAAGCTGATCACACACCCCAGGACCTCCACCCTAGACTGCAATCCATATCCAAGCAGGCTAAAGCAAGAGTGATTACCCCTCAGACTGGACGCTTGGTCCTCCTACAGTCTGCAGGCCAGGAGCTGAAGCTGCCATGTGAAGGTGGCTGGCAGTCTTGCCTCAGCGGCTTCTCCCTCTAGGCGATAAAGACCAACTGCACTCCCAACTACTGTATCCCAAAGTCTACACTGCACTGACCTCTCACTTTGTCCTTAGCATCCATGGGTTGGTAATTCTGGAAACTGCCACAGCTGCTGGTGATCTGAAGTCCCTCTAGCCTAGGCTGGTCAGGCCTGCCCTTGGTCTAAAACCTCCCACTTGGGGCTGGGATTGGCTCCCAGAGCACTGAACTGGCTGTTCCCTGCCGGGCTGTCCTCAGCGGGAGGTTAGCTCCTCTGTTTCATTTTGTGGGTTCTGTAGCTCCAAAGTTTGTTCAGAGTCACCTTTTACATGAATTGGAGGAGGTGGAAGCCAGAGCCCTGTTTCTACTCTGCCATCTTGACTCCACCCCCCTCTCCAGTCCATTTGTTCATTTTTAACAGTTGCTTTAACATTTTTAATTTGCCTTCATAAGCACTGTTGCTTAGCCCTTTTCAGTTCAGATTTTCTTTGCTTAGACTGCAAAGAAGAGTTAAAGGAATCTCTCTAGATGGTCTTCTAATGTGATGTATTACCAGCTTATTTTCATTGCCAAGCATTTGTTAAATGTAAACATAACTGGCAGACAGAAAAATATTTTGGGTAACTCTTAGAACCTCAACATTTTAAGCTGTACATGGTAGCAAAGTGTTTTTATTTTACATTTTCTACTTCAGTGATAGCATAAAAAATCTTTTTCCTTCCAATTCTGGGAGCCAAGATGGCAGAGTAAGAAGTAAATCATTGTCACCCTCCCTTATTGATCTCTGAAAGCCCAGAAAATATCACCCCAGGAAAACCTCTGGAACAGCTGAACCAGCAGAAAGATGGGGTGCATCAGTCTTGTAGCCCAGAAAGCTTGGGGGATTAAGAGGAAAGGCCTTTCTCCATCTGGGGAAGGGAGAGCAGTAAAGGATGGGAGGAGTCCCAGCAAGCCCCACCTTAGCCAAGCAGGGGGAGATCCTGAACCCAGGGTGGTGAAGCAGGCAAGCACCAATATCAGGACCTCTGAGTGCCTCAGCACAGCCAACTGTCCTGGTATTTCAGAACAACTCCAGGGAGCACAACTACAGGAGGCACAGCTGCAGGCTGGCAGACATCCTCCAGCAACCAAATATCTGAGTGTTTTAAAGAAGCCTGGGTGAGAAGGCATCTGCCAGGGGCCAGACTCCCCACCCTCACCCCTAGAGCTCCACTGGTGCTGACCCCAGCTCAGCAGCAGACAAGCTGCCAGACCCCTACAGCCTCCGGCTGCCAGCATCTGAGGCCCCAGCACACAAAGCCAGTGACCAGGTCCCAGGCTTCCAGCACAAGAAAGCTCAACTTTAAAAGCCAGAAAACAGGCAAACACCATGAGCAAAAAGCAGAAACAGATAATTACCATCGATTCATACTATGGCGACGGGGAAAATCAAGGCACAAATTCAGAAGAGGACAGCATTGTCAATTTACTCACATCTAAAACCTCAAAGGGATATATTAACAGGTCTCAAGTTGAAAAAGCCTTCTTTTTTGGAAGAACTCAAGAAGGACTTTAAAAATTACGTAAGAGAGGTAGAAGAAAAATTGGGAGAAGAAATGAGAGGTATGCAAAAGAGAATCTATAGCTTGGAAAAGAAAGGACAAAAATTGACTACAGAAAGTGCTTAAAAAATACAAATGGCCTAAGAACTGTATTTTGAAGGGATGCCCATCAATTGGGGAATGACTGAACAAGTTATAGTATATGAATGTAATGGAATGCTATTGTGCTATAATAAATGATGAACAGGTAGACTTACATTAACTGATGCTGAGTAAAATGAGCAGAACCAGGAGAACACTGTACACAGTAACAATCACAGTGTGTGATGACTGACTTTGATAGATTTAGCTCTTCTCAGCAATGCAAGGTCCTAAAACAGTTCCAAAGGACTCATGATGGAAAATCCACATCCAGAGAAAGAAATATGGAGTCAGAATGCAGAGCAAAGCAAACAAATTTTTTATTGTTTGTTTTGTTTTGTTTTTAGTTCTCATGATTCCTCCCATATTCTTCAATACAACATGACTAATGTGAGAGTATGTTTAATAGGAATGTATGTGTAGAGCCTATATCATGCCATCCTAAGGAGGGAGAAGGGGAGGGAGAGGGAGAAAATTTTAAGCTTATGGAAGTGAATGTTGAAAACTAAAAATAAATAAATTAACTTAAAAGAATACATTTGGCCAAATGGAAAAAAGTTCACTGAAGAAAACAATTCCTTAAAAAGTAGAATTGGCCAAATGGAAAAGGAAATACAAAATCTAATAGAAGAAAATAATTCTTTAAAAATTAGAATCGGGCAAGTGGAAACTAATGACTCTAGTGAGATATCAAGAATCAGTCAAAATAGAAACAAAAGAATGAAAAAATAAAAGAAAATATAAAATCTCATTGTTAAAACAGCTGACCTAGAAAATAGTTCCAGGAGAGAAAATTTAAAAATTACTGCCTGAAATGCCCATCTGCCTGAAAACCATGATGAAAAAAAAGAGGCTGGACAGCATCTTTCAGGAAATCAAGGAAAACTGCCCTGAGGTCCTAGAACCAGGAAGTAACATAGTCATCAAAAGAATTCACTGTTCACCTCCTGAAAGAGATCCCAAATTAAAAATGCCAAGGAATATTGTAATCAAAAAAAGACATTTTCTGTGTGGTATGTTTAAGATAACATCAAACAGTTTAGATATTCACTTAAATTCTAAAATTTTAAGAACTCAGTTTTATTTATTTAGATGGTATACTTTATCATTTCTTAAACTAGAATTACTTTTTTATAGTTCAGTTAATGAATTATACAATCAACAAATGTTTATTAAGTGCCTGCTTTATACTATCTCTATTATCTATTAATCCAATTTTATCTGCAATGCATTCCTTCTACCCTGTCTGGAGCTTCCAGCCAAACCCAGCTGTTTGCTTTCTGAAACCCCTGTTATCCAGAATTACTGAGTGCAAAATTGGAAACTTTTTCTGTTAACAGAAAGTATATAAATTCATTAATTTATTTAACAAGCATCTATTAAGTGCTTACTAGATCAAGTCCCAGTTTTTTGGGAGCTGGGATTGAGGCCCATTCGGTACTTAATAGCTACTGATTTAAAGAATCCATGAATGTGGATGTTTTCTATGATCAAAACAACTATAATCCAATAAGTTTCCCTTCTTGCCTAATTGCCAGTAACTGGGTTAAATATATTGCCTGAGTCCAAATTACCTAACTTTAGTGCCTGAAAGAATAACTCTTTTAGCTTTGTTCAGATGAATTCTCTTTTATCCATAAATGTCTTGTCTTAATGTTTTCATTTAAAAAAATCACTTCATGCCCTTTCAGGAGCAGGAAGGTATAAATCTTAAATAGCTGGAGGAAAATGAGATAAAAGAAACAGATCACTTGGCCTGCCATACAGAGAAGGCTCTGTGATTTCAGCAGATCCAATAGAAACTCCTTCCACCTGTACCAACAAATAACTGTGGTCTAGGACTTAGTAGATAAATACTAAGGCATTAACTTGAAGCACATAGGAGTTGTGTGACTTGTCCAAGTTCTAGGGGTAGTTAATGTTGGAGGAAGATTTAAACTCATGCCTTACTAATTGATTCCAAATCCAGCAGAAGCTATCTACTAGGCTAGGCTGCCTGTATGCCTTAATATAGCTGGACTTTAAATAATGTGTTTGTACAAACTAAATTTTTTTAAGATTTATGAATATATCACAAAATATAGTACAGTCTTTTACAATGGATTCTTTATTGCCAATGTTCTGTGGGTTCAGAATTTCAGTTTTTACTTATTTGTCTCTCACATATGAAAACTACATCAGTTTTTATCGCTTCACACTTTTGTCCACTGGAACATAGTAGGAAAATAAAATGGAAATTGCTGGCTACTGGTTACCTCTAGGAAATCATAATCAATGACTATGTCAATCAGTCATCAAGTATTTTTTTTATCATTTATCAAACTATTAAGCACTTATTATGTGCCATGCACTGTGCTAAGATGTTAACTGATTAATAGAATTGAAGCTATTAATTATGCAAATACAGCTTTCATCACACTTCACTAGAGAAAATTTCATTCCATTTGGCTCACTGAGACCTCAAAATTGTGAATCAACAATGTACAGTAAATATGTCTTTACTTATTGATAAATTTTCATAAATAGTTATCTTCCCATTAAGTAGTGTGGCATGTTCTCACAATATGACCATTAAGTGTTCTACAATGCATTAAATCAAATCTTTACTTTCCCAATAGGGTCAGTGTTCTTTCTTTCCACTTACCAAACAACATCCTAGTTCAGGCCTTCATCACCTCTCACCTAGATTATTATAGAACTCCTTATTGATCTCCCAGTCTCACATGTCTCCCCACTCTGGTACATCCACCACACAGCAAACAAAATGATTTTTCTAAAGCATAGGTCTGTCAATCCTCTGCTCGGAAAACAAATAAACTCCTCTGTTTGACATATAAAGCTCTTTACAATAATCTCCCTTTTCAGTCTATTACATATTATCTCAGTACACTCTTCTGGACAAATTATCAAAGTCAAATAGAAATGCATCCATGCAGACTACATGTTGACTTAGAAAACCACAAATTAACATTATCTATGTTGTATTATATTTTTTATTTATTAAACATTTCCCAATTACATTTTAATCTGGTTCAGCTGGAATCTTGCCAGTTACCAATAGGCTACAGTTTTACCCCTTTGTTTTAGGATATCTATTTTCCTTAAAGTCTCATCAACTACCATCTACATGCAACCTTTTCTGATTCCCCACCAGCTATGTGTATGCCTTTCAAATTTACCTTTCATCTGCTTTGTAGATATATTACAAATATGTGTGAATGTATGTATGCCTTTCCCCACAAATTTTGTATATGCATTATCTGCATATTCATATACTAAGATGTATATATGTATATAGAGAGATGTATACGCATATTATTTCTATATACAAATATAGATATATAGGTAGTATGTGTGTACTCATTCCACCTATAGTCTATAATTTTCTTGAAGGCAGGGACTCTTTGACTTTTGTCTTTGAATTCCCGGGACCTAACACAGTGCCTGGCACATAGCAAGCACTTAAGTGGATTTTTGATTAATTGCTCCATGGGTTGATTGACCTCTATTAGGAACGGCTTGGGCCATGTATACGAGACATCTGAACCTAAATATGGCTTGTCCAATACTAACATACCAAATAGTAGCCAAGTACAGAAGAATCAAGTCCATACAAAAAGCAAACTAAGGTTTTGAGAAAGAGTCATCCTACAGACAGGCTTTGACATTAGGTTTTACCTACAAACCTGTATTTTGATCAATGCAGTCTACCTTTTTAAAGGAAGAGTTTCAAGGATTTCTGACTAAAAGTCAGTGAAACCTGACTAGGAAAGTTTATTTTACTATGACTCTGACTGACAAAATTTACCTTTGATCTTATTAATACTTTCAAGTTTCTTGTAGAAAGTTGGAAAGTTGCATTTTAAGACATTTTTAAAGACTTATATCGGTTAATATAGATCAAAGCAACTAAAGAGAGAAGAGATTCATATAAATAAAAATATATAAATTTTAAAAGTTTCTTTCTAGGAATACTTCCAATACCTCATTTTATTGAACATGCTTTTTTTTTATTAATGATTAGGTTCAAGTTTGAACCTTGGGGTACATCTTGAGCTTCATTGCTTTTTGGAACATATTATTTTGTTCTTTCCTGTAATTTTTAATGGATGCAGTATAAGCATGAGTTATTAGAATTTCCTTTCCTTTAAATTTGAAGTTCTTCTCGATGCTTGTGGAATTCTTTGTCATTGAAATTATTCGATTTAACTACAGTGTGTCTTAGAATTTGCAGCATCAGGGTTTTTTCTGTGGATTCTTTCTGTTAGTATGTTGGGGTTTTTTGCTTTGAGTTCAGATATTCTGGGCAGCTTTTCTTTTATTATTTCTTATGTCGTGGTGTTCAGGTTTTTTATTATGTTTTCCTAGGAGAAGTATACTTCTAAAGTTGTCTCTAGACATCCAATCTTTAAGATAAATTTGTTTTACAGTTTATGAAGACTGATTTTAATAGACTTAGTCCTTCTCTGTTACAATGATCCTGCAAAGCAAGGACCTAAAAGAATTACAAAGGACACATGATGGAAAATGCCAGTCTCATCCTGAGAAAAAACTGTGGAGTCAGAATGCAGAACGAAGCAGACTATTTTCTTTTTTGTGTTGTTTTATTTTGGGGGTTTTTTCTTTCTCATGGTTTTTCTCATTCATTATAATTCTTTAATGCAACATGACTAATATGAAAATGTATTTAATAGAAATGTATGTGTAGAGCCTATATCAGATTGCAAGCCATCCTGGGGGAAGGAGAAAATTTAAAACTTATGAAAGTGAATATTGAAAACTAAGAATAATTTTTTTTAATTGCTTTTTGGAGGGGGGAAGGCAGGGCAATTGGGGTTAAGTGACTTGCCCAAGGTCACACGGCTAGTAAGTGTTAAATGTCTGAGGTCAGATTTGAACAAAATAATTTTTTAAAAAAGAAATATGTTTTGCTCATATGGAGATCATTTTTTCTTTTAGAATTATTAGTTTTTGCTTTCCTTCTTCCAGATTGTCCTTTACGTCTATATATTTGCATTCCCAATCAGTTATTCTCTTTTTTTCTTTGACCGTTGTGGACTCAAGTTTTTCCACTTGGCCAGTCATGTCAGTCATGCAGGCCATAAATTCTACTTCCACAAGTTTTATTTCTCTTTTGAACTATTCAGGAACATACTACAGTTACTCCTTCCACATTGTGGGGGTTAGGTGCCTGCAATCTGGAAAATCTGAATAAAATTTTTGACACTCCCTTAGTAATAGAGAAGTCTGAATTTTTTCTTTATCTTTTATGGAGTGTTTGAGTTACTATTGTACAATACTTTACATATATTTTATGCATTTCTGAGTTTCTAAACTTTTTCTATGTTGTCTACTGGCTTTCACATGTCATCTGTGGCTTCCCCAAAACTCCCAAAAAATTACTATTTAATTTTTTATGCCAACTGGTAATACATCAAAACTATGATGGGAAAAATAGCGATTTAGAAGGGATAACTAACTGTACTGTGGCCTCGTGCTCTCTTGGGAATCCATAAGGATCTTTTGCCGCATTTGGTAGTGATTCGTTTTCTTTTATCTTATAATATTAATTCATAGATGTCTGGATTGTTCTGTTTGATCTGCTCTCTTTATTTCCCTTTATTTCCCCCTGCTTGCTATCTTTCCTGTTGGTTAATCTTCCTTGCTCCTCCTTTTATTCCTCCTGACATCTTCAGCAATTTCTGTCTAAATTTTTCCCCTTAGATTTTCCTATTTCTCACTATCTGATAACACCTTCCACTTTGTTGGTGGTTTCCCTGAAGCAGGCCCAGTTTCCTTCCACACTGGGCAATTCACATTTCTGGGTAGACAGAACTGCTACCCTCCTCTTTGCCGCCCCACCCCTACCCCCAAGCTGGATTCTGGGCTTTTTCCCTCAAGCTTAGTGGCCTATCACAAGTATCCTCACCCGGTTCCCCACCTTGCTCTCTTCCTTGGCAGACCTGTATTTCACCACACAGCCTTGTTGCTGAACTAACCAGGACTAGCTCCTGCCTTTTCATTTTCTGAGGCACTGTGTGAGGCAGCTGGGTAGCACTGAATTTTGTTGTAAAACCCTGGGGTTGGCTTGTACATCTCAGCTATATCCTGGTGGAAAGGAGAAGGACGTGCTGAATGAGCAAATTAGAGGTCAGAAATTTCCTTCGCTGTTGTTGGTTCATCAAATTATGACTGTTGAAGCTCTTGGTTACCTTGTTAGAAACTTTGGAAGAGGGTGAAATAGCTTTATCTCTTGCACATAATTCGTATTTTGGAGATGTTTAAAGGTGGTGAGGAGCAAAGAAAGTATCTAGTCCTCCATCTTGTTGGTCACATCCAAATTGTTCATTTTAACATTTGAAACTGTTCACAAGTGCACTTATTTCCATAAAGCACTGTTTTGAAATTTTATCAAATTTCAAAGGACAAAATGTTAAATATTTTTGATTGCCCAAATTATACTAAAATATAAGATATAAAGTGAAATTTTATCAGGGCTTTCTAATGATATTATAAACCAGAGTTCACTTAAGTGAATCATATATAGATATAACTATATCACAGCCTTTATTTGTAATTTATTTTATATAATCATACTTAGGTTCTAACAAAATACATGTACTTAATATCAACTTTGATTTAAATTCATTAATGAAATTTAAATTTAATGAAATTTTCATTAATGAAAAACATTTACTGTCCATGTTAATGTTTGTGCTTTGGATCTTTACTCTCCTCAGTTCCTCTGAGAAGTGTAACTTATATTAACATAGTATAATCATTATTGTTTGTAAGTTATAAAAACCTTCCATTTAGGAAATGGCACAGTCTCATACAAAAACTTCTTGAGTTTTTTGTTGTTTTGTTATACTATTTACATATTGTTAATATAAAATTAATTTCAATTAAATTACTTTTCTTTTAAAAAAAATTATAGACATGTGAGATACTCACTTGTTTAACAAATTTATCAACACACATTTTGCACCCCAGTCCCTGCTACCCTTTTCCAAGAGGCACACAAATAGTTAACTGGGGGGAGGGAGCCTTAAAAACTTATTTATTGACATGAATTGTTACTCTCCTAAAGGAAAAGAGTACATTATACAACCATGGTGTTTTTTTTCTACAGTTAATTAATCTTGTATCCTTTCTTCCCTCATTCTTTATCCCAAATCAGGGAAGGAATGTACATATTAAATATTTTATTTCAGTATTAAATATTTTATTTCCTGCACTCAATGAAAATATTTCTATACATACTAAAAGCTGTATTACCTAGCACCTTTCCAACCAAAAAGCTTTACAAACTGTCATTTTTTTTAGATTATCCAAATTAAAAAAATTTTAGTAACTAATTTTACCCAAAATTATCATAGAAACTATTCAGGACCTGTATGCCTAACAGTTGAGAGAATAGCCAAAAAATAAATTACCTTCGGTTGGATTTGCCAGGAAAAGAACTGTTCTTCCCACAATGGCAATTGCCATAGCTGTGACATTGCCTAGTATCTCTGTTTCAAAGACAGATACTACTTTTTGGAAGGTTAGCCTGTATTACCCTCCCAACCTCAGTGACATAGCAGCCCCCATGTTATGTTTAGGCCTACTAGAACTTCAGTTCATCAGTTAACTTTTAGTTAACCAAAATCAATCAGTCAGCAAATCTTTGAGTGCCCTTTGTATACAAGGAGTTATGCATAAGAGAATGTTTGACTCAATACCAGTATACTAGGCGACATTGCTTTTGTAGTATTATATTTCATCTCCCCCCTCCCAAAAAAAAAAATCTAGTGTACAGTCTGCTAGGTTTCTAAAAAATGAAGTCATGGTATAATTATCATTCTTTTTGTGCTATGTTTGTGTTCCAAGATTCTTACTTGTATGTTCTTTCTGTTTTCTCAGAAGGTTACAAGGACATTTCAGCATCACAAGTAGTCCCTGAGGCAATCTAAATAGATTTCAGACAGAGTGTTCAAACAAATGATGTATTTTGAAATGTATGTCATGCTTTTTGTTTCATTCTTTACTGTTTTGAAACTTACTGATTTTAAATCTAAAACTTATGGAATTGTCAGGTCGTTTTTCTTAGTAAGCATTTAAATGAAGGATGTAATAATTTATTTCATAAATACCTATATTTTTTAATGTATTACCATTTCTCCCACAAGTGAATGAATGAATGAAAAATATTTAGTAAACACTAAGTGCTTGGCACTGTTAGTGAAAATTAATCTATTAAATAAGCATTTGAGTGATAACATTTTAGAAATATGGCATAAGTCATATTTTGCCTGCAAAAATATATTCAGAACAAAGTTAATGTCTCCTTATTTTGAAGCATGTGGTTAGTTGAGGACTGACATATTTGGTGCAGGGAACAGAGGTGTCACAAGCTCACATACTTTCACATTTTGTTCCCTGTGAAAATTTTACCACACCAAAACACGTGTCCTTGGATTCACTGTCCACATAATTAAGAATTTGGGGAAACCAGGCTTGAGGTATAGCAAAGATAATAGATTTGTACAAAATCTTTTTAGTCTTAGCTTTAGCCTTCATAATCTGGCTACTGCATAACTTTTTAGCCTAATTTCATGTTGCTTCCCTTCACGTAACTATATGATCCAGTCATATCGGAATACTAGCTTCCCCAAACCTGACATTTCATCTTCCACCTCCGTGCATATGCACAATCCATTCACCATGCCCAAAATGTATTATCTGCTGTTCTCTGCTTCTAAGAATCACATATCTTCCTTCTAAGACTCAGACTAGCCACTTTCTTCTCCAAAAACCTTTCTGGAGCCTTCTGGACTTATCCTGTAGGATAAGGCATCTCAGACTCAACACATTCAAAATAAAACTCATTACCTTTCCCATAAACATATCTCTCTTCCTAACAATCCTATTTATTTTGAGAGTACCATGCGGTCATCCATATTCCCAAACTTCAGAGCATCCTCAACTTTTCACTCTCTCTCTGCCCTCATAGCATATCAATTGCCAAGTCTTATTACAGTAAGACCTCCCCAGTATCTCTCATATCTTCCTCTTCTCTCCACTCAAAAGGTCACAACTCAAAATTACCTTTGGTCATGTGATCAATAAAATTAAGGACTAGACATTTTTTCCTATCTATCTTCAGCAATATTCTTACTCTGGAATAATGTACCAGAGGTAAAGCAATAACAGCTGAATCCAAAGGATAAGAAAGGAAGAAGCCCAGTAAGGTTATAATAGCCTTATAAATTAATACTGGAGAATGCTAATCCTTTATGTGCTACCTAAGCATCTCTTCATCGGCCTCTTCACACTGATGGTTTTACAGACTGCCCAATGAGCTTATGGATAAACACAGGGATTCCACTCCTACTACGTAGACTCTGCTGGCATACCCAAGGATGGAATTTAAACAGAAGAGCACTGTTAGTGGCTATACTAGGCCTGAAGGAAAGGGGTCTGAAGTCTAGCTGGAACCAGCCATACTGCCCCACCCCTCCCAAAACTCCTTAGGACAAAGACCAGACCAGTGAAAAGTAAATTTTCCAACTTGGTAGTAGTCTTGAATTATTTTTGCAACTCAGACCCAGAAGTATACACCTACCATCAAAGTGAGAAGAATTAGAAAATCAAGGATGAGAGAAAGAATGACTGAGTGTTGGTTTAAAAGACAAATCACTGGGGCGGCTAGGCGGCACAGTGAATAGAGCACTGGCCCTGGAATCAGCAGGACCTGAGTTCAGTTCTGGCCTCAGACACTTAACACACACACACACACACACACATACACACACACACACACTAGCTGTGTAACCCTGGGCAAGTTACTTAACCTCAATTGCCCTCCAAAAAGCAAAAAAAAAAAAATTTTTTTGAAAAAGAGTCAGGAGATTTGCTAAGTTTCTCTGCCAAATCACTTCCTGGCAAATGCCTCCAAATAAGTCATTATGCGGTAAACTTGCAGCCATTCCACGGAGGGGAAAAGAAAACCAATGTACAAGATTTACGTGTCCAAAGAAACAGATTAAAGAATTTTCTTTCTATCTGGCTAGAGATGGCAGTGGAATGGTATGGGCATCCAAAGTTGTAACTGGATTGGAAGGATAATGTAGCAGTTCCCCAGCTATTCAAACATAGCTTACCAGCTTTACATTTTTATGTTAAAAAAAAGTCCCATCTCTCACAGGTGTTAGATATATTCCTTATTGGGGGAGGGGAGGAGTCACAAAGTATTATCTGCTACTTTCATTTAGAGAACAATGCTTTAGTTATATGTCTGTTGCCCTCAACCAATACGAGAGTTCTCCCCCATTTTTTCAAGGTTACCTAAAAAGGTGGGCATAGAGGGTCTTATTTTTATGACAGGAATTACAAGGGGCATATGAATCCAAAGGAAAACATTTGCAAACTTATAATTGTGAAAATGGGAGATTCTAAGGCACAGGACCAATTTAACAGGAAGGGATGATACTTAAAAGGTGAAATTAAGAGGTGAGAGAGGAATATAATGAGAGGAGGTGGGGAGAGACAGAATGGGGTAAACTATCTCATATAGAAGAGGCAAGGGAAAATGGTTACAATGGAGAAGAATAGGAAGGCAAAAGGGAATGGGTCAACCTTATTCCCATTGAATTTGGCTTGAGGAGAGAATGAAATACACACTAAATAGGGTATCTCACCCTCCAGGAGAGTAGGGGGGAAGGGGATAAGAGGGGGGATGATGGAAGGGAGGGCAGGCTGGGGGAGGGAAGTTGGAAGCACCCACTTTTGAAAAGGGACGGGAATCAAAGTAGAGAATAGAACAAGTGGGAGGTGGGATAGGAGGGAGGGAAATATAGTCAGTCTTTTACAATATATCTACTATGTTATTGTTTTTCATTAGCCACACAGGTACAACCTATACTGAACTTATCTTCCCAGTAAGGGTGGGTGACAAGGGAGGAAGGGAATGAATCTGGAATTCAGAGTTTTAAAATCAAATACTCAAATATATATACACACACTATTATTAATACTATTTTACATGTAATTTGGAAATAAGATATACAGGCACTGGGGCATAGAGATCCACTGGAAAAGTCAAAAGGGGTATGGGAGAAAATATGGGAGAGAGCAGATTGGAGGAGGGGATATCCTGTGGGACTGCTATTTTGGGGCTGTGGGTAGGGGAAAAACGGAGAGAAAATTTGTAACTTAAAATCTGGCGGTAATGAATGATGTAAATCAGAATTTAATAAAGCATTTGTAAAAAGAAAAAAAAGAAAATGGGAGATTCTCAGTTGATTTTAAGAATGAAAACAATGAAAAAATTAAATGTTAGAGGATGACAGCCAATTTAAATGGCCATGAATCTTCCCAGGGAATCTTGAATTATAAATTTTCAGGAAGATGGCAAAATACTGACCTCCAGTTGTTCTTATATTGTTGATTTTTTAAACCCCTGGGATTTCCAAATATGAATGCTAATTCATATTATGGAGGAGAGGGCAGAATAATCTTCCAGTACATAAATGCCTAATAGGGAGAAAAGGCCTTCAACCATTTATATAGCTATGTGTAAATGTGTCTGCACATACATTTTCTATAACAAATAATATCAACTCTTTATATTCCCCAGAATGAAGAAGAAGAGCACTTGTAGTTATAAAATTCTAAATCGCAAATACATCCTTATAGGCATTATTAACAGAAGTGTAGAATTATAGAACCCAAACTGTGGAAGACACTGTAGCAGTTAAAGTTTTATTGGCCCTGCTTCAGACCCCTTCAGGCTTTAATCAAGGTTCAGGTGAACTGCCACCTTCAACACAAGACCTTTGCTGATAGCCACTTCCCCAAGCCTAGTTGTTAGTGGTCATCCTCTAGCCCCTGATTTATTTTGTGTTTATGTATCTATGTACATGTATCATCCCTTTCCCTCCTAAATAGAATGTAAGTACCTTAGAGAGAAAGATTATTTGAGTGTTGTTTGTATGTCCCTGGGTTCTATAACAGTGCCTACCCACATAAGTTTCTTTTAGTGTGGATATGCACTATAAATATATAGTGACCAAGTCAGTTGACATTGCTGTCCTATCTGTATTTTTGCAGTAGTCTCCTAATAGGTCCTCCCAGCTCCATTCTCTTATCAACTAACCCTTAATAGTGATGTCATACAAATTCCTCCTTTTCATTCGTTTGCTCAAAAAACCATCAGTGATTAGCTTTTGATCAAAAAAGTGAAGTTTAGACTTGTAAACTTGTGACATTCAAAGATCTCCGTAATCTTGCAGCATTGCCTACCACCAAGGATGTATGTACTGGAACCAGCTCCAACTAGCCATCAAGAGAAGATTGTTAAATTTTCATTGTGAGCAGTTATACCTCAGAAATCAGCACGTGCTACAAATCAGGACTGAGTTTTTTATTTTGTTAATTGTTTGAACTAAATAAAGAGATGGAGAGAATATTCATGCAGATTAAACTTCATATTTCCATATATTGAAATTGTCCCAGTCCTTCTTGACCCAGTTCAAATTTCAAGTCTACCGGTAAGCTGAGGTACTTATCATGTACTGTTATGCTTATTTGTGTATATGTCATTTCCTATATATACTTACACGTATAAGATGTACACATACATGATAAGCTTTGTACACTATAGGCATTTAATTAATGTTTGCTGAATTAGTGAATTTGTTTAATTTACGTTCTGATTAACAGAAAGCCAGGGCAAGGGAGATTCTTAAAAACTTATCTATTAAAAAAATTTTTTTAGCATATCCAATGAGAATATAACTGTTTAGTTGACTCGACAGAAGCATAGCTTCCACATTGGTCCTCTCCTCTACACCCTGCCCCCTTATCTTTTGGAACTTTACCTAAAACCTCACCCCTTTGAGCAGATACTTATAGTTACAACAAGCTTCAAGTTTAGCTTGCTTTATCCTAAAGGTAGCATGGCCCCTAACCCATCTGGATCAGTTTCTTTGCTAGGTTAAGTAGATAAAAGTTATTAACAAGACAAAAAGTTATTAATAATGGAGCTTAGAACCCCCAGCTAGGAGAGTTCTAATGTCCAAAGAGATTTAAATATGTCCTATTTAATTTTTTTTTACTTACTGCCTGCTTCCACCAGTTCTCCATAGGGTTTCTACCACTGTCCTGCCCTTCTCTCATAGACTTTATCTTCCTCTGACTATGAAACTGTCCAGCTCTCCTCTCTTTAAGGCCAATTACAGATCTGCACCTCTTGTCTAGCTTTGCCCTTTTACAAGCAAAGTGAAGGCTGATCTTCTTTTTTGTCACACTTCCCATCTCTTACAGATTCCTTCTCCTGACTGCTATTTTGTCACAGAGCAATTCAAAAGCTCCCAGTCTTACCGAACTTCAACAGCTCCCACCCCCAGACCCCATCAAATCTTGCACTCCATTAATATAGCCTTCAAAAACCCAAAGTCATCTCCAAGCCACAGTGAAGTATTAGAGTAGAACATCAGTGAAAATGATTCTAGTACACAATAAAATATAACAATAAGCATTTCTACAAAGTTGTAATAAAATAGAAAATCTGAAATTACGATCAGAAGGGCAAGGCTATAAAATCTTAATGTGTATTTATCTACAAATCATACAGTATCAGAAGTCAGACTTTTTTGTGATCTTATGATGATTCGGGAAGTATCAAGTTGACCATAATATGAGATTGTGCTACCATACTATAATGGAAGTTGCCTCTTTTTACATACCTAAGCCTATAAGTGACAGGAGGTTACAGATTGTAGATGATAGACCATTATATTATATATAAAACCAGCAGAGGTGAGATAAATATGTGAATGAGAGATAAGAAGATACTCACGGGAGGGAGCCACATCCAGAGAAAAGTCAGTGGGTGAGCTTGAATTGGGGTCTTGATAAGCAGCTTAGAGTAGAGAGTGGAACAGCTAGGGGTTTCTAATAGGATAAGAAACAATAGGCAAGACACAGCACAGGTCTACACAAAAGGGTCAAGGTCAGAACAACCTGCTTCTCTGCCCTCTCCAGACAGCCAACCCCAGTGAGGTGCTGTAGGTCAGAGACTAGTCAGAGGGACAGGGACTAGAAGGGCTGGGGAACCTGTGGCCGCCAGGTCCTCAAGTGCAGCCCTCTGACTGAATCCAAACTTCACACAGGTTCCCGACCCCTGGCACTAGATACACTTATACTGAGCAATGGAGGTAGTTAAAGGTTTAGGAACCAAGAAGATAACAGAGACAGCCCAAAGAAGATAGTTTCTTTGTTTTGTTGTTTGTCGTTTGTATTTTCAATGCCCAAGGATCAATTAAGGAGTAGGAATTTCAAAAAAAAATTAGAGCGAAGCAAGCAGGAAGCTGCAAGGAGGAAGTCACTCTCTATCTCAGGCCTAGACCTTTTGTATTCTTCCTAGTGAAATAGAAAGCAATCCAAATGCATCTTGAACATGGGAACAGGTAATTAGAAGCATAGTGTATTGGAAAGATATCTAGATTTGGCCATAGATTTGTATCTTAACTACTATGTACTACCTTGTGGCCAGAAGCAAGTCTTTTGCCTCTCTCCCATAATCTCTTCATCTGTAAAATGAAGGGATTGGACTAGATAAATTACCTTTAAGGTCCCTTCTACTCTAAATCTGTGATAAAAATCCTAAGAAGCACCTCCTTGTGATATAGAACCACAGCTTACGAAAGGCTAGTCCTGATGTGTGATCTTCGGAAATTTTGCCATAAACTCCCTCTATAAAAATCCTTTATATGTCTGTATAAAAGCTGGGGCACTGGCATTTGAGGTTTAATGGTGTCATATTCCACAAAATATTGCATACTTCTTAGCATCACAAAATGCACAGAAAGTGTCACCTAAGTAGCACGAGGATAGCATGCTGAGCCTGGAGTTGATCCAGTCCAATAACCATTTACTAAGTACCTAAAACATGCCATGCACTGTACTCAGCACTGGAGATACAATTAATTGATTTTGGGTTTGTTTTCAAAGATAATCCCAATGAGCATACAATCTAAAGGGGGAGGCAGGATACAAAAGGAGTCAGGAAAGAGAGTGGGTGGGATGCCAGGGGGCACCCAGCTCAGGGGCATCGTGTTCCTTGGAATTGAAACCAGGCAGGGCAGCAGATACAAAATAGAGTGATCTTAGAGTCCAGTTTCTGCTCTCTCTAAGGGAAAACATCGGGAAGGGTTTGGTAGTAAAGCTCTCAAGTCCTCCAAGTAGAGGGGAGAGGAGACTGAAAGAGTCAGTCCAGGTTTGAGTTAGCCAGGAGGAGGTGAGCTTAGAAATAATGAGCTTATCCTGAGAAGGGCATCTTATTCCTTGAAGTTCAAACTACGCAGGGCACCAGATGTAAAGTGGAGAGTGAGGAAGACCAGAGTTCAGATTTTTAAGACACTGTGTAACCCTGAGCAAGCTACTTTACCTCAGTTTCTACATCTGTAAAATAGCCCTCCCAGGATTATTGTGAGAATCAAATGAAATAATAATTGCAATGTGTTTAGCCCAATGCAAGTGCTATAGAAATGTTACCTATTATTATTAATCTTTGAGGAAAACTCATCTTGATGCTACTCCAATAATACAATGTTACCTAAAAATATTCAGAATAGTATATAAAACTCTGTTCTCAATTTTTTGCAGTTTCCATTTCTGAAGTTAACTGTACTTTTTTTTTAACTTCATGTGAAAATTAGTGGAGTTTAACCTGTGTAAAATTAAGTGCCACTAAAGCATTATCTGGTTTTTTGTGAGTCAGTATAATTGAATGTACAATTTAAGATCATATAAGTACTTGATAATGTTGAAACACTGCTTCATTTCTACTGATGGAGCACGTAGTTTGTATTATGCTTGTCTGAGCTATTTTCATCAAGAAATGCTGTCTATGTATCCCCTTGGCAACATCTTTGCAGAGTTTACAACTTTCAGTAACATGTTGGCATCAACTATGCCGTCCTCTTAAGCAGCTGCCGTGCAGCTGAGCTGTTTTAACATGCCACCACACTATGCAAATAGTTAATATTAAATGACCAAGACATGAGCTTTTGAGTGAGTGATTTGGCTCCCTTAGAGAAGTTGTTTGGGACAAAAATATAATCTTGGAGTGCCATATATTAGTTGTCCAGCCATTTTACATTTTAATTTGCATAACAGTAATTGCATGTTAAGTCTATATCGTTCATTATGTAGGGTAATAAAGTTTTTGTGATAGAGCCTAATTATATCATCAGCAATATAATCCAACTATACAAATCACTTTAATTCAGATCAAATTAGTAAATCTCTTACCGTACTTTCCTCGTGTGTTTGGGATGGTAGTAAACATAAATTCTATCTTTAAACTTTTGAAAAGTGCAAGAAAAAAAGAATCACATTACACTGACACTAATTTTTTTGGAACAGGATTTTAATATAGAATTTTCAATATTTATATTGTATAATTAGTCATTTTGGTGTTTCATCAAACAGCACAATTTGCAAAAGACCAGAGTTTAAAAAAAAATTAGCTGAGAAAAGAAAGTGTTGACATGATCTATGATATGACTTATTAAAAATGAATAACAACTGGAAAAATACTAATATGAATGAAAGACATCAAATAATTATACACTAAGTGAAAAGAAACAAAAGTAGTTAGTAATGTTCTTAACTGAATAAAAAGGAAAAATAAAAAATCACAGAAGGCACATTGTAAGGATCACAATGTTAATGTGTTGTAAAGTCTTTCAGACTACTCTAACCTGAATTATGTTAGATATTAATAAAATAACTTTCTAGCCTATTCAATAAAACTCCCTATAAAAAGAATCACACTGAGTGACCAAGTGATGGCATAAGTTTTCTTGGGGGCTTTTTCTCCAGCAGTACATTCCTTTTTCCTGCCTTTGCTTTGCACAGCACTTTGAAGAGTGGCAGGATTGTATGTGAAAACACCCTTAATTGTTAGGTGGGTGGTCTCCCAGGAAACTGCCCACTAGTATCAGTACTATCAGGAACCAGACTTGACCTCAGACTACACACTCCCAGAGCTTGGGATCACTAGCAGAGCTTGTGGAAGTGGCATTTCCCCCAGGTTATAACTCACCAACTTCCTGAAACCTTCACAGGAAACTTGAGTATTACCACTGTAGTTTTTTAATGGGGTAGCATAGCAGTCACCTGTTACCTGCCTCTCATCATCTGAAAAAGAAACAGGTATCGGAGAGACCCTGTGCTATGCCAGTTCTGAAGGAGTGGCAGTTAAAAAGCATTAACAAATATTTATTGAAAGCCTGTTAATGTAGTCATTCATGTTTACACAATGAGTTAAGGTTGCAAGTGTACTATGTACTTTATATCTCATCATGATAAATGTCATAAGAATAAAATTATAATAAGTATAATGTTGTCGTCCCTCAAAGCTTTGGATCACTTAAAGCACTACACAATTTCTTAAATATAATGTAGCTTCTTCTCTTCCTCCTGTTCAATTTTGGACCGGCTTCACTATCCAGATATCTATAGTGCCTGTCCAAATATACATACTGCCTTCCCAAACTTTTATCATAGTATGAACAGTAAGTATCCTTTAACCCTTTGGTTTTTCATGTGTAGATTTTTAGGCAGATTTCTTTTGAGAGGTTATAGATCTTAATTGAGGAGATTTTGCAGTATTCTGGGGATTAAGAATTTACTCTGTACTAAGTACTGTGCTAAGCCATGAGGACAGGAAGAAAGGCAAAGACACAGACCCTACTCTAAAGAAGCTTTCATTTCAATGGGGGAAACAACTTGCAAATAACTACATCAATATCAGGTATAAGCATTGTAAACTGAAAGTAATCTTAGAGGGAATGCACGAACCTGGGAAAGGCTTCCAGCAGAAGATGAGATTTGCAGTGAGGTGTGTTTTTTTTTTAGTATTTTGTTTTTTTCTAATTACATCTAAAGACCATTTTTAACATTCCTTTTTTTTTTATTTTTGGTTCCAAATTTTCTCCCTTTCCTAAAGTGGTAAGCAGCTTGATATAGGTTACATATATACAGTCATCTAACGCATATTTCCATATTAGTTGTTTTGTAAAAGAACAGACCAAGACAAAAATTAAGATAGTGAAGAGTATATGCTGCGATCTGCAGCATTTTCCATCAGAATCCTTGGAGTTATCTTGGATCATTGTATTGCGGAGAAGAACCAAGTAATTCATAGTTGATCACTGCACGTTGTTATTTTTACTGCAGGTAACGTTCTGGTTCTGCACGCTTCATTTTGCATCAGTTAATGTAAACCTTTCCAAATTTTTCTGAAATCTGCTGCAGTGAATCTTGAAGACAACAAGGAAAGCCAGGAGGCAGAAGTAAGAGGAGAAAAGCATTTCCAGGCAGGGAGGAGAGTCGGGGCAAAGGCTCAAGGACTAGAAATAGAGTGTCGTGCACAAGAAACAGCAAGTAAGAAAATATGGCTGGATGATAGAGTGAAAAGAGTGGAGTAAAGTGTAAGGAGGACGGAAAGGCAGGAAGGGGGCAATTGTGAAGGGCTCTAAATACCAAACAGAGGATGTTCTAATTGATCCTGGAGGTAATAGGGAGCCACCAGAGTTTATAGAGGAAGGAAGATGAAGGGGAGTGGTGACATAGATCTCCACTTTAGGAAAATCACTTTGACTACTAGCTGAGTAGGGATTGGAGTGAGGACAGACCTGAGGTAGATTTATTGGCTATTAAAATAGTCCAGGCAAGAGGTGATGAGGGCATAATGTGAGTGGAGATAAGGGAATATATGCATATATATGTATATGTATGTATGTACACACATACATAGATATAGATACACATACATGTAAGTTCTTTTCAAATTCTTTTTTTTTTTCCTTTATGATGTCTTTCTCATATATAAGAAATTCATTCTGTTCACTGAGAGCAAGTCAGGATTCTGGGAGGACACTGAAGTTATAAGCCTGGGTGACTAGAAAGATAACAGTACCCTTTGCAATAATAGAAAAGCTGGATAAAGGGGGAAGGTAGAGGGAAAGGTGATGAGCTCTTTTTTGGATATTTTTATTTTGAGATACCTTTATCTAATCTGAAATGTGGAAAAGGTAGTTGGTGATGGCAGGACTGGAACCCAGAAGTAAATTCAGGGAAGATCATAGAGATCTAGTTATCAGGGCATAAGAAGTATAATTAAATTCATGTAATGTGACCTATCAACAAACAAAAGCATCTGGAGGATCTCACCATCTATAGGGAAATTAAAATTTTTATTTTCTTTTCATTAGTGTCTTTTGTTTTTAATATCACATTTATTCCTTTTTAATTAATTTTTTTCATTTATCAAGTATTTTTTCTCTCCCTAATTCTCCCCATCTGGCTAGGAAAAAAAAAAAAAGAAAATATTTATAGTCAAGCTAAATAAATTCCTGCATTGGCAATGTCCAGAATTTTTTTTTATCATTTTTCACCTTGAGTCCATTGCCTCTCTGTCATGAGGTGGGTTTCATTCTTCATCATTGGTCCTCTGCAGTCATATTTGGTCACTGCATTAATTAGAGTTCTTAAATCTTTCAAAATTGTTCATTTTCTTAATGTCATTATAGTATAAATTATTCTTTCCTTGATTCACTCTGGACTAGTTCATACAAGTCTTTCCAGGTTTCTCTAAAAATTCTTTAATATAACTGTATTACATTCATATACCATAATTTGTTCATTCATTCATTCCAGTTGATGTGCATCCTTCCTTCTTCCCCCCCCCCGCCATGTTCCAGTCACATTTATTTGTGATTATGTACACCTCTTCCCTACTCACTGAGTTACCTTACAACAAAACTAAAATGTTTGACAATATTTGTAACCTTCTACATCCACAATCTCCTTCCTCCATATTGATGGAAAGGAGATGTATTTTCTTTTTTACTTTATTTTTTTGTATTAGTTAATGTTTGTTTACTTTTAGTTTACAAGATTCAGTTCCACAATCCCTTGAGTTTCACATTTTCTTCCCCTCCCTGTCCTTCCCCCCCCCCCATGTCAGCATGCAGTCAAGTATACGATCTGCAAATACTTTCACATTAGACATTAGTCAGGTTGTAAAGAAGGATTGTAACCAATGGAATGAACAGTGGGAAAGAGGAAACAAAACCAAACAAGAAAAGAAAGAGATCAGGTAGTTTGCTTCAGTCTGCATTCAAACTTTGTTCTTTCTAAGTTCTTTCTCTGAATGTAGACAAGGAGATGTATTTTCTTAACTTTCCTTTGGGACCAAGCTTGGATATTATAATTACCTATCATTTCACTCTTTCCTCTGCACTCTGTATAAGAGGAAAAGGGTGAAAGGAGAAAGAGAACAAACAGGAGGAAAAATGGGATGGAGGGAAATACACAGTAATGATAACTGTGAATGTGAATGTGTCGAACTCTACCATAGAATGAAAGCAGATAGCAGAACAGATTAAAAAGCAGAATCCTACAATATTTTGTTTACAAGAAGCATACTTGAAACAGAGAGACACACAGAATAAAGATAAGGGACTGAGTAGAATCTATTATGTTTTAGCTGAGGTTAAAAAAAAAGGAGGTGGGGTAGCAATCCTGATCTCAAGCAAAAAAAACAAAAACAAAAATTGACTTAATTAAAAGAAATAAGGGAGGAAACTACACCTTGCTAAAACGATACATCTTCACTGACATAGACAATGAAGTAATAGCAATACTAAACATATGCACCAAGTGGTATAGCATCCAAATTCTTAAAGAATTTAAGTAAGTTATAGGTTCATGACCTAACAAGAGATAGCATTACAAAATGTAAAATAGATGATTTTGATTATATTAAATTAAAAAGCTTTTGTACAAACAAAACCAATGCAGCCAAGATTAGAAGGAAAGCAAAAAGCTGGGAAACAATCTTTATAGCAGATGTCTCTGATAAAGGCCTCATGTCTCAAATATTTAGAGAACTCAGTCAAATTTATAGGAATACAAGCTATTCCTTAATTGATACATGGTCAAAGGATATGAACAAGCAGTTTTCAGATGAAGAAATCAAAGGCACATGAAGAAGTGCTCCAAATCACATCTGATTAAAGAAATGCAAATTAGAACAACTCTGAGGTACCATCTCACACCTATTAAATTGGCTAATATGACAGAAAAGCAAAATGATAAATGTTGGAGAGGATGTGGGAAAATTGGGGTACTGATGCACTGTTGGTGGAGTTGTGAACTAATCCAACCATTTTGGAGAGCAATCTGGAACTATGCCTAAAGGGCAACTAAACTGTGCATACCTTTTGATGCAACAATACCATTACTAGGTCTTTATCCCATAAAGATCACAAAAAAGGGGGGGGGGGGAAGGGACCTACACGTGCAAAAGTATTTGTAGCAGCCCTTTACGTAGTGACAAAATAATGGAAATTGAGGGAATTCTCATCAATTGAACAAGCTGTGATATATGAATGTAATGGAATACTATTGTGCAATAAGAAATGAACAGTTAGATTTCAGAAAAAAAAAACTGAAAAAAACTTGTATGAACTGATGCAAAGTGAAATGAGCAGAACCAGGAAAACATTGTATACAGTATCAGCAATATTGTGTAATGATCAACTATAAATGACTTAGCTCTTCTCAGCAACACAGTGATCCAAGACAAGTACAAAGGATTCATGAGGAAAATTGCTATTCACATCCAGAAAAAGAACTGATGGAGTCTGAAGATAGATTGAAGCATACTTTTTTCACTTACTTTATTCTTTCTTGTGGTTTTTTTTCCTTTTGATTTGTTTCTTCTTTGACAACTGTGACTAATCTGGAAATACGTTTTATATGATAGCTCATATATAACCTACCCATACCATTTTAGGAAGAAGGGAGAGGATAGAGGGAGAAAAAAAATGGAACTCAAAATGTTGTAAAAATCAATGCTAAAAATTGTCTTGACATGTAATTGGGGGGAAAAATACTGGGGGGGGTTGTTTGTTTTTTGCTTTTTGAAGGGCAATTGGGGTTAAGTGACTTGTCCAGGATCACACGACTAGTTTTTGTGTTAAGTGTCTGAGGCCGGATTTGAACTCAGGTGTTCCTGACTCCAGGGCCAGTGCTCTATTCACTGTGCCACCTAGCCACCCCAAAAATACTGTTTTTGAAAAAGAAAAAAATAAAGAGCCATTTCTTCTTCATCCTACAATGCATTGGTAACTGAGGACTGAAGGGGCCAAATGTGGTACTTCCATTGTCCCTAGTGATAAATATAAATCACTACAAAATCATTAACAAATTTGTTAAGTATTGAATTTATTTGGATAGAGCACTGAACTTGAAGTCAGAAAGATCTGCATTTATATCCTGCCTCAGATAGGATTACTTGCCATGACCTTAAGCAAATCACTTAACCTTTAAGGCTCAGTTTTGTCATCTGTAAAATGAGGATAATAAGATCATCTACCTCAGTAGTTGTAAGGATCAAATGAGATCACATGTGTAAAGTGCTTTTAAGTACTAAATAAATGTTAGCCATCGTTTATTATTACTGTTATTATCCTTTTAGTCAAATGCAAAAGTTTAGTCTCATGCCAAGCTTTCTGCAATCTCATTTTTCCATCAGTGCTATTTTTGAGTTAATACTACAACCACTAGTGAATATTATACGGTTGACAGATGTAATGTATTAGCTGTTGAGGCATTAGCTAAGGAGCAGATTGCAAACTAGGTGATTCATTATTTGGCCATAACAATGTAATAAACAAGGAGAATTACAGAATGGACCTCCATTCAGCATGGGCTCCTCCCACTGCCACGGTCGTGGAGGCAGAGCAGTGCATAAGGAGACATTGGGTGCTAAGGATAACCCGATATTTATTTTCATGAGCATTAATTTATGTTTGCCTTCTCAATCAGCAGGGAAAGGAGGAAAAGAAAGAACTTAGAACTCCAATGTTTAAAAAATGTATGTCAAAAATTGTTTTTACATGTAATTGAGGGAAAATAAAATGTTAAATAATAAACTTTAATTTAACTATAAGCACTTTTTAAACTAAAAGAACTGAACCACATCAATATTGATATTCTCACTATAAATCTAATAAGTATGTAGAAGTAGCTGAGTGGAAGGTTGGGTCACATGTTCTCAAAAAGATAAATAAAGAAACTGGCAGAGAGAGTTTTATTGTACATCCAAAAACTATATATAAGAAACATCATTTCATGGGAGATTGATCATACACATGATGTACCATAAAGGTATTTGTAGCCAACATCTCTGGCAAAGCACAAAGTGTCAGAGAAATTGTTCAAAGAACTTAAGGTGTTTAAAACCCAGCTGATATATACCTTGGTATATTCAATAACATCACTATAAAGATGGATATCAGGGGTACATCATAAATACATGGAAAAATATGATTTGGGATCAAAAAATGAAAGAAACTGGTGTTTTGTAGATGCTTCATTAAGTCATTCTGTTTATCATTTACTTTCTTCAAGAAGATGGTTAGAAAACACTAGTCATGACAAACACCAAACAATAACACTGAAAATTAAAATTACTATTTCTTAACAGACAGAAAACACCTAGTTATTGATGTCATCATTTCTAAAACATCTGTTTATGTTCTGTCTAACCACGTTAAAGTGGAGGTCAAATCCCAAATCAGAAGAAAAAAATAATAAAGATTAGAAGAATTTGATTAGCTGTTTAAATTAGTTATTCTGAAATGAGAGGTGGATTAAAATAAATAAATGGACTCTGATTAGTACCATTTCTTAGAGAAGTTTAACTGATATAAACATGACTGCAGTGTGTGCAGAAGAGACACAGGATGAAAAGAAGCCTAAAAAGCCCAGAAACCACCTCAGCTCAAAAATACATAATTTTCTTGCCAACCAGAGAGACCTGGTAGCTAAGGATAACACTAGTTTATAGTATAAAAGCATATGGGAAATATTGCAGAAGAGAATTACAGAAGATAGCAATAAATTTACTCAGACACTGATGCTTTTCTTTCTTGATTCCAACCCCAGTTCCTAATTCTAAGTCTCAACACATTTACATGGGTTTTGTTTTAATGCCCCATCTTTAAAAAAAAAACTCATTTTCAGATTTCTAGATCTTACATCAAGAACTACAGGTGCTTTTTCACACAATAAAGCATCAGCGTACAATTCAAACTGATTAAATTATATAAGAAAGTGTCAAAATAAAGAGCCAAAAAATTAGACCTATGTTCAGTGTGGATTTTCTCAAAGTGTCTTTTGATAAGTCATCATCCACTCCCCCACCTCCTAACCAAGGGAACACACTACACTCTGTCCTTAACACTAATCTTTTCTGAAAAAAAGTTGCCTATTTGTTGCCTCCACTTGCTGTCCTTTCATGAGTCTTATAACTTCTTTACTCTTAAGAGCACTGGTCCCGGCATGGGGAGACCCGGCATCGGTTCCAGCCTCAGATACTTGGCGCCCACACAAAATAACTGGCCATGTAACCTTGAGCAAGTTACTTAACCCCAATTGCTTTAAAAAATAATAATAATAAATAAAATAACTTTACTCCACTGAAAATTCTCTGTCCTGAAGTTGTCAGAAATCTCTTAATTGGCAAAACTGATAGCCTTTTTCACTCCCTGCAGCATTGGACACTCTTAACCACCTTTCCTCCTGAATACTCACTTACTCCTCAAGGTTTTCATAACATTGTTCCCTCTTGGTTTTACTGCAGCTGTCTGACCAGTACTTAGTCTCCTTTCCTCTATCATCCTCTGTCCTCTTTTTCTCTCTATTCTGTGATATTTGGTTACTTTAGCTGTTCCAGTGGGTTCAGTTATCATGTTGATTTAGATCAGTGGTGTCAAACTCAAATAGGAACAGATCCCTGCAGCCTTATATTGATTTAGAAAACCACAAATTCATATTATGTTATATTGTATTTTTGCTTACTTTATTAAACATTTCCCAATTATATTTTAATCTGGTTGGTGCACTTGGGAGTTCTAAGAGCAGCGTGTGGCCTGTGAAGTTTTATGCTTAGGATGTAGATTACCATCAAAGCTACATATCCAACCCTAACCCTCTCCTGTGCTCTGTCACAAACTATTAGACATTTCTAAGTGACTGTCATTCTCCCTGGTTGTTCCCCCATGTTCTCCCTCTTCTGCTCCAACTACCGATCTCACTGGCTTCCTTTAAGTCCCAACTAAAATCCTACCATCTATAGGAAACTTTCTTCAATCCCTCTTAATTCCAGTGCCTTCCATCTGTTTGTTCTATCCTTTTAATCCTGTACACATTAGTTTGCATGTTGTCTCCCCTGCCTTTTCCCCAGTGTAAGCTCCTTAAGGCTTAGTAAATTAGGGCTTAGTAAATATTTATTTATTTATTTAGGATTGATTGCAACTCTTCATTCTAATTTATTCCCAGTTACCCCTCTCATATCCAGTCACTTACCAAGTCTTACAGCTTTTACTTCTATAATATCTCTTACTACCATCCCCTTATGTCTAGCAAATCACCACACTCATTTAGTCTTTCATCTCCTTTCATCTCTCATTGACTTATACCTACTACAGGCTTAGGTGGTTCCTCATTGCCTCTAGGAAAAAATACCACTCCTAATTCTGCATTTAAAGCTTTTCACACTCTGAGTTAATATTAAAAAGAGATTAAGAAGAAGTGACAAGAATACACAAAACAACTATGCAAGAAAGATCTTAATATTTAGATAACCACTGTGGTGTTGTTACTGATCTAGAGCCAGACATCTCAGTGAATGAAGTCAAGTGGGCCTTAGGAAACATTGCTAACAATAAGGCTAGTAGAGTTGATGGAATTCCAGCTGAGCTATTTAAAATTCTAAAAGATGATGCTGTTTTAGTGCTACAGGCCAGCAAATTTGGAAAACAAAGTAGCAGGGTTGGAAAAGATCACTTTATTTCCTAAAATCCTAAAGAAGGGCAATGCCAACAAATACTCAAATAACTAAACAATTGTGCTGATTTCACTAATGATAGTCAGTATAGGTATGTAAAAATAAACCATGGAAGCTGCTGTACATAACAGAAATAAGCTACCCTTCACCACTGATGCTTCTTAATTATAGGGATGAAATGAGGGTCTAGGGAGGCATAAGAATTCATCTCTACTGCTTCCAGTGAGGAAGAAGATGGGGAAGTGGATAGGTGTGTCATCACTCTATGTGTTGGAATTAGTCATCTGTCCAGTGGCCACTATGTGAGAATTGGAAGCTTGAGTAGGTGTGAGAGTATATAGTATACTCAAAACTGTATAAGGAAAGAAGTGAAAATTGTGGCTACCAAGATAATAGGCTGGAAAGTCAAGAAACATGAGAATTTTTAGACATCATCTAACTGCCCTCAGACCCATACATAGTCTGCCCTGGAGTGCTGAAAGTACTGGTGATTTTGATCATTAAGTCAGTAGTAGGCTCCAACCATAACGCTAATTCTAAGGGTAGATTAGAGATTTGGAAAGGTGCTATATATCTAAAGGACTCTTTCTGACTTGAGATTTGTTTCTATCTCTATAAAATGAAAGACTATGTAATCTCTAGGCTCCCAATCATTCTCTGGTTCTACCCTACTGGTTCTTGACCTAATAGGGGATGAAAGTTCAGTATAAAGGGATTGGGAGTAGGAAAAATGCTCACTAAATGATATATTAATCAGAAATAGGATTGATAAGAACAGAATTTCTAATTTTTTGGACTAGTGGATTCTGGCTGGATTATCAGTACTTACATATGATTCTATAAAATTACTTACAGAAATAGTAGATTTTTAAAAATTACTAAAGAACATTCTATACTCTCCTTCAATGAAATATATTAAGATGATGTGACCTAAAAAAAGAGACAAATATTACCCCAATTTTCAAAACAGAGGAGAAGGTGACTTCTCTAGAGTGCAGTGAGTTTAACATATTTCTGACAAAGATCTACCTTTATTTCTATTTTTGACAGGAACACTAGATTGTTATATCAGGGAAATGCTACAGACATCTTATACTTAGATTTCAGCAAAGAATTTGACAACACAAGCCTCTCATGCTGTGCTTATGGACAAGACAGCTGTGGGCTAAGTAATAGCACAGTTTGGTAGATTTAGAATTGCCTGAATGAAATGCATCAATGTCAACTTGAAGAAAGGTCTCTACTGGAATTAAATTAAACTCACCCCCCTAGAGATGCATCATTGACCTTGCATTTAAATGAAAATCATAGAAGCTGTACTTGTCACATTTACAAAGCTGGAGTGGATAACTGATAACATTGGTTGACAAAGTCAGGATTCAAAAAAGATCTTAGGGTGGCTGGGTGGTGCAGTGAATAGTGCACCAGCCCTGGAGTGAGGAGGACCTGAGTTCAAATCCGGCCTCAGACACTTACACACTTACTAGCCGCATAACCTATTATGACTTAACCCCAATTGCCCTCCAAAAAAGCAAAAAAAGAAAAAAAAAGATCTTAAAGACTAGAACACTCCCTTTTTAAAAAATCTAACATGGATATGTATAAATGAGTTATATACTTAGATTCACAAGTACAATCTAAGGGAGTTGTAGCTAAACCAACAATTCCTATAAAACAAGATCTGAGAAGTTTAATGATTCTATATGAATCAACATTGTGACATGGTAGTCAGCAAAAACTAATGCTACCTTAACTGCATTAAAACAGGTATAGTGTCTGAAACAAGGGATGTAAAAGTTCTAGATGCTTCTTTGATCAGATTATTTCTGAGGTATTCAATTCTAGATCTCACATTTTAGAAAAATCACAGACAAGCTGTAGTGAATTCAGGGGAGAAAAAAAAAAAACAAATAGGATGGCAAGGACACTAGAAAACCTGCCACACAGAGATGAGTTCAAGGACCTGGAGGTATTTAGTCTAAAGAAGAGGGGATATGATAGCTTTCTTAAAGTTAGGAACAAGAGGAAGTTCTTTCTGTCATGAATAGTTGCCACCATGACTTCTTATTCCTATACTGACTGTCATTAGGTCTACTTAGAACCATGAAGCCTCCACTATGGCTAAGGACTTTCACACAGAGCACTTGAGTTCTGACCACAAAGACCCGTGAAATGCTATCATTAGGAAGAGGAACTGGACTTGTTCCAGCAAGAGGATAGAATGAGAAGCATTGGATAGAAGTTGTAGAGCCATTCTGGGGTCTGATGTATGAAAAACTCACCAACCATTAGAGCTACCCAGAAGTGGAATGGGATGCCTCAGGAGGTAGTAGGTTACCCCTTACTAGAAGTCTGCATACAGAGAGACGGTAACTTATTTAGCAGTATTGATAGACATGATTGAATCTTGTTTGAGTATTGATTTACCTCTCATGTGTCTTCTAACTTTGTCATTATAGAATAAGACAAATTAGTCTGGCTTCAAAGAAGTCCAGGAAAACTCCGAAAGCCTACTCGAGGTTGCCCAACTTACTGAAGGATAAGTTATAGCAGAATTAGAAAAAATACACAGGCAACCCCTACACCAAATCTGAGACAAGTGTATCAGGCTCTGCTGTACAACCTTTTACTAAAATTACTAATAAATAGCCAATTGGAAATACTTAGACCATGACTTTTTTACTTTACAAATCTTGCCACCATTTTGATAGGCCAAGTAGTTAAGAGTGAAATAAACAAGACAATATAATAAGGGATGCAGACGTGCAATGGATGTTACAAGACCAGAGTTTGAATCATCACTGTGGTACTTAGTAGCTGTGTGCCCTTGAACAAGTCACTTAACTTTTCTGGGCCTCAAATGCTAAATTAGGGCTTGGACCAGATGATCATTTAGGTCTCTATCAACTTTACATCTGTGATTCAGAAGGGGAAAAAATTAAATTCCTATATAACTAAAAGCATGGTAATCAGATCCGGGCTATTCAGAAACAAAATAGTGAAGTAGAAACATGTCACTTATATGATATTATTTTAATAGTGTGTATTAAAAGGTACTGACAGTTTACAAAATATGTGAGGCATGTATGTGTGTACTTTATATTTCAGATTAAGGGTTGGACTAAAAGATTTCTAAGGTCCCTTTCAACTCATAAGATTCTGAAGTTCTATATTAGCTTACACTTTTTGTATCATTTCTGTAGATTGCATTTATGTAATTATATTTTCTTCATGCTTTCCTCCTTGTTTTAAGATAAATGTTTTTGATTCAATTAATGATAGATTTATGTAATTGTCTTTTCAGTTTCATATTTTCTTATTCTATTACTCAACAGGAGTTGGCAGTAATGAAACAAACTCTAATTAATATGCATAGCAGGCACTGTGGGGATAAATTACCTGCTCCTAAAAATGAGAGAAAAATTATGACTGAGACAACAAATCCTGTTGATCTACCAAAAGAAAATGAAGAAAATATATTTACACCCAAACCAACAGTGTTTGTAAGTACAGTAAGAAATAACTTATATGTTTGTCATATGCACTGTCATGTAAATAGAATTTACTTCTGACTCTTAAATTTATTTCATCTTACATTTGCTGTATATTGGTTGTTGTATTTTTTTTTCTTAAATACATTTCAGGGTCCTAGAGTTGGAAGGGACTTTGGAGATCCTATCCTGCCTTCAAATAGCTCTCCATATGATCCTTCAGGTGCTATGCAGATATGTGCTGTGTTGCCTACTGATATTTGTGTCTTGTTGACTGAGATTCCCTTAACATCTCCAAAACAGATCCAGTTTGTCACTGCCTAGCCACTAGTTATAGATGAACACAAGGAGGGGGGTTTTAGACCAAATAAGATTTAGCTTTCTTTGGGAAAAAGCATAAGTTTTAAGAGTTACTTCTAAAATTATGAAATTAAATACACAGCATATAAATTTCACTACCTTAATAATTAAAGAAGGAAACTGTGAGGGAAAAAATCAGACAAAGAAAAAAGTGAAGAAGCAAACAAGAGGAGGGAAGGATGGAGTACAGAAGAACATGCTGAGAATTTAGACATAATGAGAATGTGGCAGTAAGTCAGTTTAAAAATTAGAAAAGGGCAAGGATGATAAGGAAGACAAACATAGTACGATACATATTCTTAGCCCTGTATTTTTTCCTACCTCGTTTTCTAAGCATAGCTAACCTATTTTGACCTTCATAACCCTAGAAAAGACCTCATAGGAATTGCTTTGCAAAAGACATGTCTCCTCCTTCCAGAAGTACTAGGGAGTATCATATCAACTTACAGAATATGGGTATGAGTCCAGCCCCTTTGTTTTACATCAAAGATACTGAAGTCCAGAGAGGCTGATTGCATTGCCCATTACACCTAATTTGTGGTAAAGCTGGGGAAAAAAACAGGCCCTTTTACTTATAGTATAATGTGCTAAAAGAATCAAAGAAGGTACTTTAGAGGTCATCTAATCAAAACCCACGTAGGAATCCTTTCTACAATATCCCTAATAAATGTCTATCCAGTCTCTGCTTGAAAGGTCTTCAGTAACAGAAAACTCACTACCTACTTGGGACAATGCATTCCATTTTTGGTCATCTCTAATTGTTAGAAAGTTCTCGTTTATTTTCGGATCACATGAGCAACAAAGATGGCAGACTAAATTTTTTTCACCAGTCCCCACAGCTTCTCGAACCTCCCCAAAACAGAAATTATGCACCAAAGGTAAAGCAACTTCATTTGTTTTCTAGAACACAAAACAAGGCATAAAAAAAAATCCCAAACCTATGCTCACTGACCCTGACATAACTAGGCATCTCTCACCCACTTCCCAAACTACCAGCTGCAAGGCCGCACTAGCAGACCCAAGGATACAACAGAGGCATACATCAAAACCCAGCCCCATACTCCAGTCTGCCCCTCCTCTTTCCAGTGCTACAGAAACTTTGGCTCCAAGCTATAGACGTTTTCTTAGACCTTGAAAGCTAGCTTGGCCATAGCCCTTCAGGAGCAAAAACCTACTAGGTGCTGCAACCCAGAAGCACCAACACTACAAAGATCTAAACTGCCAGTGCTATGTGTAATGGAAATGGAAATGTAAAGATCTTCCCTGCCCCTAGGCTAAAGTGCACCTGGAGCCTGGGGTGGGAGGCTTGTTTTTCAGTAGATACTTTTTGATTGGGCAGTGAGTCAATAAGGTTGTTACATTCTCTGAGCCAGGAGAAGGCTATGTAAGCCCTGATGTGTAGCTTTGTTTTGGGGCTCACTTTGAGAAATGTTCTGTGATTTGATCTGGATTCTGGGAAGCTGTTGTTGAAAGCCCTCCCCCCCCTTTGAAAAACCCAGATGTTGATTTGGTATGGATGTAATAGTTGGACAGTTTGGAAACTGTCTACTTGATCTGTTCCTCTGTCTTGATAATTTTGTCTGTATACTCTGAAGTTCGGGGTGCTGACCTTTTTCCTCCGAACTAGGTGAACGATACATATTTGACTGATTAAAGTAAGCTTGTTACCCCATTTTGAGTTGCTTTCCTTTAACAAAGCAGATCCAAGAACCTGTGTTGGCAGCAAACCCTGGGGACGCTGGGGTGCTTGCTGATATACTATGCCATAGAACTATGGAACAGAGGGAGTGGAGACAGGTCACCAGGACAGGACACTTCATTTAGGGAGCTTTGCAGTACTCCACCAAGCCTAAGAAAGAGCATAGCATCCAGCTAGCACCAGTACAATCCCCAAAGTCAGGGCAGAGACCTAGGCTGGTGAATTGTGAATTGCCCTGTTTAGGGAAAGGCTGAGACACTTTGAGATCCAGTCCTCAAGGAAACCAGTCAAAGAAAAAGGAGTCAGAAGTCAGCAATAAGGAAAGTGGGGAGGGGTTGTGGGTACGATTATAGGAAGAAGAAATCTCAAAGACCTTGAATACAAATAGAAAAATCAGTAGGAATAACAGTAACAACAGAAGGAAATATGGCCTCCAGATCTAGTAAGCTAGTTCAGGCGTTTATGAATAAGTATTGCAGAATAAAGCAAAATAATCTAACACAATAAAAACAGAACCCTGTGGAAGTAGCTTGAAATCACAATATGCTATTCCTGAATGGTTTAAAAAAGAAATGAAAATGCCCTTTCCTCCAAGACGGTGCTGAAGGTGAAGAAGGAAGCCATTGTCTCCCCCAAGACAGAAGCCAAGGCCAAGGCCAAGAAGGCGGTGTTGAAGGATGTCCATAGCCACAAAATGAAAAAGATCCAAACATCCCCCACCTTCTGGCAACCCAAAACACTTAAGACTTTTTCTTTTTTAAAGCCATCAGGGTTAAGGAACTTGCTCAAGTTTACAGACCAGTTATTTCTGGGTGTGGTGCTAAGTATCTGAGCCCACCCCAGGTCAGAGCTGGTGCTCTGAGTCACCACCCCAGGTCAGAGCTGGTGACTCGCTAAGACACCTGGCCGCCCCTAGGCAATTGGGGTTAAGTAACTTGCTCAAGGTACATGGCCAGGTGCTTTTGGGTGGGTTATAAGTGTCTGAGCTCAGATTCAATCCCCAGGTCATTCCAACACTAGCCGGTGCTCTTACTCGCTGTGCTACCTGGCTGCACCAACACTTAAGACTTCTAAGGCAGCCCAAATACCCTCGGAAAAATACCCCTCAGAGAAACAAGCTTGATCACTGTGTCATAATTAAGTTTCCCTTGACTACTGAGTCTGCTGTGAAGAAGATTGAGGACAACAGCACCCTACTCTTCATTGTGGATGTCAAGGCCAACAAGCATCAGATAAAACAGGCAATAAAGAAGCTATATGACATCGATATGGCCAAGGTCACACACACTGATCTGGCCTGATGGAGAGAAGAAGACCAATGTCCGACTTGCTCCATATTATAATGCTTGAGATGTTGCCAACAAAATTGGAATCATCTAACCTGTGTTCAACTGCCCCCTCCACCTACAATAAAAAGTTTTCCAATAAGAAAAAAAAAAGAAATGAAAATTATAGGAACAAAATTTATGGCCTACACAGCAAAAATAATGAGCAGAATAGAAAAACTTGAATCTGCAATGGCAAGCCTCACCAAAGAAACAAGAGAGAACAATAGATTAGGAATGCAAATACATAGAAATGAAAGACAGTCTAGAAGAAGAAAACAAGAACTTTAAAAGAAAAATACACTCACTATGCAAGCAAAACATACAGATTTTGAAGACTAGATGCATAGAGATGATCTAAGGACCATATATCTCCCAGAAGAACATGATAGGACAGAAAACCTTAATGCCATAATGAAAGAAATAATAGAAGAGAACTACCCAGAACTTCCAAACATAGAAAATGAAATTCGATATTAAAGAATTCATGGATCAACTAGAGAAAGAAAAAAAAAGTGTTGCAAACTCCAAGAAACATAGTGGGTTAAATTTAACAGTTCATTTCCGGAAGAAGTTCTGCAAGGAAAAGGACCTTTAGAATGCAACAGAAATGCAGAAGATGAATGAATAAATGTGGACAGCAATAGCAAAAGAGTGACAGCAGAAAGACCAGTAAGAGACTTATTTCTAAATGTGTGCAAGAAGACAGGAATGAAGGCAGAAATCTGGTGGTAACAGTCAAGAGGCAGACAGGACATATTATGGAGAGAATCTGGAATACAGTGGATAGGCACCTTGCCTATAGGTGATACTTCTTTTGTGGGACTACTTTACATTATTGGAAGGTGCTAGAAATGAGGGGTGCGGAATAAGAGAATAAAGAGGAGTGAGTGGTGCCCCAAGGTCAAATCAAGGGCTAGAATGAAGGGAAGGTGACTTCTGTGGTTTCAGAAAGAGAAGAATCTACAGGGGGATGGGTGAGGAGGAAGGGAGGAAAGACTGAAAAGGGAAGGAAAGGAAGGAGGCCTTACTTTGGAGGTAGGAAGGGGTTTCACTGATAAATGTTCCTATAGGTAAAGGGAGATGAGGACTTTACACTGCGGCCTGGAGATTTTGGACCTGAAAAGTCTCTCTGTCTTGTGAGGGTTATGAGTTAGAACACTTGGGAACAACTGCACCTAGAGGATTAAGAGAACATGGACCCAGGGAGATTTGGGAGGGGAGGGAGGGGGCGGTGGAGAGTCAACAAGAGGGACCGAGAGATGCCTTACGATGGCATGGGGCAGTGTTAACTGTGACACCTGCAATAAAATTGGCATTGTTCTGAGAGAGAGACAGAAGAGAAAAGGGGAATTCATGGAGTAAACCCTATAAGGCAGTGGCAGAAAGTATTTAGAGGTCAGAGCCTAGAATGGATAACTTGGGAAGCTTTGATTATATGAAGAATACAGAGAAAAGAGAGAGACAAGATGGTTATAGTGGCCATCAATCAGAGAATGAGACTCTAGAGTAAACAGAGGGATAATAAAGAGAATGAAAGAAATCCCTTTTCGAAAGAGGCACAAAAAAATTTTTTTTTTATAAAATATAAGGAACAGGACTAGCTGAAGGAGAGTTAGGGGGATACCTACCTGACAGAGAAGGAAAAAAGAGGGGGTAGAAATATATAACCAGATAAAAGCAGAGAAAGGAATTAATAAACAAAATCCTAAAGGGAAAGGAGTTGACAAAATAAGAAGGGATCAGGGGTGAGGGAAAGAAAGCTAGTGGGAATAGGGCCACATTTTTTTAAAAAAAGACTGAAGTAACTAAAGGAACAAAATATAGTGTTTAGAGGAGAAGGCAAAAAATCATGACTTTAAAAAGATTAGAGATAGTTGGAGAAAAATATAAATCAAACTTTAAATGTTAATGGATTAAGCATTTCAATAAAAAGAAAAAAGTGACAAGACTCAATAAGAAAACAAAAGCCTACAATCTTTTGCTTACAAGAAACACATTTCAAAAACAAAGACATTATCAAGGGAAAGGATGAAAAGAAGTAAAGGACAAAGGGGAGAATAGCATTTCCAGACCTCATACTATTACTATAAAACAGCAGTCTTCAAAACCATCTGGCATTGGTTAAAAAAATGGATAGATCAATGGACTAGACAAGGGAGATTAAGAAACAATATAACTCAGGGTTTGATAAAGTGGAAAATGTAAGTTATCTAGGGAATAACCTATTCGGTTTGGAAAAAAGCCAGGAACACTAGAAAGAAGTCTGGCAGAAATTATACTTAGACCAACAGCTTATACCATAATATAGACTAAAGGGATTTTTGACATTAATATTAAAGATCATAGTATTTTAAAAAATAGAATAGAAATATGTCATATGCCTCTCAAAGCCATGGGTAAGAGATGTATTCTTAACCAAACAAGAAATAGAGACAGTTGCAAAAGATAAAATATATAACTTTGATTACTTGGAACTGAAAAGCTTCCGCACAGATAACCATAATGCATCTATGGGGAGGTTGTCAAATGGAGAGAAAAAAATCTTTGTATCAGATTTCTCCTGTAAGGGTTTATTATCCAAGATATGAAAATAATAAATGTACTTAAAACTAATAGCCAATTTTCAGTAGATCAATGGTTAAAAGATATGAGGAGGCGTCTAGGTGACACAGTGAATAGAGCACTGGCCCTGGAGTCAGGAGGACCTGAGTTCAAATCTGGCCTGAGACACTTAACACTTGCTAGCCATGTGACCTTGGGCAAGTCACTTAACCCCAATTGCCCTGCCTTTCCCCCTCCAAAAAAAGAAAAAGAAAAAAAAAAGAAAGAATGAAATGATTTGTGTGATAAGTACAAAGAAGCATGGGAGGAAGGATCCATATGAACTACGGCAGAGTAAAGCCTAGAAACTACAATGTAAATGAAAAGAACAACACAACAAAAAAATTCAAAAGTAAATGTAACAAAATTATAAAGATTAAGCAGGACTCAAATAAAGAGAAGACACCCTCAACCTACCCCTTAGCTGAGGTGAAAGGTCCACAGTTGTTATATATTGCACATGTTTTCAGAAACAGAAAAAATATCAATGAAAAATTATTTAAAAAAAAAAAAAGAAAAATAATCTGCCTTGAAACTTCTACTTACTGGTTCTAGTTCTATCTGCAGAAAATACATCTAAGCCAATTGGTATCCCTTCAGATGTATCAAACAACAGTCTTCAGATATTTGACCATGGGCGGATTAGATAGTACAGTGGATAGAGCTAAGTCTTTGAGTCAAGAAGGCCTAAGTTTGCATCTAGCCTCCGGTGCTAATATCTGACCCTGGGCAAGTCACTTCACCTCTGTTTGCCCCGGTTTCCTCATATATTAATAATAATAGCTAATATTTGCATAGCATTTATTATGTTCCAGGCACTGTGCTAAGAATTTTACAATTTTTATATAATTTCATCCTCAAAACAATCCTGGAAGATAAGTGCTATTATTATCCTAATTTATCTCATTTTTAAAGATTTTAACAAAAGAGACTCCAGGTCTTTCTTCAGTAATCTCTTTGAATGTATAATAACCCTCAGAATTCGAAAGTTTTTCTTTTTAGTAATCTAAATGTCGGGGATCCCTTCGGGGACAAAGATATGCAATTCACATAAAGTTAACCTGCCTAACAGTTACAGTAGAAGAAATACCACCAGGTATAACCTGATGTTCAAGGAACTCTGGTTCTCTACTGTCTCTACATGCTCCTCCGGCTCTACACTGTGTCATCCCCTAAAATTGAACTTTGATAAGCTTTCTGCACCCTTCTTGACCTTGACCTTCTGTGTTCTTGACTTTGGCTTACCAACTTAATTTTGATCTCCCTATACTTTTCATATACCCCATTTAATGTTTGCTGCCTCTGCTTTACCAGACATCCCAATCCTAGTGTGTCTGAAGACAGCCAGCTTACCCAAACAAAACTGGAAATAGCTATTACTGCCTAACTTTTACTATTTAATTTGGTATTGTTGAGCCAAGATTACACCCCAGTTTTGAATGATTTGGCCAAAGTGACTTAGCTGGGAAGGTCTGAGTGCTTTCTAGTAACACTAAACCTTTCACAAGTTAGTTTAGACCCACTTATTCTGGGAGGTAACAAATGGCCAGCTTCCATATTATAGTATTTCATCTATAAATTTTCATAATTAATGACTGCTGAGAATCCTTTTCTAAAAAGACATATTTCCTGTCTTGATTGTCTTTGATTTTGAATTATGATACATAAATTAAAGAGTAATAATACATAATTGTTTTCTCCTTTTTTAGTATTTTATTTTTCCCCAACTACGTGGAAAAAAGAGTTTTCAGCATTTGTTTTTAAAATAGAGTTCTAAATTCTTCCCCCACCCACCCCTTTCATTGAGAAGGCAAGCAATTTTATATAGGTTATACATGTGTAGTTATGAAAAATATATTTCCATATTAGTCATGTTGTAAATAAAAAGCCAAGGAAAATAAAAGTAAGCATGCTTCTCTCTATATTCAGACTCCATCAGTTCTTTCTCTGGAGATGTATATAACATTTTTCATCATAAGTCCTTCAGAGTTGTCTTAGATCAGATGTATTGCTGAGAATAGCTAAATCATTCATAGTTGATCATCATACAGTATTGCTGTTACTGTGTACAATGTTCTGCTGATTCTGTTCATTTAACTTTTCATCAGTTCATGTAAGTCTTTTCAGGTTATTCTGAGAGCATCAAGCTCATCATTTCTTTTTTTTTTCTAATTATTAAATTATATATTTTTAGTTTTCAACATTCACTTCCATGAGGTTTAAATTTTCTCCCCCTCCCTCCCCAGGACAACTTGCAATCTGATATGGGCTCTATACATACATTCCTATTAAATACATTTTCACGCTAGTCATGTTGCATAGAAGAATAATAACGAAAGGGAAAAACCATGAGAAAGAAAAAAAGCAACATAAAACAAAACAAAAAAAGAAAATAGTCTGCTTTATTCTGCATTCTGACTCCATAGTTCTTTCTCTGAATGTGACTGGAATTTTCCATCTTGTGTCCTTTGGAATTGTTTTAGGTCCTTGCATTGCTGAGAAGGACTGAATCTACTAAAAATCAGTCCTTGCACACTGTGGCTGTTACTGTGTACAGTGTTCTCCTGCTTCTGCTCCCCTCACTCAGCATCTCTTCATATAAGTCTGTTCTCTCTTTCTCCTTTCACCCTGTCCCTCCTCAAAAGTGTTTTGCTTCTGACTACCCCATCCCTCAATCCAACCTCCCTTCTATGAGCACCCTCCCCCTCCCACTTTGCTTATCACCTTCCCCTCCTACTTTCCTGTATGGTGAGATAGATTGCTCTGCCAGATTGAGTGTGTATGTTATTCTCTCTTCGAGCCAATTCCAATGAGAATATGTTTCAAGCATTCCCTGCCACTTCCCCCATCTTCCCCTCCAGAGCTGAAAAGTTCTTTCTTGCCTCTTTTATGTGAGATAATTTACCCCATTCCATCTCTCCCTTTCCCTTTCTCCCTGTACATTCATCTTTTTCACCCCAATTTTATTTTTTTATATATCATCTCATCATATTCAATGCACCCTTGTGCCTATCTATACATACTCCTTCTAACCACCTTAATAATGAGAAAGTTGGGGGTGGCAGTGAATACAGCACCGGCCCTGGAGTTAGGAGGACCTGAGTTCAAATCCAGCCTCAGACACTTAACACTAGCCGTGTGACCTTGGGCAAGTCACTTAACCCCAATTGCCCTGCCTTCCCCCCTCCAAAAAGCAAAAGAAGAAGAAGAAGAAAGTTATTATGAATTACAAGTATCATCTTCCCATGTAGGAATATAAACAATTTAACCTTACTAAATTCCTTATTATTTCCCTTTCCTTTTTCCTTTTTTTTATTTTTCTTGAATCTTGTATTTGAAAGTCAGATTTTTCTGTTCAGCTCTGGTCTTTTCATCAAGAACTCTTGTAAGTTCCCTATTTCATTAAATATCCATTTTTCCCCCCAAAGAATTATAATCAGTTTTGCTGGGTAGATGATTGTTGGCTCTAATCCTAGCTCCTCCTTTGCCCTCCAGAATATCATATTCCAAGTCCTCCAGTTCTTTAATGTAGAAGTTGCTAAATCTTTTGTAATCCTAACTGTGGCTCCACAATACTTGAATTATTTCTTTTTGACTACTTGCAATATTTTCTCCTTGACCTGGGAGCTCTGGAGTTTAGCTATAGTATTCCTGAGAGTTTTCATTTGGGGATTTCTTTCAGGAGATGACCCTATGGTTCTAGAATATCAGGGCAGTTTTCCTTGTTAATTTCTTGAAAGATGATGTTTAGCCTCTTTTTTTGATCATGGCTTTCAGGTAGAAGAGTAATCTAAATATTATCTCTCCTGGATCTATTTTCCAGGTCATTTGTTTTTCCAGTGAAATGTTTCACATTGACTTCTGTCTTTTGGTTTGGTTTTGTTATTTCTTGATATCTTATAGAGACATTAACTTCCACTTGCTCAATTCTACTTTTTAAGGAATTATTTTCTTCAGTGAATTTTTTGTGCCTCTGTTTCCATTTGGCCAATTCTGCTTTTCAAGGAGCCTTCTCTTCGGTGAGTTTTTTCCATTTGGCCAATTTTGCTTTTCAAGGCATTCTTCTCCTTATTGGATTTTTGTACCTCTTTTACCATTTGACCTATTCTTTTTTTTTTTAAGATATTATTTTCTTGAGTATTTTTGGGCCTCATTTCTTTTTACTCTATTTTCATGATTTTCTTGTATTACCTTCATTTCTTTCCTCAATTTTCTCTCCACTTCTCTTGATTTTTAAAATCCTTTTTGAGCAAAAAGAAAAATCTAAAAAAGGGGGGATGGTGTCGGCTAGGTGGTGCAGTGATTAAAGTGAATAGAGGCCCTAGAGGCAGGAGGACCTGAGTTCAAATCCATCCTCAGACACTTAATACAAAACTAGCCATGTGACCTTGGGCAAGTCACTTAACCCCAAGTGCCGTACCTTCCCCCCTCCAAAAAGCAAAATCTAAAAATAAAGTCCTTTTTGAGCTCTTTCATGGCCTTATACTATTTTTTTTTTTTTTTTTTTTTGAGGCTTTGAAGGTAAGAATTTTGACTTTGTGTCTTCTTCTAGGGGTGTATTTTGATCTTCCTTGTCATGATAGTAACTTTCTATACTGAGAATTTTTTCTGTTGTTCTCATTTTTCCAGCCTATTTCTTGATTTTTAACTCTTTGCTGAAGTGAGGCTCTGCTTTCAGGGTATAGGGCACACTGTCCCAGGCCTCAGGGGTTTTGTGCAGCTGTTTTCAGAGATACTTATAGGGACCTCTAAGTTTTCACTTCTTCCAATATGGTATAATCTAAGAAGTGTTTCCTCCTCTCCTGGCCTGTGTTCTGGTCTGTGAATGACCACAAGCACTCTGTTCTACCCTGGAACTGTGAGAGGATCCCCGCTCCACTGCTGCCTCAAGCTCTGGCAGGCTAGTGCTCCTTCTCACACTGCGACTGACACCCAGCACCGCAGCCGAGATCCAAGCATGGGCAACGCAACAGAGTCCTACCTCAGTGCTAGCAGAGAGACCCCTACGATCTGCCTCTGACCAGTTGTTGAAACCCCCCACCCACCACTACCACCATCACCACCACCATCTGTGGACTAAGAGCTCTGGAAGTAAAAGCGACCACTGCAGACTCAGTGGCTCCCAAGGCCTGCTGCTACTTTTCTGGGACCCAGTCTATGCTCATGCAACCTGTACTTTTCTATGCTCTACTCTTACCGTGGTGCAACAGACCTTTCCTGCTCACCTTCCCTTTTTTTTTTTTTCCTGCTGACCTTTCCAGTCTTGGACTGGAAAATTATTTCACTCTATCCTTTTGTGGGTTCTGCTGCTCCAGGATTTGTTTTAGGTCATTATTTAAAGGTGTCCAGAGGGTTTTGGGAAAGAGTTCAGGCAAGTCCCTGTCTTTTCTCAGTCATCTTGTCTCCACCCAGCCCATAATAGTTTTCTAAGTTATGGCCTGGTAACATTTGTAATTTGTTTCCAGGTACTTTAACTGAAATGATTTACTAAATATATGCTTTACTGAAAACAAAAAATATAAGTACATTATTATGGAAAAGTTATAATAAATGCAATCACAAATTCTCAGTGAAACAAACTAATAACTTATTTCTTAGAGTATTCATATAGCCAACAGATAGCCATATTAGCCATAGAAACTCGGTTTTTTCCTCCTCCAGTTTAGCTGTGTTCATAGCTGTTAAGAGTCTTCTAATTTGTACAGATAGCAAAATTAAAATAGCCCACTGGAAGAAATCCTATGGTTTGTAAAGAAGAAGATTGCAGCTATTGCTGCTTTTACTGCAATTCTGCCTCAATCTTTTCCCTTCAGCCACATTTACCTCTTTCCCTCCAGTCTTGCATCTTACAGTGACTCCAAGTTATGCTGGCCCTTTACTTCAGGCCCTCCTTCACTCCCTCCTATAACCTGGAACAACTTGATCATTTTCTTGGACCCTTACTTTTTAACCTTCTTAGAGCAGGATCTGCCTTTAGCATTGCTTCTGCTACTTTATCCCATTCCAGAATGGTATGCAGTGCCTTGGCTCATAGTATTGCCTCTGGCCTTCCCACTTCTCTCCTAAATATACACTTACTGGCAGCTCTCTGCTCAAAGTGGAGTATGGGCAACAGAATAAAAAATAGCCCTAGAGTTTAGTGAGGATATAGGAAACAATAACTCCATGATGTCTGTGTATATACAAGCATAATTTCTTTCATTGGTTCTGCTAAAACATGTTAAATGAAACAACATCACAGGGGGAAAACTATTTTCTTTAGAACAGTATTGGTAAGGGGAAAGAAGATGAGGATGGGGAGAGGAAAAATGAGAGGAAAGGCAGAAACCATCTGGAAGAATGTTATAGTGGGATTTAATAAGAGTTATGGTGTGTTTTGGATGTCTTATTAACATTGCTTCAGGACAAAGGTGGTTAGAGCAATGTCATCTAGAATTTTCTTATGTGGGATATATGTGTAAATAGGATATCTATTATTTACACAGATATCCAGGATATATGTATAAAATGGACATATCCTGTCTCCAGTCCGCACATAGAGTGTCTAGATGTTTGTCTCTAGTATTGTCGACATTTGTGTTAAGGGTAGGAGTGGAGAACAGAGTTGAATAGAATTTATGCATGTTATATTTTAAAATCATTTAAATTTAATGAAATATACTAATCATTTTCCAAAATAATTTAGAAGATTATCTAGGAGGAGAGACAAAGCTATAACTTTAAAATCAAGTAGAAATGTATTAATATAGTAAAATGTTTTCTAATCAGCCTCTCTCCCTTGTGGAATTCTGTTGATAAGAACATACTATCTAGTATGGGTTTTTCATTCTTTTATTTTCTGTTCTTCCCTTCTGCCTGACCTTTAACTATTTTGACATTCATTAACATTTGCTGGTACAAGGAAGGTTTTTTTTGTTTGTTTCTCATTTTTATTTTTAAAAACTCACTTATTGTTATAAAAATTTGATTGAGAAAAGCTTTCAATTATTGGGCAGAATTGAACTCTGAGATTGTCTTTGGTATAATAATATAATGGGTAAGGCTGGCATTTGATTTCAAGCCAGGCCTTTAAAAGGTTTCTACCTTGGCAGGATTACCAGGGTTCTAGAGTCTGGTCTCAGCTCTAGAACTTCAATATTCAACATACTTATGGGTGACCCAGGTTTGAGATACTTATCTCACACTGTTGAAATTCATATAGATTTAATTTGTACCAGAAAATTAATTTATAATTTTCAATGACAGAAATATTCATGGCACCCTTATATAGGACCCATGCCCTAATATCAAGATACCTGAAATATATGTTTTTCATGTTATGCCTGCAGGTTAATTATTTGCATTCACAAAGCACCTGTGTTCTGTTTTGTAAAATATTGAAATGTAGGGCTAACAAAGTACTTGAAAAAAAACAAATTAGTCATTGGAAGATTGCTGAATGGGCATGTAGTCAGAGCAAAAGAGTTTCATGATCTTATGGATGGATATTTCATTTAACTCTGGTAGAGATTAAGGAACTGTCCCCTTCCAGTAAAGCATGGTATCTTGCACATAGGAGATGTTAATCACTGTATCTTATTCATTTAAATTAAGTTCAGTAAACATTCTTTAAGAACCTACTATGTGCAAAATACTATCTTAAAGCAGGAGGCATTAGAAAGCAAAAAAGAAATCTCCTTAAAAAGATTAGTTCTGCTTAATTTGTTCAAGTAGCATTTTTTTGTTGCAGGAAAAAAGTATAGAAGAGGTGGGGAATGCCCACTGATTAGGGAATGGCTAAACAATAACATGCCAGTGTAATGGAATACCACTGTGCCATGAAAAATGTCCAATATGAAAACTTCAGGAAAATATGGGAAGATGTGTATTAACTGATACAAAGAGAGATAAGAACCAGACATATACAGTGACTATAATAATATAATTAAGATTATGTTCAAAGGCAACCAGATTCAAATTAACTATAATGATCAGTCTTTATCCCAGAGAAGAAATAATGAAACCCACTTCCCTGAAGAGGCAGAATACTACAGGAGAAGACGGTTAGCTCACTGCCTGACAAAGTCATTTTTGTTCTATCAGTTTGCTAAACTGTTTTTCTCTGTTACAAAAGAGAATTCATTGTTATTGGGAAGGGGGTATTGAAGGAAATGACTGTGATATAAAAGATAAGGTATCTACATAATATTAAAAACAAAATGAATGTGTTTTTCTAGTTACTAGAATGCTTCTGACCTCTGAATAATAGCTTCTCTTGTCTTTGAACACTTTATTTTTGTATTTGGAGGAACAGCAAAGTGAGGTGTAAAGTACTGGATTTGGAGTCAAAGGACCTGGGTTCAGATCCTATCTCTGGGACTCTACCTGTGTGATCTGGGGACCAGTCATTTTGCCTCTCTTCACCTTAGTTTCTTCATCTGTAAAATAAAAGGTTTGGACTAAATAGCCTGTAAGGTTCCTTCCAGCTCTAGAGCTATATGTTTTAATGTGGTGGTGGTAGTAGTGGTGTGGCAGAAAGGTGGCACCGTAGATAGAGCATTGGGCCTGGAATCAAGAAGACTCATCTTCCTTAGTTCGGAGCTGGCTTCAGACCCTTATTTAACTGCAGTGACCCTGGGCAAGTCACTTAACCCTGTCTGCCTCAGTTTCCTCATCTGTAAAATGAGCTGGAGAAGAAAATGACAAACCACCAAAAAAAGTATCTTTGCCAAGAAAACCAGAATGGGGTCATTAAGAATCAGATACAACTTCTTTCCAGCTCTTGATCTGTATGATCTAAATGTACTGATTACTTTATAGATTTATAAGGTCACTTTACGAAACCACACATTAATATAATAATCATGAAGAGGTATTAGAATTAAACTACTATCCTTTACCATTTCACTCAACATAAATTATTACTTTCTGTTGATAGTAGCCTTTTTTAAAAATCTAATTTGGAGGTGTTAATGTTTAAGAGAAAAAGCTCCATATATTGGATTTTGTGATATTTAAATCATCAGAAACAATGAACTGGGTGGGGGGAAGAGGTAAAACTATGTTCAGAAAGTGTACCTTCCCCAGTTAAAAGTTAAAATTTTGCACAGTCATATCAAAGAAAGAATGTATTGGGGAGGTTAGGTGGCGCAGTGAATAGAGCACCTGCCCTGGAGTCAGGAGGACCTGAGTTCAAACCCAGCCTCAGACACTTGACACAATTACTAGCCATGTGACTTTGGGCAAGTCATTTAACCCCAACTGCCCTCCAAAAAGCAAAAAAAAAAAAAAGAGTAAAAAAAGAATGTATTACATAAGTCACCATCTCATTGGATATACAGGTTAAAAAATATAATGGGAAAAAGACACACTAATGTTCAGATAACCCAAAAGGTTATAAGATAAAAGTCATTTGATAGTATATTTGACTTGTTTCATTATGCTTTTCATACTCTGTGCCTATTTGGAAGGTGGGGGGGCAAAGATCATTTTAAGAGGTACTGCTACTACATTCTGCACCAGTCAAGGTGTAATTAAGACATATCCTTCTACTGTCCAAAAGCTAGAAATAAAAGGGGCTGCCTTATTGCTGTTAAAGGATCATGCAAGGACAACTGGAAACTTAGTGACCAAAGCACTTACAAAGAGCAAGATTTACTATCCAGTTTTTTTGTTAGAAGGTGTTAACTAATACAATGTATTTCCCCTCTGCCCCCCACAAATGGAGTTGGCTCAGTCAGCATTTTTGTTTGACTATAAATATTTGTAATAAAGAGTTTTTTCTTTTCAGTGATGGGTTGGGTGGGAGAGAGAGAAAATAAATGTTTGTAGGAAGTAGAGCCAACAAGTCATAGTAGCCTGAAGAATTACAGTGAGGCTCCCCCCAACATTCCCACCCACCCAACCAAGTAGTCTTCATAGATCTAGAAAACACACCAGACTTAAATTTCATATTTTGGAAATCCAAAGGAAAAAAAATCACCGTGAGTCATTTTTCCAGCACAGGTTGGCACTGGGAAAAAGAGATGTGTGAACACTGGGCAACAAGCTTTAGCTAAGAGCACCCCTGTGGAGCATTCCAGCAGCACCCCCTGAAACATTCCAGTATAAGGAGAGTCTGTATACTAGGACAGCAAGAGGTCCCAAAGCCAGCAAAGAAGGGCCGAAACTTGTGCAAGTTTCAGGAAGAGTTACTAACTAGCAGTTCTGTCACTACCCAGCTTCAGTTCATAGATCCAAGGAAAGAGAGGAGGAAACCGTGTTCAAGAGTAGCATTCCAGGGTAAACTGTGATCGCAGACCCTAGGTCACGTGTACCAAACAAAAAGCAAATTCAGAAGCAAGCACCATTTATGTGGCTCAGACCCCACACCCCCTTCTGAAGCTTGCAGAGTAATAAGCAGGGCGGGAATCCCAGGTGAAAGGAAGACTTTCGGTTCTGTCAGACAGCCATAATCTATTGAAACTCCAAATAGAGCGAGCCCGTGGGCATGTTGCTCATCCTCAGACCAGAATTTACAAAGCTCAGCTTGAGGGAGGAGGGAACAGGACAGAGGAGAAAGGGGAAAGGAGCACTCAGACTTTGCCCTGGATCAGATCAGTTTGGGAACACTGGAAGCTTGCAGCTCTCCAGCCTGAGCTGCCATTGAGATCCTGGAATAATGTAACACTTAGTAGTCCAAGAAAGTAGCAGCAGGCCCAGCTCAAGACATTCCCTACAGAAGTTTGCAGAGACTAGCCCCTAACAAAGCTCAAAGTGACAGAATAGGCAGGAAGAGATTCCAGGCAGAGCGCTCTCCACAGTACCACCAGCTACCTCTGGGCAGCTTCATTTAAATGTCCAGTAGGGCAGCTTGTATTTGATCCTAGAGTTAATGCAGAACTGCTGAGTTTAATAAGCAGAGGACTGAAGAGATACGTTAGGAATATTACTTCCAGATATAAATGTTATCCTTAAGAGAGACAGACAAACACATGCCTATACACAGAGGAAAAGAGAATCAGGGCCTTTCTTGGCAACGAGGTCTTCCTCAGAGACTGAAACAAGGGAGGAAAAGCTGAAGGAACATGGAGGTTTTGTGGTATGGGAAAATGAGGGAGCATGATCATCATAGATGGCACCCATTGACTAGGCTGTCTGCCGAAGTTTGGGGCTGGGGGGGTGGATAGCTGAGGACTTGAAGAGAGGAGAGTTTATTACAGCTGATTCAGAGAGTGTAATACAGAGTGAGTTATTGAAAAATAAAATGACTGCTATCTGATAATGAGTCTAGCATTTATTTTGTGCCTCCTACGAGCCAGGAACCGTGCTAGGAGCTGAGCATACAAATACAAAAGTGTGACAGTCCTTGCCCTCAAGGAGCTTACAGTCTACGAGTGAAATACAACATGTTCACAGATCAGTAAATATGGACTATATACAAAATAAGCATGCAGTGAATTGGAGAGACATTGAAATTGGGGGAGGTACCACCTAAGCTGACCGTAAAAAAAAGTCTTAAGGGTCTGAGAGATGGAGATAAGGAGGAAGAAGTACATTAGAGGCATAGAAAATAAAGCCTGTAAAAAACACAGAAGGTCAGATGTCCCAAACCAGAGAACATGAGAGGGAATAATGGACAGGCACAGAGATAAGAGGTGAGACGTTGTGTTGTGAAGAACAGGAAGGCAGTGACCACTCTGACTAGCCCTCAGAGTTCATAGAGGGGAAGATTATATAATGATTATGGAAAGGTGTCATAAGGTCATAAATTTAGAGCTAGGACTATGGAGATCCCCAAGGCCAACCACTGCAGGAGGGAATTACAGCCTGAGGAAGTTGGCTTACTTCTCCAGGGTCACAGCTAATAAGTATGTGAGGCAGGATTTGCACTTGGGTCTTCCTCACTCCCAAGCCCAGCACTGTTCACTACCCCGCCTGTGGGCTTGGAGATCAGTCTGTGCTGAGTGTTAAATGTCCAGTAAGGCAGTCTGGATTTGTTCCCAGAGTTAACAGGGAGCTGCTGAGTTTGATGCACAGGGGATTGGCAAGATGCTTTAGGAATATAACCTGCAGATAAAACTTTTATCCTTACATATAATTCTCAGTGAAAGGCAAATAGATCCAGAAAACACAGACCTCTGCAGAATAAGTTACATTTAACTTACTGTTAAATGTTGATACTAATTTTTCTTCTTGTTATGAAAGCATAACTCTTTGCCATTAAATTGTCAATACTTCTAAGTTAAGAAAAGCAAATAATTACTACTCCGTCACAACTTGACAACTTCATGAAAAACCTAGCTGTATATGAGCCATTTATAAACTCCTAGCCGATCCAATTGACCACATTTTTCATATCTTTCACTTTACAGACCAAAAAAGGAAGATCTGAGGGGCTTAGGACACTGAAGACAAAAAGGACATAATTTTTTGGAAGAACTTCAAATATTGACAATCACTTTGAAAGGACTTACTCTGGAGAAACATTTTAACCCTAATCATGTTCTTTATACCTTTGATATGATTGTTTTGAGATTTATTTTAGTCATAATATAAAAATTGAATGGTGTTAGTTGATTTCACTATAATTATTAAGCTGCATAGAGTATAAAAATATTTCTTGCTTATTTTTATCTATTTTGATACAGAATAATTTCTAGTGAATTATTTATGATCTAGGATAAAAAGGAAGTTTTTATAATTGTTTAATTTACATTAAAGTATATGTCTTATAAATATTTGTGTTTCTCTACATCACTTTTTTCAAAAAATGTCCAGGCCTATAAATTTAGAATGTAACATATTTTTAGATTATTACAAGGCCATTGTATGAATCATTCTAGTAAGCAATTCATTTTAATTGAACACATTAAATATCTACTGTATACCAAGCACTGTGCTACAAGCTGGAGATTCAAATACAAAACAGTCCTTGGCCTCAAGGAACTCTCTTTTGGAAAGGGGTTCTGGGGGAGGGGGAGGATAGAGAGGAAAGGATATACACATACATATATATATGTGAATATGTGTGTGTATATAGATAGATATAGATATATGAATGTGTGTAATGGAAAATTGAGGCAGAAGAGGGAGGGCACTAACAAATCTGGCTTCATGGAAGGCTTCAGGAAGCAGGTGGGGTCAATTGCCATTTGATTATGTATGGGATACGAATTCTCTTGGCTCTGTATATTTCCTATTTCAGATAATCAGTAAACTAATAGAAATCCAATGAAGTCCATGAATCAACAAGAAGCTAGTATAACATAACCTAAATTTCATGACAATATAAGACCAGTAGGATTTTATTTATTTCACACTTGTTTTGTCTTTAATTGTACCAGATTAAACATTTTAGGGATAGCGTGCTGGACCTGGAGTCAGAAAGACACATCTTCCTGGGTTCAAATCTGGACTCAGACACTTACTAGCTGTGTGACTCTGGACAAGTCACTTAACCCTGTTTGCCTCAGTGTCCTCATCTGTAAAATGAGCTGGAGAAAGAAATGGCAAACCACTATATTACTTTGCCAGGAAAATCCAATATGAGGTCATGAAGAGTTGGACATGACTAAAATGAGTGAATAACAATATATATTTTTGAACTGTTTTCATCTATATAGGGAATAATATAGCTAGTGTTTATTTGCAAAGCACTTTATACATATATATTATTATTATTATGTCATTTGATTTCCAAAATAACCCTGTGTGGTTGGTGCTATTATTATTCCCATTTTACATGAGAGGAAAGTGAGGCTGTGAGAAGTTAATTGACTTGGCCAGAGTCACTATACTGGTGTCTGACTCCCAATCCAGTCCTCTCTCCACCAGCCCCCTGACAAAGATACCCAGCTAGCGCTCACTGGCACTTTCTCTGAGAGATCTCACCAGGGTCACACAGCCAATCATGACTCAAACTCCCAACCCCATTTTCTATCCACTATTCCAGGGCTGCTTCTTGGATTTTTAAACATCAGGGTCTCTGATTTTTATATTTTGTACCAACATTTCTCTCTGTTGAGTTTTTTAAGAATATTTGCTTTTTACCTTGAAAGTCAACAGTGCTACAGGGTCAGGTGCAGGCCCCAAAAAGCCTTTCTTAGGAATAGTTTTGCTACAGTGGATTGAGAGGCTTTAAGTCCTGTTCTTTCATTTAAATTGATTGTACCATAAGTAAGTCTGCAGCAGTCACATAAAAGTTGTTTTTTTTTCCTCTGAGGATCATCTTTATCCCATTATTGTCTCTTATAATGCATTAAAACTAAATTATTAGATCCAAACTGATAATTCCACTTAAAGTGGGGGAAAGACCCGTTAATCCCAGGTATTTTTAAAATTCCATCTTATCATTGGTTTGTATCTACAAGATGTCATGAAGACTTAAAAATCTTTGCAATTATTCAATGTCAATTTGCAATGACAAAGAGTTTACTCACTTTCTAAGAGGCACACTCCTGTATTAAAAGTTTATAAAAGTTTTTAAGGTTATTTAAGGGCTCAGAATCCATTCTACCTTATCACCCAACAACATCACAACCTTTTTATTTTCTAGCTCATCAGGCTTTCCTTCTTTACCTTTTTTATTACTCCTCTCTATAGGGAATCGCCTCCATCTCTCCTGATCCAGCCACATTTTTTGAGGGTTATCACGTGAAAGTAATACTTTTCACTTTTTTTTTCACAAAGGGATAATTATTTTTAAAACGTACCAAAAGCACAATTTACCATCACCACCTTAAAAGTGCACTCTCCCCTATTATACCACCCCAGTCTCTGAGAAGTATTTTGAGCACCCTATCTATATTACCTTGATCTCATGATCAAAATGTATCATGCCGCCAGAGATGAAACCTTGTCTCAGCTACTACCAGGCTGGGTCTCAAAGGACCTAGATCCTTCAGGGAATATTGATGGTGTGATAGCTGCATAACCAAGTTGGCTAAGCTCCAACTATAGGACTTCCAGATTCCTAGAAGCCTGACCTTTTAAAACTCTCAAGGTCAATATCTCACCAGTCACATTTGCTAAGATGACAAAACAGGAAAATGACAAATGCTGGAGAAGATGTGGAATAATTGGAATACTAATGCATTGCTGGTGGAGTTGTGAACTGATCCAACCATTTTGGAGAGCAATCTGGAATTATACCCAAAGGGCTATAAATAATTTCATACCCTTTGACCTAGCAATACCACTCCAAGGTTATATCCCAAAGAGATCATAGAAGTGGGGGGAAGACCCATATGTACAAAAATATAACAGCTCTTTTTGTGGTGGCAAAGAATTGGAAATTAAGGGGGTGTCCATCAATTGGGGAATGGCTGAACAAGTTGTGGTACGTGAATGTAATGGAATACTATTGTGCTATAAGAAACAAGGAGCAGATGGACTTCATATTTCCCTGGAGAGGCTTATATGAACTGATGCTGAGTGAGAAAAGTAGAACCAGGAGAAATTTGTACACAATTACAGACACAACGGATGTGTGATGACCAACTTTGATAGATTGGACTCTTCTCAGCAATGCAGGGTTATAAGTCAACCCCAAAAGACTCATGTTGGAGAGAGATGTCTACATCCAGAGAAAGAAGTAGAAAGAACTGAGTTTGAATCCAGATTGAAGCTAACTACCTGCTCTCTTTCTTTTTCTTATTTGGTTTTGTTTCCTCTTTCCCATTGTTCATTCATTCCATCTGATACAATGCTTCTTTATAACCTGACTAATATCTAATGTGAAAGTATTTGCAGATCCTATACTTGATTATATGCTTTCGTTGGGGGGGGGGGAGAGGGAGGGAGAGAAAATTTGAAACTCAAGGAATTGTGGAACTGAATCTTGTAAACTAAAAGTAAACAAACAAATTAATAAAGACCAAAAAAGAAAAGAAACTTTCAAGGTCAGATCTTTGCCTGAAAGGAAAGATCAAACTGTGAGGCAAAAGATCAAGGCTCATTTTCATAGGTTACATGTTGGCTGAAGAGGGACAGTGTTGCGGTCTAGGGGTCTTGGGAACCCTGAAAGAGCAAAGGGCACAGGTCTGCCTAGAAAGAATTTGACCACTCAAGCCTTCTTTCTGTCCCAATAGTTTATTAAAATACCGGTTGGGATAGGTGAGATTCCTAGTGAATTTGTAACACTAATACAGAGAGGCCAGATTTTAAGAATCTGAGCAATTTAATGGGGGCAAGGTGGACACTTTTATACAGAAAGACTGTGGGAAGATATGGATGGGATGTGGCAAGTAGTGGTCCAGAGGGCCACAATGAAAGAGCAGTTAAAAGGATTATTAACTGGAATGGACTGGGTGCCTCAGAGGAAAGCCATGGACTTTGGGGTCCAAGTCCCAAAGACATGGTCTTTTCCTTTTAGGGGTCCAGTGCAAATTCTATTCCCTGTCAACAGAACCGCAGTCTCTCCCTTTATGACATAATCTCTCATCAGACACCATCATTAAAGGCATCAAAAACAAGAGATTCACCAAGAAAGAGAACCAAGGAGAAAAGTCATTCATTTTGCTATGTTCTGGGTGGATAGAGCACTGGGCCTAGAGTCATGAAGACCTGAGTTCAAATCCAGCCTGTGCAAAATAAGGATAATAATAGTACTTCCCTACCAGGAAGGTTGTGAGGATAAAATGAGATAATATTTGTAAAGTGCTTTGCAGACTTTTTAAAAAAAAATTGTTATTTCAAGGAACCTAAAGCCATTTCATTTCACAACAATGTTTCAAATGTACTGAATATAATTCTCTTTTGAATAGTTTATTACCAGTAAACAAATTTTGCAAAAGACACCTGTACCCCCAAAATACCAACTCACCACAAGCTTGTGGAAGGTCCCAAAACAAGCAAATACACCTCACCTGCAACCCAATGAATCTTTATTGGCCTCCCCCTACAGAAACTCCACATCCTGCTTGGTCTAGAGATAAAAGCAAGCTGGACAGCTAAGTGCTGCAAATCAGGAGCATCTAGAGTTCAAATCCAACTTCAGTAGCTTGTGTACCTGACCAAATCACTTAACCCCTGACCTCCAGAAAAGGGGAGGGGAGTAAATAAGCCACTTAGTGCTTAAACCCAATTCCAGCCTGTGAGAATTGCTAATAAATTCTGTGCTTTCCTTACAACTTGCTCACCTCTTTGTCTTTCTTTCTCTCCTACTTACCCTGCCCAGAGCAAAGCCTTCTCTACAGCTGCACCTACTTTTCAAGATTTGCCTTAGAGAAAATAGAGAAACCAGGGCATGGAAGGTGACATCCATGATCTAACAGCATGAACCCCTTGCATTACTATCCAACACCAGGCTTAGAGGGCTGTTTTCCTTCCAGAAATCCATTAACAGGTCTCATTTCTACCATTTAAATCCCCCAAACTTTGAAGTGCCCTTCAGCCAATCAAGGAAACTTTTTCCCTTGAAGGATCTAGTTGGGGACCAGCTAGGTAGTGCAGTAGATGGAGCACCAGCTCTGGAGTCAAGAGGACCTGAGTTTAAATCCAGCCTCAGATACTATCAGGGTCACCCTGGGCAAGTCACTTACCCCCAGTTGCCTCCCCAACGATTTGGTTGTGCCAAAGCTACATATTTTTACTGATATTGTTTTCAAGAAATTAGTGTAAATTAACTACATTCATATGTTGTTTTTTAAAAGATTTCCCTTATGTAACTTTTTGATTGAATCATCATCATAACTTGTTTCTGTCTTTTGCTAAATAATTATGTACTTTATCACTGTATATATTATTTTTGGGGAGGGGGAGGAAGTTTAAAAAAAATTCACATAACTTTAAATAGAAGGGTTAAGACCTGTGATTTTATTGATATAGGAAACTTCCCCACAAGAGATACCCTCTATCAATACAGATCAGCAATGGTTTACAACTTATAGGGATCCTAAGAGGTTTAGTGGAAGAACTAGGTGGTTCAGTGAAATTTCTTCTGCCTTCTCTATCCATACAATGAGAAAGCTATCAATGGGGTGGGGCAGCTAGGTGGTAGAGTAGAGTGTCAGACCTGGATTCAGTAAGATTTATCTTCCCGAGTTCAAATCTGGACTCAGACACTAGCTGTGTGACCCTGGGCAAGTCACAACCTTATTTGTCTCAGTTTCCTCATCTGTAAAACAAGCAGGAGAAGGAAATGGCAAACCACGCCAGTATCTTTGCCAAGAAAACTTCAAATGGCATCATAAAAAATCTGACATGAATGAAAAGCAGCCCAAGAACAAGAGGGTAAGTGATTTGCCCAGTGATACATAGCAAGTATATATGAGATGGAACTTGTAAACAGGCTACACTTGTCCTCAAATATTAGTTTTAATACAAATTTTATCCACAATAATATAGCTCATTTCATCTTCTCATTAACAACCAGAGAACAATTAGACACTTGTAAGATTGACTAAAATTAAATTCATATCCCCCAAACCTTTAGTTCATAGCATATGTTACTCCCTGAATGTCAGCCTTGTTAGTGCTATAATTAAGCAAGTTTTTAATGTTCGGAACATGTGTAGTCAAAATGTCACCAGCAATAAAAATGTGATCCTAAATACAAGTATGCCCATTCCCCATTCACTCTAAGTATCATCCTCTCAAACATTATTTGCCTTGCTGCAAACTTCACTCTGTAAACTTAATCTCTCTGTTTTTCATACCTCTGGTCTCCTTTATATCTGGTTAAAAGCATCTTGATTTATTCATTATTATTGATATGCGTTGGTAGGGTTTCCCCGGGAGATATAAGCAAACTAGCTATCACAGTCCCACAAAGGGAAATGGAAAAGGCGAGCATATGGGCTATGATAAGTAGGGCACTATTTCCCTGATGACTTCGTGGTCAAAAACAGTTTTTAAAATGCTTGTTCTGTCATTTAGCCTAAAATACTAAGACTTCTCTAAGCTAGAATTGCCCAGTTCTTTCCATTTCCTAACGATCCTGGTCATCTATCAGTATCTTTGCTAAATTGTGACACCCACAGTGAAACACAATATTCCAGATGAGGTCTGACCAGGGCAGAAATACATCAAAACTCTCCAACACTTCCCTCCTTCTGTATCCTAGGCTGCTATTAATTCATTATCACCCTAGGTTTTTAGCTGCCATGTTAGGCTGCAATGTACTGACTTGCACTGAATTTGTTAACCAGTAAAACTTCTTGTTCAGTTGTTTCCATCTCTTTGTGACCCCCATTTGGGGTTTTCTTTGAAAAACTACTGAAGTAGTTTGCCCTTTCCTTTTCCAGCTCATTTTACAGATGAGGAACTGAGGCAAACAGGGTCAAGTGACTTGCCCAGGGAAATACAGCTATTAATTGTCTGAGGCAGCATTTGAACTCAGATCTTCCTTACTCCAGGCCTGGAGCTCTATCTACTGTGCCATCTAGTTGCCCTTTAAAAACTTTAGTGGGGGTGGCTAGGTGGCACAGTGAATACAGCACTGGCCCTGGAGTCAGGAGGACCTGAGTTCAAATCCAGCCTCAGACACTTGACACACTTACTAGCCATGTAACTTTGGGCAAGTCACTTAAACCCAATTGCCCTGCAAAAAGCAAAAAAAAAACCAAATCTTTAGTAGACAACAGAAGTAAAATTTTGAGAAGGGACCATTGTCCTGTCTCTATCTACTCATATGGTATTATTACACCAATTTGAAGTTCCCTTTGGAGGGGGCTTTTTTGATGATAGACTTCTGTACAAATATTGACTTAGTCCCACAGTCAATCAAATTCAATCACTAAAGTGATCAAAAACATCAGACTGAACTTTTCCACAGTTGATAATTTTTCATCACTCAGGCACAGCCTTGGAGAAGGAAATGGCAAACCACTTTGGTATCTTTGCCAAGAAAACCCCAAATGGGGTCATGAAGTATCTGACATGACAGAAACAACTCAACAACAAAGGTGTAGCCTCAACAGCCCAGCAGAAAGTGCTAAATGTGGAGCCCTGAAGACCAGAATAGGACTGCTGCCTCCAAGCTAACTGTGGAGCCCTGGGCAAGTCACTTAACCTCTTAAGTCAGTTTCCTGGGAAGACAATAGAACCTATGGAAGGTTTTTGTGAGAATCAAACAGGGTAATATATGTAAAGTGCTTTGCAAACTTTAAAGTATTATGCAAATGTTAGCAATTGTTTAATTTGGAGGGGTCTTTTTTAATTATTATTTTGTTTAGAGTGTGGGGAAGCTGGGGTAGAAGTTTGTGGTTAAAAAAACATGCAAAAATGTTGAAATAAATTTTTTTTTGACTCAATAAAACTTTAAAAGTTTGGGTAGATATTTGAACTACTATTATTTAATCTTTAACTTTCCTGCAATGATTTTTCCATATTGGCAAAATCTTGACTAAAGGTTATTTGTTAACCTGTTTACTACAATTCCTTATCCTGGCAACCAGAGAAATCTCACTTCTGATAGGGGTTTAATCCCTACAAGTTTAAAATTTGCTAAATTTTTAAAGCAAAAACTTAGTGAAGCCCTTTATGTCCTCATGATGCAACAACCTCTTAGCTTTTCTCATTGCCTCCAGTCTCACCCTGCTCTAATCTATACTAGACACAAGCTAGCTGATTAAACTTCTTAATGTACAGCTCAGGTCATATTCTTTCCCTGCTCCCCAAAACCTTCAGTAAGCCATTCCTCTTTGATTAAAACCAAATTTCATAATCTACCTATTGAAGTCTCTCTATAATCTATGATCATCCCAGGATTCCAGCTTGATTCTCTACAAGGGCCAGCCTAGCAAAGTAAAGAGAGCACAGGATTTTGAGTTAAGATCAGCTTCAAATCCTGCACCAGACAAAAAAAAAAAAAAAGCTGTGTCATCTAGTCCAAGTTTTCCCACATATGAAATGAAGATAAAAATAGGTTGCTAGAATAGAATTAGATAATGTGTGTAAAATACCTTACAAACCTTTAAACATTAGCTATTATTACTTCCCACCAGCCCAGCTTTCTGCTCCTACTGGGTTGATCCATTCACTCTCCTCAAGTAATACCCCGGGAATTTTTATTTTCATGACTTTGTAGGAATGATTCTTTCTGCATGGGTTGAACTTCCCTTTCCTACCTACCCTTCTTCATCTCATCAAAATTTTGAAGTTCTGCTCAAAGGCTGCCTTCTCCATAAAGCTTTTTCTGACTATTCTAGCTCCAGTTGACCTTGCCCTACTTTAAAACAGGACTAGAAAAAGGCTTATCTATACCATCCCCACAGCCTTTGGCCTTTATCATATAATGCTTGATTTCTTATTTGTTTTTATGTGTTTATCTCTCCTCTCATGTTCTCTCTAATGAGACTGTAAGGTCCCTGAGGACAGGAATGGAATTATATCTTGAACATAATTTTTTGTAACCACCACAGATAATATTGCCTACAGACTGACATACTGGACAAAAATATTGCTTGATGAATGGATCCTCACTGCTCTAAGAATCGCTAATATTCACCCAAGTTTGAAATCTCAGAATTATTCTTGACCCTTCACTCTCACTCACCCCATATGTCTAATCAGTTTCCAAGGCTTGTCATTTCCAACTTCATAATATCTCCCACATTTTCTGCCTCTTGTCCACTAACATACCCATTACTCTTGTTCAGGTTCTATTACCTATTATCTGGACAATTACAATAAACTCCTATTCAAGACATCCCCCATTCTACAACTTCCAACATAGCATCTCCAGTGATCTTCCTGAAGCACAGACCTAACCATGCTATTCCCCTGCTTGCTAAACTCCAGTACTTAACTATTCTCTCTAGGATCAAGTATAAATTCCTCTGTTTGACATTTAACCGTCTCCACAATCTGACTCCTTCCCACCTTTCTAGCCTTTTAAGATTACTTTCCTAGTCACATTCATACTGGACTTCTTCCTATTTTATACTCAGGCCATTCCATCTTTCTTCTCTCTCCCTTTGGCCTCCATGTCTAGAAGATATATCTTCCTCACTTCCTGCATGTCTAAACTCAGTTACTACTTTCTATACAAAGCCTTCCCTGATTCTCCCAGTTGTTTTTTCATGCACTTCCCCCCAAAACTACTTTGCACTTAATTCTGTTTGTATATATTGTCTCCTTCCCCTCATTAATAAAATTACCTCCTACATTACAATTTAATTCTTGAAGACAAAGGCTATTTCATTTAATGAAATATTGAAATATTCTAATGAATTTGAAATATTGCAGTGACTGATACATCCTTAACAGATGCTCCTTGACTACTGATTGGTTGACCAACTGTATTCTTCATTTACATATTATCTGGCAGCAGATAAAAAGTTACAGTTTGCCAGAGATTAAATTGTCTTGGGAAAGGAATGGAAAACCAAAGGTGCGGTGGAGGTGATATTTTTCTCACTGCTGGATGTAGAAGGGAAAAAAAAAATCAATCTGGAAAGTATACAGGATGTCCCCAAAGTCACTTTGCTAAGTGACTGGTTGTCTAAGATGGCCTCTAAAAGAAGGATTTGGTGTCACTTAAAATATAGAAAAATGACAGGTATCCTAACTAGACATGGAGTATATCTAACAAAGACTAGTGATAATATACTTGCCTAGTGTATTGCAACTCTTAATTAAAAATCCAAATTAAAATAATCAAAATCTAAATTAAAATTAAATTTAAAACTATATTTAAAAAATCAAATTAAAATAAAATGGAGAGAGGAAATTAACTATGTGTATCTCCCAAGCTAAATATGATAGAGAATGATACAGTAGAAAATGAAAATCAGTTAAAACATCCACAAGTTCACAGAAAATGAAGTAAAAAAAAAAAGCATTAAGATCCAGATCCATGACCTCAATAGCCTCTGAATAAAGGAGCAAAGTTTAAGCAACAATAATGTAAGCTAGAAATACTAATGCAAGATGTCAAATTTGACCTCCTGAGTATCACAGAGACTTGAAGTGATATAAAACTCACCAATAGAACGTGACTGATATATATTATTCAAAAGAAAAATAATAAATTAAAGGAGGTGGGGGTAATATTGTTTATTAAAAAAGTATATTCACTGGTGCCAAGATGGTAGAGTGAGGAAACCTTCCCAAATTCCCCTCAAAACAATTTTAAAACTGCCTCAGAATTGATCTAGAAGCAGAGAAGTGGCTTACCAGACTGCAGAAAAGGTCTGTCTCATGGGAAGGGGGTGAGGTGGGTAGGGAGCAAGGTCCAAAAGCAGCAGCAGCAGTCAGCCTCGCAGCAGGAGGCCTGCAGCAAGGCTACAAGTCAGGGGTAATCCAGCAACAAGGCCCCACACTCCTGCAAGCCATCAGTACTCTAGCTAAGTGAGCAGTCTTTGTGAGACAGCAAGACCCCACCCCAGCAATCCCACTCACAGCAAAAGCTGTCAGGGAGGCCTTAACCCTATGGCAGATCTGTACTGAAGTCCTGTCCTGGGGCTAGTCAACAGCAAAACTGAAGTCTCTCAGCAGAGAGGCCCTGTTTCCATAGCAACCCAGCAGCAGGGCCCCCCCGCACTGGGGCTGACCAGCAACAAGATCCCCCCTCCAGAGTCAGCCACCAGAAAGACTCTCACCATAGCAAGCCAGCTACACAACCCTATCCCTGCAGACCAGCAGCTGAATCCCACACGGAGGGGAGGCCAACACAGAGGCCCCCTAGCCTCCAATACAAGCTGGAAGGGAAGTACTCCACAGAAAGTAAGCCCAATGAAAGCTGGCCGTAAGACCCAGAGCCCCAGCACAAAATCCTTGGGACGGTATAGGACGAGGACCCAGCTATCACACACGAACATCAAGTCACAAAAAAAAGCAGAAAAAAGATGAGCAAAAAACGAAGAGCCGGGCTATAGAAAGTTACCATAGTGACAGGGAGGATCAAGGCATAAACTTTGAAGAGGACAATCGTGTCAAAAGGGCTACATGTGAAGCCGCAAAGAAAAATGTAATTTGGTCCCAGGCCCCAAAAGTATTCCTGGAAGATCTAAAAAAGGATTTAAAAAAGCAAATTAAAGAAGTAGAAGAAAAATTAGGAAAAGAAATGAGAGTAATGCAAGAGAGTCATGAAAAAAAAGTCAGTAGCATGTGAAAAACATGTCACAATTTATCTAGGAAAATAACTCCCTAAAACAATGGAATTGGCCAATGGAAAAGGCAGTACAAAAACTCACTGAAGAAAATAATTCCTTAAAAATTAAACAAGTGGAAACTAATGACTCTATGAAACATCAAAATATGATGAAACAAAATCAAAAAAGTAAAAAAAAAAATTAAAAGAAAAAGTGAAATTTCTCATTGGAAAAACAAGTGACCTAAAAAATAGATCACAGAGAAATAATATAAGAATTAGTGAACAACCTGAAAGCCAGGATTTAAAAAAAAAAAGCCTGGAAAACATCTTTCAAGGAGTGATCAAAGAAAACTGACATTAGAACTAGAGGGCAAAATAAAAATTAAAAGAGTCCACCAATCACCACCTGAAAGAGATCCCAAAATGAAAACTCCTAGGAATGACATAACTAAGTTTCAGAGCTCACAGATCAAGGAGAGAGTATTGCAGGCTTCCAAAAAGAAACAATTCAAGTATCATGGACCTACAGTCAGGATTATACCAGATTTGGCAGCTTCCACATTAAAGAACCAGAGGACTTGGAATATCATATGCTGAAAGGCAAAGGAATTAGTATTACAACCAAGAATCACTTACCTAGCAAAACTGAATATAATCTTCCAGGGGGAAAAGCAGATTTTTAATGAAATAGAAGACTTTTAAGCATTTCTAATTGAAAGACCAGAACTAAATAAAAAATTTGACCTCCAAATATGATATTCAAAGGAAGCATAAAAAGGTAAAAAAGAAATAAGAGAAAACATAAGAAATTCAATAAGGTTAAAATGTTTATATTTCTACATGACAAGATGGTATTTGTAACTCTTAACAACTTTGTTAATATAAGAGCAATTAGAAGGAGTATATGTAGATAGAACATGTGGATATAAAGTGACTTTGATGGGATGATACACAAAAAAAAAACAAAATAAAGGGATGAGAAAGAAAATGCACTAAAGGAAGAATGAGAGAGATTGAATGAGGTAAATTATCCCACATAAAAGAGGTATGAAAGAGTTATAATGTAGGAGAAAATGGAGGGGGGAGGGGGCAGAGATTAAACCTTGCTCTCATCAAAATTGCCTTGAAGAGGAAATAACATATACACTCAGTTGGGTGCAGAAATCTATCTTACCATATATGGAAATAAAAAGAGAAAGGGATAATAAAACAGGGAGTGGGAGATTGATAAAATGCAGGATATATTGGAGAAGGCAGTGATCACAAATAAAACAATTGTGAGGAGGGAAAGGGTGAGAGGCAAAGGAGAGAAGGAAATTAACAAGCAAAAAATAGAAGGGAAATAAACAGTTATCATAACTATAAATATGAATGGAATGAACTGACCCATAAAACAGAAGAGGAGAGCAGAATGGATTAAGAACCAGAATCCTACAATATGTTGTTTACGAGAAACACATTTGAAGCAGAGAGATATACCCAAGGTAAGGTAAGGGAATGGACAGAATCTATTATGCTTTAGTTGAAGCAAAGAAAGCAGGGGTAGCAATCATGATCTCAGACAAAGAAAAACCAAAAAAAAAAAAGATTTAATTAAAAGAGATAAAGAAGGAAACTATATCTTACTGAAAGTTACTATAGACCAGTACTTCTTAAACTGTGGGATGTAACTCCACATGAGGTCACAAAAAACTTTGGCAATAGTAAAATGTTTCTGAACACACAAGGACCAAAAATTAATTCAAAATCAAGCACATAATGAACCCAAGGTGTTTCTGGCCACTCTTGCCCATGTTGCATCTTGCAACTTCCCTACAACCTTGGTTCTACCCACAAAGTATGCCCACTTTGTACTGTGCATGTCTTCAGGCCATGCAACACCAATAAACTCACCCCAAACCACCAAAAGGGATTGTGACTTGGGCAAGTCACATAACACTGATTGCCTCATCTTCCCCTTCAAAAAAAGAAAAGGGGATGTGAGTGGAAAAGGTTTAAGAAGCCTTGCCATAGACAATGAAGTCATTAACAATATTAAACATATATGCACCAAATGGTACAGCATGTAAATTTTTGAAGAAAATGAATGGGTTACAGGAGGAAATAGATAATAAAATTATATTAATGAGGGACCTCAACTTTCCCCTCTCAGAACCAGATAAATCTAACCAAAAAATAAACAAGAGAGAAGGAGGTGAAAAAAAAAAATCTAGAAAAATTAGATGTGATAGATCTCTGCAGAAAACTGAATAAGAATAAAAAGGAATATACCTTTTTCTCAACAGTACAGGGCAACTACACAAAAACTGACCATGTATTAGGACATATAAACCTAACAACCAAATGCAGATAAAGTAAACACATCTATTTCAGATCATAATGAAACAAAAATTACATTCAATAATGACAATGGAAAGAGAGATTAAAAATTAATTGGAAACTAAATAATCTAATCCTAAAAAACAAATGGGGCAAAGAACAAATCATAGACATAATTGATCATTTCATTAAAGAAAATGACAATAGTGAGATAACATACCAAAATTTATGGGATGCAGCCAAAGTGGTACTTGTGGAACATTCCTATTTAGAATTGCTTACATTAATGAAATAGAGAAAAAGCAGATCAATGAATTGGGCATGGAACTAAAAAACTAGAAAAAGAACAAATTAAAAATCCCCAATTAAACACCTAATTGGAAACCCTGCAAATCAAAGGAGAGATTAATAAAATTGAAAGTAAGAAAATCATTGAATTAATAAATAAAATGAAGTTGGTTTTATGAAGAAAAAAAATGCCAAGAAAATAGATAGATGATTAGTTCAAAAAGTAAAGGAAAAAAAGAAATTACTGGTATCAAAAACTAAAGGGATGAATTCATTACCAATGAAGAGGAAATTAAGACAATTATTAGGAACTATTTTGCGCACTTATATGACAATAAATTTGACAATTTAAATGAGGTGGATGAATATCTACAAAAATATAAATTACCCAGATTAAAAGAAGTAAAATACTTAAAAAACCCAATCTTTAAAAAAAAAAATCTGAACAAGCCATCAATGAATTTCCTAGGAAAAAATCCCCAGGACCAGAAGGATTCAGAAGCAAATTCTACCAAACATTTAAAAAAACAATCCCAATACCATATAAACTGTTTAGAAAAATAGGCAGAGTCTGACCAAATTCCTTTTATGACACAAATATGGTGCTGATACCGAAACCAGGAAGAGCCAAAACAGAGAAAGAAAATTATAGACCAATTTACCCAATGAATATTGATACAAAAATTTTAAATAAAATACTAGCAAAGCTATTATAGCAATATATCACAAAGATCATGCACTATGACCAGTGCATATACCAGGAATGCAGGGGTGGTTCAATCTTAGGAAAACTATCATCATAATTGACCATATCAAAAACAAAACCAATAGAAACTATATGATTATTTCAATAGTTGCAGAAAAAGTCTTTGACAAAATACAGCACCCATTGCTATTAAAAAACACTAAAGAGTATAGGAATAAATGGAGCTTACCTTAAAATTATAAGTAATATTTATCAAAAACCATCAGCAAACATTATCTGAAATGGGGAGATGCTAGAAGCCTTCCCAGTACAATAAGGGGTGAAGCAAGTATGCCCATTTTCCCCTCTAATATTTAATATTGCACTAGAAATATTCACTATAGCAATAAGAGAAGAAAAAGAAATTAAAGGAATTAAAACTCACTCTGCAGATGAAATAATGGTATACTTAGAAAATCCCAGAGAATCAACTAAAAACTACTTGAAATTATGGATAACTTTAGCAGAGTTTCAGGATACAAAATAAACCCACACAAACTATTAACATTCTATATACAACTAACAAAGTCTAGCAACAAGAGATAGAAAGAGAAATTTCATTTAAAATAACCATATTCAATATAAAATACTTGGGAGTCTGCCTACCAAGACAAACCCAAGAACTATATGAACACAACTATAAAATCCTTTTTACACAAACAAAAATCAGAACTAAATAACTGGAAAAATATTAATTGTTCATGGGTAGGCCAAGACAATATAATAAAAATGACAATTCTGGGAGCAGCTAGGTGGCGCAGTGAATAGAGCACTGGCCCTGGAGTCAGGAGGACCTGAGTTCAAATTTGACCTCAGACACTTAACACAAAAAACTAGCCGTGTGACCTTGGGCAAGTCATTTAACCCCAATTGCCCTACCTTCCCCCCTCCAAAAAGCAAAAAGAAAAATCTAAAAAAAAAATGACAATTCTACCTAAATTAATCTATTTATTCAGTGCCATACCAATAAAACTATCCAAAGGTTATTTTATAGAGCTAGAAAAAAATAATAACAAAATTCATTTGGAAGAACTAAACCTCAAGGATATTAAGGGAATCAATGGAAAAATGTGAAAGAAGGTGGCTTAGCCATACCAAATCTCAAATTATCAAAACAGTCTTATCCTAGGAGCAGCTAGGTGGTACAGTGAATAGAGCACCAGCTCTGGAGTCAGGATGACCTGAGTCCAAATCTGGACTCAGACACTTAACACTTACTAGCTATGTGACCTTGGGCAAGTCACTTAACCCCAATTGCCCTGCCTTCCCCCCTCCAAAAAGACAAGAAAAACCCAAACAATCTGGTCCTGGCTAAGCAATAGCATGGTAGAGCAGTAGAACAGATTAGGTACAAATTATATTATAGTAAATGTCCATAGTAATCTAATATATGATAATATTCAAGCTTTTGGAACAAAAAGTCATTATTTGACAAAAACTGCTGGGAAAACTAGAAAACAGTATGACAGAAACCAGGTACAGACCACAGACCAACATCTCACACCATATACCAAGATAAGGTCAAAATGGGTATGTGATTTACACATAATAGCTGATACCATAAGCAAATTAAGAGAAGATGAAATAATTTATCTGTAAGATTTATGGATAAGGGAAGAATTTAGGACCAAAAAGGATACAGAGAACATTACAAAATGTAAAATAGATCATTTTGATTATATAAAATTAAAAAGTTTGGGGGTGGCCAGGTAGCACAGCGAGTAAGAGCACTGACTCCAGTGTCAGAACGACCTGTAGATTGAATCCCAGGCTCAGACACTTAGCACCCACCCAGAAACACCTGGCCGTGTAACCTTGAGCAAGTTACTTAGCCCCTATTGCTTTAAAAAAAAAAATATTAAAAAGTTTTTACACAAATGAAATCAATGCAACCAAAATTATAAGGAAAGCAGAAAACTTGGAAAAAATTTTGCAACAAATATCTCTGATAAAGGCCTCATTTCTCAAATACATAGAGAACTGAGTCAAATTTATAAAAACACAAGTTGATAAATTGATGATTCTCAAAGAATATGAACAGGCAGTTTTCAGATAAATTAAAAATCTATTGTTATATTAAAAAATGCTCTAAATCCCTATTGATCAGAGAAATGCAAATTAAAACAGGTACCATCTCACACTTATCAGAGTGGCTAATATGACAAAAAGGGAAAATGTTGGACATTGTAGGAGATGTGGGAAAACTGGGACACTAATGCATTGTTGGTGGAGTTGCAAACTGAATCAACTATTCTTAAGAGCAATTTGGAACTATGCCCAAAAGGTTATAAAACTGTGCATACCCTTTGATTCAGCAATACCACTGCTAGGTCTATATGCCAAAGACATAAAAAAAAGGCGAAAAAGACCTATTTGTAACAAAACTATTTTTAGCCCCTCTTTTTTTGAGAGCTAAGAATTGGAAATCAAAAGGATGCCCATCAATTGGGGAATGCTTAAATAATCTGTGGTATTTGTTTGTAATGGATTATTTTTGTGCTATATGAAATGATAAGCAGGATGATGTGAAAAAAAACCTGAAGAGACTTACATGAAGTGATGCATAGTGAAGTGAACAGAACGAGGAGAATGTTGAAAGACTAACGATGAAGCATGCTATGAACATCCAGAGAAAGGATTTACATAGCATGAATACAGGCTGAAGTATATCATTTTTCACTTTCTTTTTTTCTTTTATTGGAGTCTTCTTATACAAAATGACTAATATGAAAATGTTTTACATAATTGCACATGTATAACCTATATGGATTGTTTATGGTCAGTTTGTTTATTAGGGAGGGTGTAAGGGAGCGAATTAGGGAGCAATAGAATTTGGAACTCAAAACTTTAAATAGAAATGCTTGGTTGAATAGAGCACTAGCCCTGGAGTCAGGAGGACCTGAGTTCAAATTCAGCCTCAAACACTTAACATTTACTAGCTATGTGACCTTGAACAACCCCAATTGCCCTGCCTTCTCCCCTCCAAAAAAAAAAATATATATATATATATATTTTTTTTTAATGGGAAAAAAAAGAATTGGAAGCAATTAAGAAAAAAAAGAAACGGTGATTACAGAGAGCAGCATGGTTTCATCAAAAACAGGCCATGCCAGACTTCCATTTGACTTTGACCTTGTAAGATCACATCTGGAGTAGTGTGTTCAGTTCTGGGCAAAAACAGTTTGAGAAGGACATCGGTAAGCTGTAGAGTGTCTAGACAAGGATAACCAGCATGGTGAATGACTTTGCGGAGCCCTTGATCTGATGGAAGAAAGTTGGGACTGTTTAATCTGCAAAAGAGAAGGCTGAGAGGAATGATCTGAGTTGTTTTCAAGCATTTGAATAGCTGCCTTGTGGAAAGGAGATCAGATGTGATCTGTTTGGCCCCCGGCAGCAATAAAGGAAAGAGTTTTTTGTTTTGTTTTGTTTTAAAGGGGGAGGTAGGCTTGATGCTTCCCAACCATTAACAATGCACTAATCAAAAGTACATTTTTGACCTGAGGTCTTCAAGCAAAGGCTGCATGACCACTTTGGGTGCATGTCATGACTCTAGTTCAGACTAGATTGCTGCAGAGATCGCTTCCAATTCTGAATTTCTGTGTGATTATGAGTGATTGGTAATACAGAGAGATTCTCTTCCTAGTATCTAGTATCAGCCCAAATCTGTGGTTACCTTTTTTTTTTTTTTTTTTTTTGGCTCATGGTTGTGAGAAAGAATGACACAATGGACAGGTTTTGTATATTCTCCAAGAAAGCCTTAAATCTAGAAGGACCTCACAGCACTGCAAAGTTTCTATGGTAACAAGCCATACAAAATGAAGAGCACATCTGTAGGAGCGAACCATTCATTGATTTAACTTTTAATATGCAAAGCAGTTTGAACCCTTTTGAGATAGGCATCGTATTAGCTATTAGGTCTATTTTTCCTTGGGCACTGATTAAAAGAAGTTATTCATAGATGCTCCAGGATAAACACATTCTGATTTCAACTAACTTCTTTGTCTTTCTGCCTTTGCTCATTTAAAAATGTTTGTGAAAGATTTCTTAACAAATCCCACATAACTAAACTAGCATAAGACCTGGGGAATAAGAAAAGAGGAATGCTGAGAACTTAAAAATCATGTTGAGGGAAACCTTTTTAAGATAGTGATTTGATTGTGTACAAACCTACTGTAATTTGGAGTCTCTGTTTGGGGAAGTAAAGTGGGTATAAGTTGAGACTGAGCCCTGTGGGAAAATAGACCAATCAAGTAAACAGTAAATTAGCCCAGAGCTATGCCTGTTTACCTAGACTTTGTGTGTTACTTCTGTTTGAAGATACTTCAAAAATAACAATTGTAAAAGAGAATACTGCTTTGTTGGAAGGACCAGCATATACTTTGTTTGACCATGAATAATTGAGCTTTGTAATGTTAATGCTCCTTTTAAAGAATATCAGCCCAGCAAATGCAACTTAATTACAGGTAAGCAATTTGGGGAGAACTTGTGGCTGCATTTTATTGAGGGTCTTTTCAGTTTTCCCTTCAAGTCTAATTATAGCTGAAAGATCATTTTAGGCTACCTGGGATAACAGCTGTAATTAGCAGAGTTTTCATTAGTGTTCACATAGGTCAAAATGGTCATTTTAGTAAAAAATTAGATCAGTTTTGACATTTTAAAATCAAGTTTACTTAATAGATATAATCATGATTAAAGGTTAATTTCTAACCTGTTTGTCATAATTTCTTACCTGGTAACTAGGAAAATTTCATTTCTGAAAAGAGGTCTAAACCTTAAATGCTAAATTGAAATATTCTCTTCAAGAAGCCACATTAGTTCACAGTAGAATATCCCAAATAGACTGATTAAAAGTCGTTTTAAAATTCTGGTTACAAGATAATAAATTCAGTCTACAAATAATCTCTATGGGGGGAAAAAATGAAAAGCTATTAAAAAGAGTCTTCTGTTGGAATTTTCCTAACTTTCTAAGGAGAAAAATAATACAAATGTAGATTCCCTTATCATGTCACTACAATCTGGAAGGAAGGGGATTATTAAAATGAAGGTAAAGATTCAGGTTTGATTGGAAGGCAGCTCGGTGGTATGGATTTGGAGTCAGGGAAGACCAGAGTTCAGATATGACCGCATAGGTCTGGCAGATCTGAGTGACTGTGGCGAAGTCTTTTAACCTCACCACACCTCACTTACTCTATCTTTAAAATGGGAACAATGATAGCACCTACTTCTCAGGGTTGTTGTGAATTTATTATTTTTAAAACTCTTTGTAAATCTTAAAGAAGAAAATTTGGGGCAATGAAAACCCTAGGATGAACTGCTGACAATTTCTTTAAAAATTAGGTATTCTCCAGTAAGATGTGAGGCAAAACTAGATGAAGCCCAAGGTCTCTTTCAGCCCCATTTTCTAAATAAATTGGGGTGAGGAGTTTTATGGGTTTGTGATATTGTATATACCATCAAAATCAGGTGATGGGTTGGTTAGTTTTTCTGAACTTTTTTTCCGTCTCTTTCTTTTATTCTTTGTTATAAGGCTCTCTGGCAAAGAGGAAGATATAAATATAGAGGGGATATAGAACATGATGCAAAACTAAAAGATCAGCAAAGATTAAAAATTAGTGCAATTATTACTATTTGCTTAAATTGGAATTTTCAGCAGAAAGCGCCATAATGATGGTATCCCAGATGACTATCTGTCACATTGTGGAGTCCCAATTGCCTAGTTACTACTTTACTACTTTGCCAACCTGTGTGGCACCGTGTGTGTGTGTGTGTGTGTGTGTGTGTGTGTGTGTCTGCTAGAGAACTCAAAGGACAATAAGAAACTGTCAGGAAAAATATTAATCGTTATTATTTTGGCATTTAACCACATAACTTAAAAGCAATGAATAAAGCTAGGCACACCTGTATAAAAGGGGGAAAAAATGATATCTACAGGGTTTCTGACCCAACTGAATGAACACATTCCAAATCCATGAGTGGTTTCTTTCATTATGGTAGTAATTAGCTTTGTAGCATTGCTTTCATTCCAGCCAGCAGGGATGGAGAACAATAAGGGTGTTTACCAGAAACAGGAGAGAGCTTACCTTTCTTTGTCACCTTGGCAAATTCTCTCCAGGCTAATCTAAATACCCTGCCAGGTGCCATCCAAGCACAATGGAGTGGGACTGGAGGGTCCTAGCCACAGTCTCAATCACCTGATTAATTCACTTGTCACAGAAAACCAGAGAGAGAAATAGTGTGTGTCTGTCTGTCTTTATATATGTGTGTGTATGTATGTATATATCTATAAACGTATGTATACATGTGTCTATATATGTATATATATCTATATCTATATCTATAAATGTATGTTTACATATATCTATAGATGTAGCAATCTCATAAAAAAACAGCCATTAGAAACCTAAGAAGGTGGCAACTTTTTGTGGAAATTGGTTTCAAATGAGGAAAACAAAGATTTATAAAAAAGTAGAATGAATTAATATACATATATGTGTTTGCGTGTGTGTGGTGTGTAGAATCAGCTTAATCATTTTTAAAGAGAATAGTCAAAATGCTGAAAATTCTTTGGCTTATGCTTGCTCTCGCCAATTAATGGTATAGAAAGCTAGCTGTTTTCAGTGGCTTTTTTTTTTTTTACTAAATGGGGAAAAGTAAATTATTAAATGGACGAGTTATTTAAGTTTGAAAATAAACATCTCACGCTGGGAAATTGGGTTACAGGCAGTTTTGCAATACAGCATGAACATGTCATTAGTTTTAATTTTCCACAACAAAGATTTTCGGGTAATTTGCTTTTAGTAGAATGGAGTACTTTTCCTTCCACCACTGGGTTATCATTCAACATCCTTCACTGTCACTATTAATGCTTTTAAAAAGAAACTAGCAAAAAAAAAAAATGTCCTTGATTTCTCCAGATGTTTAAACCTTACAGCAAAGTTACTGCATTCTGAGAACTTGAAACACTGTAGGGGCACTACAGATATGTCTTCTGACCACTATATGATGTCATATATAATGTTGTGACTTTATAGGATCATTTGACATGCTTTAGTGTTTTAGGGTGCTAGATAGAGATGGTGTATTTCTATACTGTAAAATTAAGACTCCTTTAAAGAAACAATCATCAGTTACACATTAACCAGGAAAGGTCATTTCTTGTGGCAAATGCAAGGTCTATTGATCAAGTCACATTTGCTGGTAAAACAGTTTCCCTGTTACTGAATTAGGCAGGGGAGATGAGACATTCTTTGGGGGCACTATGATATTTAGAAAACAGCAGGTTCTTTCAGCAAGTTTGAATACCATCAAATGTTTATCATCAATTTTTCACATCTAATTCACTGTTTGGGGGGTGGGGTTAAGCTGATCTCTCCCTGAAGGTAAATTAGTTTGTTAAATCATTCCACTGGAAGTTCCAAAAATGATTAATCATCTCATGCAATTAAAGGATAAGAGAAAAACCAAGGAAAATTAAGGCCTTATTTTTCATTTCTATTTCAAAGCAGCCCTCAACTTGGTTTCTCATCATCACAAACAGCAGTTTATTTTCAAACTTAAATAACTTGTCTGTGTAACCTTATCATCCTGGTACTTCCCACAAATTTCATATATTATGCAATCAAACCCATAAATATAGGTAAAAGTTGACTTGAGTGACTGAAATGGAGCTAACCACACATTTGTAGTTAAAGCTTTTATCGACATTTCTGTCATAAACCTCTCCCTTTTCTTTAAGAGATTTACCAAGCCATCATAAAAAAAAGGAGTTATTGGTCAGATCTTTGCAAACATGGTTCTCAGGAAGTGACTTTGTTTCTTAAACAGAATCGGTTTTAACCTAAGGAATCTCCCAGCCCTGGAACATACAGTATGTATTTTAAAGGGCAAGGTCATCTAAAGGAATTATCATGTTAAAGCTTAAACCTGCACTAAGACTTCTGAGACATACTTTCCATAAAACACTCCCTGACAATGAAATTCCCTTTTTGTACATTCTTGAAAAGGTAACACAAGATATTCCTACTGATACTACGTTATTAATAAGCATATCCATAGACACATGTTCAAGGCAAGCAGCATAGCTTATTTAAAGTGTAAAACTTAGTATCCTAGGATCCTGGATTTAGAGTCTTAGGGGTTATAGAGGCCATATAGTCCAATTCCCTAATTTTTACAGATGGGGAAACTGAGGTTTAAAGAACTTTAATGACTAGCAATTCATAGCATAAGGTTTTGAACCCCACCCCCACCCCATTCCAAATTCAGAAATCTTCAAGAAAAAAAATGTAAGTACTCAATTCAAATGCATCCTAGAATACATAGCTTTTCCACAACTTTAAGAATAATGATATGGAGGACATGGTCGGCCATATCACAGTACTCTTTCCAATACACCATTCAAAGACAAACTATATAGCCCTAGGTGAAGAGTCAAAAGACCTAGTCAGCAGCTCCCAGACCTCCTGTTCTCTGGTAGTGGGCAAAAAAAAGTGAATTTGAAGTTGGAAGATCTAGGTTCAGATTCCATCTCTGCTGCTTACTAGCTCTGTGTGTGTGCACATGTATGCAACACATGCATGTGTGTGTGCATGCATGTGCATGCAGGTGCAAGATGGTTCCTAAGGTCCCATTCCTGTCCTATAATTCTATTTGACCACTAGCCTTAAATAAAAAGAATAGGAAAAAATCTAGTTAGGCAGAAGTTGCTAAGCATATTGTTGCTTAGTGCAGAGCTAAAAACAATGAGAAGAAAGGTCAAGAAACAAAAAACCACTTTGTCCATGATTGACGGTACTGATACTGCCAGTCTATTTCCTTGATGTGCAGATGGTGGTCTCCTGCCCTGTGTTTTGAGAAATGGAATCAGGCAGTTGAAAGTTTCTGGAGTTATTTTGTTTTACCAGTACTAGAGGACCACCTTTATGCAGAAACTGTATCCTCAAGAAAAATGGAAATCTGCCTTGGACACAGAATTAATTTTTCATTGTGAGTTCTAAGATCACCTTTAAAGTCACTATTATATACACGTCTTGTGCCCCTGGTGCCAGGGTCTGGATTTAAGAAGTAAAGCTATGCTATTTTATGTGCAAGGATAAGGGTCAATTGAATCAATCAGTGTTACCCCACCTTAGCTTAAAGTAAATGACTAGATGCTATTACACTCTGATCATTTAACCATGTGAGAACATTAATTATCATATGCTTTGGATTCAGATAGGGAGGTATCAGTGAGTGAGCCAGTCCACAAACATTTATTAAGCACTTGCTGTATGGTAGGTCCTGTGTAAGGACTGGGGACACAAAGAAAAGTAAATGACAGTCTCTGCCCTCCAGGAGCTTACGATCCACTAGGGGAGACAAGGGCAAACAAATTCCAGATGGGACAAAGTGGAAATGATGAATACAAAGGCACTAGAATGAGAGCAAAACCAAATTGCAGCTTCCTATAAAAGGTAGGATTTTAACTGGGACTTGAAGGAAGCCAGGGAACCCTGGAGATGGAGATGAAGAACAAAAGTACCCCATGCATGGGAAAGAGCCAAGGAAAATCCCAAAATTGGGAGTTGTCGTATCTTGTTCCAAGAATAGGAAGGCCAAGAGTCACTGGATGCAAGAGTGGGGGGTGAAGAGGCAGGCAATGAATGGCTTTGAACCCCAGAGAATTTTATATTTGATCTTGTATGTATGTGACAGGGAGTCACTGGAATTTATTGAGTGGTGTGTCTATGTCATGGTCAGAAAGGTCACTTTTATAGCTGAGTAGAGGATGTGCTGAAGTTGGGAGAGACTTGTGGTAGGTAGAACAATCATCAGGGAACCCCATTGATTTAGATCTTGAAAGCCATTGGATGGGTGCAGCTAAATAACGAAGTAGATAGAGCGCTGGCTGTGGGATCAGGAAGACCAGAATCCAAATCTGGCCTCAGACACTTATTAGCTGTGTGATCCTGGGCAAGTCACTTAACTCTGATTGCCTCCCCAAACAAAACAAAACCAAAAAAAAAAAGTGAAGAAAGCCATTGGATGACCTCATTGAAACTGTCAAGGTGTCATCAACTAAGCCATACCTATAGCTAATTTAATTAGGTTTGTTCTGGAAGCTATCTGCAAATGTAAGAACATATCTCAATGATTTTCAAACCCTTCCCACACTTCTCTCTTGCCTTAGGGGGAGAAACTCAGCAAAGCTCTTTTCTCAAGTGAAACTTCTATAGGCATTCTGGCAGCTTATCATATTCCTGGGCTAAGAAGGAGGCCCAAGGGCAGTTATTCACAACTTCTAGAAATTACATCATACTTACTTTATATTTATTTATGCCTTTACATTTGGATTCCAATAGTAGAATATAAACTCCTTAAGGGCAGAAACTGGTTCTTTTTTATCTTGGTATCCCCAGGTCTTTGTTTTAAGTCTAGTACATAATAGGTACTTAATGTTTGTTGAATTATTAAATTCTTCACTTTGGAAATATATCATGCTGGTAATTATATTGGGTTTTAAGATTTGCAAAATGATTTACATACATTACCTCTGGACTAGTGAAGTTAGTCATTTATTTTTCAATTTTGGAAAGCAATGTGCAATTTACAATAAAAAGTTATCAAAAAGTGCCAAGTAATCCTTCTTCTAACTTTATACTCCCAAAATTGTTGGTAACAGAAAGGACCTGTATGTACAAGAATATCCCTAGCAGCTATTCATAATAACAAAAAACTGGAAATAATATGCCCAATAACTGGGCACTGGCTGCATAAATCATGGTACATGACTAATGAAATCATGTTGTACAGTAAATAATGATTAATATAAAGAATACTAAGAAATGTGGAAGGACATCTATGAAGTGATAGGGGATGGGAGATAGGGATCAAACCTGTGATTTTTTAAAAAAATTTTTATTTTGGGGGACAGCTACGTGGCACAGTGAATAAAGCACTGGCCCTGGAGTCAGGAGGACCTGGGTTTGGACTTAACACAAAAATAGCTGTTTGACCTTGGGCAAGTCATTTAACCTCAATTGCCCTCCAAAAAAAAAAGCAAAAAAAATTTTTTTTGTCTTTTTATTGGGGGAAGACAGGGCATTTGGGGTTAAGTGACTTGCCCAAGGTCACACAGTTAGTAATTGTTGAGTGTCTGAGGTCTGATTTGAACTTAGGTGCTACTGACTCCATGGCTGGTGCTCTATTCACTGCGCCACCTAACTGCCCCAGACCTGTGATTTCAATGGTATAGGGAACCACAGAGGAGGAAACTCCATCAATGCAGGTCAGAACCTTCTTCAAAATTTATGTCAGAGTTACCTGGATCACTGAGAGATTAAGAGAAATACCCAGGATCAAGCAGCCAATATGTGTCAAAAGTGGAATTTTAGCCCAAGTCTTCCTGGATGACTGTATCTATGATGCTACTGCTGCCTCTCTATAGGAAATAATTGAGAGTGAAAAAAAAAACAAAACAAAAAGACTGATAGTTGTACATTCTATAAAAGAATGTTCAGAGATTACTTTTTGGTTTTGTCCTCCTTATGCTTGCTGAATTGAATTAAAAAAGGTCAAGCAGCAACAAAACTCAGTGAATAAAATGGACACGTGATATTATCTTGTTAAAGTTAATAGAAGGGCTCTTTTGTTCATTGGTAAATAACAGTAGTATATTCTTGCTCATGCCTATCTCTAGCCCGGTGCCCCCAAGACAATATGCTTAATGTTTGTGTACATGTTCTATCTCCCCAGGAAAATGTAATTTCCTTGAGAGTAAGGGCTCTTTCATTTTTGGCTTTGTATCTTCAGAACCTAGCAGGTCCTCAGTTGCTTTGCACTGTCTTACTGAGCTTAAGTAAGTTACTATCTGTCCCCAACTAGATTTTTTCCTTGAAATGAAGTTCTTGCCTTGTGATCCTTCCATTTACCTACAAACTGGCCAATATCTTATCAATTGGAAAAAAGTCTTTACTTGACCCCTCTAATCCCTCAAACCACCAAAATATCATCCTGTCATCTCCTCCTCCTTTTTACTGACAAACTTCTTGACAAAGCAGGCTAAGTTTCACTGACTGCTCATCTCCCATCCTGCCATTCACTTCTAAAGCAACCACCACCTTCTGGTCTCCATCTCCATCTTTTTGCTCTGAATAATGATTGAATTTTCACTAGCTGTCAAAGAATGTGCATGCTCGCTTGTGCTCTCTCTCTCTCTCTCTCTCTCTCTCTCTCTCTCTCTCT
>NW_027187324.1:8860609-8933955 GCF_028583685.1 Petaurus breviceps papuanus
ATCCCCATCTCCTGGCTTCTGTCAAGTCCCATCTAAAATCTTTCCTTTTTCTTTCCTTTTGCAAGAAGTTTTCCCTAATCCCTCTTAATTCCAGTGTCTTCCCTCTGTTGATTTATTTCCCATTTCCAGTACATAGCCTGTTTATAAATATTTGTTTGCATTCTGTCTTTTCCATTAGATTGTGAACTCCTGAGTGCAGTGACTGTCCTTTACCTTTCTTTGAACCCCCAATGCTTAGCACAGTGATTGGCACATAGAAGATGCTTGAAATTCATTGATCTTTCTTCAGTCTTCATTCTCCTTGACTTCTCTGCAGCACTGGACACTATAAATTATCTCCTTTTATAATCAATCTCCCCTCCCTTGGTTTCTCTGAAACTACTTTCCCATGGTTTGCCTATGTTTCTCCACTATTGGTTCCTCTTCCCTATCCCTTCTTCCTGAAGCAATAGACTCTTCTTCCTCTACATTCACTCCTCTACAATTTATGTAGCTAAGTGATGCAGTGGGTAGTATTCTAGGCCTGGAGTCAGGAAGACCTCAGGTCAAAGCCTATCTCAGACATTTGCTATCTCTGTGACCCTGGGTAAGATACTTAATTCCTGTTTGCTTCAGTTTCCTCATCTGCAAAATGGAGATTTTATTCTAAGGGTCAAATGAAATAATATTTGTAAAGTGCTTAACACAGTGCCTGGAACATAGTAGGCACTATATAAATGTTAGTTATTGTTGTTATTAATTACTCTCACAGTTTCAGCTGTCATCGCTAGGTGACTAACCTCCAAACCTCTATATTTAGTCCTCAGTTATCTTGAGTTCTAGACTCACCTTTTCATCTGCCCAGTGGACACATTCCCTTACATGCCCCACAAGTCCTTTAAACTTAGCATATCCAAAACCATGCACAGTCTTTGTCAACCAAAATTTGAGCTTCCCAATGGCTCCACCACTTACCTAGTCAGGTATACTCAAAACTTTTTTTTTGGAGAGGGTGAAGGTAGGACAATTGGATTAAGTGACTTGCCTGAGGTCACACAGCTAGTTTTTTTGTGTGTTAAGTGTCTGAGGTCATATTTGAACTCAGGTCCTCCTGACTCCAGGGCTGGTGCTCTATTCACTGTGGCCACCTAGCCACCCCTATACTCAAAAACTTTGCTGTTAACTTTAACTTTTCTTTCTTTCTCATCTTCTATATTTATTTCCTATTAATTCTACCTCTATAATTTCTCTTCCTTCTATCCCTTCCTCTTTATTCAACTATCCCTTCTCCAAAGCACCAATACCAGACTTTATTATCATTCACTTGGACTATTGCAATAGTCCTAATTGCTCTTTCTGCTTAGAGTCTTTCCAGACCCAACCCCAAACTACCAATAACCAAGGAGAATGGGAACTGAGAAAAGGCCACTGGATGTGGTGATTAGGAAATCATTAATGAGAGTACATTAGTGCCAGATTAGTCTTGCTTTCACACAGATCTGATTATGTCACTCTTCCACTCAAAAACTTTTATGAGCTCTCAGTTGCACACCAATTAAAGTCTAAACTTCTTAAGCCCTCTGTACTCTAACAGAGCCCTACCTCACCAGCCTTATCTCACATAACTCTCTTCCAAATACACTCTGCTCTAGCCAGGAAAGACCAACTACACACAAATCAGCTTAGTAGAATATGGGTTCCTTTAGTGCCTATCACAGTGCCTAAGGCAAGCAAGTGCTTAATATGCTTAAATGCTATCTATTATTATCATTAATAAATACTTGGATTTCATGTCTTTGCACACATTGTTCTTTTAACCTGAAATATTGCCTCTCTTTCACATGCCCAACAATCTCTGCCTGATAAAGTTGTCCTTCCCAGCCACCTCCTCTATCCTGACACCTTTCAAGAGTAAATAGCCTTTTCTTAGACATTGCAAGGGATTTTGTGGCTCTTCTTGGCAATCACAAAATCGCTTCCCATTTTGTCTTATGGTTGGTTCTATAGGTCTCTTGTCCCCTCAAGAGTCTGTGTTCTTTATTACTATCTTCTTCACCCTTGCACCTTGCTCAAAAGAGGGTGATAGGATAAAGATTTATGAGTTTTGAATTTTAACAAGATAGTAAACTTTGAGAAAACAGTGTAATCATGTTGCTTTCAACTTTTACATCTTTATGCTATCTCCATCTTTTGAGGATATATATTCTCATCAGCATACACAAGGTACTTTTTAGGTGTTTGTTAAATTGTCTTATACTTTGTATCTCCCCAACAATCTGGCATAATGCCTTGGACAGAATAGGCAGGTTCAATACATATTTGCTTGATTATAAAATGTGCTTAATTGTAAAAAAAAAATTCCTTAATATGTGAATTCCTCTATACTTTCAAATTATTTTACCCATCATATTTTCTTCTATATTAACTAATAAGGATGGCACATATATTCATATGCAGTTCCCTATGCAAAAATGTTTGTGAGAATTGGCTCTTTGTCACTGTATACCATTAGACCACAAGTGGCTTGCACAATTTTGGATTCTAAACCTCAACTATGTATATATGTATCTCCATATGTATCTATATGTAACTATATGTATCTCCAGACCCCCATTTCCTGCTGCTCATTCTCTTCCCTCTCCCTTTTTCTCACCTCTCCCTCTCTGTACCCCATGTAAAGCCAAGCATGAGCAGGTTTCCAGAGGACTGCTGTTGTGAACAGCTTCAAGGTTCTGATTACATAGTATAGTGAACTCTCTATTTATTCAGCAGTAAATTAAGGCAAAACATTCACAGAAATCAAAGTACAGCATTCACAATGTTATAACATAACAACTTATCTTTTTTTTATTTTTATTTTTTTTGCTTTTTGGAGGGCAGTTGGGATTAAGTGACTTGCCCAGGGTCACACGGCTAGTTTTTGTGTAAAATGTCTGAGGCCAGATCCGAACCTAGGTCCTCCTGACTCCAGGGTTAGTGCTCTATTCACTGCGCCACCTAGCTGCCCCAACATAACAACTTATCACTAAAATGGCCACATAGTTTTTCATCAAAGTGGCCACATAGTTTTAAACAAAGTACAATCATTTAGTAACTCAATCATTTAGTAAGGCCTTAATTCAATCATCCTTAAAGAGGTGTGCCTTCTTAAGAGACACAAAATACAAAGGTCAAAGTTATCCACCCCCTAGGTCACAGTAAACCATAATCTTCTCAATCAGCATCAGGCACCCAAGAGGAGATCTTTTCATCTTGACTTAAGGCTGGCTCTCAGCTTCCATGGTTCCTCTTCCATGGTCCCAGTTCCTGCCCAAATCTAAACAATTGTCACCTGGGTTCAAAGGCAGGCAGCTCCCAGTTCCTTGTCCAGCTCTTTGTCCAGTTCTTTGTCCAGTTCCTGTTCCATATTGAAGCTCACAGTGTCCAGTCCACCTCAAGTCCTTCACAGTTCCTGTTTCTGGGAAGACAAAGCTTAACAGAGCCAAAACAACATTCATGAACATTGCCAGTACCATCATCAATTCACTACCTGTGAAATCAACACAGACCCATCAATAAGGTCTGAGAACTCAACACAAATCATCAGTACAGTCTCAGGACTTCTGAATCCCTCCTCCAGAATTTCTGTAAACAGACAATCAGAAAATCCTCTCTCAGGGCTCCCAGTAAGGTCCCAGGGCTTCCATACAAAGTATCACAAACAAACATCAACACAGACAGAACAAACAGAGTGCCAGGATACCACAAGTTCTTTCCTTCTCCACCACAAGAGCTCCCTTCTCAGTTCTGCTATCTCCAGCCTGGGTCTCTCCATATATAGGATCATTAGCTCCTCCCCTTCCTGTTGCAGGAGTTCACAAGTTCTAGGGTTCACAAGTTGTGGGATTCACAAGTTCTGGATCTTAATACTTGATACAATCATGAACTGAAATAAGGTGTTAACTACTTCTGTGTTAGATAGCTGAAACAAGGTATTTACTTCTTTGCTTGCCATTATACCCCATTATCCTCTATTTCTCCTCTGTTTCTCTCTCACCCCAAGTTCCCTTCTCTCCTCTTTCTCTCTATTTCTTTTATAATCCTTCATAGGTATAACAAAGCTGTCTCCTTCATGTATCATGAGGATATTGTTGTGTGGTTCTAAGGGAGGCAGAATAGACAACTCTAGCTTCTTTTCCTGCCCCTACCCTTACCCCCAGCCTCTTATCCAGGGGATTCTTGAATTTCTGCCAGGAAGGGTAACAGGAAGTTGGGGCCAGGAGCTTGGTTACTCTGCTCTCCTCTAAGAGAAGGGGTATTGGGCTAGAAATACATCTATCTGCTCCCTTAAATGTTATTAGTTTAGAGATGCAGTTTTCAGGTTCAAGCTAAACTTCTATTCATTATTCACAATGGGGAAAGGAAAATCTAAGCTTTATATCCATTACTTGACTCCCTTCCCACCAAATACCACTTCAAAAATGAAGACAAATAGTGAGTAGTAAGGAAATCCATTTATCCAAATCATTAGTAAAATAGTAATCAGAGAAAGTATGCATAGATGAATATATACCAGACAGTACAGAGGGAGATAGCTCTTTCATTGGGATCAAGATAACTTCAGCTCAGATAAGAGAGAAAATCTCAGATCTCACTCAAGAAGTTGTCCTCCAAATTCTGTAGTGTAGCAAGCTGAGTATATGGACATGCAACAGACTTTTAGCTCCTCTCATGTCTACTTTCTCCCAGAGTCTTATTTTCCCTTCAGTAACAAAGTGAAGTTGGGTTGGCATCATCCAACTTTTCTCCAAAGAAGCCATAAGTAACTGAATAATTGCACAGTTTGAAGAGACTCAAGAGATCTGAGATTCCACCTGACCCCTCACATTAGCAAAGGACATTGATCTTCACTGGTGAGGATGAGCTTTGGGAGTCTAATTACATAGGCATACTAAGGTGTATGGTATTTCTGAAAATAGCAGCTATGTGACTGACAGGATGTCCCAGAAGTTGTTTCTTTGTCTAGTCATCTAAACCATCCTCTAAAGTCCAGTCCCACTGCCTATAATGGGATGTACTCATTCCTTTACTGAGTTGGGAGGGCCGCATGTGTGGAATATTGAATATATTTTCAGACTTTTTTAATGTATTGATTAGTTTTGCTGATTTTTTCTTTTTTTTTTTCCTGATCAGTGCAGTGATCACCCATGATTCCAAAGGCTCATGATTGTTTCCTTCCTGACAAAAGTCAAGAGTATAGATAGTCATGGGAAAAGAATGGGCAGGGGAGTGTGGCACACTGAATGTGATGTGATGTCTTTGCTGAATATCATAGTCAAATATCTTTCCCTTCTTGTGGCTAATAAAATCTCCTTTTTTTAATGATTGGATATCCTATAGGTATTTCATTTCATGCCAGTATTAAACCTTAACTACCAGCCTTTTCTTATAACAACCATCAACTAATTCTGGAGAGTTTTAATGTTTTGACCTGCACTAGTAGAAGAAGCACTCTAGGCCTTTTGAAGCAATGAAGTAGGAATCCTCCCTACTGAAATGCACCAATTCACCCATCCTACTCACTGTGCCTTTTGGGATGTGACAGACAATGTATGCCGTTGCTGCTTCTTGGCTTTTGATTTAATAAAAATCAGAAGTTTGCTGAAAATTTGGAGTAAAGTTAATTAAAACAGATATTTAATTCATCATGGATAAGCTCTGCTTTTATAGATCATTAACATGATCATATTGACCTTTCCCTATTCTGTGCCTCAATAGATATCTCACAACTCAACACTTTTTCATGCTGTGATTCTTACCCATGTTTTTTCATAAATATTCTGTAGGGGAATCTACCCAAAAAACTGAAGGTTTCCTCTTGTTCTTTTATCACCTTAGAAGTACAAATGTCCTACTAAATAACTAGTTATACAAATTATGTCATTACTTACACAATAACCATTAGTACTACTCCTAAGTGGTACAGTGATTAGAGTACTGGGTTTAGAATCAGGAAGACTTCTCTTCATGAGTTCCAATCTGGCCTCAGACACTTACTAGCTATGTGACCCCGGGCAAGTCACTTAACCCTATTTGCCTCAGTTGTTCATCTGTAAAATGAGTTGGAGAAGGAAATGACAAGCCATTTAATATCTTTGCCAAGAAAACCCCAAATGGGGTCACAAAAAGTCAGACATGACTGAAAGAAAATAACAGCAAGTGGGACGGGTAGGTGACACAGTAAGTAAGAGGGCCAGCCTGGAGACAGGAGGACCCAGATTGGTTCCAGCCTCAGATACTTAATACCCACACAAAAAACCTGGCCAGTGTAACCTTGAGCAAGTTACTTAATCCCAATTGCTTAAAAAAAAAGAAAAAGAAGAAGAAAATAACAGCAAGCAAACCCATTTTTTTTTAAATGGAGTTTAAGAGAAAATAAATGCTTATTAATTGAAAAAAAGTTATTTCAAAATAGAACATTTAAGTTCAAAGGTCTGGGGAGGAAGATACATTTTCACACTTTTGCCCTAGAATTCTCCAGGCATGTTTTACTTGTATAGAATATCTTGGAACCAGTTTCTCTTCCCTTGTTGTCCTACTATCCCCACCTTCCAAGAATAATAAACTTACTGTATCATATTAAAAATACAGGTAATAGAGTAATGAAGGACCTAAGTAATTTAAGATGAAGAGAAGCAGCTGTAAATAAAATCTAAATAAGTTTCATTTTGTTCTGAGTTCAGGGCCTGGTTTGAGGGAGTTCATTTTTTTGTCAGGGTTTTCCTCTTGAAGTTACAGAAATGGTCACTTTTTGATTAATGTTTTTAGCTACTAAGGGTGGAAGGGCCTAAGCAAGAAATATGGATGCACACATTCTGTGATCTCATTGTTGTGGATATACCTTTCTCAATGGTGCAAATCCTAATCAAACTATACCATATTCTGTGATAATTATATCCATGACCTCCTTCAGATCTTTCATAAAGGATACATGTTCCAGATATTTTTAAATTTTCTATAGATACCAGTGCAGCATTCAGTGTACATGTTTTGTCCCTCATTTTTTTTCTTTTTGGAGGGCAATGGGGGTTAAGTGACTTGCCCAAGGTCACACAGTTAGTTTTTGTGTTAAGTGTCTGAGGCCGAATTTGAACTCAGGTCCTCCTGACTCCAGGACCGGTGCTCTATTTACCGCACCATCTAGCCACCCCAATGTTATTATCATTGTATAAATTGTTCTCTTAGTTCTTCTCACTTTTCTCTTCATCTTCCCAGATTCCTCCGAAATTAACTATTTCATCATTTTTGTGGCATGACAATATTCCATTATTCTTATATACTAAATTTGTTTAGCCATTACCTATAGGAGGACAACCACTTAGTTTGTAATTCTGATTACCAGAAAAGGGCTGCTATAAATATTTTCATACATATAGAGCCTTTTCCTCTTTCTCTGATTTCTTTAGGGTCACAGGCCTAGCAGTAATATAACTAGATCAAAAGGTATGAACAGTTTGGTAGCTTTCTGGGTATATTTCCAAACTGCTTTCCAAAATTGCTAGTCCAATTCATAGTTCCACTAACAGTGTCCTAGTATACCTGTTTTCTTACAGGTCCTCCAGCATTTGTTATTTTTCTCTTTTATCATGTTTGCCAGTCTCATAAGTGTGAAGTACAACCTCAAAGTTGCTTTAATTTTCATTTCTCTAATTTTATTTAGGACATTTTTTCCATATGACTGTTGATAGCTTGGATTGCTATCTTTCAAAACTATCTGTCTATATTCTTTGACCTATCCCTCTTCTTGATATGTAATGAGGCTACTATCCTTGATAAAAATATGAGAAGGCTTTTGCAGGTGAGCTTCATTCACTTTCCTGGGGTGATGCCAGTCTTCATTTTCCCAAGGGCTGTTTGTAGTGTTTTCCATCAGACTTTGTACTTGACAAATGCTAATTAAAACATGGGTTAATTTATCTGTCAAAGAAAAAAAAAAGCATACCACATCTTCACATTCACACAGTTGACTGAAAGATATCCAGAATACAAGATGTCATTGTGTTTATTGTTTGTTGATTCAAATATCTAATACAGGATAAAATTAATTTAAATACCAACTTATTTGAAGAAATGTTTATAAAATGCTGAGAGACTTAACTGAGGTTTTTATCAAAATCACTGTGAATAATCTAGTTTACTGGGTAAAAACAATGTCAAAGGAACCCCAATAACCTAAAACAACCCCACAACAAAGCCATTGATTGAAATCTGTCTATCTGATTACTAAGGAGTAAATTCTAACATATTTAAATTAAAAACATTACCACCTCCCAAATTCAAGTCAAATAGCATTTGTTAAGCATCTATAGTACTGTGCAAAGTTCCAGAGATACAAAAAAGGCAACAACTAAAAAATCCTTGCTGTCAAGGAGTTCACAGTCTAATGAGGGAGACAATGTGTAAACTATATACAAACTAGATTCATACAGGATTAATTGGGGATTCAAATTTTATTTTCAGTTCCAAATTATCTTCCTCTCTCCCTTCCCCCACACATTGAGAAGGCAAGAGGCACAATAGTCATTATACATATTAAATCATGCAAAACATATTTCAGAAATGAGACCTTTATTGGAGAAATTTGCTGTAAAACTTTCCTCAATTTCCTGTTTCCCCTCTAATCTTGGTTGCATTGGTTTTGTTCGTGCAAAACTTTTTAAATTTAATTTAATAAAAATTATTCACCGTGCCTCCTGTAATCTTCTCTGTCTCTCATTTGGTCATGAATTCTTCCCTTATTTATAGATCTGATGAGTAATTTTTTTCTCTGCTCCACTAATTTGCTCATGTCATCTACCCTTTGTGTCTAAATCATGTTACCATTTTGAGTTTATTTTCATATGCTTTCATATGCTTATATTCTGCCACACTGCTTTCCAGTTTTCCCAGAAATTTTTTCAAATAGTGACTTCTTGACCTAATAACTTGGATCTTTGGGTTTAACAAACATTAGGTTACTGTGGTCACTTACTTCTATATATTATGTGCTTAATCTATCCTATTGATCAAGCACTCTATTTTTAATCCTGTACCAGATTGTTTTGATAACTATCACTTTATAATATAGTTCTGAGATCTGGTATTGCTAGGCCACCTTCTCCACCCCCCCCCCCTTTTTTATTGATTCCCTTAACATTCTTGACTTTTTGTTCCTCCACATGAATTTTGTTATTATTTTTTCTATCTCTATAAAATAATTATTTGTTAGTTTCATGGCACTGAATAAGTAAATCAATTTAGGTAGTACTGTTATTTTTATTATATTGGCTTACAACCCATGATCAATTAATATTTCTCCGATTTACATCTATATTTGTATGAAAAGTTTTTTGTAATTGTGCCATATAGTTCCTGTGTGTCTCTTGGCAGATAGACTCCTAAGCATTTTATAGTCTACAGTTATTTTAACTGGCATTTTTCTTTTTAAATCTCTTCCTACTTAGCTTTCCTATTAATATGTAGAAATGCTGATGATTTGTGCAGGTTTTTATTTTACAACCTAAAACTCTGCTAAAGTTGTTAATTGTTTCAACTAGTTTTTTAGTTGACTCTAGGGTTCTTTAAATATACTATCATATCACGTGCAAAAATCGATAACTTTGTTTTCTCATTGCCTATATTTATTCCTCCAATTTCTTTTTCTTGTCTTATTGCTATAACTACCATTTCTAGTACAATGTTGAATAGTAATGGTGAAAATGGATGTACTTGCTTTATCAATTGGGGGTAGTTTTAGAAGGAAAACAATAAGATTAAGAAAAACTGAGAAAGGCTTCTTACTGAAGATGGGACTTTAGTGGATGCTGTGGACCCACATTCTTAGGGATTCTTAAGGTATGCCAAAGAGTTTGTGGTTGACATGGCTCAAGTTCCTACCAGCTCATTTTTAGGGGGTCAGTGACTAGCACTCTAGTTACATTTAAACACTGAACACTGATTTGACATTTACACAGGTTTGTTTACTTCCTAGATATAGAAAGAACAAACATATAATTTCCCCAATGCCTTAGAGTATTATAACCCCTCTATACCACCTCAGTCTTAGAACATGGGAGGGATATTAGGTTCATAATTTCACTCACTTACTGTATAGCATTGGTCCCACCAGGTTCACATTCAAAGGTAGAAACAAGGCTGGCTTCTGCTAGCCTGGATCCCCAGACTCTTCTCACTCATGGTGTCAATGCTGGAATGATTGCAATCTCTGGCCAAGATTCCTGGACTCCCAGATCCTTGTGGCTCATGCTCAGCCAGGGACACTCCACTCCCTGCACCTAGAACAGAAAGGAATGATTGAAAAGACCAAAGACCCGGGCTATACAGCTTCAAAGAGAAAAAGAGAAGGTTCCATGATTCTTGCCCTTATAGCATGATTCTCTCCCTGGAAGCAGTAGGGAAATAGCCATCTCACTCTTTCAGACACAAATGCAGCAAAGCCATGGCCTGTGCTGACTAAAGCCCTTTGAAATACAACGATAGTTCTGGCTATGTCAATGGAAAAAAAGGTTTCTCTCAACAACATAGTTGGCCAGAATCAGTTAAAGAATGTTTACCCATGCTCTAGTACTCACATTTCTTCCATAAGTAGCTTGCAAACATCCTACACATGAAAGACGCCATCTTAGATAACTGATGTGCACATGTTCAAGACTTCCCTTGTAATATTCAGATTAGTTCTATACCTTCTAAGTCTACTTCAGCCAGCACTGTCTGACCTTTCTTAATCCATGTTATTGTGGAACTCTTAACTTTTCTCTTAAAAATACACTACCTACAACCTCAGACTTCTCCTTGAATTCTCCTTCTGCATCCTAGATTGAACTGAAATTTGACTTTTCCTGAGGATGTTATTTACCTGAAAATCTCCAATACAGGCTAACCCTTCCATGACCCTTTCCACCCACTGCCACCACTCCCAAAACAGACAAGACCAAAAGGGAGATTCACCACATTTCTTTCTCTCTATAGCTGTTTCTGGACCATTTCACTGCTCAATAATTTCCTACTTCAAAGTCTATGCATCCTGATTTATGCGGTCTATCTTTTTCATTGCTACTGTCTTCTACTGATTTTCACTGCAGGTTGTTTTTGAAAAACTGGGAAATAAGGGAGGTAATTAAGGTCTAAAAATAGTAAAAATTTGTTGCCATGCTTAAAGAGAGGGTGAGGGAGATTTTTCAAGATACAGACACAAGATGGGGCAGCTAGGTGGTACAGTAAATAGAGAACCAGCCCTGGAGTCAGGAGAACCTGAGTTCAAATCTAGCCTCAGACACCTGACAAACTTGCTAGCTGTGTGACCTTGGGCAAGTCACTTAACCCCAATCGCATTGCCTTCTCCCCTCCAAAAAAAGAAAAAAAAAGCAGACACAAGAACTTGTCAATTCTTTGAAAAATTCTAGAACAAGAAAATAATTATCACTATGAGTTAGGACAGATTCATTAAGAATAAGTCAAATATAATAATAAGACAAATATTCTGATTCCAAAATCATGAAAGGATTGAGCAGAAAAATCAAACTACAGACCAATATAACTAATAAATATGGACATAAAAATGTTAAATATAATATTAATCATTATGACCTACTTGGATTTATTTATACTAGGAATGCAAAAATGGTTTAACATTAGAAAAAGAACCCAATCATTTTATTTAATCATATAAAGAAAAAAAAACCCAATACTTCTATCAATAGATATAAAAGGCTACCAATTAATTCAGCATCCATTTATGTTAAAAACCCTAAAAAACACAGTCATAGAAATACACTTCTTTAATTCAATACAAAGTATATATTTAAACCAAGAGTTAGCATTATTTAAAATGGAAAAACAATGGAAGCTATCCCAATTAGTACTGGGTTAAAGCAAGAATGTGTCTGTGTCTCATTATCATTTGACATGGCTCTAGAAATTCTAGTTATAGCAGTAAAAATTTTTAAAAATTGTTAACCTTTTTTTTTTTTTTTGCTTTTTGGAGCAGGGAAGGCAGGTCCTTTGGGGTTAAGTGACTTGCCCAAGGTTACAGAGCTAGTAAGTGTGTCAAGTGTCTGAGGTTGGATTTGAACTCAGGTTCTCCTGACTCCAGGGCTGGTGCTCTATCACTGCACCAGCTAGCCACCCCAAAAAAAATTTTTTAAAGGCATAAACATTAGCAAAGAAGAGATAAAATTACTCCCATCTGCAGATGACATAATATTTCACCTAGAGAACCCTAGGGAATCAGAAAAAAAAGTAATTGAAAAAATTAAAAGCTTTAATAAAGTAGCAGAGACAAAAAAAATAATCCACAGAAATCACCATCATTTTCATATAGCAAAACACAAAAGAATAAAATGGAAAACACCAAAATAGCCACAGAATGTATAAAATATCTGCCAGTCAACCTACCAAGAACATTCCAGACTTGTTTAAGTACAATTACAAAGCATTCTATACAAAAATAAAATAAGTTAAATAATTGAGATAACATTCATTGCTCATAGATAGACGGATGATATAGTAATTATGATATTTCCTATATACTAAGGATTTAATGCCATATTAATCAAACTAAGATATTGGTGGATTTTTTAAAGAAACTGACAGAAAACATAAAAAATCATTTAGAGGAATGAAAGGTTTTAAATCTTAAAGGAAATAATGAAAAAAAAGGAGAAATGAAAGAAGGCATAGACTTTCTGGACCTCAAATTTCTGGACAATATAAGCAAAACCCAAAGCAATGAATGCAGTAGCTTTGTGTTTTTCAAACACAAAAATATTAAATGGGGGGGGGGGGGGGCGGGGGAAAAGCATACTCCCTTATTGACAAAAACAGCTTGGGAAACTGGAATATCATTTAATGAAAATTAGCTTTATACTAGCATCTTAAGATAAACCATATGAAAATGGATTTGGTACCCAAATATAGAGGATTACAGTATAAAAATAAGGATGATGGAAGAAAGTATTCATCACAATTATGTCTAAGGGAAAAAATTCCTAACCAAAGGATAGAAATGATCATAGAATAGGAGCAAAGTTGGACCCATGATTTCACTGGTATGGAGAACATCTGAATGAGGTAACTCCCTCTACCAATGTAAGTCAGAATTTTTTATTCAGCTAAGAAGTTAAATAACTTGCCCAGGGTTACATAGCAAGTATGTGTCAGAAAAGGGACCTGAACTCAGATCTTTCTGGTTTCAGGTCTAGCTCTCAATCCTCCATATCACACTGTGTCTCTATATGAATATGTATACACAAAATATTATATATATATATATATATATATATACACACACACACACACATAGACATGCACACTCATATATAGAGTTTTATTTATATATACATATATGTCACAGGAGAATAGCAAACACCAACTGTTGAAACTGGAGAGAACCATCAACATATTCAGTAATTTTCTCTTTCCTGTGTGTCCTTCATTCTGGGAGAGGACCATGGCATCAGGGAGGTGATGCCATAACATCCAAAAATTGAGGGAGGCCTGCGTAAGGTCACCAGGCTCACTTTCTATTTCAGAGCCATCAGGGTCCAGTGGACAGATATGGATTGGGACAACTGGAAATGGCTCAGGATGCAGTGGAGGACCTTGACCTTTTCAAGCTAAGGTATTTAACAGTTCTCAGTTTGACTGAGGCAAGCCCATTAGGTAATTAAGGTTTAATAAAAAAATGAGACAAAGAATGGCCTCTTTTTTTTTTTTTTTTTTGCCTTTCAGAGAGCAATTGGGGTTAAGTAACTTGCCCAAAGTCACATGGCTAGTAAGTGTGTGAGGCCACATTTGAACTCAGGTCCTCCTGACTCCAGGCCAGTGCTCTATTCACTGCCACCTTGCCACCCCTAGAATGGCCTCTTTAAAAAAAAATGAAGATCCAGGAGGGAAAGACTCTCAATATTTCTGGCAAAAACAGAAACAACTATTATTTAAATTCATTCTGAGCTAATCAGAGCCTAAACTGGGACCAAGTAGGGCTTGGTTACTTACATTCATTCTGAATGTAAATTTTCTCTTTAAGCTACAAACAAATAAGCCCATTGCTTGCATACATGTGTATGTGTATAAATGTTTACCCAACAGATGCTAATACCTTGATTACAGACCCTGAGTGATCATTATTAAGGATCATCCACTTTCCTTTGCCTCAGTAATGGTTGTGGGTATGATACTCTAATATTTACCTCTGGGTTTTACCTCTATGTAGCACTCCCTCTGAGGCTACTCCCCCAACTAAAACTTGTATATTGAATCCCTTGGTGGGACAGAGATGAGATGGCTATCTCAAGTTAAAAGTTAATTTGTGAGTCACTATTCCTAAAACTATATATAGTTCAGGAGCCTCCATCAAGGCAACCTTTAGTAGTCTACTAGTAAATACAATTAGCTCATAGCAGCTGAATTTACTAAAATGGCATAATAAGAATAGTAGCTAAAAAACCTTCCTCTTGTAAACCTGGGATATGCTTTCCCACCAATATACATAGCACCAGTTGGGAGAGTGGGCACACTGGCAGTGATATGCACAGGTAGCCAAGGTGACTCACTTGGCTGACAAACCTTTCCTTTATTTTGATGTCCTTATACTTCTCTTCCCTAGGTGCATCATCTCCCTTGGCCTGATGGTCCAGATCGTTATTGGCATTTGCAGGAATACGGCCCTGGGAGAGGATGAAGGGGTGGTGTTGCTAGTGTTGGTTTTCAGAGAAAAAAATAAAGGAAGAGGATATACAGTGTGCCCATTGTCTCCATTACCCAAGGTGAAATGGTGTCTTCTGGGGTCTCCTCACCTCTTCCCCTGTTCATCTCTGTAACCTCTTTTCCTTTTTACCTCTCCCTACACACTCCTCCATATCCATTTCATCACCACCTCTCCCCAATCTCTATCCGTATTTATGTTCCCTTTTCTGTGCCATTGAGATCCACTTCTATTGATAAAAAAAAAAAAAACTCCCTTTCATAAGCCAAGCCAGGAAAACAATTATACATGATGACTACAACCCAGTAAATGGAATGAATGTAAGCATAAAACAATCCAAACTTAATGATGTAAAGAGGAAGCCTGGTCCCAAAGAAAAGATAAAAAAATCCCAGCAAAGGTGAGCATTCATGAGTAGGTAACATTGCATATGTTGTCATAGTTTTTTCAGTGTATTGCTTGGCTTTGCTGAATTCTTTTCCTCTTAAAAATTTTTTTTAATGTAAAGAATTGTTCTCTGAGAGAGGGAGGAAGAGAGATGCAGGGAGAAATAATGTCCATGTGAAAACAAAAGATATCAGTTTAAAAGACCCTCTATCTCTTCCTCTCACCTTTGTTTTTAATCTTCTGATGTTCAATGAAACCTAGATTTCACACTGAAGACCCCATATCTTGGATCCTTCTCCCAGGCTAATTGCTTCTTCTCCCACACTCTGTGACAAGAACAGCCAGAAATAGGAAGAGGAGGGATGTTCTTTGTTCCTCACTTGCCAGTTTCAGGATATCCCTCCACCTCTATCACTTAGCAGACTCCTTTAAACTTTACTCAGTTCTATTCAGATCCTTATTTCTATGAACCTTCAAGACTCTCTCCTTCCTCTCTAGTAAGTTCAATATCTGATTTCTCCATTCCAATATCTTTCCCCTTCCAATGTCCAGTCCTCTTAATTTGTCAGCTTCCTCACTTCGGTCTACAGGTTATCTCAGCCATGCAAGGCAGTAGTCCATTTTAGTCAGCACTCTCCCTTTCCCCTCCCCCCCCACCAAATGATTCTCCGGTGCCTGAATAGGTAAGGTTCTAATGAATGGAATAGACATGTGGAGTTAGCCATTATTTGGTGTTGTAGGCAACTGAGTTCACTTGAAGTGAATTAATCAAATAATATGTTAGTAGAGTCTTTGGGCCAGGCAGATTGGTAGAGGCTGGAAGGCCCATGACTTAGATTTCTATTTCCTCCCCTTGTAGCCTTGTATCATCATTGTGGTCTATTGGGGATATTCAGAAACGTCTCTTTTGGCCCAATTTCCTGATTCAAGTACCTTCAGTATCCATAAACAATGTACATCACATATGAGGAAAACAAATGATCACAAAAAGTGTGATAAGATCCTTCTAGTATGGCCATTTGGATGGTACCAGCTGATGCTGGTTTCCTTCTAGAGATTGTAAGAGGTCTACTTTGGATTTGCATAACAAAGATTATGCAAAATTTCTCTACTTAATCCAATTACCCTATCTTAATCCTTATAACTTTTCCCTTAAGCAACTGACCTGGTCTACATTTTGTCTAGACTTAGGATAATAGATCTTGCCTGGACCTGAGAGGTTAGCCAGTTCATGCTCTTTATTTTACAAGTCAAGTTGAGGTTGTTGAAGTCACTTGTCCAAGGCTGTTGTTTTATTTTGGCCTGTCTCACTCATCATGACCCCATTTGGGGTTTTCTTGGCAAAGATACTGGAATGGTTTGCCATTTGCTTCTTCAGCTGATTTTACAGATGAGAAAACTGAGGCAATCAGGTTTAAGTGTCTTGCCCAGTGTCACACAGCTAGTAAGGTCTTGAAGCCAAATTTGAAGTCAAGATGAGTCTTCCCGACTCCAGGCTTGGCACTCTATCCACTTGGCCCAAGTTTACCCAGGTAGTTAGAAGCATAAGTGAGATTTGAATCCAAGTCCTCTGATTAACACTGCCTCCCTGTGCAATCTTCATCTACTTTCGTCACCTTACTCTCCTGATTCTCCTCACTTTTCCAATCATTTCTCTGATTCATGTATTGCTGCTTCTTCCTTCCTTTTCATTGCCTCTTAATTGTATTATTCCCCCAGGTCTTCTTCATATCAAAAAGCATTTGTTGAAGTCCTACTTTGTGCTAGGGATACAAAGACAGAAATCAAACAGTCCTTTCCCTCAAGGAGCTCACATGTTATCAGGCAATAAATATCATATATAAGTACATACAAAATAATTTAAAGCTTTTGTTTTTGTTTGTGTGTGTGTGTGTGTGTGTGTGTGTGTGTGAAACATCAGCATCTGTGTTAATAAGGAAAGGCCTCATGCAGCAAAAGATTAACAGGTTTCAACTAGGAGTTTCAAAAGGCAGAAAGGAGAAAGGAGTGTATTCCAGGCACAAAGGATAGCTAGTGAAAAGGTAGAAGTATGTAGAAAAGGTAGAAGTAGCAGGTGAAGTATGTTTAAGAAACAGCAAGAAGGCCAGTTGAGCCAAACTATAAAGTGCATAGAGGGAAATGATACATGATTAAAACAAGGATGTGAAGAGGTTTAAATGCCAAACAGGATCATATTTGATCACAAAGATAAAAGGGAACCACTGTATTTTACTGGGCAGTGATCTGGTCAGACCTGTGCTTTAGGAAAATCACTCTGGTGGTTGTGTGGAAGATTAATTGGAATGGGAAGAGATTTGAGTCAGGGAGGCTAATTAGGAAACTATGATGAGAGACTGAACTAAGGTGACAGGCATGGGAGTAGAGAGAAAGGGGTGGATATTATGGGGATAAAAGCAACAACACTTGGTAACTGATCAGATATATAGGGTGAACCAGAGGGAATCAATCTGGATGGCTGGAAGGATGGTGATGCTTTGAGAGAAATATGGAAGTCTGGCAACTGGGGAAGGATTTGAGAGAAAATATTATGAATTATTTTGGGATGTATTGCTTTTGAGATGCCTAAAGGACATTCAGTTAAAAATGTCCAGTAGGCAGTTGGTGATGAAAGCCTGGAACCTAGTAGAGAAATTAGGCCTGAATGAACAGATCTGAGAGTCATCTACATGGAAAGGACAATAAGTAACCCACAGGAGATGATGAGGTCACTAACAGAGAGAGTAGAGAGGGAAAAGAGAAGGTCTGGGACAAAGCCTTACATGAGTATAGTCAAGGTCAGGGGACATAATATGTATGAAAACCCAGTAAAATAGAACAAGATGGTTAGTTAGAAAGATAAGGAGTCGGAGAAAGCGTTTCACCAATATTCCTACAGGAGAAAGTCTTCAGTAGAGGGTGGATAACAATGTCAAATGCTGCACAGAGGTCTTCTTGGCAAATTCATCTATGTGCAAATGACTCACGAATCTATAATTTCCATTCACTTCTCTCTCCTGAGCTTCAGAACCACATTTTCCTTTGCCTACTGGATATCTCTCTGAACCAGTATCTCAAACTCAGCATGGTCAAAACCAATTTCTCTAAAACCTACTTCTCCTTCTTACTTTTGTATATCTGTCAATTGTACCATCATTCACCTAGGCATACATGCTTAAAGCCTTGGTATTATATATTGTAATTTATTCTTCCCTCTCCCTCACCTCCTACATCCAATTAGTTGCCAATTTGATCCAATTCAACAGATACTTATTAAGGATCTATTTTTAACTGATTAATTAATTTTTAGTTTTCAATATTCACCTTAAGATTTTGAGTTCTAAATTTTTTCCCCCTTCCCAAGACCACATGCAATCTGTTATAGGCTATACATCTGCATTCAGACTGCACAGTTCTTTCTCTGGATGCAGATAGCATTTTCCACAATGAGTCTTTTGGAATTGTCTTAGATCATTGCATTGCTGAGAAACACTAAATCTATCAAAGCTGCTCATCACAAGACGCTGCTGTTACTGTGTACAACGTTTTCCTGGTTCTTTGAGCATCTATTTGCAAGACACTGTGGTCAACACTAGGGATATAAGGACAAAAATGAAAAATGTTTCCTGCACCCAAGGAGCTCACATTCTAGTTCTTTGATTGCCAATGTCTATTAATTATGCTTCTCCAGTATCTCATGAATATGTTATCTTCTCTATTCTAGCTATCTCCAGCCTGATTACCACTCCTCTGATATTGTAATAGCCAATTAATGGGTCTTTCTGCTTCCAGCCTCTAATCCTTCCATCTTCTAATCTTTCACGTTGCTCCCTGATTAACTTTTCTTATGTACGGGTTTGAATGTATTCATTCAGGTAGCACATACATTTTTGATATGCCTACTGGGGAAATGGGTACATAAATAAGTGTTTCAAGGGTGAGATAAGTACAAAGGAGAAAACTGACGTACTAAGAAAAGTATGAACATGAACACCACTCTCCAGTGGTTCGCTGTTGCTGATAAAACTCCATTGTTTGGCCTTCTAAATATCCCGATTTTTCTCATGTTAAACTCTATATGTTAGCCAAACCAGGCTCCCAATCCACCCATCCCATACAATCCCTGCCCATCACCCTTTTTTCCTGTCATCTGGGCAGCTAGGTAACACAGTAGATAGAGAACCAGGCTTGCCTGGAGTCAGGAAGGTTTATTCAAATCCAGATTCAGACATTTATTAGCTGTATGACCTTTAACAAGTCACTTAACCTCTGTTTACCTCAGTTTCCTCAACTATGAAATAAAGATAATAATAGCACTTAACTCCCAAGGTTGTTATAAGGATCAAATGAGAAAATATTTGTAAATTGCTTGGCACATAGTAGGCTCTATATAAATGCTGGTTTATTGGTTTTGTCTGCTATTGAATGAACTATGCCTACAAGATTCTCCATGTTCCCATTGCCACATCTCTATCTGCTGAAATACTACCCCATTCTATAAAGCTCAGCTGAAATGTAAGCCCTTCCTTGATACTTCTCTTGAACATCTCAGTCAGTTATTCTCTCTCCTAACCTTGAACTTAAAAAAAAAATTATTTATTTACTTTTGGTTTACAACATTCAATTCCACAATCCCTGTTGTTTCAAATTTTATACCCCCCCCATGGCTGCATGCAATCAAATATAGGTTCTAGAAATACTTTCACATTAAATATTAGTCAAGTTGTGAAGAAGGATTATAACCAATGGAGTGAACAACGAGAAGGAAGGGATGAAACAAAACACAAAAGAGAGAGAGCAAGTAGTTTGTTTCAATCTGCCTTCAGACTCTGTAGTTCTTTCTCTGGATGATGATGTCCCTATTCATCATGAGTCCATTGGAGTTGTCGTATAACCTTGCATTGCTGAGAGGAGTTCAGTCTATCAAAGTTAGTCGTCACAGACATGATGTGTCTGTAATTGTGCACAAAGTTCTCCTGGTTCTGCTCTTCCTCACTCAGCATCAGTTTATATGTCTCTCCAGGTTATTATGAAATCTGTCTGCTCATCATTCCTTACAGAACAATAGTATTACAGTCATATACCACAATTTGTTTAGCTATTCCCCAGCTGATGGTCATCCCCTTGATTTCCAGTTCTTTGACACCACAAAAAGAGCTACTATAAATATTTTTGTATATATGGGTCCTATTCCCACATCTATGATATCTTTGGGATACAGCCCTAGAAGTCTAACCTTGAACTTCTAAGGAACACAATTGCTACCACTCTTATACACCTTTCTGGTATTTTTTTGTATTATGGTTACTTGTATACATGTTATATCTATGCTTTAGAGTGTGAGTTCCATGGTGGCAGGAACCATGTCCTATTTTTTATTTTTTTCCTTTGGCACTTAAAATATTTCTCTGAATATAGTAGGTGTTTAATCAACATTTGTTCAAATTGGAGTTGAAAACATGAAAGAGTCACATTTGATAGTGTCATCTTTACAAGTTTTATTTGTAGTACAGTGATCAAAAGAATATTTCTGTTAGTGGCCAGTAGGCAGTTCGTTCAATAAGTCTTTATTGAGTGCCTGCTACATGCATAGCATTGCTGCTGCTTTGGTCACAGTGCTTGGCAATTGGCTCAAAATTCTGCCCATTGTGATGTGGGTGATGTGGCAACTCTAAATGTTCTGAAAGTGAGCCCCTCATACTCTGCTTTTGGGTATAGCTGTAGCAGTGGAGGTTTTTTTTTTAGATTAGTCTTTTTTTACCCAGCCTGTTCAGAGTCAGAATTGAAATACAGTTTAAGGAACACTATACTTGGCCTATAAAATGGCGTAAACCTTCCATTATGTGTGTGTTTTGCCAGCCCATCGTGTGATAGGAGGGTGGAAAAATTGATTCCTGTGTTCAAGAGAAGGGTCAACTTGAAGAAAAGGTAAAAATTACTGTTTTACACTGTGAGAATCTTAAACATTGACTTGAAAAGTTTGAGTTTGAGCTCCAAAATGCAGTGACATTGCTATGAATGGAGAAATGGAGAAATACAAACTTAAGTATAAAATTAATTTTACTTATTTTTTTAACCCAGAACAAGGAGGGGGAAAGATTAGGATATCAAAAATCTTGTTATTATTTTTAAGGAAATGAGGTTATGACTAAGCCTCATATATGATGTTGTGTGTTCTTTGAAAAGGTAAGGAGAAGATGAACCAAACAATCTTGCAGTATCTCAGGTCTATAAAACCTTCCCGCATTGTACTTACGCTAATTTTTTCTTTGGAGGTCACTAAACAGAGTTTTGCTGTTCTTTAAGTTCAGACCATCATTAACTGGAATGTAGGTGTATTAGGTTTTGCACTTTTAATGACTGATTCCTTTTGTGAATAGAAAAAAAAAGAAATAAAACAAATTTTCATAAGCTGATAGCACCTCTGTCAAAGAGTTGTGAAGAACAAGTGAGATAAGGCTTATAAAGTTCTTTGCAAACCTTCAAGTAATATGTAAAGAAAAATTATTATGACTATTATTTCTACATGAAATAGCAGATAAAAGACTGTCTTAGAATCCAGGAAAATCTGGCTTTTAGTCCTGCTTCTGACATACTGGCTGTTTGACCCTGGCCAAGTCCTTAATTTCTCAGAGCTCTAGGCACCTCTCAAAGACTATAAATTGCACAGAAGGTACGTGCCTGCTTTGGCAAAGGGAGTTTCCTTTACTTAATGAAATCAGAGGTCCAGTCCTCTTCTCTGTGTATATGTAAAATACCACCTTTGAAGGCATTGCATTTGTCTTATGAATGTATTATCGACCCAGATCCTAACACACCATGAACAATCAATAAGTATTAAATAATAACTTTCAGTCAGATAATCTTCATCTCTTTTCCCTACTGTTTTTACTCCTCTTTTTCTTCCCTGCCCCCTCAAGCCCCAGTGATCACTGGCTAATTTGAAATGGGTATCCCAAAATCTCTAGGTTACTTGATTATAATTTTGCAAAAATAAGGGACAATTTAGTCATTTTTTTCCCCTAAAAGTCAGTGGAAAATTGTACTAACAGGCATATAAGTTCACCAAGAAGAGTCTAAGCCTCTTAATTTTCCAGCAACCCTTGATATTTTTACCAGGCATCTGAATATAGATTTTCTTTTTCCTTGTCCTGATATGAAGGTCTCACTGGGGCAGGGCAGCCTTCACATTTCTCTCATCATTCAGGAGCTATTTATCCACGTTTTTTCCACTCCCTTCCCCCCTCCTCCCCTTTTAAATGCCTGTACAGCCCCCACACATTCAGGAACATTTATTCCCGTAAAGATAGTCACACTTAGGGTTTATTCTAAGACTAAATCTGTGGTGCCCAGTGACTAAGGGCTTCAGCATGCACATTACTTCTACTATTTACCTCCTATCTCAGTTCTTTAACTCTTTTTTCCTCAATCCTTCTTATGGTAGTTCAGCAACACAGTATTGCCAGGCCACTCACCAACTTCTGAAACCTGACATTTGTTTTTTGTTTTCTGCTATCTACCCTAATGGTACAGAACTACTAAGCAGGAAGGAATGCAAAGAACTAGAAAAGTTCAAAGCAATTGAGGATCTGTCCATTCACCCTGCCTGGCTCCATGCCAATGGAGAACCTGGAGCAGTTGAAAATATTTATCAAGTTTTAACCCTTTTTAGCTAACTTTAGGGGAAAAAATTTCAGTGGCGTAATGTTTGACTCAACAGCAACAAAAATGCTTGTGAGAAATGCTCTTTATGTGTTCAGATCTGCATGGCGAATGTTTCAGTAAAGGATTACTTTCCAATTTCCGTACTATTGTACAGAGCTAAGCTAGTTATTTTCTGTGAGACTGCCAGATCTGGGCATTTCAGAGAAACCATTACTTAAAGCAGTAGCACTATTTAATGAAACCTTATGCCAGAAACTTAATTTGAATAAATGGCTCTGCATTTAAGCTAGAAAAGAATTTATTCAGCTTTTACACTATAAATGTGTTTAAAGCACAACATCCATAACTGTGATCCTATCTATTTTCATTAAGAAAGGTGGAAGTTTGAGAAATTATAGTAATACAAGTTTTATAGTAAGAAAGTTTTTTTGTGAAAAAAAAAAGCTTTATCAGCAATTTTCTTTTGATTAAAAATTGGTTAAAATGTACATGAAGAAAAAGAAGTTTGGTGAATGGTGTTTTCTAGTGTTGTAATTAATGTCAAATATGCTGATAATTTATACTGAAATAGATCACTGTAGTTCAAGCTGAAAGAAGTAAATAATGGATTTAGTTGCTTAGATTAACCTGGAGTAGTAAGTTGGACTGAAGGTAAGAAAGTGAGAAATCAGCAAAGTACAGTTTTTAAAAAGTAACGAAATACCAAAGTTTTGCCAGAATCAAAGGACTTAGAAAATGTCATCAAACTTTAAATGACTAAAAATCTCACCAATTTATGTAGAGGATCATTTTAAATTCCAAAATCTATTCTAAAATTAATTTACAAATTATCTGAAGAAGAAACAAGTTGTACGCCACAGCCAAACTGGATACCTCATGAAATGGGAGTAGAAAGTGTGGGGTTGTCCACTTATTTTGATACTAATCTCATAAATTACAGTTTCTAAACATGAATATAATCATCAACCCTTCCCTATAAGTAATTATTACAAGTACCATAATGAATTGAGTAGTAAGAGAAAAAAATTAATCTATTTATGGAGCATAATCCATTTTTTCTTATAGACCTATTATTTGTGTTGGAAACATTACCCACCCCTACCCCGTTTTACTGTGAAATGAGGAATAGGTAACTGTATAATACAAACCATAAATGATCAATAGTATTTGTGTACAAGTATCTGTACAATGGGTATCTAATAGATTGTGTGAGGTTTTTAAAATGTGGTTGATAAAAGCAGCTTACGAAAACATTAAGGATCAAATGGGGGAGAGATTTTCTTTGGCTATTTACTGGCAAAATTTCGCTTTCCAGAGCAAAAACAAAGATTGTTAATAACAATCAATAGGTTTTGGTTGTTAGTCTCCTTCAGATTTAGGTCCCTTCCGTTTAGTGCTACTATGTATCTATGACTTGTGAACACACCTTGTTTATCCTTTTTAATGAAAGGCACCAGGGTATTATCTAAATGTCCAAACAAGCACCTGGTAAGCACCCAATAATTATTTTTTAAACATTTTCCTCTCTACTTATTATTACTGAATTTCTTACTTTGTGGTAACTAAAAACCTATTTTTATATGCTGATTTGTGGACAGGTTTTTTAAAAAAAATGTAGTCTCAGAATGTGTTTATTAAAAGAAAAGTTTAATGGATGCCAAATTTATGCATTAGTCCCACTCCTACGTAGAAATAGGCAGTAAACTTTCTTTAGCCATTTAAAGTTTTAAAGCAAAAAAAAAAAAAAGGGGGGGGGGGGGGGGGGTAGGTTTTCCTGCATGGGCTTTAAAATAAAAACCAAACACCTTGCTAGAATGCCCTTAATGTAGAATATTCCTACTATGTTTCGCTTAAATGGCTACATTCACTGCTAAAGGCACTAGAAGAAGGGAGCAGCTCTTTAATTAATTCGTCTATCACCCATTGCAAGGGTTTTCCATTAGAAGCACTATGTCGCCCACCGCTAATTTCCATAGTCTTTACACCTCGGAGCCCCCTGCCTAGTAGCTTTTCTGGATTTCAGCTCCAGAGTTTCAGGTCCTTGCACAACACCTAGGACGTGCAAAACTCTTTTTCCCTCTAATCCCGGGAGAGAACAGTCCGGAGAAATCTGCCCCCGGCGTCTCCACCCAAAACGCTCTTTCCTCCTCCAGACTTGCCCCCCCCCCCCCCTTTCTTCTTTCCCTCCCTCCTTTCCCGGGGCTCTACAATCTGTCAGAGAAGTTGTGTACAAACTACGCCGCCGGCCTGCGCGATGCTCCGCTCGTGGCCTGAGAGGGGTGCGGTCCCAGAGCGGGAAGGCGGGGCCTTTTTTTTTTTTTAATTTAACCAGATTCTTCCCTCTCATAGGCTAGCCGCCCACGCAGGGCCGGCCCAGGAGCCTTCGGATAAGCCACTGGCCCCGCCAGTCAAGAGCCGAAGCCCCGCCTCCCTGGAGTAGGGTGAAATAGAGGCGGGCATCATGTGTCAGTAGACAGCCGGGGCCAGGTACGGGCGTTTGCACGGTGGAGTCGTGGGAGCTGGAATCCCGGGGTGTGTTGTAGTGGGGTGGGGCGGCGGGGAAAGTGGCAGCCCGGAAGACGGGACGTCGGAGTTCACGCGTGCCGCGAGTGGAAGACTTTGGGCTTGTTTGTTGTTGGGTGTTTTTTTTTTTTTTAAACCGCCGCGCTGCTGCTGCTGCTCGGCGGGGTCGGTCGGTGGGAGCGCCCGGAGCCTCCCTCCCTCACGAGCTCTCTGTGTGCCCCCTCTCCCTTCCCCCCCACCCCCCAACTTCCTAGCCCTCGCGGCGGGGTCGGAGCGGAGGCGGGGAGCGCGCTCCATCCACAGCCTCTGCCCAGCCAGCCAGCGAGCGAGTGGAGCGGCGGCTCTGTTCCCCGGAGCTGCCGAGCGAGCGAGCGAGCATAGCCATGGCTACGAGGGTGCTGACCATGAGCGCCCGGCTGGGGCCGGTACCGCAGCAGCAGCAGCAGCAGCCGCCCCAGGACGAGCCCGTGTTCGCTCAGCTCAAGCCCGTGCTGGGAGCCGGGAACGCGGCCCGGGAAGCAGCGCTCTTCCCCGGGGAGGAGATGAAGCACCCGCACCACCATGCCCACCATCCCCAGCAGCCGCAGCAGCAGCCGCCCCAACAGCAGCAGCAGCAGCCCCAGCCCGGGAGCACCAGGCTCCCGGCCGAGGAGCTGGTCCAGGTAGGAAGAAGCGCGCTCTCCTCTCTCGGGTGTGTCCCGCAGTAACTCCCCTTCGGGGTAGAGGGACAGCGGCGCTAGGGCGTGGATGGAGGGGGGAGGGGGACCTCCGCCCTGTGTTTGTAGGTTCGGGGACCCGCGTTAGCGAGGAAAAGTCGGGGTGCCAGTTCAGCACACTGGTTATGGAGCGAATCTGGTCCAAACCGCCAGGAAGCCTTTGAAAAGGGAGTGGGGACGGTCTGTTTAACATGCGTCTCTATGTCTGGGAGGAAAAAGAACCACAATTTTAAAACCCTGATTTCCACCCCCCCCCCCCCAAAAAAAAAACCAGACCTCCAACCCTAAAGCTCTTCTTCCTGAAAACCCTACCTGCTGGGGAGTGTTGGTGTTTGGAACGGTTTTCCCTATGTCCACCTTGTAACGTGAAGTCGAAATGTGTTACTGGGGAATGCCCTAGTCCTTAAAAGACTAACGCACAAATCTTGGCTTCCTTAACCTGCTCTAGACTCGTGGTGGGGCCGTGGTTGGGAAACCGGGAGGGTGGTGAGGTTGCTACTTGTGTGGACGTGAGTTCCTCTTAGAAGGGACTAAAGGGACTGCGTGTGGATAGGAGTCATTTTCTTGGAGTGTGCGCGCAAATTTCCTCTTGGATCAGTGCTGAGAGCTTGGCAGTTGGCTTTGCACTTGCCCAGTAGCAGAATTAGAGCAGCCGCCTGTTTCTCTCGCCCACGCAGAGAGTCATATAGCCCAGAAAAAACTTCCCGGGACTTTTAGCCTGTCCCGAAAAAAAAAAAGTTGGAAACATACCCACATGCAAACAGCTGGAAGAGCTAAAATCAGAAACCACTAACCACAACGTGCGCCTTGTGCACGAAAGGGTTTACATTAGTTTTATTTCCAGACACTGTATTTAATAGCCCCTTTTGGTGTATTGTGTACTTGAGCACCCAACCTTCTATTTGGTAGGGAGTAATGTCACAGGGTTTGTTAGATGGTAATGTCATTTGTCAGTGATGTGGCTCACATGACATGTTAATTTTTATTTTTAAATGGGAGACTAGTCCGGGAAATCCAGTACATATATCCACAGTAAGTGAATCAAGTTCAGAAATGAAACTCCTTTTGAAATTACGCAGGACTAGAAAATGACTACCTAATCCTGTGATTAACATTTCTGGGTTGTGAGTCTGAGCTATCTATCCATTCAGGTGGGGACAGAGAGAGAGAGTGTGAGTGTGTGTGTGATGTGTGGTGTGTGTGTGTGTGTGTGTGTGTGTGTGTGTGTGTGTAGTTTTAGGGCTACTGAAAGAATATGACATGGCTGGACTTTTTACAGAGTAAGGGGGAATGTAGCATTTGTCCACTCAAGAGTACATGATAAATGTTTTGCTGATGACTGTACTGGTAATGTGTCAGGCTCTATCCACCCACGGGCCCCTTAGCACCACTATACCAAGGGAATGGTTTTCCCCTAGGTAATTAAAAATCTGTTTAAGATAGTGATATGAATAGGAACATTTCATTATCATATTAACCAATTACAGGTTCTGTTGATAAAAATAAATGTTTAATCAAATATTTGTTCAAAGGTCACTTTTGGGGGGGGGAAACATTGTGTATTAAGTTTTCATTAAACTGTTAAAGACAAATCACCAGAATATTCAAGGGCTATGTTTTGTTTTTTATTATTTTTAATTTTCAACAATTAAAAGGAAAAATAACCTTTAAAGACAAAATTTCTTGAGGTTAACATAGTTTCTGTTATTTTAAAAATGATCATTAAGTATATTATGAAGACTGGAAGACATAGCATTATTCATGATACAGTGCTTTAATTGTAATAAACTAATAGGACAAAAATCATGTGCTTTTTCTATGGGTAATGCTTTATTGCATCAGAAAGGAATGATATTTTCACTCTTGCTTCCTTTTTTCTGTCTTCTTTTCCTTTAGTTTTTGTCTGGGGTCAGTTTTTTTTTTTTTAATTGGGTGGTGGTGTAATTTTCAGTCTATGAACTAATTATGAAAGACAGAATGGCTGGAGTAAATGTCTCGCTATATTTATAGCTCACTGGGAGATTTGCACTAATGTGCTTTACTTGGACTAGTCTGGGGTCTTTTTTGTGTTTTGTACCCCCATTTTCCAATTTAATAAAGTGTTTTTTTTCCCTCCTTAAATGATTAAAAATAGGCGGGTTACATGTGTGTGTGTGCTTGAATTTTTTTTTTTAGACGAGATGTGAAATGGAGAAGTATCTGACACCTCAGCTTCCGCCAGTTACTATCATCCCAGAGCATAAGAAGTACAGGAGAGACAGTGCCTCAGTTGTAGACCAGTTCTTCACGGACAGTGAAGGGTTACCTTACAGTATCAACATGAACGTCTTTCTCCCTGACATCACCCACCTGAGAACTGGCTTGTACAAAACTCCGAGACCCTGCGTAACCCACATCAAGACAGAACCTGTGACCATTTTCAGCCACCAGAGTGAAACTACTGCCCCTGCCCCTGCCCCCACCCAGGCTCTTCCTGAATTCACCAGTATATTCAGCTCACACCAGACTGCAACTCCAGATGTGAACAACATTTTCATCAAGCAAGAACTTCCAACACCAGATCTTCACCTTTCTGTCACTCCCCAGCAGGGCCAGTTGTACCAACTTCTGAGTTCACCGGATTTAGATATGCCCAGTTCTACAAACCAGACAGCAGTAATGGACACACTTAATGTCTCCATGCCAGCAGCCATGGCAGGCCTTAACACACTCACCTCAGCTGTTCCACAGACTGCAATGAAGCAATTCCAGGGTATGCCCCCCTGCACATACACAATGTCAAATCAGTTTCTTCCACAACAGGCCACTTACTTTCCCCCTTCACCACCAAGTTCAGAGCCTGGAAGTCCAGACAGACAAGCAGAGATGTTGCAGAATTTAACACCCCCTCCTTCTTATGCTGCTACAATTGCTTCTAAACTGGCAATTCACAATCCAAATTTATCAGCCACGCTGCCAATTAATTCACAGAACATCCAAACAGTCAGATACAATAGAAGGAGTAACCCAGATCTAGAGAAGAGACGAATCCACTACTGTGATTATCCTGGTAAGTCTTCTTACCTAGTAGAGCACCAGTCACCATAGTTAGCATTTTTGTTGCTCTTTTAATCTTCAATTTTAAGATTAAAGCTTCTTAGAAAAATACTACTTGTAAGTAACAAGATCAGGCTCCCTATTTTTGTTCTTTCATCAGATTTGAGATCCAAAGACATGCACTGCTAATAATAGGTACTGGCGTGAAAACTCAAGTTTGTGGTGGTTTTTTTTTTAAAAGATGTTTATAAACTTTACCTCTTTTAAAAAACCAAAAAATGTAGTTATATGAGGCAGTATATGGAAAAGTAGAATACTTCTGTTAGTACTTATAACAATTTAGTGGTACCGTCTCAGATTTTAGACAACTTCTCAAGTTTCACTTTAAGTTTTGAATCTCAAATCTTTGAACAATTAACCTTGCATGCATGTGTGTACGCACATTATCCATTTATATACACTGAAGTCAATAAGGGAAATTTTCTGTCATCACCTATGAGGTACACATTGTTTGCACTACATACCATGACTGAATATGGTGTCCTCCTGAGTTCTACATTGGAACTTTACAACATATTTTTAAATTATAAAGTATTTGAAGCTAGGCTTAAATTTCACTTCTAGTTATTTGTACATACTTTAAATCAGACCCTCAGAGGAGGGAAATTTGGGTGGGTAGAAAAGAAAAAGAAATCTTCTTGCCCTTATTTTCTTAATCTGCAAAGAAGTCTATACTTAATAGTTTGGAAATGGGATTCTAGTAGTGTTATTTTATAACTACATACGTGATCCCAAGTATGAAGTGACTACCACAATGTAGGTTTGGACAAGTTGCTGACATAAGATAGTTTCTGCCTTTAATACAGGGTGTAATTTATTTACTGTGGTACATGATATGGCATGACAAATGCTGAATGAAGAAACAAATGTAGACATATGGAAAATTACTGTAATCATGGGTAATAATAACGAAGTTAACTCTGGAAGACATTTAAGATTTAAAAAAATTGAAGGATGTAAGTCACTGAAGTATCTGTTGGAACTTAAATACAGAAATTTTCCAGCTGTAACTGGGCTTCTAGGTCTATTTTTCTCATATATAAGAACAAGCTTTTAATATTTTAATGTTTTTTGACTAATGGAATACTTCAGTAAAAACTTAATTTTAAATGGGAAGCTCCATATGAGGGGTTTCATCTTGATTTTAGACACTGAATCATCAGACATAAAGATTTCAAAAGGATCTACAAAATGACAAGCTGTTCTTCCTCTCTCCTTATTTTAGGCTGCACAAAAGTTTATACAAAGTCTTCCCATTTAAAAGCTCACCTGAGGACTCATACTGGTATGTAATTTTCTAGTTAATTCTGGGAGTTGTGTAAATATCCTAAGTGGTATTCATCCTTTTAAAAGCCAGAACCTGTTTGATCTCTTCTTTCTCCTGTCAACTTTATTTTTTTTTTAATGGCCTACCTTTTCAGCATGGGCTTGGCTCAAGCCTCCAGTTAAGTTAAGACATACAGGACAGTATGGTTCCAGAATGGTGAAAGAGTCTTAATAGAAGAGGTGGTTGTGTCATTTGGCTCTCAGTTCCTCCAAAAAAAAAATGTAAACAGTGATTTTTACTAATGGATTTAAAAAACCTCAATGGCACATGTTATTTCAGGTTTAAAGCTCTATTTTTTTTTTAAACCTTTCTTTTTTCTCCTTTGGGAAATGATTTTTCTGATGTATCTGTCACCATAATTACTAAACATTTTGTTTTTTGCTTTTAGCAGTTTAAATATAATTTCTATGCTAATATTTTTAGATTTCACCTTGTTCAGTTCAGCTAAAAATATCTCTTTATGTGCATTTTCCCTAGGCAGGTGGGGTTAAAATATTAAAATAAGTGGTCAGGAATTGGCCAGAGTTTGTAAGTCAAGAACTTTTATTTTTATTTTCCTTTAGATATGTGAGGGAGATGATATAATATTTTATTTAAAGAGAATATGAGACCCACATCAGAAAACCAGAACCTTCTATATTTAGAACCTTTAAAAATAAAGGTATTTTTGTATAATATATATACCTATTTCCACAGGCAATAGCTTTTTAATTCTTATTTGCTTTGTTAGCAGTATGGTAATCTTAAGTGCTAAAGCATATTTAATAATGAAGTATTATTGATAGTATACATTATAGCCAATATATTTATAGTCAAGTAATAAAGTATATTTAAAGCTGTGGATTTAAAAGCACCCTCCATTTAGGAAAAATAGGGGTTAGATACAGTCTGAATAATACGGTATTGCCTGAAGTTCAAAGAAAAAGTTTGTTAATATAAGCAATGACCTAGCAAAATGTATTATTCTGTCATCGCTATGGAAACAAGAGTATTCAACAGTTACTTTGAATGGTTTGTTGGATTAGTGTAAAGACTTGAATCTCCCCAGGCTAGATGTTACTATGGAAATTGAGTTTTGATAAATGAAGTAGTTATCTCTAACTGCTGCATTAAAAAAGTAAAAGCATTTGAACAAAGGTCAGTGCTAGAACATACTTAATAGGAATAGGTTTTCATATGTTTTGTACCTGTAATAGGAATAGGTTTTCATGTTTTGTACCTGTACTAGGAATCATTACTTGATATTCTAGAGATAGCAATACTACATATTAGAACACTGAACACTTTGTTTTTGATAGGTGAAGTTTTTTTTTTATTCAGGACTCCTTGGCTTTTTGGTTGATGAATTTTGAAAATGAAAGGACCTCTTCACTATCACTTAAAATAGGTTGTTTTGGTTGATACTAGACACAGATGTTGATACCATAACTTAAACCTTAGAAACACAATTGAACATTAAAGACCTAACTGTACCTAGCTCATGGAGAGTGTAAATTAAGTTATTCTATAAAGGAATTATGCTTTTCCAATCAAGAATAATTACTGAAATTAGGTTTAAGCATATGATAATGTTGAACAAATAATAGACATGATAAAAAAAAAAACCCCAAGGAAGAATACCTACATAGCTTGAAAAAACAATTTAAGTGTTGAGGTTGTCTTTCTATTGGATTTTAAGCTTTTTTTTTTAACCTTTGGAAGGCTTTGGTGTGGAATAGGGAAGAGTTGGGAAAGATTTCAAGTCCTCTAGAAAAGGAAGGTTGTAGTTCAGTTGGTTATTACTGTGTAATTATCCTATACTCCTGAGAGGGAACCAGTTGTATCTAAATAACCTGACAAACCATGTCAGATTTTTAGCACTCTTAAACTTTAGTGTGATCTCGGGGTTCAGGAGCTCGACCTGTTAGCATACTGATAGCAAATACCTCTTAACGGACTTTTCTTTGTGGACTGTAATTTTAAAAACAAAACAATTGTTAAAATAAAAAGATAATTCCTGGTTTGTTTTGTATCACCATCCACTTTTTTCATTTATTCGCTGAGGAGTTTTTCCTTCAACATCTAACAAGTGAGTGAGGCCATGTAATCCAGTTTAATAAAGTTTTGTTTGATAGTCTTTCAAATGCCTTGGGGAGGGCTTTAGCAGACTTGTTCATCTGGCTAAACCCGTTCTTCAGCAGTCATAGAGCACTGAAGTTGTTTTCTCCTTATTCTGAGTTCTTAGACAATGCCTTTGAAATTTGCCTGTGCTATCTTTTTGCCTGCTCCCCACCCCCACCAGTTGTGTCAAATACGGGTGCCCTAAGCAAGTCAAGATACACTTTGGTTTTTTTTTTTTCTATTACAATTTGGATAATAAATTGGTAATTTAGTATTTTCACTCTTATTTAGCAAATTTTGTTTCGTTTCCCGCTGGTGCAGATTTAGCATGTTAAGACACTTAACTTGGGAATGTTGTTTTAGAAACAATAATTTAACATTTCTCTAATTTTCTAAGATACATGTTACAAAGCACTTTGCTTATTATCATGGGAGACAGATAATATTATAGGCCCCCGTTTTTATAAAAGTGAAAATGAAGGCATAGAGATGTTATTAGATCTTTGATTTCCTTTGATCCTACTTAGTCTGTTTTATACATTTAAAACCAGAGGTGAAGAACTTGCTGAAGGCCACACAAGACCCTCTAGGTCCTCAAGCATGGCCCTTTGACTGAATTCAAACTTCACAGAACAAATCGCCTTAATAAAAGGATTTGTTCTGTGAATCTTGGACTCAGTCAAAAGGCTGCATGTATTCCACACCTATTCAAAGCCCTTCTCAGAATCGGGGGAGGGGGCCATGGTTTTCATCAGACTTCCCAAAGGAGGTCTATGATACAAAAACCATTAAGAAACCCTTATCTATAGGTGTCAAAGTTAAGTCATCTTGTATTATCTAAAATGTAAGTACTCTCCTAATATTTTTTCTTATTCTTTCTATTAACAACTGTGTCAATTAATCTGAAGTCACAACCAAAATGTTTTGGTTTTTCCCATTTATTTTTCCTCTTCATCCTTCTTAAGTCCATTCAGTGTGCTATCATAAATTACCATAAACTGGAGAGAAGAGAACCCTAATAAGGGTTAGATGCTTTAGGTATGTGAACTCTAAGTAGAAGAGTTGTTGTTTTCTAGGAAGATTTTAAAATTAGATTTAAAGTTAGTAAAGCATTCAGGGCTAAACATAATGTTGTAGAAAAAGGTGTAGGGGTGTGTGTGTGTGTGTGTGTGTGTCTGTCTGTAAAGAAAATTGAATTAAAGGTAGCCCAAAGCATCAATACTCTGGGCAGTAAGCTGAATGAGTTCTTTTCCATTAGGTGTATTTGTTGGTATATATATGTTTTACATAAATTTTAGCAGAAAAAATTTAAAGCCTTTTCTTTTAAATGACAATTTTTTTTATCTTATTTTTTTTGGTCTTCTGTATTTTGTCTTCACCATGTTTCCTAGTCACTTAAATACTGCATTAATCAAAAATGTAGCTAACTTTAAGACACTATTCCAATGCCATCTTGTATATAGAGATGTGAAATTTGTTTGTATCCTCTCCCTCATCTGAAAGTCTTTTTTTTTTTTCCATTAAATTAAGCAATCTAGAACCATGGCCCAGAACCAGGAAAATGGCAACAAAACCTTGAAAGCAAATCAAAGGATGACACAAAGTTCATGTACTAAAGACCTTAACCTATTTTCTCAGAGCCTATTTACTCTTACTTCAGATTAAAAAGACTTTTAAGAACTTGAAAAATTTAAGTTAAGGGTAGCAAACAGCCCATAGGACATCCCCCCCCCCCAATATAATACTATGTTATGATGCATATATGAACTGAAGTTCCTTATTAAATAACTGGATCACATTTATTCACCACTTCAAGGTTTTGTAAAGATTTTGTTTTGCCTACAATTCCCATTTTATAAATAAAGAGATTGAGACATATTGGGTATATAGCTGGTTAAGTACACAGTTAACTTCTGGGGTGTGGTGTGTGTATATTTTATATATATGCACATATGTATAGATGGATGCATTACTTTTAAAGAAAGCTTTCAGTCTCAAGTGATTTAAAAAGATTTTATTTCAGAGAGTGGATTTAGTACTTGGGAAATTAACTTAAGGTTGTCAAGAAATGGTTTGCTCCTTAATATTTTGATAATTGTACTTATTTCAGATGCTTATATGTTTCTCATTAATGATTATTGTCCATTTAGAATTTTGTATTGGCGTCCTTTTTGAATAATGGTATATGGAAATGCTTAGGAAATTTTATTAGATTAAATCCCATGTTTTAAATGTCTAATATGTGCCAGGCATTGCTCTAGGCATGCAGAGAGTTCATTTTTGTTGATTAGGATATTTTTATCCATGAATACTTGATTGATGTCCTTTTTTTTCTTGGTAGTCATACAACAACTATAGTTTTATTGTGTACTTTGAAACTAACTTTTAAAAGGTAAAAGGTCTAGAAAACTTAGATATCTGTAGGGTGAGTTTCATTTTGTTACAGAAAAATTGATATCTCTTACGACATGAAATAGGTTACTCTACCTCTGAAGCTGTGTTTTGGGCAAATAACCTATCTTTGGTGCCCTAGGCCACTTTCAAAGACTAAATTGTGGAAGAAACTACTGATCTACAATTAGTTTTTTTCTTTTAAAAAAGAGGTTACCTTACTAGGAATTGCCTACATCATTGAAATCACATTCAGGACCCTTCCCCTACCCCCACCCCCAAAAAGTCTTTACATAAGAGGTAAAGAGATTCTTAGAGATGACCTTGAAATGCAGTCCTTTGTAGAAAGGAATAGATAAGATCTAAAGATAGCATGTTGATTAAATTTCAAATGATTTTATCGTCTAAAAAACTTTTTCAAAAGAGCTTTTGGAATGGAAAAGAATGAGTAATTTTGTAACATTTAACACTACAATCTAAGAAAGAGCATAACCTTAGAGTCAGGAGGATATGAATGTGCCTAGCATAGGTGCTTAATGAATGTTAATAGTTCTAATAATATTTCGCATTAATTAGGCAACTATATTTTAACATCTATCTTTACCAGAAGCAGAAAAACTACAGGAGACATAATGATTCATAACAGAATGTGGGTCCTGCTTTAACTGTATCTTGGAAAGATAACACCCTTGGCCTGTTTCAAGGGACACTCCTGCTTCTCTGATAGGATTAGGTCCCCAGAATTTAGCTAAACCTGAGACTCTATTCTTGGGTGCCTTGGATTTGTGAGACTTAGAAATCCAAACTCATGCCTGAACCTCAGAATACTTTTCAATGATCCAGATTGGTTTTATTGGTTCTGTTACTGAACCTAGTGTATCTTCACACTGCTCTACAGAGGCTGTATACAATAAGGCAAATCTTTAGATCAAGGAAGGGGGCAAGGTATGTAGTGCCTTTCCAGCCAGGGGACCTATGTTTTAATTCTGCAAGGCACAACCTCTCTGCCTCAGTTTCCTTTATAAGATAAGGGAGTTGGAGTAAGTGATCTCTAAGGTCCTGGATCTTCCTCTGCTATCCTATCATTTTTTTTTTTCCCATTCCTTTCTTTGTTTCTCTCACACACTCATGTGCACGCACACAGTGGAGCTCTTCTTATGTTAAGTAACATTTGTTTAGAAATAGGGTTGTTTATAACTTTTGGTCACAAACCAAACCAATTTTTTTTCTTTTGAGATTGTATTTAAGTAAACAATTCAGTCTTAAACAGTTTTGAAGGCTTCGTATGGACATGGGTGAACGTGGTCATCACAAAAACGGAAGGCAAATCCTTGGCAGTGTGGTAGAAGGCTTTTGAAGCCTGTGATCTAGAAATAAGGTTTTTAACAATTCAATCAAACTCTAAATTTCAATAAGAGGTTAGTGAAAATAAAGACAAATTCTCCTCTCCTCAAAATCCATCCCAGGTTAATAAACCCTTAGGTAGGTATTTGATACTATGAGTGCCCTCAGAGGTCTTTCCAATTCTAAATCTAAAATCTTTTATCTCACATTCCATATTTTGGATAATACAGTACCTATGATACAAATTCAGTAAGTTTATAACAAAAATAATCATAAGAACTATATTTTCCTTTAGAATACCAGGGAGTTCTGTGGTTTGATAAGTCAATGTTTGAATTATTTGTCTGTTCCCTACAAAAAAAGAATGAAAAATAAGATTAGAATTGTCCAAGTGAGGTTTTGACATCACATACATAGGTACATTTTACTTCTCTATTCCCTATTTATCAGCACAGTGTTGACACCTGTTAGATGCAGTACAGTAGGCATAGTTTGCTTGATTTTTTTTTAATTGTTACATGTGTACTGCTACACTTTTAAGTTGTAATTTCATTGTTGTGAGTATCTGCCCATTGATTGACTCAGCTCTGTAATGCTTTTTTTTATGCTTTTTGGAGGGGGGAAGGCAGGGCAATTGGGGTTAAGTGACTTGCCCAAGGTCTCATGGCTAGTAAGTGTTAAGTGTCTGAGGCCATATTTGAACTCAGGTCCTCCTGACTCCAGGGCTGGTGCTCTATTCAATGCACCACCTAGCCACCCCTCCTTCTATGTTTTAACAAAGGACATTCATGAGTAGTTGTGGCCAGTATTGTTTTGATGAGACTTCCTTAACGTAAGCTTAGGTGATGGGCTTCTAGAGTACACGGTGGGCATCCAGTTTGATAGAGCCTACTAGAGCTTCAGATGTACTTTCATAGTCTTTGAGAACCCAGGTTCAACTTCTGCCTTTGTAGTCACTAGATTAACTTATCATTTAGAGACAGCTCTGTGAATTAATTGGCTGTCATGACTACTTTTAAATGATGCAGGAAAGTATTTCCTCTAGAAATATTACCACTTCTCTTTAGTAGAAGAATCTTGACAGCATTCTTATGAAAGCATTCACTCTGAAGGCCATTATTCTGCAGGTTCTTTTTAATCTACACTTTCCAATCGCATTATTTGCTCTTAGCTTCTTACCTAGGTTTTCTGTGCATCTGGCAGTAAATACATTGAGATGAACAGCCAGATTTTTAATGTTGTTTATCATGTCTCCTAAATGATTTACAAATAGTCTGGCAGAATGAAGAGAAAATTATGACATTAATTTTTCTCTCACCTTATACTTCTACTTTTTAGGAAACTATAAGACAGCTTTGTCTACACATAACACTTCTCAGAATTACCTAGGTGAATCTTCCTTTTAAGTTGAGTCCTTGCAGTCTTAAAATGAGCTTTCCTGCTGCCAGAGTTCCCACTTGTGGTTCCAGAGATTCTGGGTATTTAAAACCCCAATGCTACCTCCATTAAGCCACTCCTCTTAAGCAAAATTTCACCAGTGGCTTTATAATCAATGCATAATTTGGAACAATACTTATGTGTTTTTAAAATCATTCAAGGCATCTGTTCTCTGTTTTGCTAATGGAATATTTAAATGTGATATTAGGGCAAAGTTACCTATTCTTAATGTCCATCTCCTAATTTGCTTTCTTAAAGCATTTTTTTTCCCTCCTTACTTTTATTACTTATTCAAAACTTAACTCTATGAAGGCTATTTTCGATGTGTAGTTGTTAATATTTTTCTTCAAAGATTAGGATTGCTAATTTTTCATACTTAAAAATAGAATTATGTAATACATAAATTTAAGAAAGTGGGATCTTGTTTTCCAAGTTGTGAAAATTTGTAATTTTTCTTAGCTGTTGGAAAGCTTTATATTAACTGCAAGAACTTTAAAAAATACATTTTATGTTGAAAGAGCCTAACAAAATATTTTAAATTTGGTGGCATTGGAAGGGGGTTTGTGCAAAAATCCAATTAAACTTATGAAACCTCAATCCTGTTGAAATATAACTTAAAAGGAAGGCAGTTCAGTTTCCCAGAAGTACTGTGTATAGTATTTCTGGCTGGGGAAGAAAGGGCTAGAGTGTGCTATTTGGCCAGAAGTTGGTACTAGCTTCCTCCAATGGTGTTTTACTTGAGCTGTGTTGACACTTTAACAAATCCCATGGAAGCGTCGCTGAAGTGGAGGAGGAGCTGGGTTGTGCTTTTGCAGTAAAATATCTGCTTGATACAGTGATCAGACTCTAATAACTAAAGTCTAGGAAACCAAGGATATTCTTGTTTGAATTAATCTATAGGCATACAAGTGTTGGAGTAGAACCAAGATTTCAGAAAGTTAATGGCTACTGTATTTCACACAATCAGTAAAGTAAACTCTCAGACTATCAGCAAAGTCTTTTGCTTCACAGCCAACAAAAATACTGGACAAAAGGGGCTCCTGTCCCTTGTTGTTAAGGTAAATCCTGACAACCCAGTCTGTCTTGCTCATTAAATTCAGCAAAAGGCTCAAATGATTTCTTTTAAAATAAGGTAATTTTAGGCAATTTTTTCTCACCACAGAAACCAGGGGTAAATTCCTCTTTCCAATAAATAGCAGAAAAGTACATATCTAGTGTGCTTGGCTCCAGAATTTGTATATTTTTCATGAGGGATAAAAAAAAACACAAACTTTCCTTCTCTGTAAAGAAGATAGCCTGATTTTGATTTACTTCTAAGTTGTTGGGTTTTTTTTTAGCCACATCACTAACTGTGTCTTCAAGTCAGAAATGAAGTGTGTCCTCTTTACATATAAAATAAACAGGTAATGAAGATATACTTATCTTCTGTTTCTTCAGGACACCGCTGGTGACGGTGGTTGGAGGGCTAGACCTGGTTCAGGAAGACTGGAGTTCAATCAAACCTTAGATATTATTTGTGTGATTCTGGACAAACAGATCACAACCACTTTGCCTTCATTTCCTCAACCGTAAAATGGTAGTCATAGAACATGTGGTAGCTCCTATATAAATGCTTATTCTTAGCTCCATTTGTCCTCTGTTTGCTTTAAAAGTGAGCAATCGTTGGTGTTGAAGTAAATTATTGAAACATTGGAAATGTACTTGTGTTATGGGTACTTTAGTTTGAGTTGAAAGTATGTTTAAGTTGGATTTCATTTTAAAGTGAATATGAGGGGGAAGTCTTAACTAAAAAGAACTTGATTGTATGCAGTTTCAAAATGTACATTCTTTCACCTCCTTTTCAAAATTAAAATACATGTAAAATTTAAAAATATATTATTGGAGGGGAGGAGAGGAGTTCAGGGTTTGAGATGGAATAATATTTTTAAAAAGAAACTAGTAATTCCCTCTCTACTTGGCTATCAGTGCACAAGAGAAATGGAGGGTTGCAAGGTGGGAGGGCATTAATGCCAAAGACTTCAACCACTAAGACACAAAGGTGAAGAAGCTTAATTAAGTGCTCTAGAAAATAGGAACACTTTTTTTTTGAACCTCATTCCTTCCAGCCAGTGCAATTTATTTATTTGCCTGGAAGTATAGAACATCTTATAATAGAACAATAATTCTATTGTACCAAAGCCAGGCATAGTTATTGATATAGCAAAAACTTGTAGATCGTTTTAGTTGGTGTGAAAAGTCTTACAAATTTAGCATTCGTGTAAAATTCCCTTGCTAAACTTCCCTTTTAATAAAATGAATAAAATACAGGTATTTAAAACAAGGAGGTTTTGCCTTTTTCTATCTCCTCCCACTCCCCTCTCCTCCAGTCCCAGTATTTTTTTTCTTTTTGGAGGGGGGAAGGTGGGCAGTTGGGGTTAAGTGACTTGCCCAAGGTCACAGGCTAGTAAGTGTTAAGTGTCTAAGGCTGGATTTGAAGTCAGGTCATTCTTATTCCAGGGCCGGTGCTCTATTTACTGTGCCACTAGCCTCCCCAGGTTCCAGTATTTTAAACTCTTAACTGCTGGACATGGATTGTTTGCAGGGATCTTCTAGGCTACCTTTTGACAATTGACCTTTTCTGTGCTATATGGACATAAGGTAGTTTTTTGATGTGTAAATCTACCACATACTCTGCTGGATTTTTCCCCTCTCAATCTAAGTTTACAGTTATTTACAAACTTACAGAAAATGTGTAACAAATTTTAAAAACCTGCTTAACAGATAGTCAGTAAACTGATCTTTGACAAGATAAATTTCATCATTTTCAAAAGTGGATCAAAAATTACAGGATAGGGAATGGAGTATGCAGGATTTGGAATAGAACATCAAAACAAAAACACGAGAAAATAAGGAAGCAGCACTTGAGACATGTTTAGGAATGAGAGGGCTCAAGTCTGTGATAGTTGTTTAGGTCTGTACTTAAAGTAGTATCTCTTTGAAATATTTTAAAAGTAGGAAGGAGTTAGGTTAGGCTTTAGGGAGTTAGGATAGACCAGATGACTTCTGAGAATCTATGATCTTTTGACCAGGCGCACTGTAAGGTTTTATATAGGTATAAAAAAATACTGCATAAGAATAATAAATTAGATGATCAAGAGCTCTCCTTTTCCCTCTCTCCCTCTCATCTTCTGAAACTTCTAAGAACTAGATTTTTTGGAATGTTTGTGTAAAATTTTTATGTAGGTCTTCAGTCTTTGGCAAGACATTTTAACAAGTGGAATGAATGTAATATAAATTACCTTCTGATTGTCTTGAGAAGAGGTAATAGATACATCAGTATCAGCATTGTTCCTGACACTTGCTAGTTTTGTAGTCATCCCTAAAGTCACTTGGCCTCCTTCTCGCCAGTAAGATGGGAAGGATGAGTCCCAGTTTAATAACATTACAATACACATCCCTCTTCTTCGAATCTTTGTCTTTTCCTCAAAATATTAACAGTTGGAAGTAAAAAATGCCAGAAGTGGTGAGTCATTAGTGATTGCTGTAACTCCCCTTTTCCTTGTTCTGTCTTAGGTAATACCTCTTTTCTTCGAATGTGCCATCTAACCTACTGTTCCTTTAATTGTTGCAGGTGAAAAGCCATACAAGTGTACATGGGAAGGATGTGACTGGAGATTTGCTCGCTCTGATGAATTAACGCGTCACTACAGGAAACACACAGGAGCCAAACCTTTCCAATGTGCCGTGTGTAACCGGAGCTTCTCTCGCTCTGATCACCTTGCTCTGCACATGAAAAGACACCAGAATTGAGATGAACTGTTTCTTGAGGCTTGTCAGAGTCTATGCAATTCATTATTGATGTTATGCAGTTAGATTTGGCAAATTTTTAACTATGAACTTACCATAAAGAAATTGAAAACTGGAAGTGTATATTTTGTATATTTAAGAGATAACAGGGAATGTTATATTAATACCAAAGTGTTCATTCATTTTAAGAACCTGATATTGCTTGCTGTAATATACATGGCTTTATTTGGCAGGTTTCATCTCAACAAGTAGTCGCATCTCAAGACCTTGCGTATGTAGGTTTGGGTTTTTTGTTTTGTTTCAAGGGAAGAAGGGAGGGGAGGGATTATTTTGGAAGGGAATGGCAAACATTTGCCTTGTTTTTACTAAGTACCATCATTTATTGTGACCCTCTTTAGTACACAAATTAATTGGCAGGCATGGAATGAAATTATGAATTACAATGTGTCAAGATTTTACTTGGCATTGAATTATTTTAAATGTTCTGGAGTTCTTTGAAGAAGCAATGTATGTGGAAATTCACAAGCAGCCATTGAACAAATGTGTGGGTTTTATTTTTTTTAAAGGATGTGTTGCGTATATTTGCTATACAAATTTTTGTAAATGTGCAGATCAGCTCTTAGGATTATCACAAGTTAGGATTCTTGTAGAAAAATCAATCAAAAGTACTGATTTGAAAATAACAATAGTACATTCACATGGAAGTTACTTTTCCAAACACTATCAACATGACTTTATTGTAAAAAAAACAAAATCCTGGGAAAAAACCCACTTTGATAATCATTCAAACAATGATTAAAAGCAAAATTTATGCACTGATTGAAATAGGGTTGCTTAAAAAGGGGTAAAGCATTTTACATAAATTGTAAATGTCAGTGGCTTAATGAGGATAGTTACAATATATAAAATGTTAAACCTCTTACAATAAGCTAAAGACAGTATCACTAAAGGATTTATGATGCAGTTTTTGTATACTGAAATGTTAGCTTGTGCAGTACTGCTGGTTCAATGCCAATTTTATTTTATGTGGATGTTGCATGTACTTTATAGTAATGTACAGTAAGATAAAAGACACAGTAATTTTACTTAAATTACAGTGCAGCCTAGTTAATCCATTGTTAATATTGACGCAGTGTCTGCCTTTAAATATTAAATGACATGTTGAAAATTTAAGGATGCAACTGCTACATTTATGCAATATAGAATAGTAATGTAATGCTGTTAACCAAAGGGCAGAAGAAATAAGCAAAATGCCAAAAAGGGTCGCGAAGTGAAAAATGAAAATTTAATTTTGTTTTAAAATATGTTTGTCTTTATTTATTTTGTGGAAGTTCAGTAACTTTTTTTTAGAACACAATTTTACATACACGATAAATTATAGTTTTGTTTGTTAGAAAACTTGCTCTTAAAAGAAATGTAAATAGTTGACATGGTGTAAATAATTTTGTAAGAGGCTTAATATGTTTATACATGGAAACGTACATACAAAGCATAAATTGGTTGCTGTTTTGCTTCTTTTCCCCCCTTATTTTTGTATTGTGGTATTTCCTATGCAAATAATGGAGCAAACAGCTGTATAGTTGTAGAATTTTTTTTGAGAGAATGAAATGTTTATATATTATGACAATTTTTTTTTTGAAAAATAAAAAGTGCCTAAAACATTATGGTGTTCCTTTATATTGAACCTCCCTTTTTTTGAGAGGTAGCTTGATGCAGTAGAATGCCTGAAGGATTAGGTCACCTGGGCAAGTCACCCTAGGCACTCTAGGCCTCAGTTCTGATTGCTCATATTAAACAAGGGAGTTGGAAAAGGTGAATTGCAGCCCCTTTTAACTTAAAATCATCAAAATTATAAGTTTTTATAGTATATTATTTAACAAATGAGTGCTATCATAATGACAATTAACAAATTCCATTCCCAAAGTTAATTATTTAAAAGTTACTGCCTTACTGGGGCAATTAGTAAATGAAATAGTTCTCAAGAATATTTAAAGATAGCATTTTACAATAGTCAAAACCTTCATTTAGGACAATCAAGACTGGATCTAACATGTAATTAGCCTTTAGAATGGAAGCATAATTATTAGCTAATTGTTTTTTTCCTTCCTGTGACTATTCTAGGCCAACCTTAAATATGGTTTGGCTTGTGTGTGGAGTGTGGGAACAGGGAGGTGTATAACAATCTTGGTTCTAAAAAGTCAGAAAGAGTTCAAGCGCTGTTTCTGACACCAGTTGTGGTAGTCATTTAACCTTTCAAGTGGAGCATACGTCCCCTCCCCCAACTTTCTCTTAAGTTGCCTTTTTATCTTTACCAGAGAGATAGGAGGTAGATAGTAGGAGAGGTCTTAGATGTCCTTGATGAATTCAAGTCACCTGACCCAGTTGAATTGTACCCTAGGGACCTGAAAGTATTGGCAGATAAGATTTGCTGAGTCACTGTCAGTGAGATTTCAAAGATCATAGAAAATGGGAAAGTTAGCAAGATTGGAGGAGGGGTAAATGTTCCAGTTTTCAAAAAGGGGAAAAGAGAACATTTAAGTCAACTAGGACAGTGAGAAATTTTGTGGGGAAAAATTAATTGGGGAAGTGGTATCTATAAAGAGCCTAGCATGGCTTGATGAGTAGGTCATGTCAGTGTTTGACTAAATTACTAAACTGGTAGATTGCCCCATTTTGGAGACTTTACAGAAATTATTGTACAATCTCATGGAGGAGGTGGAGAAATAGATGAAATAATGTAATTACAGATTTGGTACTGGCTGGATCAAAAATATCAGTAAATGGTTTGATGTCAAGATGGCAGGTCTTCATTGGCATGCTCCAGAATCTGTGGTTGGCCCTGTGCTTTTTAGCATTCTTAAAATATATTTATAAAGACTTGAGAAACTTGCAAATGATAGAAGGCTAGAAGGAATAGATATGGCATTGGGATAACAGGAACTAAAAACATCAGGTGAAGCATTGAGCTTGATCTAATAAAATGAAATTCAATGAGTCTGTAACATCTTGAACTTGGGTATAAGAAATAAATGTCACAAGCACGAGATAGAAGAGACATAGCTAGATAGCAGTTCATCAAAGTTCTAGGCATTTTATTGGACTACAAGCTATATGACAGTTGTGTTATGCAATAGTCAGAAAAGTCCCACTGTATTCTGCCCTTAATCGTTTCTCAGCTGGAGTATTTTAATTCTTGGCCCCATGGCTTGGGGGAAAGGTTTCCAGAGGAGGGCAACCAGAGTGGTGAAGACTTGTCTGAGTCTGCATCATATGAGGATTAGATTTAGCAATGAGAAGATTCAAGGGGCCATGAAAGTTATCTTCAGGCTTTTGAAGAATTGTTACATGAAAGAGGGATAAGTCTTGTTCTGTTTTGCCAAAGAGAACAAAACCAGAATTAATGTGTGGAAGATGAAAAAAAGATTTAGGCTTGATGTCAGGAAAACAAAAACTAAGTTGTCCAAAAGAGTAATGGGCTGCTTCAGGAATTGATGGGTAACCCCTGCTTGGAAGTCTTCAAGTACAAGCTGGTTATTTAGTGAAGATTGCTTCCATAGGTTCCAATGGCTTACCTAGACATTTGCTGAGATCTCTTCCAGTTCAGATTCTATGGTGTTCCCAATACCATAAAATCATGTATAAATCATTTGGTGTCAACCAAAACCGAAAACAGTATAGAAATTGTATTGGAGAGAAGTTGTTAATGCCAGACCAAAAAGTGTGACCCCTTGATGCTGTAGATGTTTAATAAATGTTGAGGGTTTTTTTTTTTGCTTGTATTAGGAAACCATAATGCTTTCAAACCATAGGAGTAAGCTGGTATAATGTTTTATAGTTTATTTGTATAATGTTTTAAGGTTTACAAAGGCTTTTTGGTTGTTTTTTTTTTTAATGGCAGCCCACTTAAGGTAAGTATTTTAAATATATTTCTCCCTCCCTGTTTTATAGTTGGGGAAATTAGTGACTTGCCCAAATTCACATACTAGTACTGTTAGGCAAGTTTTGAACCTAAGTCTCCAGACCCCCAAATGTAATGTTTTTTTCTACCATATAGCACTTTCCTGCATGTTTTTAGGAACTTTACTCTGGCATTCACCCCAAAAAAGTAGACTAGAGCAGGTGGAGAGAGACTGGATGATATCCAGTCCAGGAGAGGTAACAGAAAACCTAAACTAGGGTAGAGGTAGTGAGAATGGAAAAGATTAGGAATGGATACAAGAGATACTAAGGAGATAGAATGGTATCTTGTGAACTGATAACTTGCAAAACATGAACTAATTATATACCATAAATTTTTCCAGTTACTTTAATACATGCTATTTCTTGGCAGAAATAATTATGTTGGTCTCTTCATTTTGTCACAGTCCTTTTGGACTTCTTGACTCCTTACTCTTCTTTCCCTTACCCATGAACTGAGATTTGATGTTTAAAGGTCCTTAAGCTTTTTGAAACACCATTCTAAGGAAAAGATCTCTTTGTATTCACTATGGCATCCGTTCTTTTCAAACGAATTACCTTTTCCATGGAATTTGTCACTAATTCCCATTTTCTCCATGAACAGAAATGGTAGTTTCTGTTATCAATGAGATATATAGCTTAATGAGTCCCTTAACTGGTCTTTAAGCTAAAATCTCCACGAGCACCTCTTTATAGAGGGGATTCTTACTGTTCACATCCAGATTAGAATGGATGACCCCTGAAACCACAAAACTCTTAAATTGAAGGGAACCTTGGGAATCATGTTAGTTCAGGGGTTATCAGTCTTTTGTCATGGACCCCTTTGGCAGATTGATAAAAGCCTATAGACCCCTTCTCAGAATTTTTTTTTATCCATATTGAATTTATTTTGGAATATGTTAGAAGATTTTGGTCAAGGTCTAGTTTCTGAAGATTACTTTCATAATGTTTTTAAATGTACAAAATAAAAATACATAGGATTGCAAAGGAAAACTTGCAAGTCAAGAAACATTTGAAGTCAAGATGTAATTTTTTTTCCCCTAGATCTAGGTTCACAGACTCCCTAAAGTCTATTCATGGACCTCTTAGATTGTCTGTGTACCCCTGGTTAATTACTCCTGGATTACTCCAATCTGTTTAAATTAGTTTATTTCCCTATTCAATACTCATTGGTAGTTAGGTTGTCTGAATGACAAAGTCCTCCAAAACCTAGAGCTACTCTCTCTATCATGTCTTGAACTTCAAGCCCACAACATGACGGCTTCTCTCCTTACATAATATTCCTGGGTCAACCCATAGTTTTGTTCCCTGAAACTGAAAGATCCTCTCTTCTTCTTACTCACAAGTCTTACTATTTTTCAAGAAAGTTCAAATTCTCCGTTTTTGAACACTTCTATTTCATCAGTCTAATGGCATTTCAAATGTTCCACTGTAGACTTTATTAGTTCTTATTGTTTGGAGAGTGTGTGGGTATTGTACTTTATTATCCCAAAAAACTCATTGAAGACAAAGACCTTGTGCTATCTTGTATCCTCTGCTGACCTAATGAATGAATTCAGCAAACAGTTGGAATAAGCCAAGTACTCTGGAGTTGGGGGCTATTCGGTTGTAGAATAGGACTGGTCCCTACCCCTCAAAACCTGAAAATCTCTTGAACACCTAGTGTACACTCAACAAATATTTGCTCATTGATTATCAATTTAGGTAAAAAGAAAATCTACTTTGCTGAGTGATATAGTACAAAATTTAACAGTCTGCGTCAATGACGTTAACCCAAGCTCTGTCAAATCTTCACATGTATAACCTTTGAGTTTTTATGTTTTTTTAAAGCAAGATGGGTGGCTATGATAATAAAGGAAAACTTCAGCAAATTATTGATAACTAAAGTATTTTCCCGAAGTATTAATGGGTTTGGATTATTTTATTTTAAAAAATCTATTCATATATTTTACTTATATATAATATGTGCTTGCACAACAACCAACTAAAATCTTGAAACAGTTGATCCAGTTTTTAACAGAAAGGAGGGATATGTCTTGAAAGTTATTTTAGAGGAGTCATATAGTCAAACACAGCTGTAGATATTTTAAAATATTAATTTCAGTTTGTTACATGAAATGATTTAGAGGAAAGAGCATTAGATTTCAAACTAGGGCTTCGGTAGGAATCCCAAACTGTGATCTTTCTGGGTCTCAGCTTCCTTATCTATAGAATGAGGGGGTTGGACTAGATCTCTAGATATCTTCTAGCTCTTAAGTTACATGACCTGAATGTAGATTTTTGTTTAAACATGATCTGGCTTACCTAATTTGGAAACAGGTCAAGAATACCAACTAAAATGGGGGAAAAAAAAAATCAAAATTTTGAGATTATTTTTAATGTGTCCCCTTCTCTCTGATGGTTTTTATAGTTGTACTATATTATTGTATCTTTGTTTTTTCTGATTGTATCACAGGCTGTGATGAAATGAATTAGATTAAATTTGGCAAACATTTGTAATTCTAAATAAGTGAACATGACTTCTTTGGAATCTGACTGGTGGGTGCTTATCTAATTCATCCTGGATAGTAAGTAACTTTCTCTTATTTGCAGTAAAGACCAGCAAGATCACCTTTGGGATAGTTAAATTCACATCTGGGTCATAACATAATAAAAACTGCTAAGTAGGGAGGGTCTAATTCAGAACTAACCAAATGTAGCCTCTGTTCTCAGAAGGCAATCAAATTGATTTTTTTTTTGGTCATCTTCCTTTTGTGTGAGACTAAAATGAAACTTAAAAAAATCCAAACCATATTTTGGTAATGACAAAATACTGAATACTGAAGTGGTTAAACACAAGGAAATGGAATTTTTCAAATGATGAAAATAAGTGATTGACAATATTAGTTTTCTGGGATTTGGGTATTTTCTTACAATGCCTGGCACATAATAAGCGCTTAATAACTATTGATTGATACTACCCCTATGGTACTGGGCAAATCAGTTGTCATAAATGAAGTTTTGGACTACGTGGCTTCTGTGGATCTTTTCTGACTCAATCTGGTAGCTTTAGCTACCAGACTGAATCAGGGAGAGTCTATGGTCTACAAATTTATGTTATTCGGTTATACCAGACTCTTTGTGATGCCATTTGGGGTTTTCATGGTAGACATATTGAAGTGGTTTGCCATTTCCCTAAATGAGGAAATCTAGGCAAACAAGGTTAAGTGACTTGTCCAGGGCCACATAGCTAGTAAGTGTCTGAGGGCAGATTTGAAGTCAGGTCTTCCTGCCATCAGGCCTTGCATTCAATCTACTGCACCATCAAGTTGCCTTATATACTCTCCCTAATTCTCTTCCTGACTCTCCTTTCCCTGTAGTCTGTAGACTCATTTATAGGAAAAGGGGAGGCAGAAAGGAAACAAGGACTGCAATTTCCATGATTCACATTGGTCATTTTGTTTTGTTTTGTTTTTTGCTTTTTGGAGGGCAAATGGGATTAAGTAACTCGCCCATGGCTAGTTTTTTTGTGTGGGTGTTAAGTGTCTGAGGTTGGAACCCAACTCGGGTCCTCCCGACTTTGGGGCCAGCGCTCTTACTCACTGTGCCACCTAGCCGCCCCTACATTGGTCATTTTCTAATTGCTCCTGTAGTAGAATTCCACTAAGCCTGCTATGCCTCTGGGCAAGATATAGGCTTAGGATGGACCCGGAGGTTCAGATACATGAAGAAAAAAAGAAAGAAAGGGAAAAAAGAAAGCAGGAAGGAAAAAGGAAGCAAGAAAGGAAAGGAAGAAGGAAGGAAGAAAAAGAAAACTGAATGAAAAGTATAACTTTGTGATAGGCTATGGAGCTAGAGGATTGAAAAGACATTGGTTTACCTCCAGTCATAACCCAAAGTGATTTTTAAAAGCCCCATGGCATAAAATTATGGGGACAATGTAAACACAGATGCTTCTATTTATAAATAGGATGAATGAATGTATTCTGCAAGAAAAAAAAAAGCTTTTATTAATTTATGACCAGACATTGCTCAGCACTAGGGATACAAATACAAAAGACTAAACAGTTCCTGCCTTCAAGGAATTTCTATTCTAATAAAGGGAGATAATGCAAATAAGGGGATGGTGAACATTTTTGGTATGGAAAATCACAGGGATAACTGAAACAATAAGACAGCCAAAATGACATGTCCATAAATAAAGTTAGCATTGATTTGATTACAGTTATAAGAGCAAAGAATGGAAAGGGTAGGAAAAGGAGAATACACGCTATAGCAGATTCAGAAAAAGACAGAAGTGAAAAAGCATGGTTGGGTGTGGGGCCAGGTAGCTCTACAGAAGTACAATGTGCCTGTATGGCACTTCGTGATTTACAAAAAAGAAAGCATTTACTCAACATTCTTATGACGATAAGCAAAATTGGAAGACCTGGATATGAATCCTGCTCCTGCCAATTAATCTGTGTGATTAGGGCAGATTTCCTAATTTCTCTGGGTTTTAGTCCTTCTGATATTAAGTGAAAGGACTGGACAAATTAGTCTAATCTCTAAGCTTCATTTTAACTCTATGGCTCTTTGTAAGACAAATATAAATATTACTATCCCCATTTTACAGATCAGAAAACTGAGTTTCAGGGATGTATGGGTGCTCAGGGGTGAATGGGGTGTTCAGGGGAGGACTAGAACCTCTGGTATGAGGGCTTGTCATGCCCTTTTTAGGGCTGTTCATCCACCTTGGGTGTCCACTTTCATCCAACTCTCATCTGTGGTTCCAAGAAGTTGTACAATGTATGGCAGCCATACCCTGGTAAAACCATCTTGGCAGATGGGCTAAACCTGGTTGAGGGTAACCACACACTGGGTGAGTTAGGGGAAATTCTACCTGAAGCATGTGAAGACTTCCCCCAGGGGAATGGGTAGATGAGAAGAATTTGTCCCACCTGGCCATGAAGACAGTGGAAGCAGGTAATGGGCAGTGCTTAGAGCTAGGTCAGGCATTAAAGATGCCAAGGTCATCCACTGCATCCCAGGCCATCACCAGTCATCCTGACTTTTGTCTGGCCGCTGGACTCTGATGGTTCTGGAAAAGAGAATGAGGCTAATGACTTTATGCAGCTCTGCTTCACTTAAATCTGATTCACTAGAAAGTGATCACTCCATGATGTCATTGGTCCTTTTTGAAAATAAAGGATGAACAACAAGAGGAATAAGTAGGACTCAAATCCAGCTGGTTTTAGTCAAAGTCCATTGCTCTTTCTGACTCATTTTTATTTTTAAAGTCCACGGGGAAGAGTGAATTGTTTATTAAGAGTTCAGATTTTATTTTGCAGACTATAACTAGGACATTTATACTGTGAATAGAGATAAAAGAGCTCTGTTTAATGTCAGGCTAAGAAGGGAGAAAGGAACAGGCATTTATTTTGTACCTACTATGTGCCAGGTGGGGGCAGCTAGGTGGCAGAGTGGATAGAGTGCCAGGCCTAGAGTCAGGAAGACTCATCTTCCTGAATTCAAATCTGCCTCAGATACTTACTAGCTGTGTGACCCTGGGCAAGTCACTTAATCCCGTTTGCCTCAGTTAACTCATTTGTCAAATGAACTGGAGAAGGAAATGACAAACCACTCCAGTATCTTTCCCCAAATGGGGACATGAATAATTGGACACAATTGAAATGAAACTCAACAACAACAACATGTATCAGGCATTGTGCTAGGTGGTGTACAAATCCTATTTCGTGATCCTTACCACACTGCTAGTTAGGTGCTGTACTTATCCCCATTTTACAATTGAAGAAATTGAGGCAAACAGGTTAAGTGACTTGCCCAGGGTCATATAGTAAATGTCTCAAGCTATATTTGAACTGAAGTTCTTCCGGCTCCTGGCCTGGTTCTCCGTCCCTTTGTTTTAGAAAGTTGATATGGGGTGATATGGGGAGACAGTATTTTAACTTGTAATATCAGCCTGTTACAGCCCTTCAGCTTTTCAGTTCAATTCTTAAGTGTTACAATATGAAATTCCTCAAAATCAACATGATTATCTTAGACTGAATATTATAATGCGGTAAGATGTCTTAGGCAATAGTAACATTGTGTCAAATGACACATAGAATCTACATAATCAGATCAAAAGCCCCATTTTAAATCTTTGAAACTTTCACATCTCATGCAAAACACATTTTATTTCCTATGTGCCTGAAGGAAGCATGGATAAGAAATAAAAAGATGATGCCTTTTTTATTCTCTGTTTCTAAAAAAGGAAGGTAAATACTGATATGATTCTATTTGCATCTGGAATTTCAGATTCTGATCCAAGAATCTAGTACCCTCTAAAAATATTAAGTGATTAATCATCCCTTCACCACTATGAAAGATATCAAGTACTATTCTTATTGGTTCTACCAAAAGAGAAATTTAAATGTCTGTATTGTGATAAAAGTGATGCCAATTTCCTAGATGTGTGAAGACCTATCCATCCATCTGTCCATCTGTCTGTCTGTCTGTCTATCTATCTATCTATCTATCTATCTATCTATCTATCTATCTATCTGTCTATCTAATCTATCTCATTTATCTATTCATCTGTCTGTATCTACAACTCTATCTGTATCTACCTACCTATAAGTCTCTATCAACAGCTATATCTATCCATATATCAGTCTGTCTAGCTATAGAGACTATATCTATCCATCGATCTATCTACCCATCTGTCTGTCAGTCTCTCTCTCTTTTTCTTTCTTTCTTTCATTCATCATCCACCCACCCATCCATACATTTATCCATCAGCTAGAACTTGGTATTTCTAAAAGAAAAGCATGGAAATTTCCTATTGTTGCATTGTAAGGGAGGGAGAGGAAGTATTTAGCATACCAACATTTGTGTATTATGTAAAAGTTCAGCATTAAAGCTAGGAGTGTTGAACATAAATATCATTAATAATACACTTGGAACATTCAGTTGGGAAAACTGTGTTGGCTTAGCTTACCTCATGTTCATGGATAAGCTAGGATACTTGTACATCCTAGACCAAGTTTGAAAGTTAATTTCTTTGAAATTGAAATTGGTTCCATTTGTGGGTTACTGACCAGTGGAAACTTTGAGACTGAACTGAACGCTTGGGGCTTGACACAATGAATCTCTAGTGTTATAGAAAATGAAATTTTCTGACATGGAAAGTGTGTACATTTATAAGCAATATTTTTTTTAAAAGAATTCTTCTATCAATGCTTCATTTTCTTTTTTTGGGTACTTCTTTGTTTCCCAAATTATCTCTGCCTCAGTAGAACTGTTTCTTATAACCAAGGAGTCTAGTTAAGCAAAATAATTTCACACAATGGCTGTGTCTCAAAATAGGTTACCTTGTTCATACCTATAGTCAACCAACTCTTTCTTGAGTGGAGGAAAATATGTTTAACTGTCAGTCAGTCCTCTGGAGTCAAAACTGGTCATTTTATTTATCAGAGTTTGGTTGTCCAAGAGTGGTGTTTTACTTTACATTATTGTTATTGTGTAAAGATTTGCTTACTATATTCTGTATCAGTTCACCCAGTTAATAACTGTAGCGGTAGGAGAACAAATCCTTAACTGTTACTGTTTTTTATACCCACAGTGGCTACCTACTTGGCCTATCCTGGAGTGCAGGTGTACCTGGAACACTGGGTTACTTATCTGTAGATGAGTGTCTTCACCAGTTGATTTTAATTTTTTAAAAATTTTGATGATAAACCTGAAAGACTTACATGAACTGATGCTGAGTGAAATGAGCAGAACCAGGAGAACATTGTACAAAGTAACAGCATCATGATGTGATGGCCAATTTTGATAGACAGCTTTTCCCAGCAATACAGTGATTTAAGATAATTCCAAAGGATTCATGATGGAAAATTCTATCCACATCCAGAGAAAGAACTATGGAATCTGAATGTAGATCAAAGCATACTATTTTCTTTCTCTTGGTTTTTTCCTTTTGTTCTGATTCTTCTTTCACAATATTCTTAATGTGGAAATATGTTTAATATGATTGTTTATGGATAGCCTATATTAGATTGCTTGCGTCTTGGGGAGGGGAAAGAGGTAGAAAAAAACTTGGAACTCAAATCTTATAAAAGTAAATGTTGAAAACTAATAATAATAATAGTATTCCATGATATTCATAAAATTTTTTATTAATTACTTTTGTTTTTCCTTACCTTCATTTCTCAACATATTCCTCCCCTATACCTGACCTAGAAAGCCATTCCTTGCAATTAAAGAAAAAAAAAAAAGCAGTTTAGTAACTAACCAACACATCAACTGAGTCTGATGGTATATACAATATGTCATACCAATAGTCTTCCACTTAAAAAAAAAATAAATTTAGTCGTCTACTTTTGCAAATATTAAAAGAAGGTACATTTTCTTATCTCTTTTTGAGAGATAACCTTAGTCATAATTGTGACTCAGTATTCAGTTACATTTTTCCCCCATTTTCATTATAGTTATTATGTGATTGTTATCTGGGTTCTATTTCACTCTGTATAAACTTCATGTCTTCTTACACATCTCTGATTTCTTCATATTCATCATTTCTTATGGTATAGTAACATTTCAGTACATTAATAAGGCACAGCTTCATGTCACAGTGGATAGAGCTCTTGGCGTTAAATCAGGAATGATCTGAGTTCTCTGGCCTCAGATACTTACTATATGTGTAACCCTGGACAAGTCACTTAACCTCAGTTTCCCCTTCTGTACAGTGGGTATAATGATAGCACCCACCTCTTATGGTTGTTTTGAGGATCAAATGAGATAATAATTATAAAGCATTTAGTGCAGTGTCTGGCACATAGTAAAACTATTATGTATGTTAACTATTATTATTTTTGGGGGAGGGGGGAAAGTAAGGCAATTGGGGTTAAATGACTTGCCCAAGATCACACAGTTAGTAAGTGTGTCAAGTGTGTGAGGTCGGATTTGAACTTAGGTCCTTCTGACTCCAGGGCCGGTGCTTTATTCACTTTGCCATCTAACTTCCCCTATTATTATTATAATAACACAATTTTTATAGCCATAACCTAATCAAAAGCCATCTTATTTGTTTCCAATGCTTTGTCACCACAAAAGGAGGTACTATGAATATTTTCGTGTACCTGGTACCTTTATTTTTGTCTTTGGAGTATATACCTAGCTCTGAGTCCAAGGGTATGTACGTTATGATCATTGAAAAAATGAGATATATATATATATATATTGCTTTTAAATAACCTGAATTTCACTAAGCATCCCTCTGCTGTCTTTTTTTATTAGAAATTTTAAAAAGAGGGGAAAAATTAAGCAAAACACATCAAAATATATTTTAAAAGCCTGACATTACATACAGTATTCCATATTTGTAGTCACCTACCTTTGCAAAGAAGCAAGGGATGATGTCTTCACAAATATCTCCTTTGGGGCTACAATTGGTAATTATAATTTATCGAATTCAGTTTCAATTGTTTTGTAGTTGTTCCTATTTCTTTCCATTCAAATTGTTGCAATTGTCATATGTAGTTTTTCTGCTTCTAGTTCTGCTTACTTCATTTTGCATCATAAGTCATACCATAATAATTTTCTTTGTTCATCATATTTATCATTTCTGATAACACAGTAATCTATTAAATTCAGGTGCCACATTTTGTCAACCACTCTCCAGTCACTAGACGTCTACTTTGTTTTTAATTCTTTGCTACCACAGAAAGGGCTGCAATGAATATTTTGGTATATATAGGACTTTTCTATCATTGAAGTTTATGTCTAGCAGTGGGATTATTATTAATTATTATCCTCTACCACTCCACATTGTATCTCTTGGATTTGACCTTTATCAAAGATATTTGATGAAACAAATTTATTCTGTGTGTGTGGGGGGGAGGCGGAGGTAGTTAACAGTTTAATTCTTATCCTATCTGCATAGATTTGTATATGCAAATACTTTTAAATTTCATGTAATCAAAATAATCTAATTTATCTTTTGTGATTGAGTATCCCTTGCTTAGATAAGAGCTCTCTTCTTAATCACAGCTGTGAAAGATACCTGATCTCATTCTCTATTTTCTTTTTTCTTTTTTTGACCTTTAACATTCTAGTCATGTAACTATTTTGAGCTTATCATGGTATATGGTGTACAGCACTGGTCTAAACATAATTTCTGTCAGTTTTGCAGTTTCGTCAGAAGTTTTTGTCAAACAGGGAGTTCTTCCCCAAATGATTTATATTATTGGGTTTATAAAACACTGGGTCATTGAATTAAATTGTTGCTGATTCTTCTCTAATCTGTTTCATTAAACTACTTTTCTATTTTTCAATCAATACCAAATAGTTTTGACATTTAATAATATTTTATTTTTCCCAGTTACATGTAAAGATAGTTTTAACACTTATTTTTGTAAGATTTTGAGTTCCAAATTTTTCTCCCTTCCTCTTTTCCCTCCCCCCTCCCCAAGACAGTAAGCAACCTGATATAGGTTATACATATACAATCATGTTCAACATATTTCCACGTTAGTGACGTTATGAAAGAAGAATTAGAACAAAAGGGAAAAACTACAAGAAAGAAAAGACAAAAAACAACCAAAAAAGTGAAAATAGTATGCTTCAACATGCATTCAGACTCCATAGTTCTTTCTTTGGATTTGGTTAGCATTTTCCATCATGAGTCTCTTGGAATTGTCTTGGATCATTGTATTGCTAGGAAGAGCTAAGTCTATCAGAGTTGATCATTATACCATGTTGCTGTTACTATGTACAATGTTATCCTGGTTCTGCTCACTTCACTTGGCATCAGTTCATGTAAATCTTTCCAGGTTTTTCTGAAATCCTCCTGCTCATCATTTATATGTAACAATAGTATTCAATTACATTTATATACCACAAGTTGTTCAGCCATTCCCCAATTGATGGGCATCCCCTCAATTTCCAATTCTTGGCCCCCACAAAAAGAACTTCTATAAATATTTTTGTATGTGTGGGTCCTTTTCTCTTTTTTATGATCTTTTTCAGATACAGACATAGTAGGGACTACCAAATAGTTTTAAAGCCTGTTTTATGGTGCAATTTGAGGTCTGGAGCACTATTCATCCTTCATTCCTACATTTTTTTCGTTGTTTGTCTTGATATTCTAGAACTTTGATTCTTCCAAGTGAATTTTGTTATTTTTTATTTGTGTAAAGGATCCCATTGATAGCTTGATTGATATAGCACTAAATCTGTAAAATAATTTAGGTAGTATCTTTTTAGAATTATATTCATGCAGTCCAACCATGGTTATTGAATATTCTTTCAATTATTTGAGTTACTATTTCTTTAAAACGTATCTTAAAATTTTGTTTATATTTTTTGGGTGTAGCCAATTGATTTTAACTGTTCCTCTGTTCCAGAGGCAAGTTTAAGAAAAAAAAAACCTACTACAATAGACATTTTTTCCTTTTACTGCTTGCTAAAAACCAGATTCAGAGAGTGTTTAGAATGAATTCCATATAGAACCATAAGTCATACTGGCTTCTGAATTTGTACATGAATAGAAATTTTAGGACTACAAAATTTGATATAATACTAGAGGGAACAGTCAGAAGTTACTTTTCTTGTCCAGCTCTTAGGGGTGGTCAAACGTTACTTCACTTAAGAGTTTATTTCACACAACTTTCCAGTTTCATGTAGCACTTTATAATTCCAATAGGTAAAATTTACGTAGTGCTTTTAAATTTTGCAAAGTATTGTACATGTTATATCATCTGATCCTTGCAACAACCCTGTGAGGTGGGTACTATTATCCCCATTTTACAGATGAGGAAATTGGGGAAAGAGATTGACTCACCTCTAGGTCCCATAGCTAGTAAGTGACTGAATGACTTGCTGAGGGTCACAGAGATAGTAAGTCTGTGGTGGGATTTAAATTCTGGTCTTTCTGACTCTGTCTAGTTTTGTACCACTGCACTCCCTAGCAGCCTTTTCTTTGGAAGTCCTGTTAAAGCTACCCTAGACATTGTTATAAAAGGACAAAAATGAACAAGTTGTCCTGTCAGTAATTAGCTTCTAACTCTCATAAAGGGAATATTTATTTATGGAAAGATTTGTTGTTTCTTGCTCTGATAGTATGATCTCTGCCAACAGGATCATAGGCTTTAAAGGTGGAAGATACCTTAGAGGTCACCCGGTCAAGCCCTTTATAGTTATAAAGATAAGGAAAGATCTAGGTGGTAAAATTTTGACCAACAATGAAACAGATGGGAGGGGCTCAAGTTTCTACTACCTAGGGCTTTGGGCTGGCACCACAGATCAGGATTCTAGAGTAAAATAAATAAGCAAGCAAACAAAGCCAATGGGACTAAATTGTAGTAATAGTGTGGGGATCTTGGTTAATGTGCTTAGAACTTGGGTTTGCTAGCATAATGAACTGTAGTCAGTTATATTACTTTAAGAAGGCTAATACTTCCCTCATCAATACTCTAGGCATTCTTGGAAAGTAAGTATGAATATCAAGAAATGCCTCATCCTTTTTTGTAAGGATATATCAATATATTTGTGGAGAGCCTGTTATGACATTCAGGGAACGTTGCTGAAATAATAAATATGGTTCTTGCCCTCATAAAGCTTACAGTCTAGTACAAATGATAAGACAAAATACAACATGCCAGGATTTTTAAAAATTCAATCTGTGACTTCATTGGTATAGTGAATTACCTATTAAAAAACTACTTCACCAGTGCAGATCAATGGCTGATCTGCTACATACCACTTTAGCTGATATAAGGAAAAAGAAAGAGACTGAGATGTTAAATATCTTGCTCAAGGTCACATAGTCAGACTGAGTCAGAGATGGGTGGGACTTGAACCAAGGTGGTCCTGGTTTGAGGCTAGAACAAAAATGCAACAAGTCTGAGAAAGGAGAGATTATATCTGTGGATTGTCCCAGAAAGCTTCATGGAAGAAAAATAATCACAGAACAAGGAACATATGCTTTAACTGTGTCAAGAATATATCTTACAAAATGCTAATTTATTAGAACTTTACTTTTTCTGATAGAAATTAGAATATTATAATTTGTATTCTTTTCCAATTAGTAGGTGTTTTAAGCATTGCATTTAGTGGGCTCTAATTCTGAAAATCTTAACTATCTATGTGTCCTAGGGTAAGTCACTCACATCTCTGGGACTCAGTTTCACAAAATCACGGCGTCTTAGAGTTGAAAATGACCTTGGGAACATCCAGCCTTGTAGATATAGATAGATAGATACAGATATTTATAGATAGATATATAGATATAGACGTATATAGATATGTAGATAAGATATATCCCCCTATGTCTATATATATCTATGTCTATATCTATATCTACTTGAGCAAGAGTTTTCCCCCAAACACATTATCATCATAATAGCTAGCATTTATATATCAATTAAAGATATCTCATTTTATCCTCACAACAATCTGGGGAGGTAGGTGCTATTGTACCCATTTTATAGATGAGGAAACTGAGGCAAACAGATTAAGTGACTTTTCAGGGTCCTACAGCTAATAAGCGACTGAGATGGGAATTTAATTCAGGTCGTCTTGATTCCAAGTCCAGTACTCTCTCCACTATATAACCTAGCTAGCTATATTTTACTAGTGTCATTCAGTCTTTGCTTGAAGATCTCCATTTGAGAGAGTGGGTGAACCCACCACCTTGTACAACATTCCATTCCACATTTTAAAAAAGTAATATTTTATTTTTTCCTCAGTTACATGTAAAAACATTTTTAAGCATTTGTTTTAAAAAATTTTGAGTTCCAAATTCTCTCCTTCCATCCCTCCTCTCCCCCACTCTCTGAGCAATTTGATATAGGTTATACATGTGCAATCATGCAAAACATATTTCCATATTAGTCATGTAGTGAAAGAAAACACAGAATAAAAAAACCCCTAACCTATCATGAAAAAAATAGTGAAAAATAGTATGCTTTGATCTGCATTCAGACTCCATAAGTTCTTTCTCTGAAGGTGGATAGCATTTTTCATCATGAGTCCTTTGGCATTATCTTGGATCATTGTGTTGCTGAGAATAGCTAAGTCATTTACAATTGATCATCATACATTATTGCTGTTACCATGTACAATGCTATTCTGGTTCTGCACACATCACTTTGTATCAATTCATGTAAGTCTTTCCAGGTTTTTCTGAAATCATTCTGCTTGTCATTTCTTATAACACAATAGCATTTCATCATAATCCTATATCACAACTTCTTCAGCCTTTCCCCATCCCATTCCACTTTTAAGGAGCCCGAAATGTGAAGATTTTTTAAACAAGTCCCATCACCATCCTGGTTGTCCTCCACTGGACAGATTTCAGCCTTCAATGTCCTTCTTAAACCGTGGTACCCACAACTGAACATGATAGCCCAAATGTGGTCTAATCAGGGCAGAGTACAGTGGAACCATCATTTCTCTAGTCCAGGGAGCTATGCCTCTTAATGTAGCCTAAGATTGTATTACCTTTCTTTGATATCAATGAGCAGATTGAGCTAGGCCATATCTAAGGTCCTTCAAAACCCATTATGATTTTTTTTTAAGAGGAAAGCCATTTTAATTGTTCTCAAAATTCAATAAGGCTTTCTTCTTTATTATATCATTCTCACACTTTCCTGTAGTTGCCAGAGTACAGCTGTTATAGTATTACTGTGTATAGCAGTGAGAATTACCTTAACAAGATGAGAAGCCAGACCTGAGAGAAGGAAAGGAAGGCTAAGAATAAAAGGGCTGACACACAGGGGCAGATGGAAACTGGCAACTGAGATAGAATAGAGATCAAAAGCTAGGTAAGTAAAGAGTCTAAATGAATTTCAGAAAAACCTGGAAAGACTTACATGAACTGATGCTGAGTGAAATGAGCAGAACCAGAACATTGTACACAATAACAGCAGCACTGTGAGATGATCAGCTATGATTGACTTACCTTTTCTCAGCAATACAATGATCCAAGATAATTTCAAAGGACTCATGATAGAAAAAACTTCCACATCCAGAGAAAGAACTACAGAGCTAAATGCAGATCAAGTCACACTATTTTTCCTTTATTTTTTTTCCTAGTTTTTTTTTCCTTTTGTTCTGTTTCTTCTTTTACAATATGCCTAATATGGAAATATGTTTTTACATGATTATATATATATAACTTGTGTCAAATTACTTGCCTTTTTAGGAAGGAGGGAAGAAGAGGGAGGGAGAAAAATTTGGAACTCAAAATCTTATTTAAAATGAATGTTAAAAATTGTCTTTACACATAATTGGAAAAAAAAATACTATTATGAACAAAGTAAAGAAGCTAAAGATCTTTGTATGGTAAGAAATCACGCAAACAGGGAAAGCCGAGATGTATGTACTGGGTACTGGTAATGGAGAGAATGTTGTATTAGAATGGGTGGGGAAAGGCAGAAATTAGACATGGCACTCACAATAAGACCAAGAAATGAAGGAAACTTCTACCTCATCCAGAAGGTTTCTTATGTTTCCTGCTTGGGCAAGAGCCAGTCCCAGGGTATGAGTAGCCTAGGGCCTTCAGGTGGTATCTGGTGAATATATTCAGAAGTTGATGAGTAGACTAATACAGTTGTAATGGGGAGCCCAGGGCTAGATTAAGGGCAAATTCTGACAGCAACTTGGAAGAATATGGAAGATGAAACAGTGGTCTGTGGAACAGCTGCGGTTCATAATGCAGAATCTTAGAGCTGGACATAGAGTTCTGCCCTTTGCCTTACCTCCCCTATCTAAGACATGATTAAGTGTCATTGGGGGAAGAGGAGCCTTCAGTTAGTACAATGCATTTATCAGATCAGCTAATTATCTTTTTTTTTTTTTTGCTTTTTGGAGGGCAATTGGGGTTAAGTGACTTGCCCAAGATCACAGGGCTAGTTTTTGTGTTAAGTATCTGAGGCCACATTTGAACTCAGGTCCTCCTGACTCCAGGGCTGGTGCTCTTAATTGTTATTTTTGAAGGCATTAGAGCTTGACCTTGAAGAGTAGAAATATGGTTCAGAAGGGAAGAGAGAGATCCATGATGTGATGGAGAAGAAAGAATAGTTTCAATCTCAGCTCTGGCATTTAACCAGTGGCATGATCTTGGGCAAATCACTGAAGCTCTCTCTTCCTCCATTTCCTTATCTATAACATAAGGGGGTCCTTTTGTTTCCTTCTAGCTCAAGATCTTCTGAAAAAAAGCTTTGCAGTTAATGAAATGAGTCAACACACAATTATAGACTTCTTCATTTATTTGTCACTGAAACCCAAAGACTCAAAGGTTCCACTGGCTTGTTAGATTCTCTAACAAGCTGCAAAAGTATAGGGGGCAGCTGCCTAAAAGTCCAGCATAAATTCATTTCTACTTTAACTCCACGAGAAATTAAACATTCTTAGTGTGTTGCGGTGGCCTTGGGAACATTTTCCTTTTGCTATTGATGAAGTAATTGCCTTGAAATGGCCAACTGTGGTTTATTAAAGTTACAAAGTAATCTTAAAATTCAAGGGACTTTATGAGAATTGAAAAACAGCTAGCAAGAGAGTATGGACAAGGAATTTATATGGTGTTTGTATATGCACGTAGGCACACATATATATGTAATATACAATTTCAAAATGAAAACGTAGATTGTAAAATCTGTATATATGCACATATGAAATATATTCAACTAGATAGTGCAATGGATAGAACTTCAGGTCCAGAGTCAGGAAGAACTGAGTTCAAATCCAACCTCAAATGCTTACTAGCTGTGTGACCCTGGCCAGGTCACTTAACCTTGTTTGCCTCAATCTCCTCATCTGTAGTGTGAGCTGGAGAAGGAAATGCAAACCATTCCAGTATTTTTGCCAAGAAAACCACAAATGGGGTCACAAAGAGCAGAATACAACTGAAAAGCCAGTTTCATAAAAACGATGAATGTGTAATATAAAATTTTTAAATATTTTGAAATTTATATGTCTATATAAAAGTTTGTTACAAAATTCTTCCAGTGAAGAAATAAAATGAGGCTTTAACAGTTATTTCTTAAATGTAGATTTTCCCAAGAAGGTAGATGCAACAAAAATATTCAAAAGACTGAAAAGTATTTTGCAGGAAGTAGAGTGGTCCAGGCACTGGGGACAGCTTGTGCAAAGTCAAGGATTTTAAATTATTTGGGGACAAGGACTGCTTGTTTTTTGTCTTTGTATTCCCATTGCTTAACTCTGAGCTTGGAATATAGTCGGTGGTTAATAAATTCTTGGGTTTTGTTTTGTTTTTGCTTTTTGGAGGTGGGAAGGCAGGGCAAATAGGCTTAAGTGACTTGCCCAAGGTCACATGGCTAGTAAGTGTTAAGTGTCTGAGGTCAGATTTGAACTCAGGTCCTTCTGACTCCAGGGCTGGTGCTGTATTCACTAGGCCTCCTAGCCACCCCAATAAATGCTTGTTGATTGATTGCACTCTCCCCTGAGCTCTGGTCCCATCTTTCCAACAGTCAACTGTATCTTTCTACCTGAATGTCCCATAAACATGTTCAAAACAATTCATTATTTTCCACCCTAAATTCACCCCCTCTTCCTGATATCCCTATTCCTCTTCAGGGAGAGAAATTCTTCCAGTTCCTTAGTTTTACAACCTTAGGAGTCATTTCCATCTAACTCCCCACTCTCACTCCTTCCCCCTCCCCCTCTAGCATCTCATCAGATGTCCACTTCTGCCACAAGCACCCATTCTAGCTCAGCTCCTCATTCCTTACAGCCTTTACTCTTGTGATAGCCTTCTAATTGATCTCTTTGCATCCAGCCTCTTTCCTCATCAATCCATGTTCCACACCGGTGCCAAATTGATATGCTTAAGACACAGGTCTGATCATATCACACACCTTTGCTCAAGAAGCACTAGCGACTTTCTACTGCCTCTGTGATAAAATACAAACTCTTTTGCTTGGCATCTAAAGCCTTTCCCAATCTGCTGCCAAGCTTTTTTTCCAGACTGATTTTATATTACTTACTCTTATGTATTCTGTGTTCTAGCCAATCTGGCCTCCTTCATGCTGCCTGTGTATGACATCCCATATTCTACCTCCATGCTTTTGTAAAGGCTGTACCCCATGCCTGGAGTGCACTCCCTCATCACCTCTGCCCTAAGAACTCCTGGGTTTCTTTTTTCAAAGCTCAACCCAAGCGCCACCTCTCGCTAGAGACCTTTCTTGATTTTCCCAGGTGCCAGGGCTCCTCCCTCTCTCATTGAATTACTCTCTCTCTCTCTATTTTTATTGGCTTATCCCACTGGTAGAATATATGATCTTTGAAGGGAGTTGCATTTTTATTATATTGCCATCACCTAGAAGAAAAGCTTTACACATGGTACTTAAATGCTTATGGAATTAATGCACAAAGCCACTAGCCCTTAGTGATTACTGCTTCCTTTTCTAGAGGATTACTTCTTCCTTTCATTAATGCTATAAAAATATAATATATTCACTAATAATATTCTTGAATTTTGCCAGCAATCAGTCAAGTTCTCTTTCCTGATGTTGTCAGAGTTCATTTCCCCACCCCCTCCCTTCAATATCCTCCTCTACCCATCTTTTATTTTTTTAAATCAGGATTGCATTTTAGCCTTTTCTAGTCAAGCAGTATGTCATGTTCATACAGTCCACCAAAGACCACTGTTACTAGTTCAGCTATCATTTCTGCCCATTTATTCAGTACACAAGAATATGGTTCCTGTGGCCTTGGACATTTGAACTCATCAAAAACAACTATGTACTCTTTTGTTGAATGGATGGAATTGTGATTGTGAGATTTTAGCAGAGGAAATGAGAAAAGTAGACAAAATGTGAAAAATCATTGGTGGAGAAAAAGAAACTTTAAGCAGGACAGGGGTGAGGTGAGAGGGAGGAGACCTAAATAAAAGCCGAGAAAAAGTAACTCAAGAAAGTATTCTAGTGTTAGCTGAAAGAACTCTGGCCTAGAAGAACATGTAGGCTCTGTACCAGCTCTTCAACTAACAAGCCAAGTGTCTTTGGGAAAGTCACTGGACTTTTTCTGGGCTTCTTCTATCATACATGTAGCAGATTAGACTATAAGACCCTTAAGGCCCTTTCCAGCTATAAATTCTAGTCATCAAAATAAGGGAAGACGCTTGCCAGAGCATAATTCTGGACTGAAAGTCAATTTCATTAGCCCATGTTGGAACTTGAAAGATCATGGCCAAGAAATGAAACTGCAGCAAAAAAAGGAAACTGAGCACATCAGAGACATGTGAACTTCCAATGTCGTGCCTCTCATTATACATTTAAACCTTGTTCTGTGAGAGCAGTCTTGAATAACAGGCAACATCAAAAGGCAGCTGTGCCTCTCTCAGAACAAAACAGCTGAGCTCAACAGCCCAAATACAACAGCTGTACTGCCTTTGGATTTAGTGTTAAATTAAAATTAGACATTTCTTTCCCTCACTTCTTTGGCAGAAAAAAAAAACCAATTGAGAAGGCTTAATTTCAGAAGTGAATGTCATGTCCTAGTAATTTTGTACACAGCACCCAGTAAAATGTTGCTGTGATTGTGGCAATCTGACAGATAATGTTGCCGCTGGTAAGTAGAGTGGCTGTCTCTCCCCTTTTCATTATTCAACATTGCTTAGCTAATGAAAATTTGTCTACATGCTTTTAACACCCATTTATTTGTAGCCAAGGGGTGACAAATTGGTGGCAGTTTTAATGTTTATCATTGGGTTATAAATTTAGAGCTGAAAGGGACCCTAGAGATCTAGTATTTCTGCCTTGTTTTACAGATGGGGAAACTGAGGATCAGAGAGGTTATTGTCCAGGTCACCCCAATTCTTGCTCTTCCTATTAGAACAGGCTGCCTTGTATTATGCAAGCATTGCACTGATTGTCCTTTTGAATTCTGTCAAGCCTCATTAAAATGATTCTATCTTGATTTGTAAAGAATTTTTATTTGAAAGGTAATTATTCCATCTATTTAGATCTGTAATTTGTAATTTCAATATGTAATGTAGAAAATGGAAAAATGTCTAGGCAGCAGCTTGGTAAGGTGGAAGGAGCTCTGGGTATGGAGTCAGAGGACCTGAGTTCTGATCCTGGACTTGATCACTTATTACTTGACAAATAACTTCACCAAACTGGGCCTTAGTTTCCCAATCTTTAAAATGAAGGGGTTAGACTAGATCACTTAAGTATTGCCTCCTGGGGCTAAATCTACAATCCTGTATATTTCTCATTGCAAGGCTAATGTTATGGACCTGGATCCAGGGATTTTTACCAATCATTTCTTATTAATATGGAAGTAGAGAGACTGAGGCTGAAAGAATCATGGGATTGGGCCTGAATAAACATGTGGGTGTGATTTTAGGTATAGCTTAAAAGTAGCTTTGAGGTGGGGGGGGGGGCTAGGTGGCACAGTGAGTAAAGCGTTGGCTCTGGAGTCAGGAGAACCTGAGTTCGGTTCTGGCCTCAGACACTTAACACCCACACAAAAATACTAGCCGTGTAACCTTGGGCAAGTTACTTAGCCCCAATTGCCCCCCAAAAAGCAAAAGAAAAAGTAGCTTTGGACCCTCAAAGCAATTAATAAAGGATGTCTACTGGGACAGACAGACAAGGATAGAGAGACTGAATGTATTCAAGGCTTTTTATATCAACTTTCAGTCCCCTCCTCTCTTCTCTTCTATTAAATAGCTTGGAAGAGGCCTTGGAAAGGGTTGAGCAAATGTACATTAATATATGACTCTTTTGGATGTTACTCAGAAACATGCTCAGACCAGCCTCTGTAAATGACGATGCAGAATCACTATCAAGCCACAGAACCCAAGCCCATTCGTGGTAGGCTGCTTCTTTCTTCTAACAGCATCCAAGAGATTTGTTAGCTCCATGGGGGCGGGAACTGTTTGCTTTTTGTCTTCATACCCTTATTAAATATCACATAGTAAGCATTTATAAATGTTTGTTGAAATCTCCCCCTCTTTCCTCCTCCACTGTAGACAATGTGCAAAATAGTGGGATTGCCCAATGGACAAATAATACCAGGTCACTCTTTATAGATGGGAAAACTAAGGCTAAGAAGCTAAATAATTTTCTCTCAGCTGCAAGGACAGCAGATATCAGAACCAGGAGAGACTGAAACCCACATCCACAGAATCTAAAACCAGGGTTTGTTGGTTTATTTTTAGCCCTATGCTACATTGAAAAATTTGTCCTCTTATAGGCTCATTTCTTGATTTTGCATCCCAAGTGATTGACACACTTCAGGGCACATAATTAGATACTTAATAAATGTCTTTGCATTAACTTATGCAACTACTTCATCTGTTCCATGTTTGGTGGGAAAAGTCATCAATGGTCCAAGTTATACATAGCATCTGATAGAAGTCCCAGGTACTGAAAGCATAATTAAGATACTCTTCATATTCCTTCCCTCCATTGATATGAGGCCTCCACTCATCAACATGTACCAAGCAGAAGGAGCATAACAGTTGACTTTTGCTATAGAGAGCACACACAAAGATTCTATTGTCTTACAACCAAAGGATGCAACCCTAACCCTGATCAGCTGTCTTGCTGACCACAGGAGATTACTGAATGGAGTGTGGTTGCTTTGAATGTAGAGAGAGGTCTGATGTTGAAAGACGTAATTTAGAAATTATGGAGGAATTGCCTCAAATATCCCTGGCCTTTGGTTTATGTAATAGATGATGTTTACCAAAGAAGCTATCTGAGCAGCAGCTAAGTTTATTCGAAAGGATTGTATTTCTAATTCATCCTGAAACAACATAGGAATAAGGTGAGTAGACTTCCTGAAGGACACCACGAACATTCATCTCCCTTGAAATGAACTAGCAACTACTTATTTGACAACCTGTATAAGAGGGTAAGCAGAGAGGAAAAGCTTTTAGTAAATTATCCTGAACCTGCCTGTTACACAGGGATGAAAATAACTGTACATAAATGAGCAGATATCCATGAGCCCACACTGTTCTTGGGTTTGTAAGGGTAAGGGTTGATTGAATTAATCAATTACCCCATCCCACTTAAGGAAACTACCTTAATCAATTGAGAACACCTTTATTAAACCAACCAATCCATCAAAGGTACCTAATTAGGTGTGAAAAATTCTTAATTTGGAAGGAGTGAAAGCCACAGAATGAAATTAAATGGTGTTACAAAGAAGTATATTGAGATTGGATGAAGAATTTCAATCATGCCCTGTAGGGCTTGTATAAAATAGCAGAACAGTTTAGAACTTGAGTATTTGAGTGGCCAGTCAATCTAAGGGACAGAGAAGCCTAGGAGAGGAAATTGCTTGTGGAGGGATAAGAACTTCTGTCTCATTCCCAGAGGATGACATAATGAACTTTAAAAGGTCATAAGATTTTGGACTTCCATTGGGAGTCTTAGTAGTGTCCCTGGAATAATGGATGAATGTGTTTACATCAGGAATTGAGGAAAAACTAAATGAATTGGGGATAGGCAATTTTAGGACTCTTTGGGGAGTTCTGTAGAAAGCTACCTTGTGCCTAAGGAAAATGTAATGAAGGCCCCAAGAAGGAGTGAAAAGTTCTACCAGCAGAAAGGATTTCTAGAGAGTCAAGGGAAAACTGTTACAAAGGAGGGGAAGAACAGGAAGGCAAAAAGGAATGGGTCAACCCTGCTCTCATTGACTTTGGCTTAGGGAGGGAATGACATACACACAAAATGGGTATCTCACCCTGCAGGAGAGTAGGGGGGAAGGGGATGAGAGGGGGGATGATGGAGGGGAGGACAAGTTCGGGGGAGGGAGGTTGGAAGCACACACTTTTGAAAAGGGACTGGGTCAAAGTAGAGAACAGAACAAGTAGGAGGTGGGATAGGAGAGAAGGAAATATAATCAGTCTTTCACAATATATCCACTATGGACATGTTTTACACAACTACACATGTACAACCTATCTTCCCAGTAAAGGTGTGTGAGGAGGGAGGAAAGGAAAGAATCTGGAATTCAAAGTTTTAAAATGAAATGTTTAAAAAATATTATCATTATTATTATTATTATTACATGCAACTGGGAATATGATATACAGGCACTGGAGTATGGAGATCCATCTTGCCCTACTGGAAAGTTGGAGGAGGAATGGGAGAGGATATAGTAGAGAGCAGATTGGGGGAGGGGGTATACAGTGGGATTACTGTTTTGGGGTGGTGGGTAGGGGACAGATGGGGAGAAAATTTGTAACTCAAAATCTTGTGGAAATGAATGATGTAAACTAAAAATAAACATAAAATTTAATTTAAAAAAAAAAAGAAAGGATTTCTAGGACTTTCCTTCGACACATTAGTGTCATTAGTGAATTCCTTCCTTTGACACATTAGTCATATGTTCTACACTTGAACCAACTTTTCCCTTGACTCTATGTGTGTTTATAATAGAATTTGCCCCCAGTTAAGGGTGGGAATGATATTTTATACTGTCTTTGTTAACCTATTTTAGTAGTTTCTAAAGACTAATTAAGTCCAGCTAGCTAATTAATCTATGGTTCCTAAGTTGTTTCTATGCAGCCCATCTTTGGGATTAATATGCTTTGCTTGTATAGTGATCTTATGTACTTTAAACATTATTACTTTTTTGCTTTTCTTCTTTCGGATTGTCCTTTTCTTCTGTATATTTGTACTCTGAATCAGTTATTCTCTTTCTCGAGACTTTACCACTGTGATTTAATTTTTTTTGTGAATAGGTCACAAATTCTGCTTTCGTGGTTCTTATTTCTCTCTTGTACATTGTACACTGAGTACCTTTCTAATCCATGAGACAAACTTAAACTTTAAATGATTCTTCCTAAAGCTTTGGGGCATGTAGATATAAAGAGTCAGAGAGTTGGAGAAAAAGACCCTTATCCTTCTCTGGAGAGGTCAGGTTCTCCTCCATCTAAATTTTAGGAAGATCAATTTTTCAGCTGAGTAGAGGGGGGACTAGAATGAGAATAGACCAGATGTGGGGAGATGGACCTTATAGTTGTATTAATTTACATTTCTCTCATTATTTGTTATTCGGAACATTTTTTATACGGTTATTGATAGCTTAGATTTTTTCCTTTGCAAATTGCCTGTTCATATCCTTTGACCATTTGTCTACTGGGGAATGACTCTTTTGAAAAATATATATAAATATGAATTCCTTATATATCTTAGAAATGAGGCCTTTATCAGATTAACTCTTTCCTCTAGTTAATTGCTTCCTTTATAATTGATTTTATTTATGCAGAAGCTTTTCAGTTTTAAGTAATCATAATTATTCCTTTTATCTTCTGTGATAATCTCTTTCCTTTCTTTGGTCATGAACTCTTCCCCTAACCATAGCTGACTTTTTATATTCATGTCATTTATCCATTTGGAACTTATCTTGGTGTATAGCATGAGATATTGATCTTTACCTAATATCTTCAATGATTAACCTCTCCCCTAAGCCTACTTCTGTACTTTGCAGTATTACAGGTTGTGCACTAGGTTTTTCATTCTGTGAAATGCTGTTATGATAAGAAAGATGTACATACTCAGAATGCCAGTGATGATGCTTCCTATGTTGAAGAGAATAGGATGCCAGCTTTCAGGAGGGTCATGATGACATGAATGGAAATATCTTGGAGAAACTCTGTACCTTCTGTAAGTGGCTTTAGGCTACTAACCATGTGAAGGATATCAGTCACTTTGATTGGTTGCAGTTTTAGAACCAGAACAAGGGATGCCTTTTAAAGGTCTTAGTTGACCTTGGCTTTCTATTTTGATGGGTCTTTCTCTCGGTTTGACTCCTTTGCTCATAGTTTCTGGTGAGAAACAGTGTTGTGAGGGAAAAACTTAGACCCTCTTCTTCCAAGGCCAACAGCCCCATGAAACTAGGCCTCAATTCTTTGCCTATCTCAGCATTCATTCTTTCATTTAAATAATGAAGATTAATCTGGAAGCTTCAAATTTGGTAATTTTAAAAGGTCAGGCGAGCTAGGCTCTAAGCTCTTGGGAGTTGAGTTCACATTGACTTTTTGTAGATAGTTCAGCATCCATGTCCCAAAGAGGGAGGAACATACTTAAGGATCCAACCCAGCAGTAGCTGAAGTCAGGACTCATCTGGTAGTGACATTGAATTTAGATGTGAATTTTCTGGGACTAATACTATGTAGAAATTTAAGTAAGGGTGAGCCTGCTCTCCTCAGAGAACAAGGCGTTATAGCAGAGTATATATCCTTGAAGTGATGGGCAAAAAGATTTGTACTTTTTTTTACTGCAATTTCTTTGAAGTAAATATCTCTTTATAAGAGTTGATTGTTTCAATAAAACTGGAGTAGAGGGGAAACACAACTAATGTAGGCTCAAGGTAATGGCATTACAGAAAAGACTCTGAGATAGACATGTAGTGAGTGGCCTTGATCTAGCATACCCAACTATGCTAGTCTTTACTAACTATACCATGAAAGAATCTGATAAACTCATTTGCTCTTAAGTATTAAGAATAGATAAATCTTAATGGATTATACCTCTCAGCTTATGTGTACTTTAGTCCAGAGTCAATTTAAAAGGAATGAAATCTCTAATAAAAGAATTTGAGACATTACAAATATGTAAGTGGAGGACAATATTTTTGGTATCTGCTTTTAGGCTCTCCTCTCTAAGCTGTCTTTCTTATTTTTTGCTTTTTTGGAGGGGGAAGGCAGGGCATTTGGGGTTAAGTGACTTGCCCAAGGTCACATGGCTAGTAAGTGTTAAGTGTCTGAGGCCAGATTTGAGCTCAGATCCTCCTGACTCCAGGATCGGTGCTCTATTCACTATACCACCTAGCTGCCCCTCTAAGATATCTTTCACGTGGCTGCCAAAATGATCTGGCAGAGGGTTGACCGTTTTGATTTTCTGTTAAAAAACCATCAGCCGTTCCTTATTGCCTGCAGAATAAAATGCAAAATCTGAGCTTAGTATCTAAGGCTTTCCCTAACTTGGCTCCAATCTACCTTTCTAGTCTTATTTCATTTTATTCCCCTTTGTAAACTCAATATTCTTACTAAACTGGACTATTGTTTCTTGCACTCAGAATTTCATTTCTCACCTCTCTCTGTACTGGCATTAATGGTTGCCCATGGCTGGAATGCATGTCAGGAGTTTCAAGACTCAGTTTAGTGGCTGCCTTCTAGCATGATGCCTTCCCTGAACCACCAAATTTTTAGGGTTCTCTTTTCCTCCAATTCCTTAATATCCATTTATTTGTGTACATGTATCTCCCCAGTAGAACAAAAGTTCCTTGAAGGTAGAAATTGTTTCATTTGTTGTTTTTATATCCCCAGTATCTGACACATAATAGGCTTAATGTGTGTTAAATTTTACAGTGGTCAAAAAAGAGTCATCCAAAGCTCCCCTCCATATTGAATACTCAGTAAGAAACATATCACAAATTGGAGGTTTTATTAATTTTTTTTTATTTATGGAATTAAACTGTCTATACCCTTTGACTTAGAAATACCACTATTAGGTCTATTTCCAAAGATGATTAGGGAAAAAGAAAAGAAACTATATGTTCTACAATGTTTATAGCAGCTCTCTTTTTGGTGACAAAGACCTGGAAATTACAGGGATGCCCATCGATTGGGGAATGACTGAACAAGTTATGGTATATGATGGTGATGGAATGCTACCATGCTATAAGAAATGATGAGCTCAGGGATCTTAGAAAAACATGGAAAGACTTTCATGAAATAATGAAGAGTGAAATGAATAGAACCAAGAGAAAATTGTATATTATAATAGCAATATTATTTTAAGAACAACTTTGAGCAAATAGGCCATTTTGACTATTATAAATGCCTAAATTAGCTAGAAAGGTTTCTTATTGTGAGTGGATTGTAAGGTTAACTGGTTAGGAACAGGGAGATCCTCAAATTCCAATTCATATTATCTTGTCTATTGCCTGGTATAGGAAAAGAAACATGGTTCCTACCATTCTGTTAATTTTTCTATGAGTAATACATTTTACTTCATTGGATCTTGTAATATTTTCTTTAAAAAGTAAACCGAGGTTCATTAGTTCATACTTTGCTTAGACTGCATTGGTGCCTAAGGGCACTGCTGCCCTTAATGTGTACCTATAACTCCTAACCCTGATATGCATCCTTAAGCCAGGCTCACCCCAGGCAAGGAGCCATCAGGTACAAGCCCACTAGTCATTTTCCTTCGCTTAAATCTTCTTTGCTGATAAACCAGGAGAGGTATTACAGGCAAAAAGTCAGGGGGAATCGTGTAGGAAAGGAATGGGTGGTAGGGGAGAATTAGAGAGGGGACAGTAGGATTAGGGCTAGAATGAACCTTGAATGTTGTTTATTTTTTGTTGTACAATTGTTTTATTTGACAAAGATACTGGAATGATTTGCCATTTCTTTCTCCAGTTCATTTTTACAGATGAGGAAACTGAGGCAAACAGGGTTAAGTGACTTGTCATAGTTAGGATGTGTTTGAGGCTGAATTTGAACTCAGGTCTTCCTGCCTTCAGGGTTAGGGTTAGATGACTTAGGTTTGGATGACTCTTTTTTGCCTTTTGGAGGGCAGTTGGGGTTAAGTAACTTGCCCAAGGTTACAAGGCTAGTTTTTGTGTGTGTGTGTGTGAGTATAAATGCCTGAGGCCGTTGCTGAACTTGGGTCCTCCTGCCTCCGGGTGGGAGTACTCAACTGTGCCTCCTAGCTGCCCTTGGTCCTTTATTTTAGGGATGAAGAAAGTGATATTTAGGGAAGTTAAGTGACTTAATGAAGATCATACAAGTCATCAGTGGTATAACCTAGATGCAAGTTGATTCTTGGATGACAAATTCCAAGCTCTTTCTGACTACCTAATACTGTTTGGGGGATAATTTAGGATCAGGATTGGTGTGTGTGTGTGTGTGTGTGTGTGTGTGTGTGTGTGTGTGTGTGTG
>NW_027187324.1:8933965-8994135 GCF_028583685.1 Petaurus breviceps papuanus
GTGTGTGTGTGTGTGTGTGTGTGTGTGTGTGTGTGTGTGTGTGTGTGTGTGTGACTGTGCACGTGGGCCTACAGTGAATAGAATATATTTTATATGCCAGCATAGGAATGAGTACATTAGCACCCATATCTATCTATAGTCACTCAAGACCTTGTGAACTTGTAATAATACTCAAGTATAGGAGAGCAAATGTAAAATCTATGCTTATTTCTAGATAAATGGAAAGATAATTATAGTCAGTTATTTTTAGAGTCACTTGAACTCCATATTGAAAGGCAGAATAAAGGTAGTAAAAGTAGAAAAAATGTTATGGTCCTTCTGGAAATATATAGATCAGAAACTGGATTTGTAGGCGAAGCTGCTCTCAAATCTAGTAAAGAAATGGAATTTTTATAATGGTTTAGGAAAAATAATCTTCATCTATTTTATAAGAAGTACTTATATATGGAAGGGCACAGGGACAAATAAATTCCTTAAATCTCCTCAAGCTATAACAGAATTTTTCCAAATCTCTACCTTACGTTTAGTCTTACAGAGTACTTTTAATGATGAATTGATAACAGTCATCTGTCTCTTTGTTAGTGTCATAATAATATTAGCTGGAGGTATATGAGCATGTTTGTGTGCATGTGTGTTTACTACCAATTTCTTATTCTAAAAGAGCTGTAACACTTTGCGTAAGAGATAGTAGCCCAGGAGGGCAGCTACCACAATATCAGCATTGAGAAACAGATGGTAGTTATGGGAGTGGGTGCAACAGACGCAGGAAATAGGTGTAACAATAGTTACAATAAGAACAATGGGACTTCCAAGCAAGAGATTGGGTGATGCTGAAGTGCAGACAGGGCAAGGGTGGGTAGCTCATTTAAACCTGCTCAGCTGCTCTCAACTCATGAGCATCCTCTTAAGTTTCTAGTTCTTTGCTACAACAAAAAGAGCTGCTATAAATATTTTTGCAGATATGGCTCCTTTCCCTCTTTCTTTGACCTCTTTGGGGGAATATATGCCTAGTGGTATTATTGAGTCAGAAGTATATACAGTTTGTTAGGGTTTTTTTGAGGGGTGGTGGGAAAGACATAGTTCCAGATTGTTTTCTAGAATGGCTAGACCAAGTCACAGCTCCACCAACAGTGTACCAATACAGGCACAAGAATTTTTAGTTATAATTCTGCTGAGCTACAAGTAAGCTGAAGAAAATGGAATCCCTGGAGGCAGGGGTATCAAGAACAGTGGTTCATTAGAGGAAGGAGAGTAATCAATATATGACAGGGAAACAATGACCAGAGGAGGGGCTGAAACCATTTAAACAATGAAGCATAGAACTATGACCAAGATTGAACATGGTTCTTGTCCTCAACTGATACCGTGAGCCCTACAGATTATGTAGAGCAGAAGGAAGGATGATAATTTTCTAGGCATGCCACGTTCTTTTCATGCTTGGAAATATCACAGAACCAGGGCAGTGATATGTCCGGAACACAGAATGGAAAAGTAGTCTTTATCATATTGGTGGGTTTCTTGACTCATTAACAATCTCAAATGATTTATCCATTTGGATCAATAACCACACATTGGCATTTGGAGCTAGAATGACTGTGAAAGGAAAGGCCTACTAGAGGGGCATTTTCTTGACTATCTCTGGGCTAAGAAAGAAGTCCTTTCTATTATTATTGTTTTTTTTTTTTTTGGAGGGGGAGAAAGGGCAGTTGGGGTTAAGTGATTTGCCCAAGGTCACACAGCTAGTAAGTGTGTCAAGTGTCTGAGACCGGATTTGAACTCAGGTCCTCCTGACTCCAGGGCTGGTGCTCTATTCACTGCACCACCTAGCCTCTCCTCTATAATTTTTTATTGTGTAAAATAAATTTGTTCTGTGTTTCTTGCTTTGTTAATTTGGTGCTTTCAAGGGAACTGAGGACATGGAGAAAGAGCTAGAAATGAACCAAACAGATTTTCTCAGAGAAGCTTTTGGGTAGGGGTAAGTTAGAGAGAGTATTAATTACTGAAAATTCTCTAATTTATAAAGTTTATGGCTGGGCAACAGGTTATACAAATGACTTGCTCAGTGTCAGTGGCAGGGCAGGGATTTGAACCAAGGTGTCTTAATTCCTAAAGCCCAAGGTTTCCACCATACTACTACCTCTTCCTCATTTCCCCAATCATGTTTTATCAACTTAATACAATTATCCAAGTTATTTCACACATGTGATATAAATATATATGTGAACTATATATGAGAATATGTTTTACACACATATGTATATATATATGTATGTATATACATACATATGTAGCAGCTAGGGCATGGTGGATAAAGTATTGGGCCCAGAGTCAGGCAGATATGAGTCATATATATGCATTAGCTGTGTGACCCTGGACAAGTCACTTAATCCTGTTTGCCTCAGTTTCCTCATCTGAAAAATGAGATGGAGAAGGAAATGGTAAACCACTCCAATATCTCTGCCAAGAAAACCCCCTAAAAGGGGTCATGAAGAGTTGGTTACAACTAAAAAATGATTAAACAACAACAAATATATGGGTGTGTGTATGCATATGTATATATACATATATGTACATACACACCTATATGATGGCTGTTAGTTTAATTATAATCCAGGGATGGACAGGGTAGAAATAGAACACAAAGACAGATGAAAGGAGCCCTAGTCATATATGAGGACAGGAATGAAGAAGGAAAAAACCATGAGCTTGGGGAAAGAAGGGATGTACTGAATTACATTAAGAATCCATAAGTATAGGGATTGAGAGAAACTTCTGGAGGCACAGAGAGAAAAGACTGGTTTACAACCGTAGTGAGAAAAAATGTCTCATTTGGAAGCTGAACAGGGGAGGGAAATCCTAGGGAAAAGATCTTAAAAGTTACCAGTTGAAGACTCAAGAGGATCGGTACCAGGCTGGGTTTAATTTGGATTTGGATTGGTTGCATGTATTCGGAAGCAGGCCATAAAGGACTTGGTTTCATTAGGACTAAGATGAAGACATAGTCAACCTGCCTGGGAACCAAACAATTGGGAACAACAGGAGTCCAATTTACATGTTAAGTGGTGTCCCAGTAGATCCTGTGACTATCTTGAGGACCTGTACTTTGCCTAAAGCTTAGACCTAAAATCTCTCATTCATATTCCAATCTGTGATGTTATAAATTCAGGTGTTCACTCTGATGATGCAGGTCACAACCATTCTGTGTCTACCCAACCTAGGTGGGAACTCTCATTCACATTCTCCCTCAAGTTCACCACTGGAGTTTGTCCAACGTGCTGGAGACCTTTCTTCCCTCTTCCCTTTTCATTGCCCTCAGTCTGATGCCCACCTCTGGTTCTTCAGAGCATTAATGTTCCAGTTTTTACTGCCCTACAGCAATGCTAGTAAAATATTTGTTCTGAAAACATGAGTCTATGGCATTGTAATGGGATTTTGGAGTTATTCTGCCCACCCACAAGCACACTAGCATGTTGGGTTCCTACATCACCACTGGTGGAATCTCTGCTCTCCCCCTTAGGTGTCAAAGGGCACCCTTGAATGTGTTTTTCTCTAATACTGTCGGTTTAAATCTGCAATTCAGTATATTTTCCCCAATATCATTTGCTAGTATCAGTTAATAGCTCCTCAGAATAACTGATTCTAGTGATGAACACCTTGTTTTCAACTTAGTAGTTGGGTTTTTTTCAATATCAATTCCCTAACTAACCTCAATTAGCTTTTACAAAGAGATATTTATCTAGAAGACCTAGTGAGATCAGAGAACAGAAGTACAAATATATATCCCTTTTCCCCAATCCCCAACCAGAGCACACTCCACCCCTCTACAACCTTGATCCTTGGGGAGAATGGGTACCAACATTTAGTTATTATTATCATCATTTCCACTACTGAGTTCACTCCCAGGAATGGCATAGCCGATGGCAAGTTGCCCCCTTGCTTGCAGAACCCAGTAAGTCAGCTGTCTATTCTGTCCGTTGCTGGGCCAGGTCATTCAGGTTGCCCCATAGGTCTGGCTTCTTCTAGGGCTCAGACAGTAAACCTCCGGTGGCTCTTCTGACCTTTTGAGACAAGGCATTACATCAAAGGAAAGGCCACACAAACAAGAGGCGGCCCCATCCAAGACACAGGCTTGCCATTCTCTTGGACTGTTCTAATTAGATGAAGGACATTAGTAGGTAGAATGCCCCTTTCCCTTCCTCCCACCCTAATAGTCCACAAGAACTCAGAGAGTAATCTTTACACCTAACTGCCAACAGGAAGGAGACAGCCTTCTCCCTTGGGGCCTTCTGTCTGCATATTCAGTTCAAACTCTGCAGCCAGTTAAAAGGCTTTTCATCATCATTCAGTAACCAAACAGGAAATGGTCCACTATACATTCCCAGAAGACTCCTCAAGTATACATGCAGGTATCTGTTCTCAAAGTCCTGCTCCTTTGGACCAATCGCCCTTTCCTCATTTATGGCAAGCTGAAGGTCAGTAAAAGGGCTTTGCAACTTCCCAAAAGCAATGTAGTCTGACCTCCTTCTTTTTTTTAAACTCTGTGCCTAGCTCATTGTCCATTTGTACTGTTGGATAAGCTCTACAGGGTGTTCATCAAATGGTTCTTGAAATCTGGGCAACAGACGTTTTTCAACCATTTGTTCTTCCCTTTGTAGATGGACAGGTCAAACTCCTTTGAGTGATTACAAATCTCTGCAAGGAAGCTCTGCAATATCTTGGGGGCTGATGCAACCAACATAACATCATTTGAAAACAGGACTCACCATCCACAGGAAATCCCTCCTCACCATGGACTCTGTGCTGAAGCCTTTGTATTATAGTGGTGAATACTTTTTGCCAGTATACACCATCCTGCTTAGTGCCTTCCAAGATGTTTATTAATAGGGGGTCATCAAACAGTTATTTCTATTGTTTCTATTGTCTTCCAAAGAAATTTCAATGATCTGGATAAATGACTTAGAAACAACTTGTAAAAGAGCCTATAAGGCAACATTTTGTTCTACCAAGTTGAATGCATGTTGGGTTTGATAAACACAATGAAGTCTTTCATTTATTTTGGGAGGGGTTAAGCTTCATGTGTTACAGGGAAGACTAAAAGCCTTTGGTAGAATTGACAACAATTTTGCAAATCCCTGAGCATGAAGAGATTTTGGAATGCTCATGGGTGTGCACTGTTCTATCAACAGTGACCAGAGCTGGCCTGCTCCCCTCATGATTGACTTGTGCCCCATCTTCCTATAGCCTGTGGATATTCAACTCTAAACTCTCTGAGGATATAGACATCTCTGCATCCCCCATAGCCTCCCACAAAACAGGCACTCAGTGAATATTTGTTGAAGCAAGGAAAATAAATATAAAAATAATATTGGAATAAGGAATGAGAGGGACAGATTATATATGCATGTAAATTAAATAAAATCAATAAATTTATTCATTTTTTAAATGAAGAGAACTAAAAGATGGCCAGAAAGAATTTGACAAGTAGAAGACATCTTTAAAACGTACATGTTTAATTTATTATATATTATTATGTATATTATAATATATAATATAGATACTACATATATAATATATTTATTCATTCATTCAGTTGATAAATTTTTATTGATATCTTTTGTTTTTTACATTTCCAGATTTTCTCCCAGTATCTCTCCCCTTTGTGCCCTTCCAGAGAGCTATTCCATATAACAAATAATATTTTTAAAGAAAGAAAAAAATAGAGAAGAGACTTTATGATGTATTTCAAAACAAAAGCAAGCTCTATGTAATATTTACATTTTCATCCACAATCATATTTTTCTGTTTTATTATGTTATGTGAGAATGTCCACTTTATTTCTTGTTTGTTAAGCTCAAAATAAACAAAATTTACATTGGTTTAGTTTCTGCATGAAATTATTGTCCATTTCCCACTTTTGGTTTTCAGTAGTTTGTTTGAGTAATTCAGTATTAAGTCTTCTAACCATATGTCATATCTTTTTTCTCATTTCTTTTTATTTATTATAAATTCTGAAAATAGCTCTGATAGCGCAGTAGTCATACTGTGAACAGACAGTTGACTTGAGAATAATTCCAGTGTTCATAAGTTTCTTTCTGTCTGATAATATGTTGTCAACTTTATTCTTTGTGCCACTTTGTGTTTTTTTGCTCCGTCCACTGGCTCCCAATTTTTGAGAAAGGATTCATATTAGAGAGGTGTGAGCCTTCTGCAAAATCTGTATTCTACTTCTGATATTATCCCATATACTTTTAAATTTTGCATTGTAAACAGCAGGCCATGCAGGTGATATTTTGATGACTCATTGCAGGTACATATAGAATTTGAGAGTGGAACGAAAGCACAATCTAAAAGTCAACGTCTACAGAGGAGAATCCTTCTTAATCCCCTGAGTGGTGGCATCAGAAGTAATCAGTGCCCAGATGTTTGAATGGAGTCTTGCCTAGAGGCTGGGGAAGGGCAGAATCAGTTCTTGAGATCATTATCTTGCCACCACTCTTTGAGCTCATTAAAAATACCCTGGGGTGTTTCAAAAGCAGGGCCAGGAATCTGCCTTTACCTTCATGTCAACTCAGAAGGCACTATTTCAGGAAAACTGTTATATAACCAGGAGATCACAGGACCATAGATTCAGATCTGAAAGCGGACTTCTAAATCAGCTCGTCCAAGCCTTTCATTTTACAGTTGGGGAAAGTGAGAGGGGAAGTGACTTGTTCCAGATTCCCATCTTGCCAATAGATATCTAATTGGCTAATACCATGTTAATCTAAGGATTAAAAAAAAAAAACAATCAAGTGATTTACATGGTCCCCTTCCCCCTAAAACCTCAAATTATAAACCACATTGTAGAATTGTTTATTGTATACTGAAAAAAGGTGGAGTTGAGTAAATAGAGGAAAATGCTTTCAGGTTTTACCACCCCTGCATTATCAACATCAGATGATTTCCTTATATGCATCAGTTAAGCAAAGATAGAGTTTGTATTCTCTAGAAGTCTATACCCTAAATTTCTCTATACTCCAAATTGTCCACTGTTTAGTATACAAACCAATAATCATATGCACAAGTATAGTGTTCTTCACACACTTGTTTCCATCAAACTGGATCATTTGTGGTTTTTATTTTGTATCTAGCCATGACATTTCCTCATAACTTCCTTCAATCTTTCTCTCCACATATTGAAATACTTCCTGTTCTGTTTGAATCCTTCTCTTCTTTCAAGGTCAAACTCAGATGTTCCACCTCACACCTATCAGACTGGCAAAGACAATAAGAGAAGAAAATGATAAATGTTGAAGGGGGTTATGGGAAAACAGGCACCCTAGTGCACAGTTGGTGCAATTATGAATTGTTCCAACCATTCTGGAAAGCAATTTGAAACCATGCCCCCAAAGTTACAAAAACGTGCATATGCTTTCACTCAGCAATACCAGTACCAAGTCTATACTTACAAAGAAATCAAAGGAAAAGGGAAAGGATTTATATGTACAAACTGGTAGCTCCAGACTGGAAACTAAGGGGTGTCCTATGGAGGAATTGCTAAGCAAGCTGTAGTATATGAATGTAGTGGAATATTATTGTGCAATGAGAAATGATGGAATAAATATTTTTTAGAGAAATCTTGGAAGACCTCTATGAACTGATGCAAAGTGAGCAGAACTATAGCAATTTGTAGAATCATAACATTACAGAGAAAAAGTTTTGAAAGACTTTAGCATTTTTGATCAAAACCAGGAGAAACCATGAGTTCAAAAGAGAGAAAATGAAACACACCACTCATCTTGTCAGAGAGGAGAAGAATTTAAAGTTCAGAAGGAGACATAACTGTCTCTTTCAGACATGGTCAATATGGGAAACTTTGTTTTGTCAGACTGTGTGACTCTGTGTTGAGGGCTTTATTTTTGGACATGTTTATTTTTAAAATTTGCTCAAGTGGAGAGAAGAGTAGTGGGAGGGACAGATTAATTTAAGAAATTAAAACATTAAAAAAAAGATCAAATTCAGATGTTCACTCCTTGGCCTACACAAATGGAAATAATGTCTCCCTCCAGTCTTTCGTTGTACTCAGTTTAGATCTTTGTAGTTAAAGTTTATATTATAATAATCTGTGCACAAGTAGAATTTCCATCTCTGTATTTTTATCTTTGCATTCCTAAGGCCTACCTGAGACCTTTTCTGGTACTCAAAAACCCAAATAAATGAATCATCTCATTAATTTGGGAGTTCCCTCCAACAATGCAGATTGCAATCCATTGATACCTGCCTTTCTTATGGGATTCTCATCCACATCCTCAGGGGTAATCAACAAAGGACATTCACTGAACATTCTAGAAGCATCCCTCACTTTCTCCTGACATTGAGAGGGTGCCCTTGGACTATTAAAATTGTCTACCTGTCATCTCACCATCTCGCCAGGTAACTATCTCTCTTTCTTGCTGTTCTTTGATGAAATACTTTATTCCTTTTCTTCTGGGTTTCTAAGTTATACATTACAACCTGCCTACCCAACAGGCTTCTTTCTTCATTGCTTTATAGGGATGTTCATCTTTAGCTCTTACAAAGCATTAATATTCCAAGTCTCAATGTTGTAATATAACACTAATACAATGTTTGTATTGAAAAGTGGGTCCTTCACTGTTACAGGAAGCTTTGGGTGAGTAAAAGAACTTTGTAATTTTCTGACAGCAATTTGGACCTGATTTTCAACTCTAGGCTTTGCATATGCTATATTGCTAATGTTTTCAAATGGAAGTGAAAAACTGTGTAAAGTAAAATTAATTTCATTATCCTCTTTAAATAGGAGGAAAATGGGGCTATGAGATACCTGCCAGTATGTTAAACTGAACTGAATATATAATCTTCCTTCATCTTCTATTTTAGAGCTTGCTAGATGAACTTGAACTTAATAATACCTGAGTTCAAATCCTGCCTCAGAACCTTAAGTATGTCACCCTGGGCAAGTAACTTAACTGCTTTCAATCTTACTTTTCTTTTAGGTAAAATAATAGCACTTATCTTCCAGGGCTGTTGTGAAAATTGCACAAGACAGCATGTGTAAAGCAATTTGCAAACCTAAAACACTATATAAATATCAATATCATTATTATCTTTCTCCAAATAGACTTCTCCTCCCAGATCTCCATTTTTGTCGATCGTATGTTCATTCTCCCAGCCATCCAGGTTTAAAATGTAGGAGTCGTCTTTGACCCTTTCCTCTCTTTCATGCTCCCCATGTCTAATTAGCTGTTAAGTGTTGTCAGTTTCATCTTGACACTCTCTTGCCTTCACTACTTTCTCTCCACTCATGTTGCCACCAGGCTAGTTCAGAGTCTTACCATCTCTTGCTCAGACTATTGCTATAGCTTCATAATGGATCTCTTCGCCTTCTGTCTTTTACTTTCTAATATATCTTTCAGGTAGCTGTCAAAATAATCTTTTTAAGGCACAGGTCTGACCATGTCACTCCCTTGCTCAAAGACTGTTGTAGTTATCTATCATCTATAAGATAAACTACAAACTAGAATCTTACAATACTAGGATTCAAGGCTCTCCAAAATATGGCCCCAATCTAACTTTCCATTCTTATTTCACATGACTTTTCTTCATGTATTCCATGTTCTAGCCCAGTTGGATTACCAACTATTCCCCAAACCTGACTTGCCATTTCTGTTTTCCATGAAATTTCCCCATGGATGTAATTAATTTCCTCTTTATTTTTGCTTTTCAGACTACTCATCTTCCTTCAAGGTATTTAAGTCATATTGATGAGGTACAGGCTCTGAGAACCCCCTTGAACTCTCCTAGAATCCTTGAGGTACAGGCTCTGAGAACACCCTTGAATTCTGATAGAATCTTCCCATTTGATGAGGCATTTGCCTAAGGCCTTTCATGGTGTCTCCTTGAAATCTCTATCCCTCCTTTGTCCAGCAACTTCCCACCCTTAATCACTCATTACTGGAGTCTGACCTCATTGACTCCTCCTGAAGACCCTCCCCAAACCTCTCTTCTAGACCACAACCTTTCTGTATATCTTGTCTCCATGTGGGTGAGAGCACCATAGAATTTTCCAATACAAGCCTTACATATACTGAGGCTCCTTAAGAGTCTACCCATTATGGCAAACTTTTAGTAAACTTTGCTTTTCTTTGGCTGAGAGACTTGAATCAAATTCATTCAGCAGGACCCTAACCTCATCATTTTATGATGACCCTCTTCAATATGACATACCTTGTGAATCCTTCCCAGATCATCCCAAGTTAAAAAACAAAAACAAACGTTATCTCCTTCCTTAACATAATTGGGTTGTACCTACTTGGAGCATGTTTCCTGAATTTCTGGGGAATCAGCTGCAAATGTCATTACTCCAGCTGGTATTGGAGTAAAGTGCCTAATCCAATCAAATCCAATACACATTTATGAAGTGGCTCTGCAAGGTACTATGCTAAGGCACTGTGGGTGAAAATGCCTTCGAAAGGGCATCTAGGTGGTACAGTGAACAGAGCACCGGCCCTGGAATCAGGAGGACCTGAGTTCAAATTTGACCTCAGACACTTAACACTTACTAGCCATGTGACTTTGTTTTTTTTTTCATTTTGCTTTTTGGAGGGCAATTAGGGTTAAGTGACTTGCTCAAGGTCACATGGCTAGTTTTTTTGTGTTAAGTGTCTGAGGTCGGATTTGAATTCAGGTCCTCCTGACTCCAGAGCTGGTGCTCTATTCAATGCACCACAAGCCGCCCAAGCTGTGTGACCTTGGACAAGTTACTTAACCCTAGTTGCCCTGCCTTCCCCCCTCAAAAAAACCAACCAAACAAAGAAAATGTCTTCAGGGAGCTCATGTTAAAATGAGGGGATATAGCATGTAAAGTAACTTATGGGAATATACTCATTAAAAGGCACATACAATATATACAAAAATAAATACAAGGTAATTTTGGGGCGGGGAGAGGACTTAGAAGCTGGGGTAATATAGGAAGGTTTCATATTGAAGATGGCATGAGCTTTTTTAAAGAAAATTAGGGATTCTAAGGAGGGAAGGTGAAGAAGGAATATATTTCAAGCTTGAAGGACAGAAAATGCAAAGATTATATATATGCATATATAATATATACACATATACATATATACAGATATGTTTGTGTATATGCATACATACATACACATATATATACATATACACACATACACACATAAGAGGTAGAGTGCTATACATGAGAAATAGTAAGAAGGTCACTTTGTCTGGATTGTAGAGTAGGTGAAGGGGAGTGATTATGTAATAAGGCTAGAAAAATTGGGATCAGGTTGTGAAGGACTTTAACTGCTAAATATAGAAGTATATATTGGTTTGTTTTTGGGTTTTTTGCTTTTTTGGAGGGCAATTGGGGTTAAGTGACTTGCCCAGGGTCACACGGCTAGTTTTTGTGTTAAGTGTCTGAGGCCAGATCTGAACCCAGGTCCTCCTGACTCCAGGGCCGGTGCTCTATTCACTGCACCACCTAGCTGCCCCTAGAAGTATATATTGGACCCTAGAGGTAATAGGGGGTCTACTGGAGTTTAGTGAGAAGAGAAGGATCTGATCTATGCTTTAGGAAAGTAACTTTGCTACTGTATGGAGGTTGCATTGGAATAGGGAGAGTACTTGAGGCAGAGAGCTCAATTGGGAGGCTAATGGTTATTTAGCTAGTAAGTTCCAACTGTAAAGTCTAAAATATGTCTGTGCTTGTTTGCTGGGACTATAAAGTCCATGCTTAATAGTCTTCTCTGATTTTATGTAGGTTTTCCTTTCTGATGATTATGTTGAATCTATGTCTCATGAACTCAGGTACAAATAGATTTTGTCATTATGCTTTCTACCACTGAAAAAATTTAATTCAAAAGGGAAAAAGTGGTAGGATTATCTAATGGTTTTTGCCTAGCTGTCAGGATCTGACTTATTCTAGATGATCAAGAAATCTTTTTTTTTTAATTACATGACTGAGAATGACAATCTTTGATAAATATGTGCCCACTCAAGGAGAGGGGAGAGTGGTGTAATAAATAGAATACTACTTTGGAGCCAGGAGCTATACCATAGCTTTACTTATCTCTGACACATACTACCTTCATGACCACGGGTTGCTTCCTGTTGCCAAGCTTCAGTTTTCTCATCTATAAAATGGGGATGGGAGGGGCTGTTGTGAGAACCAAATGAGATAAAGTATGTAACTTCTCCATTTTGGTTGATAGTACCACCAAGCTTTCAGTCTCCCAGACTGGCAACCTTGGAGTAATCCTTGATTCTTCCCTCTTCCTCAAACCCTATATTCAATCAATTGCCAAGATACCTTCCTTTTCTCTCCTCTCTCACCTCTACCTATTTTCTCTCACTTGATCTATTCTAGCAGCCGCCTCATCAGTTTCCTTGCCTCCACAGTTTTCCCTCTCTCCCTGCCAAATCAATATTCCTTCTGACTCAAGGGCTGGTGCTCTATTCACTGCACCACCTAGCTGCCTCCAAATTAATACTCCTAAAACACAGATCTGACCTTGCCACCTGCAACTCAAAAATCATAAATGGTTCTCTATTATCTATACAATACTTCTTAAATTATGGATCTCCACTCATAGTTTAAGAAGCCCCAAAAGTGTTACAAGTAGAAAAAAATTAAGAAACCCTGATCTATAAGATAAAATGTAAAATCCTCAACTGGATATTTAAAGCTCTCTACAATCTGGCTTTTCTCTACCTTTCCAATTTCATTTTATATTACACTGCTTCACTTACACTCTATTCTAGTCAAATTGATCTAGGAGCTTTCCCCTCATATATGACATTCCATTTTCTGGATTTCCCATTTGGGAAATGCTATCTCTCATCTCTATTATACAGAATCCCTTGCTTCCATCCAGCCACCTTCTACAAGAGGCCTTTCCAAATCTTCTTTCCTTGAAATAACTTCCTTGCATACATGTGGGATTCTCTTAATATAGAGTAAATGGTTTGAAGGCAGGGACTGTGTCCTGATTTTGTTTGGTAGTTGTGCTATGGGCATAGTAGATTCTCAATAAATAAAATAAATTTAATTATATAAAGTGTAAATACCACCCATTATCAAAGAGACTCTAGAAATGTGATTAAGTTGTAAATGTGTAACCTTAAAGAATTCTATCCAGTATTGTGTAGCGACTTTACTGTGCAAATCATGTTCCTAAAAACAGGAGAATGCTTTGCATATTCTGAACGCGTTGTCACCAAATGAAATAGAAACCTAAGGAATTCTGGGGTATGAATTGTTCAGGTCCTGAACTTTTTTTTATACAATATTTATATGAGCAGGACGCATCCCAGGTATGTTTGGGGAATGAACAATGTGTATAATTACCTCAATTATCTGACTTGTTTCCATAGTGGAGATCTGGCCTAGCAAATCACCTGTGCTCAGAAACACAGCTGGTTGCCATGGACTGACTTATTAACTCTGACTCTTTTGCATACAAAGGGTAGCACCTGTGACTATTACAGACCGAAAATTCAATTGCAGGTGCATGTGCAAATTGGGTTTTGAGGTAGAAGTTCAAGCAAATCCTTTTGAAAATGAATCCCTCTATAAGGAGCATGTACTGAAGAGGTGAGAGGAAAAGTGACAGTCAAAGTCTAGTTCATCCAGAAATACCTGATTGTCTGATGACATTTATGATCTGATTACTAGGCTAGTCATTTTGTGTCGACTGACACATGCTTCCTTTGAAAATACAGGCAGAAATATTTCTCAGATCTCTGTATTTCTGAGGGCCTGGTTGCCACCAAGTTTATCTCAAGCATCTAAGTTTAGATGCTCAAGATAATAGGTTGCAAGTCCCCTGAGGGAAGGTCCTTGGTCTGTCTAGATCTCTCTGAACTGCACTATACACATATAGGTGCTTAATGAATGCTCCCCTAGGAGACTAGACTCAAGCACCAAAAGGAAATCATTTCCATTTCTCCAGGTTAAGTGATGAGGGCTCTGGGATAGGCAGTTTGCTTAATCAGGCTGCTGGTAAGAAGATGGAACTTTGGGGCCATCCCATATATTGCAATGTGGAGATCAAGAGGCAAGCTGTGTCCAATGAGGGATGGCCTTCCTCTGAGCCACCATCACTCTTTTTCTATGAGCGTTCCTGTATGCATGGAAAGAATGTTGTCTTTCTGCCAGCAACGTGTAACACTGTGCAACACCCCCCCAACTTACAGCCTAACTGTGCTAATTATATTTCACATTTGTATTTATTGCCTCTGCTCTCCCTCTTGGTGGTAAACAAAAGCTTCTTTGTGTGTAATAATTGTTAAGAGCCAAGATTTACATACATCTAGAAGGTAAGTTTTCTTTAGATTGTGACTTTTGTTTTTAAGAGTTGAATAGGATGAGAAAGAATAGATCATAAGTAGACCTCTTTAGCCCACATAGAACATTCAGAGCCTGCACACTCAAGTTTCAGATGCCTCCTTCTCTTTTAAAAATTCTTTTCATCCCACTTTTTCACTTGAGGAACAAAATTTTGTTAGGAAAACAAGTGGAATCTGTCAGTTTAATATTGTGGTTGGTTTGTAAGGGTAGTATTGGATCAGGCCTTCGATATATATATCTTTTTTAAACAAATGGGCCTTTTCTGGGCTTTCCTGACACTTCTATCTGCCCTGCCTGAATACACCAAGGAGAAATGCCTTCTGAAAGGGAAACCCTTGATGTTTACAAGACATCCAGGTTCCTCGTTCTCTAAATTCAAGTGTATATATGTACACTGTTCCAATGCAAATACATACATTTGGAATTTGTTTTACTGCTTTAAGAAGCTCTTAACAACCTATGACAAGTGAAACATTTGTTAATCAAAAAAACCCTACAACCTATTCATGGGCATTGTTTGATGGTTTGTGCTCTGACCTCCAAGATCCCATTGTGGCTGGAATCGGTTATAGTAACTTGTATTTATTTTTACAACTAGCTATTATGAATGCAAACTCCCCTTATCGCCAAGTGATTGATAGGCACATTAAGAAGTTGTTCAACAGGTTGCTAGGTTTGAAGAAATGCTTAAATCCTGATAGGTTACTTTTTTATCAGCAAAGACTAGGAATTAACACAGATAAGCCCAGGGGTGACCAGAATTTTATTTTCAGAGCTGAGGGTTTGCAGTCAGGGTTTTATATTTGAGTGTGTTAAGCAGTGGGTTCTGTCAGTTCCTTTTTATAGATTTCAGTTTATTTTCGTAGGTGGAGAAGAGTTCTGATAGAACTCACGCAAGTGGGAGGGTCACAGAAAGCTGCTGAAAGCAGTGGAATATATCTGATGGTATAAATTTACCTTTTTTGAAGCTACCTGGCCCTTAACTCTTACAACCATTGGAAAGTTAACTTCCTGTTCCCCACTACCACCCTCCCCCCCAGGTTTTATTTTTTATCAGATGCCATTGGGTACTTTCCTCCTTTTCTCCCTCCCTCCCTCTCTCCTCAGGAAAACACAACTAAAGGGGAGGAGAGTTAGGTCACAGGTGGTGATTATCTACAAGGTCAGTGACATTTAGAGTTCAGAGTTCTGAACTCTTAATCCTGTATTCAGTCTATTTGAACCAACAGGACCTGTCCATCTGATGCAGAATCTCTTTCTGTTTCGTTGGAATAGCTTCCAGAGCCCCACAGGCATTGTGGGTAATAGGCACTTCTGAAAGACCTTGAATAGGTACATATTTATTGGGTAGGAGTAAAAAAAAAATATTAAAAGCTGACATCCTCTGAATGTCAGCTAATTAACTATGCTAGAAAATTCTATGGGTTTTAATTAATATAATTCATAGGATCTTAGATCTAGAAAGAACCTTAGAGGTAATTTAATTCAAGCAAATCATTTTATAGATGTGGAATCTGAGACTTAGAGAGATTAAGTCCAGGCACTGTAGCTAGTCAGTTACAATTAACATTTAAACCTAGGTCTTTCAAGGTTTCTTCACACTATCTAGTACACATCACAGTCAGGGAGGGTCAAGTCTTTTCACTGCTGATGATATTCTTTCATACATCTGAGAGGTAAAAATTTTGTAATTCTGTATTATCTAAAGAAGAATTTAAGAGGCAGAATAAAGGAGTTAAATTATATGAATATATAAAAACATTTTTTCTTAAACCATTCTATTAACAAATCATAGCATCAAGACTTTCGTCTATCTTACATGAGCACATGTAGCTTGACATAATAGATGGAGAACCTCAGAGTCAGAAAGATCTGAGCTATGTTATACCTTTGACAGCATTTATGTTATACATAAAAAATAAATACCTATTCTATACCTGATTTCTATCTATATGAAGTACTTTCCTGTGCTCCCCACTCCCCACCTTTGGAAGACCATGAACATGAACCAACTTAAGTTCGAACTGGGGTAGAGATCTAAAGAATGAAAGAATTTGAGAAAAGGAATCAGATACTTTTAAAAAAGTGGTCAGGCTCTTTCAGGGCTGAACTCTATCAGAGAGCCTACCTGGGTTCAGAACTGAGAGACCCATAGTAGAGGGAGAGGTTACAGAACCCCACGTGTCTGAGCCCAGTCTCATTTTCTTGTTAGAGATTCTTAGTCCCTTTTTCTACCAGTTGGCCACTGTCACTACATAAACTGAAGGGACTCCCTGAACAGAATTGCAAGCCATTTAAAATCTTTTCTTTTTGATTTGGTTTGTGGGCTGTCATTGCACATGACAAATGGTCAACTTTCCATTGAGAAGCCTTCTTATACTAAGGCAGACTGGTACTCAAAAAGCAAACACAGTTTGTTTCAGGATTCTGCTCAAAGATAGATCTCACCAGTCCTTGTGCCCCAATGGCATAGCCTTTAGAACCCAAAGTCATCCCCATGTCAGGATGAAGCATTGGAGTTAGACTTTTGGGAAAACCTGATATAAATATACTCTTGAGAAAATTAGGATCTGACAACTTAGGGGAAATTTTAAAGGTGACAAATGGTAATGTTCTATATAGTTGTTCCTAGGATGTATTCCTCTCATTTAAAAAGAGGTTCTTAATCTCGGGTCCACAGATTCATGGCTAGGTTTCAGCGAGTCTGTGACCTCAAATGGAAAAAAAAAATTACATTTTTAGTTTCTCTAACCTTTTACTGAATCATGCATTTTCTTTATCATGAATATAGACAACAAACATTATTCTGGAAATTTGTTTTACCTGATCATTAAAGGGGTCCATGACACAAGCAAGGTCTAAGCATCCCTGTTTTAAAGTTATCTTACATAGACTTTTTGATTAAATTCGGTAAACAAAAATTCCACAGTTACAAAAATTGTGTTTTTAGTTTTTGTTGTTGGGTATTAAATTCAGTGGTTGAGGAGATAAGAGATTGGAGAGGAGGTTTGCTACAAAAAAAAAAAAGAAAGGAAAGAAATGGAGGTCATTGGAGCATTTTTTAAAATGCATAGAAGAGAACTAATAGAAATTCAGAAGGAAGCAGAAAAGCAGGCCAATTGCAAATAAATAACATGTTGAATTTATTGTATACTTAAAAGTAGTTGTACATATTAGGGATTTAAATCTTCAGAAAACTTCTTTTTCTGTTCTACTTTACATGTAGAATTTTTGGGGGTGTTCATTAAATTCAAAATTTCATGTACAGTCTTTTTTTCATTATATTATGTTATAGAAATGCTTGTTTTATTTCATAAATTAAAAATAAAATAAATTTTACAAAGAATTAAAAAATTCTACATAGGAGAATTACTTCTGTTGGTTGATTTAGTGTCTACTGGAGCTAAGTTTCCAAACTCTCACTGGTGTCCAACAAGCTTAGAGCACTCAATATCCTTACAAGGAAGCAGATGATACTGAAGTAACATTGTTAAAATGGAGTTGTCCATTAAATCAATCACCCCAAATTAGGGCCCTATTCTCAACAGGTATATTTAGCATTTCTAGGAGATAACAGATACATGGTGGACACCCTGTTTGTTGTCAGAGAAGCCGGGTTTAAATTTCAAGTCTTCTACTTTCTACCTGTGTGACATTGGGCAAGTTTCTGGGTCTCAGTTTTCTCACCTATAAAAAGATGGAATTGTAATAGGTAATCTCTAAGACCTCTTTAGTTCTGCTTCTTTGTCAGCCTCTTAAAGTACATAAAGGGTAAAATTTTACTCGCTTGAATTTGATTGAAGACTAGTTACTTGGAGAACAGTACTTTTGTCGGCCACGTGACAGAAGTATCACATGGACAAAAGTTTAAAAACGTTCTTGTGATCACTGAAAAATAAGGAAATAAAGTTCAAAAATGAGGTATGGAACTTGTTTGACTAGTTTCTGTTTTAAACTTGGTGGATTATGCTTCTTTGTTTTAAACCATTAGAACAGCAATGATTAAATATCAAATTCCTTCAAGTGTCACTAGTTCCTTTTGGAAAGTTTCGATAAAAAATGTTGCATTTATTAAAATGTTCTGCCCACATGTATTACCTGTAAGATGTCTTTCCCACATCTGCTCTTTTATTACATGACATACCACAAGGTGCTTGGATTTGTTTTTTAACTCCTCTGTGGTTTTTTTTCATATTTTTTTACACACAATGAAAAACAATGGCATTTAATGGGCAAATGGTGTCAGGAGACCTGGGTTCTGTTTCCATATCTCTGGCTAACTTTTCTGTGTGACCTTGGGCAAGTCATTGGATTTGAATGTGCCTCAGTCTCCTCACCAGTATAATGGGGGTAATAATATCTCCCTTCTACCTATTTCACAAGGGTTTTGTGAGGATTAATGAGTTAATGTTTGCAAACGACTTCGAGATCCTTTGATAAAATATAAAGCATTATTATTTATGACAATAATAATAGTCCTGAGAATACTTTCCTTTCATCCAAGGATCTCAAAGTAATTTAACACTGTGTTTGCAACTTCACAGTAGGTTGCTATGTGTCATGGCTGGCTCCTTCTGGAAGAAACAGCCTGTAAGAAGTAGTCTGTTTTTTTTTTCCTGGAGAATAATTAAATCTCTCACCGACTCCTTACATCAGTTGTGTAAGCTTCTCAAGATAGACAAGTAGTCTCCTTAGACCCTCTTTATCCTGGATGTGAATTAGTACTATGATTGCATCTGGATGCTACTTGGGAAATTCTTTAAAACTATTAATGATCAAGTAATGGAGCTACGAGAATTTGGAATTTTAAAACAATTGTCTGTCTGAATATGTACTTAGACTCAGAAATGATAATTTAGAAGAGTAGTTTTTAATGTGGGGTCTATGGACAGATTTCAGGGATTGCGTGAACTTGGATGGGGAAAAAAATCCCATCTTTATTTTCATTAACCTCTCACTGAAATTTAGTGTTTACTTCAATTATTTAAAAATATTCTGAGAAGGAGGCCAGATACTTCACAAGCCTGCCAAAAAGGTCTGTGACCCAAAAAAGGTTACAAACTCCTGATTTACAGGGTTCTGTGACTGGGGCTCATCTAGTTTTAAGGTTTTCTCAAGAAAAAAAAATATAACAAAATGATTTTGTTACTGGCATAAATGTAACAAAGACGGTTGCATTAAAATCCTTTGGGTTACCTGGACCAATTATAGGAATATTTTAATGATCTTTCTTAAGAAGCCTTTGGGTCAGATTGACCTTCAAGCAATGTAACATATTTATGGAATGCCATAATGTATTAGGGAAAAAAAAAAACTTTCATTATACTACAGTAGAAAATAAATTAACACATAGAACTCACTTAATGAATTTTATGTTATTTAAAATACATAATCAAACACTAAATTAGATGGGATAGATTAAGACATATCCAGGTTGGCAGGGATTAGTTAGGGAAGCCTTTGTGTCTTAAAGGATGGGTAATATCTAGCTAGGTGGAAGGAAAAGTGGAGGATGTTTTAGACCCCGAGTGTAAGATGATCAAAGTCAAGTAGGCAGAAAGCTTGTCCAAGAAACAGACCAGAACAACTGGAGTAGAATGATAGAATTTAGAGTTCAAATGGACCTTAATCTTCATTCAATTCAATTCCCTCATTTTCTAGATATAGAGTGTGAAGCGCAGTTAGGTGATGTGAGTTGCCCAAAGTCACACTGGTAGTGAGGAGCAATTTCTTCTCTTGAGTGCTCTTTCTGCCAGATTTGGGGCTGGGAGGTAAAACTGGATAGATGAGGTGTTACTGAGACCACAGAGGGCTTTGGTAGCTGGGCCAAGGAGCTTTGGTTTAATATGGTAGCAAATAGGAATCTGCTTAAGGTTTCCGAGCAGTGAATAAGATGATAAAAGCAATGTTTTACGATGTCAGGCACTAATAATAATGATGACGATAGCTAACATTTACATAGTGCTTCCTATGTGCTGGCACCGTACTATGCACTTTACAATTATTATGTTATTTGATCCTCCCAACCACCGGCCAAGTAGGTTCTATTATTATCACCCTCATTTTACAGTTGAGGAAATGGAGGCAAAGTAGAGTTAAGTGACTTGCTCAAGGACACACAGCTAGTGTTTGAACTCAGGTCTTCCTGACTGCAGGTCCAGTGTTCTATCCATTAAAGCACTAAACTGCCCTGTAATCTGTGAGAGCACTCAGAAGAGGACAGCTATTGGAATAATCCAGAGGGTAAGATATTAAAAGCCTGCCCCAGATCATGGGGCAACAAGGAAGGGAGAGGAAAGGATGGATCTGAGCAGCAAATCTGTTTAGATTTAGTTTTAGAGATATACTGAATTTCAATATATCAGATAAAACTCACAACTGATTCCCCGACAAACCCAGAAAGCAGTTAAGTAAAACATTTAAAAAAGATTGCTGTTAATGTAACATGAACTTGACAATTTCAGCAAACTTTCCCTTTTATAAAAGGACAGATATAATGCTTTATAACTTAGTAATAACATTTTTAAAAAATTTTGGGCTGAGTTTTGTTGGCATTTCAAGTTGTTTTCATGTATGTAACTGGTAATTGTGTGTATTGTTATTTTTCTTTGGCTTTGTTTGCTACTCTGTAATATGTCATACATATTGCCCCATATTTCTTTGAAGTCTTCTTATTCCTGGAGTTGTATGTTGTGGTAGTATTCCATTACTTTCTGTATGACAATTTGTTCAACCATTTATTTATTACCTACTCATTGGGCACATACTTTGCTTCCAACTTTTGAGTATTACAAATAGTGCTACTATGAATGTTTCTTATAGAGAGATCTTGTTGTCAATAAATGCAATAGTGGGTCATTGAGTCAAAGGGTACAAAAATTTTTGTAACTTTTCATGTATTTTGGAAAACAAATTGTTTTCCAAAACAAAGGGGTCATTTTGCAGCTCCACCAGTAGTGAATTAATGTATGTGTTTTTCTGCACTCCTGTCAACAATGAATTATTATATCTTTTACCAATTTGTTAGATGTGAAGAGATACTTCAGATCTGCTTTAATTTGCATTCTATGGTTATTAGTTATTTTAAGTACTTTTGAAGATGACTTTTGAAAGCTTGTGTTTCTTTTTTTAAGAACTTCATTCATATCCATTGACCACTTAACTGTTGGGGAGTAGCTTTTTGTTCTTCTATATATTTGTGTCAATTCTTCAAATTTTAAATAAGTCTATCTGAGTGTTTTATGCTAAATTTTTTTTCCCAAGGCCATATCTTTTCTTCTTTTAGTTGCACTTTATTTGTGCAAAAGTTTTGTTTTTATATATTCAAATCAGTCTATTTTGAATTTTATAATATTTTCTTTGTTGTGGTTGACTCTAAACATATCTTTACTCATAGCCGTGAGAAATATAACCTTTTATTTGCTTATAATTTTTTAAATGGTGTGACTTTTAAATATGTGTGCATATAAATATACACATTTATGCATATGTATATACACATATTTATTTGTATATATTTGCTAAAAGCTAACTGAGAAATTCTGGTTGAATGAAGAATATTCTTCTCAATACTTTGTGTTCTTGGGCCTGTTAAAGTGCACATCCTTGTCCCATTTCTGATCTTATTGGGAAAGCTTCTAATATTCATTATAAATAATGCTAGCTTAGGGTTTTAGATGCATGTTTTGGTGATACTAAGAGAAAGTATTTTTACTCATGTTGCTATAAATGAGCACTATCTTTTATCACAGGATTTTCCCGTATCTATTGTTATACCTTTGTGGTTTGGGTTATTGTTATCATTGTCTTGTTGTTTGGCTCTATGATTTCCTTAGTATAGAGAATACCTCTCTATAACAAAACTTCCTCTATTGTTGTAGATCAGCAGATGTTTTGCAATTTAGCATTCAGCAAAGTACCTGAACATAGAAGATGCTTAATAAATGTTGATTGGTTGATTGAACTTATAATCTTAGTGTGTTACCTGAAAGGTTCAATGACTTACCTACGGTCAGTATGTGTCAGAGGTGTGATCCAAACTCTTCTTGACTTTAAAGCTAGCTATCAACTATGTTGTACTGCCTTTTTGCTTATTAATATGATCTATTATAATAATTATATTTTAGTATTGAATCAACCCTAATTTCTTTGATGTCATATTATCTTTGAATTCCAACTTGCTTTTAATGAATAATTTATTTGCAATATAGTTTCACTCTGACAATACTTGAATTTTTTTGCATCAAAATTCATTAGTTTTTATAGTTTATATTTTAAATTATAGTAATCTATAATTTTCTTTTTCTGTTTTTCTTTCCCTGGTTTGGGAAACAAGAAGATAACATTTTCTCATATAAAAAGTTTTGATAACTTGTCTAGAGTCATTACCTCTGCTTTCTTTGAGTCTTCTTCTAATTTCACCATTAATTTTTTTTGTTAGTTACTTGTTAATCCATTGCTGGATTTTATTTTTTTTTTTTCTCTTTCCTACCTGAGTCAGGGTTCTATTGCTTTGGTAAGATTTTCCATTGTATTTTCTAATTTTCTCAGTCTCACGGTTGTATTATTGAATTCTTCCTTTAGTAGTCTTATTTTTAATTTAATAGACAAAAGATCTCCCTTCATATCTCTTTCTATGCTTATAAACTACTCTGGAGGTCCTTATCTCCATTTTCCTTGTTTAGGGGGTGCAGCTATTTTTGCAAACTTATTCCTTCCTCCTAGAGATTGCTCATTTCTTCATTGTGGTGAGGTCTGTTTCTTTCTGCTAGTTTTCCAAAGAATTTTCCTAGGAGAGTTTCTTTACTTTTATTTTTTTATTTTATTTTGTATATTTGACACTTTTTGTAAAAGTACAGGCAAACTGGACTTAGGTACAACTACTCATTGTTTCATCTTACTAGAATTCTAGTATGAAGAAACAGTTTGAAAGAAGAGTAGATGAGATTTAGGAGAAGTGTGTGTGTGTGTGTGTGTGTGTGTGTGTGTGTGTGTGTGTGAGAGAGAGAGAGAGAGAGAGAGAGATATTCTATGAAGTGGTAGACTCATTTTTTTCTCCTCCTGAGTCAAGTGAAGTCATCAGGTATTTATTGAGCACAGGCACTGTGCTAAGCACTGAGAATAAAACTATAAACAAAAAGACAGACAATCTCTTACTTTAAGGAGCTTACATCCCAGTAGAGGAAGACAACACATAAAAAGGAAGATAACACATAAAAAGGAAGACAAAAATGTGGATGGGAGAAGAGAGAGGAAGAAGGCAGTCATGGGCATGGTGCCTAGAGAATCGGGAGTGGAGCCTGGAAAGGAATAATGTGGTGAACATGTTGGACCTGAATCTTTTCCTTAAAATGGAGACTCTGGAAGGAGCTGCCTAATCAGAGGATTTTGAGTCCACAAGAGTATTTTCAGGCCTGTAATTTTCCCATGTTAAATAGGACAGGGAATATTCAGGAATGTAATTTTCCTGTAGAAAGCAGGACTCCAATGCACTATTCTGACACACCCTGACGTCATGGAAGTGACCTTGGCTTCTTAAAAGCTATCCTAGCAGAATACAAGCTCTGGCAGGTTCTTCAAAGCTATAAAAGCTTCAGGTACAATAGAGGCCCAGTGATGGAGAGTTCGTCATCTGACAGCTCAGCTTAGATGTAGCCTAACTAAGTCAGGAGAGGCTCATCTCCAGATTGCCTTAAGTGTGTTTAGTTTTTTGGACATAGAAAACCCTCAAGACTATTTCATGAGGCAGTTTGATCTGTCCTAGTTGAGGAGGACCCACAGCAATGAAGTCACAGATCTATGAAAAATTTGGTTTTCCTTTGACATTAGCTAAGTTATTTTATTTCAATGAAAAAAAAATTTAATATTTGCTTTTATTTTCCTAAGGAAGTCAATAAGACAAAACATCTTCATGCAGTTCTTAGATAATCCTTTGGACTAATGAATCAGTTCAACAAACCAAGAAATCTGAACCATTTGCAGAGAATCTAGACACCCCCCAACCCTCTTAAAGGTACCCGAGAACCCTGGGGGTAGAAAGGGTAAAATCTAACTTACCTGGCCTTCTAGGTGGGAGGGGTCAGGGTGATCAATGCTACATTTGTATTATAACCTAAGTGCTTAGCAGGGTGTCTGATAGATAGAAAACATTTGACAAATGCTTTTTAATTCATTCACCTATTTCTCTGGAAATAAGATTGGTCATGGCTGAGTTCAGGTACCTTTTAAGTATTATTTTCATTTATATTATTGTTATAGTTTTGTATATGACTCTCTAGGTTCTGCTCTCTTTTCTCTGTATCAATTTATATCAATCTTCCCATATTTTTTTGAATTATTATTTAGGGGTAAATAGTATCCCATTATATTTCTCTGCCACATTTTGTGCAGTCATTCTCCAACTGAGGGACGTCTATCCACCTTGTTTCCAGTTCTTTACCACAAAAAAATCCTGCTATGAGTATTTAGGTGTGCATGGGACATTTTTCCTGTCTTTGACCTCTTTAGAGTAGAGGGAGGGCTGAATCAGAGGGGATGAACAATTCTGTGATTTTTCTTACACTCAGCTTGTTTTCTATAACCACTGAATTGACCAGCAGCTCCACCAACAACATGCATTTCTGTTTTCCCCAACCTTGAGGATTTGCATTCTTAACAGTTCTGCCACCTTAATGATGTTTCCATTGTTTCTGCTCCTTCCGAGCAGCACAAGATCATCTCTGGACACTCACCTTCTGACCAAGAACCAAATTCATGACTTTCAGAGAGGGCCTTGTAACTACCACAGCTGAGGACTGTAACTTGTGAAAGTGGCAGCTTGAACTTCAGGGTGAGGCACGAGGAGCAGTCATTCTAGGAACAGATGGATCTGTTGGGGGGAAGGTCTTGTCTCCTCCTTATGTCTAGTGGCAGGCAAGTGTGTGTGTGTCTTCTTGCCTCGTTGGAACTTTGTGACAAGGTTGCAAAGGTGATCTGGGTGTACCAATTCCTTACCAGCACTGGCTGTCGAGTTCTCTAAGTCTGCTCCATCAGGTTAATGGGAGAGTGCTGGAGGTTTTGACAGTAATGATGGATCCTGACCAAAGATGGGATTTGTGTGCATATTGCTAGATAAGCATGGAAGATTAAGAACCATGACCCTCTAGGGTAATTCACTGAAGAAAGATGTAGTTAAGTCTTCCAAAAATCAATTCACTGGAGGAGGAATATTTTATGCCAAATCTTGACTCTGGGACTAGAAAGAACTAGTGCTGTGTCTCAACCCTGCTGGAGCCAACAAATTTGCTGGATAGTAATCTTAGCTCTAAAGTATTTCTACTAGATATTTGGTATGCGGACTGCCTCATTAAGCAACTTTCTCTACCAATGTCAATCTCCAACTGCTCAGGGAATCTTCAGTTCCTGAAGGAATGTTGTCCAATAAAGGATCATTTTCTGTGAGGGAGAGGGCAGGTTATCCAGACAGGATACTTACAGTTTTTGGACATTTTGAATTAGATGTCCCATAGGTATCTCAAACTCAACATGTTAAAAAAAAATCATCCACTTTCCCTCAAAGATCAACCCTCTTTCTTTTTTTACTCAATTTAATTTATTTTTCATTTAATAATAATTTATTCTCCATTCTCCTCCCAATTTAAAATAAAAACAAAATCCTTATAATAAGCATAAAATGCATAGTCAAGCAAGGTAGACTCCTACATTGTCCTTATCTAGAAAGGTATGTATAATTCTGCATCTTGAATCCATTATCTATTTGTCAGGAGGTGACAACCTACCTAACTCCCTGACTTCTGTCGAGGGTGTCATCTTTTTTTGTTCTGGTTGCCAAGTTTCATAACCTTAGAGTTATCTTTGACTCCACTCTCTCTCACCTCCCATATCCCATCAGTTGCCAAGTCTTTTTTAAATTTTTATTTATTTATTTTTATTTTTGGATGGGGGAAGGCAAGGCAATTGGGGTCAAGTGACTTGACCAAGGTCACACAGCTAGTATAGTGTGTCAAGTGACTCCTCCTGGCTCCAGGGCTGGTGCTTTATTAACTGTACCACCTAGCTGCCCTTGACAAGTCTTTCTATCCTTCCTCCACTTTTATTCCTCCTCTTATATCCATCTCCTTTCCACTCACTTAATTGATCAAACTGCCTCAAGTCTCTTCCTACTCCAATATGTAATGTAGTCCATAGAAGTGTCAAGGTGATATTACTAAAGCACAAATCTGACCATGTTTATCCTCTATTTAAGGCATCATGGAGGCTTCCTACTATCTTTGAAATAAAATACAAACGTGTGTCCCCAGCCCATCTTCCGGGACTTATACATTCATTGTTCACCTACATGTATTCTATGGTATGGTCAAATTGACCTCTTGGTGTTTTCTCACATAGCAAGAAATTCCATTTCATGTCTCTGAGTTTTCATAGCCTGTGCATCCCTTTTTCCTCTGGAGGGTACTCCTTTCTCAAGTACTTAGCACTATGACTGACTTCCTTACTGACTGACCTGCATGTCTGGAATCTCTAACCAAATAACCTTCAAACCTCAGTTCAAGTACCATTTCCTCCTCCCCCTGGCCTTTTCTGATCCTCCTCACTACTTTGTACATATTTTGCACCTTCTTATATTTGTCTGTGTGGTTTCCCCTAATAAAATGAAAGCTTCTTGAGGGCAGAGACTGTTCTGGTTTTGTATCCCCAGTGTGTGGTACATTGTAGGTGTTTAATAAATGATTATTGATTGGGTTGACACTAGGGCGTCCATGGTGGCAGGGGCTGTGGTGAAGTCCTGGTGGACAATGGCCAGCATGTACTTGGCCAGGAATCTTGGGAAATCCTTTGTGCGTTAGAGTTGGGGGTTTCCCTAGGTCTACTGTCTCTAGTTGCTGCCTAAGCTCACAGTTAGCTACTGCAGGATAGCAAATGTGCTGCACATGGCAGCCAGTTCTTTAGAAGCCTGTGCCAATCTTGCTACAGATCCGCAGCTCCTTTAGCACTCCTGCTGGGGAGCCTTGTAATCGGCAAATAGTTCTACTATAATCAGATGTAGTCAAGTCGGTTTGAAGGAATCATGTGGTAACCACTGAGGTTAGAAAGGGACTTGACCCTCCTGGAGAGCAATGTGTGAATTAGGATCAAAGCAAGCATATACCACAAAGTCAGGCCTCAGGTTGGCATATTTGGAATGCTAAATTCCAATGCATTGAGAAGAAAGCAGGAAACTGGTTCCTAGAAGGGTTAAAGATTCAGGCCAAGAGATTAGGAAGTTAGGTACCAAGGAGCTGACTATTTGTATGATTCCATTTGTCTCTCCCGAGCTTTGGGTTTTTTTTTTGTTTTCCTAGCTGGTGTGCTAGTGTGGTCACAGACTGGGTCCATATTGTCCCCTCCTTACTTATTCATTCCAGAAAGTTTATAAGTATGGATGGTCTCAGTGTCTTCGATTAGATGATTTTGGTTTGAGAAGACTGGCTGGAGGGGGAAAATCTTAGACTGTGTTCTGAAAAAGACAGGAAGACAGAGTTTTTGTGAGAGGAATGGGAATGTCCCTTTAACAGAAAGTGATGGTGGTGTGTTTCAAGGGAAGGGGCTTAAGCAATTCATTCTGAGTTAGTCTGAGTCCATCATAGGTCAAAGTAAAGGTTGCTAAAACTAAACTATTGAGCAAAAAGACCAATTATGAAGTAGCATCCTATAAATGGGCCAGGATCTGAGGAAGAGATAAAAGTTCTGGGCTGAAACAATGGCAGAAAATAGGAGGTGATGTCAGGAACACAGGAGGGATGAATCAGGTTGCCAAACCAAGATCAGGAACAATGGCAATTCAATCAGTAGGGGAAGTTACACAGTGTAAGCCTAATGGGTAGGTAGGACAGAGAGATAGATCATTAGTAGACAATCAATCAACATGTATTTATTGATTTATCTTTGGAGACCTTTAATAATATTTTATTTTTCTGCCAGCTAAAGACAATTTTAAACTTTCATTTAAAAAAAAAAACTTTTTAGTTCCAAATTTTCTCTCCCTCCCTTACCTTGCCCCTCCCTGAGACAGTGATTTGATAATAGGTTATACATCAACATGTGTTTATTAATTTTACCTCTTATGACAAATACTGTACTTGGCTTTGGAGATACAAAGACAAAAAAAATTAGTTTTTACCCTCAAGGGACATTTTAAAAGGGAAGACAATAGGTACATATATGAATTTGTATCAAGTATATACAGAACTAATGCATATATACAAGATAATTTTATTTTTGGAGGAAGGCACTAACACTTGGGGAGATCAAGAAAGATCTACACAAGTGAATCCTTAAGCTGAGCTTTGAAGGAAACTTGGGGTTCTAATAGGCAGAGCAGAGGAAGGACTGTGTCCTAGGCACATAGCGCAGTCATGAAAACAAGAGATAAAGTGTTGCAGGTGAGGAGCAGCAAAATCAATCAATCAATCCATAAACATTTATTTTTTATTTATTTTGCTTTTTTGGAGGGGGGAAGGCAGGGCAATTGGGGTTAAGTGACTTGCCCAAAGTCATACAACTAGTAAGTGTGTCAAGTGTCTGAGGTCAGATTTGAACTCAGGTCCTCCTGACTCCAGGACTGATGCTCCATTCACTGAGGGCACCTAGCTGCCCTTATACACATTTATTTAGAGCTAACTGTGTGCCAGGCACTGTGCTTAGCACTCGGGATACAAAAAGACAAAGACAAAGCTCAAGGAGCTCATAATCTAATGGGAGAGACAACAAAAGGCTAGTTTGGCTGAACCATAGAGTATGAATGGAAGCAATGTGGAAAAAGTCGAGACTATGATGAGGGTTTTAAAATATCTGGTTGGACCTGGAGGTGTTTCCTGTTTTACCTGACCATGCTTTTCAGTTTAGCTCCTTTGTATATAGTTTACTTATTTCCCGATGGGGTCCTCACACTAGAGAAGCATAGAAACAGAAGCAGGTAAATCAATGAACTGCAATAATATAAAAGAAAACAACACTAAAAAGGTGGCTGGACTTGGGTAAAATGCAAAGATCAATTTTATTGCTGGATATGAGATGATAAAACCTATTTCCCTCCTCTTAGTAAAAAAGTGAGGTGCTATTGGTCAGCGATGTTGCATGTGCTATGTATGATGCATAATTCCTTTGTTGTCCACTTAAAAATTTTTTTTTCCTTTGCTACAGTTGAGGGGAGTGTGTGTGTGTGTGTGTGTGTGTGTGTGTGTGTGTAAGTTACTATGGTATAAAAAAGGGAAGCAATAGTTGTGCTGTTTTTTTTTTTTTAAGGCAGACGAATTAAGTGAAAGGAATGATTGAGAGGGTGATAGCTTAAGAGATGGCAGGACAAATATTTTTTTAAGGATGGAAGAAATTTGGGCATGTTTATAGGCAGTAGGGAAGGAGCCAGTAGATAAAGAGAGATTGGAGACTGGAGAGGGGATGATCCAAAGGGGCTATCTTCTGGAAGAAACAGGAAGGGATAGGATCAAGAGCATAGGAAGAAGGGTTAGCATTGGCAAAGAGGGTAGTCAGCCCTTCCTTAGAGAGTGGAATAAAGTAAGAGAGAGTGGGCGACGATGTTGAGGGGATTTGTGTTCTACAATTCAGAAGAAAAAGTAACTCATCTGAGCTACATTTTATTGTTTAAGTGTGAGCTAAGTTTCTCTTGGGAGTGAGGAGTGAGGATGTCATTTAAGTGACTTGAGGAGAGAAGAGAAGGTTTGGAACAGATGCTACGATATAGAGTCAAACAGGGACCAGCAGAAGGATTGTAGTACAAGAGTAATGACCTAGTTGAGATTAGAGAATTTATATCTATAGTAGATCCAGTTATGACTTCTCCTAGTTCCATTTAGTAGCACCATAAGGGCACAGAAGGCATAACTCAGGGATGAGGTTTGAAAAAGGATGAAGTTGCAAAAAAAGAAAAAAAAAGAAAAAGGATAAAGTAAGATATGACGAAGGGGACAAGGGATTTCAGGATTGAAGATGGTGTTTGGTCAAACCGGCTAACTATAGAGCCAAACTGCAAAAAGGATAAAAGTGAGGGCAGAGCAGGAGGATTAGAAAAACAGGATTAAAATGTCTGAATGCTGATAAATTCTGTAGAAGGAAGGCACATAGAGACAAAGGAAGTAGAGAAGGTTGTAGTGCAAGGCTCTAGGCTAACTTGAAATGGGTTTGGTCTTAGATGCTCCAACCAAAAGGGTTGGATTCTTTGTTGTCTCATGCCTCATCTTTGGGTTTTCCACAAAATAAAAATCTCTAAATCAATTAAGTATGACTCATGACTAAGTTTTTACTTAAAGTGGCTTAAAGTGGTGAGAGGCACTTGATATATAACATGAGTATCAAAAATGTATAAGACACAAAGGACTCACCGGAGGGAGCAAAGCAAAGAAGAGAAACTAATAGAATATAAAAAACTAGTTCAGAGCAACTGAATTAGCTAAAGTACTTGAAGCAATGGTAATGGAACATTGTGCGAGACTTCTTTGTCCAAAATACATTCTCAAATGGATAAATGACAGATTTAAGGGAACTAAGGAAGCATTGGCTTTGGTAAGAAAACTCTAAACCAAATGAAAAAAGAGTTTGAAGGACATTAAACTAAAAACAACAACAGACAAACAGCCACCAAAACCCTCAAAAAACCCAATCCAAAGGAGGAAAAAAAATAACAGGAGGAAATTATGATAGAATTAAAAAGATGATGAAAAAGATCAAAAGGTAATAATGAAATGATAAAAATATAAAGCATAAATGTATAAAAGATCTTAAAAGTCCATGGGAAGTATTTTCCAAAGTGATATTAATATATATGAGAAAATAATATAATATATAATAAATAGTATTTATAATAGAAAAACTAAAAAATCCATAGGAAGCTTTACTCAAAGTTATATTCCTATATATATATATATATATATAATAGAAATATATAATAATATATCAATATTATAGAAAACATGTAACAGAAATTTCAAAAATCCATAGGAATCCATTCAAAGTGATATTCCTAAAGCATAGGTAGACCATTCTGCTCATTCCCTCTATCAATAGGATTAAATATAAACTCCTCTATCTAAAGTCCTATACAGTCTGTATACCATCTACCATTTTAGCCTGATTATGTATTATTCCCCTACATTCAATGATCTAGCTCCTGCCAAACTGGTGTTCTCACTGTTCCTTAAACATGACATTCCATCTCTCATTTACATACTTTTGCATAGGTTATCACCCATGCTTGGGAAACATTCTTTCTTCATCCTTGCCTTTTAAAATCCCTAGTTTCTGTCAAAATTCAGCTCAAACACTTTCTGTGCCCTTTTCTGATTTCCCCAGCTGCTAACTCTTGGTCCCTCCCCCCCATCACCTTGTACTTGTCCTCAATATTTTTTAGTATATATTTGTTTTGTCCTAATTGTTTCCCTCTATAGAAGGTAAGTTCCTGGAAGGCAGGTGGGGGCAGGGGGCAAGAATGAGCATTTATAAAACCAGGCATTATGCTAGATGCTTTTTTGTCTTTATAAATATCTCATTTGATCTTCACAACAGCCCTGAGAGGTATTGCTATTATTATCCTCATTTTACATGTAACCTGGTAGAACTTCTACAAAGGGAATATTTACTGCAGATGATATAATTAGGAAAAATGGACTTACTCAACCTACCCAATAATACCCCTTACCGCTTTATCACCTCACATATGGGGAGGGGAAGAGAATTAGGTTCATTGCTTAATTCTGTTCTCATAGGACATAGTTCCAGTTCCAAGTCCAACACTGTCTTTGGTCTAGAGACCCAAGTACCCTGGCTTTTCAGGGCTGTCACATTGGTCTAGTAAGCTGCATCGCACCACTTGCAATCCTGGCTTCTAGTCCCTGACCTCCCTATTCAGCAGGCATCACCTACACTCAGCACCTGAAACCAAGTTCAAGCAACGTAGAACAGAAACAAACACCCTAAGGCCCAATCCTTGGGGCCCCTTGAAAGAGGGGAAAAAGGGGAAAGGGTAGTCCTTACCACTTCAGTTCAAGATATCCATGCTGCGTGCAGCAGACAGGAATCACGAAAAACTAAAGATGATGGAAAAGAGACCCAAAGACTCTGTCTCCTTGGTTTTAAAGCTAAAAGCAGCCAATCAAAAGATGCTACCCCAAACGACACAGTGAACACTCAGTCAGGCAAACCCCTCATGGGTTACCCTATGCCAGAACTGGACCCAGTTTATATACAGTTGAGAAAACTGAGGTTAAATGACCTGTCTAGGGTCATACAGCCAATAAATGTCTGAGGCTGAATTTGAACTCAAGTCTTCTTGTTTCCAGGTCTGGCACTCTATCCAAGGCCCACCATCTTCCTCTTTCCATGAGAGCAAGAACTACTTGATTTTTGTCTTTGAATCTTCAGGCCCAGCACAATGCCTGGCATATAATAAGCATTTAATAGATTCTATTTGATTGATTAATAGTAGATGTACTGCAGCAGAAAATGGAACTGCATATAATCCAGAGCTATGGAAAATACAGGTTTGGATAATTACTACATCATTCAAACTATTACAAAACACAAGGATTCACGTGTTGGACCTGGAGGACAAAATCACCATGCATAGATCTCAAAACAATTGACAGACCAGGAAAAACAAAACGACAAGAAAACAAAACCTGAACACTATTATATAGAATCACAAAATTTGAGTTGCAAAGGACTTCTGTGGCCATCTAGTTTGACCTATACACATATTCTAGGAAATCTTTAACGTTCTCAGAATTGATAATAACACCGGGAAAAATACAAACAGACTACAATATACAAGATACAAGACTTAACATATCTAGATACATTGTAATAAATGTTTATTAAATTTAATTGAATCATAGTTCAACTCCAGGTAGAAGGATAAAAAAAATACTGCAAACTGTTGGAAGAAGTATGGAAACCAATTACCACAATAAAATGGATGACAGTGGACTTTTTAAGGTGGACAGGGAAGGATTGGAAAACCTGAAATATAACAGTTAAAAATTAAAAAGCATGAGCTATGAACCTAAATGATCTATGTAGCAAAATTTGGTATTATTAGATAGTCAGATAGATATAAAAGAAGCAAACACTTTGAAAAGTTTACAGAGAGCTATATCAACCTCTAGGAAATCTTTGAACAACACATAAGCCTCCCAGACAAAAAGAAAAATGCTTAAAATAATTCCTACTTCTCAATTAAAGATAAATCAGTTGCTTTTAAAATGTGAGAACCCAGGGTGGCCAGGTAGCACAGTGAGTAAGGGCACCGGCCCCAGAGTCTGGATGACCTGGGATTGAATCTGGGCTCTGATACTTAGCACCACACCCAGAAATAACTGGCTGTGCAACCTTGAGCAAGTTACTTAACCCTGATTGCTTAAAAAAAAAAAAAGTGAGAACCCTTAGAGTAATTGTACTTGCTAAATTATAGACAGTTTCAAAAGGTTTACTTTAGAGATACTTATTCGTGTATGTATGGGGAGGGAGCAAAAGAAAACTGAAGGTAGGGAAGTGGATGGTAGTGGGTAACCCCAAGGAAAAGCTCATATTTTTGATAAAGGGGAAAATTAAGTTAAATAAACCTACTTATTGACATGTTAGAAGAATTATTTTTAGGGTGCTTTTATAAAACTTAGATTAATAGTATAAATAAAAATAATAAGAAAGTATCACCACTGGACAGTATGACTGAGGAAAAGAAAGCTGAGAATTTTAATGCTAAATATAAGTGGACTAAACTTCCTAATAAACTAAAGAGAATCCCAGGACAAATTGAGACAAATCCAACAATATCACATTTACCTCAGGAAAGTGAAAAATTGTTCAAAAATGAAAGAGTGGATTAAAATTTGCCATGTCAATGCCAAATCATAAAACAATTGGAGTAGCACTATTAGACAAAGTTGAATTCAGATCATGACACATAAACAAGGATATTTTATTAGGTTAAAAGCCTCTATGAAAAATGAGAGTATATAAATTGAAAATTTTATATATATGTATATTACATCTAATATTTCGGCAGCGAAAGGTATAAAGGAAAACCTCACAGTCTTGAAGCATGAAGCAGATAAAAGTGCTTTTGTTGATTTTAACATCAACATTAACATCTCATTATTATGAAAGGGATCAATCCTACAAAAAGATTAACAAGAAAGAAATCACATTGCTAAACAGAATGTTAAACAAACTATGCCTCATAGCTACATGGAGAGATCTCAAGGGTAAAAACCAGAGTTTAACTTTTCATCCTCAACATTCATAGAACTCAGAGAAAAACTGATCATTGATCATGTGCTAAGCTAGAAGAAGAATATAGAAAATACAGAAAAGGAGAGGTTAAATACAACACATTTATAGCGATGTAATAAATTTAATAGAAGTAGTAATAAAATTAGTGACAAATAATGCAACAAATAAGTGTAGTCTTGCTGGAAAAATTTAAAAGTATTAAAGAGTAAAGAGATAAAGGAAGAAATTGTAAAAAAAAAACGGTAATAATTTACTTCAAAGATAATGACAATACAGAGAGAGTACATATATGAATATCTATGGGGTGTATCCAAAGTAGTACTCAGAGGAAAATCCATAGTGCTCAATGCCTGGGGTGTGTGTGTGGGGGGGGGGGGTAGGGAAGAGAGAGAGAGGTAAAATTAGCTAATTAAATAAGCACACACACACACACACACATACACACAACTTAGAAAAGGAACGAAGCAGTACACCACCACCACCACCAACAAAAAGAAATATTCTAGATTGAAGAGCAGTACGATTGAAAAATAAGAAAATAAGCAATCAATACACATTTATTAAGTGCTTATTTACTGTTCTAAGCTCTGGGGTTACAAAGACTGGCAAAACCATGGCCTCTGCCCTCAAAGATCTACCTTTCTAATGGGATAGACCACATGCAAACAACTATGAACATACAAGATGAATACAATGTAAACGAAAGGTGATCTCAGTGGGAAGGCATTTAGGAGATGGAGTTTGGAGGTGGGAGGAAACCAGGAAAGGCTCCTTGCAGAAGGTAAGATTTGAGGAAATTCTTGAAGGAAATAAGATCTAGTTTTTGAAGACTAATAACAGCAAGGTTAGTTACCCAAATTAGAAATGAAGGCAAGATCACAATGAAGGTAAAAGAAAATATTGACTATAGTAATAGTAGCACTTATAAAGTATTTGAAGGTTTGCAAAGCACTTTATAAATATTATTTCAATTATTCTCATAACAACCTTAAGAGGTAAGTATGATTATTATCCCCCAATTTACTGATGAGGAAACTGAAGCAGACAGTGGTTAAGTGATTTGCCCAGGGTCACACAGCTAGCAGAATTTGAATTCAATCCCTCTGAGTATTCTCTAGCATTCTCCCACTGAGAATATGCAAAATGAACACAGATAGTTTTGGGAAGGAAGACACTAAGAGCTAGGGGATTAGTAAAGGTTTCATGTAGAAAATGTCTCCTGAGTTAAAACTTGAAAGAAACCAGGATTCCAAGGGAGACAAAGGAGCAGAATGTTTATTTATGCATCTAGATAGGGGGGATGTCAGTGTAAAGGCACAGTGATGGCATAGGGAACCCTGTAAGTGAGGAACACTAAAGAGAGCAGTAAGGCTAGATCACAGAGTATTTGCAGGAGACTAATAAGGGCCAGGGTATGAAGATATTTAAATGTCAAACACCAGAATCTACATGATATTCAGTCACTGGGAAACCACTGGACTTTACTGAGTAGTACGCAGACCTCTGCTTCTGGAAAAATCACTTCAGTGGTTTGTGGAGGGTGGATCAGAGTGGGGAGAGACCAAAGAGGAGACTACTAAACAATCTAGGTGAGGGCCTAAACAAGGACGATGCATGAGGGAAAAGAAGGGGATCTAACTGAGACGTGGTGGGGATCAAGATGACAAGGTTTTCCAACTGATTGGATATGAAGGGAGATGAATGAGAGTGAGAAGTCTGAATGAAGAGCAGATCTTTTGGAGGAAGATTTGGAATTCTTTTTGGATATTTTGAACTTAAGATAACTATCAAACAAACTTCAAAATGTCCAATAAGCAGTTCATAATATGAGACTGTAATTTAGGATAGAAACTAGAACTGAAAATATGGGAGTCATCTGCATAAAGACGGTAATTGAACCCATGGGAGCCGATCATCAGGGAAGAGAGTCATTTAAAGAATTATAGTGTTTCCCAAAGGCAATTCCTCTTGTTTTTCTTCCCCCCCCCTTTTTGATTTTACTGGCCCAAATCATAGTTCATTCACAGTATTTATTAAAAAATGTATGTGTTTATGGATGACATCTATAGGCTATTTATCCACTGTCTTATCATCATTCATACAATAGGCATTCTTCATCCATTTGGTTTTTCTTGTATGAATAGATAGGTTGAGCTCTTTTGAGTGATTATAAATCTCATTTAGGAGGCTTTCAGTCTCTTGGGCTTAATGTAATCAGCACAATGTTATTCATTAATAGGAGCATCTGGAACCTTAACAACTATAAAGAATCTTTCTTCAGTTTGGACCCTGCGCTGAACCTCCTCCATTATAGTGCCATTCCATATTATTTAATGTCTTGATTGATATTAATAATCAGAATGTCATTAAACATAATTATCTGTTATATTTTTCAGTAAATCCTGAATGATTTATGCACGAGAGACACCTTTTATGATAAAAGGCACATATTTGAAACTATGGATTAATGTTACACACAATAGAGAAACACAAGAAGTAAAAAACATGGATGTTTTATTCTCACTAATCCTATTTGACATGGTTTTAGAAATCTTTACCATAGCAATAAGGCATGACAAAGAAATAAATATTTTCAAAGAAGAAATTGAAATACCTATTTGCATGTGTCATGATTATATAACTAGTAAACCCAAGAGAGCCAACAACAAATTAACAGTTATATACTATTTCAGAGGACTGATAAGGAAAGAATGCTATTCACCACCTGACAGAGGTAGAATCAATATATAGAAGGAGATGTACATTGTTGGACATGATTGCTATGTGAATTTGTTTTGCTAGGCTATGTATATATGTGACAAGGCCTTTATTTCCCTTCCTTCTTTTCTTCCCTTCCTTCTTTTCTTTCCTCTCCTCTTTCCTCCTTCCCTCTTTCCTTTCCTTCCTTCTGTCCTTCCCTTCTTTCCTCTTTCACTTTGAGGGTGATTGGGAGGAATAAGAGGTCTAGGGAAGGGTAGCAAAAGTCAGAAAGGAGGAAAGAATAGAAACAATGAACAGAGGATTTTTGAAACACTTTTTAAAATGCATGAAAGGGAACAGAAGGAAGGCCAGAAAAAAACATAGATAATCAAGACAGTATTTGAAGGTAAGAAAGATACACTGTAAATGGTAGATATTCAGAGTTCCATGTGCAATCAATCCTCATTTTCTTTTTCTGAGGTTTTGGAAAAATAGCCATTTTGTTAGGTGTTGATTAAGTTCAAGGTATTTTTTTTCAAAAAAGGACTATAGTTTACCAAAAAAGAATTAATAAGAATAATAAATTAATTTAGTGAAGTAGTGATATATAAGATGAACCCACAAAATAATTTTCATTCCTGGTGGGACCCCCTGTGTTGTATTTATAGGAGAGCATGGATAAAGAGTTACGTAGACTGAGAGGATGAAAGGACATGTCTGTGTTGTGATTTGTACTGTGAGGGGTAGGGGAATTTCTTATTGTTGAGATCTAAGATCCATTTACTTATTTTTGCAACAAGACTAAAGGAAAGGTAAATGAAAGAGAACTACCCTTTACAATAATAATAAAATGTAAAAAAGGGGTGGTTAAGAGGTGCAGTGAATAGAGCATTGGCCCTGAAGTCAGGAGGACCTGAGTTCAAATCCAGCCTCAGACACAACACAAAAAATTAGTTGTGTGACTTTGGGCAAGTCACTTAACCCCAATTGTCCTACCTTCCCCTCTCCAAAAAGAAAAAAAAGAAGTAAAATGTAAAACAAAATATTGACAGTAATTTATCTAGACACACAAATACCCTTACCAAGGAAACTTCAAAATGTTTTTGCCAGAAGTCATTCAAGAACTCAAAAGATGAAGGCATGCTCTTGGTTAGGTTGAGCAAATATGGTAAAATGTCAATACTTTCCAGATAAATTTATTTAGTGCAACACCAATCAAAATACCAGGAGCTTATTTCATAAAATTGTCTACTCTCATAAAACAGTTTATATAGAAATAACACCTGGATAAGAATATATGCAGAACTACGAGAAAAGAAACCAGTGAAGTAGGACTTAGTGCTACCAGACTTCAAAGTGTGCTATAACACAATAATTATAAAAGCTGTCTAGTGCTGGAAAAAGAATAAAGAAATAGATCAGTGGAATAGAATTTTTAAAAGCCTATAAATAGAATCCAGTGTCTATAAATGGTTAGTATTTGATAAATCTATGCTTAAAAAGCACCAGGAAATGAAATTACAATTCAATAAAAACTGCTGGGAAAAGTAGAGAGTTGTATGGCCCAAAACGACTTTGTACCCACATATTGTGATATGTAGCAACTGGATCAGTGCTTCTAATACGAACACACACACACATGTTTATATAAGCATAAGAAAAATTAGAAGGAAAATGGATAAAATAGTCTAAATAATGGAGAGCAAGGACATTTTTATTAGTTATAAATGGATGATATTGGAGACAGAATTGGTATGTTTGATTTTACATTATTGTGGTCATTATTTATGTTAATCTTTTGGTTCCCTTTATTTTCTTCTGCATCAATTAATACAAATCTTTCCTTGTATCTCTGAGTGAATAATTTTTGAAGGAGGAAATATAATTTATTGGCAGCTTTAATATTACTTTGCTACCACTAGATGCTTTCACCATTTCCCTTACCTGCTGAAAAATCTTAAAATATTGCTTGTTCCCTGATACACTATTAAGCTTCTTTGTCAGACTGCTAAGACCCTCTATGAGTCCATTCCATCCTACCTTTTCAATCTGATTTCCCACCACTCCTTAAGAGTCATCATTTTATCTAGTTAGGTTGGCTCATTGTTTTACGAATGTGCCATGCTCATTTCTGCCTCTGAGACTTATTTCACATTGTTCTTATTGACCTAGAATAATTGCCTTTCTCTTTTTCACTCTCGTTAAGTCCCATCTTTTCTAAGTTCTAGCTCAGATGCTGCCTTCTCCGTTGTCTTGATTTCTGTAGCCCTCCTGGATCTGCCTCTCCTGTGAACTTGTACAGAGTTTATTGTTTGTAACACAGAATTAGCATTTCTTATATACTGTCTTATATAATTAAATGCTATCTCACATATTTCAGCCTTATATTCTCTGCTAAGTTGTGAACTTTTTCGAAACTATGACCTATGCGTCATACTTCTTATACAACGTCTACTATACTTAGCACAGCACAATGGATTCAATAAATTCTTGTTGGCTTATTTGGGTGGGGATTTGGGTAGGAGAGGTGCCAAACTAAAAAGAAAATGCTGACTTCTTAGAGAGCCAAAGACAAACTGAGCTGGGAGTAGATTAGATGCAAGTGATTGATCGGAGATTGAGAAACCTGTCAGTTAAACTCATGTCTTTAGTAGGATAACTTTGGATTTAGTCATCTACTGAGATATAGTTTGCACTCTTCACTAAACCTTATCACTACATAAAGTAGTTTTATTGTATCTGAGATTGGTGTAAATCTTTCCTGAGGAAGAGTAGTATGACACGCAGAAACAAGGGCTATAGCTGAGGACATAGCTTCTAAGAAACAGGCATCACTGTTACAGGAAGCGACAGTGGAAATAGACAACCTAAGCCTAATGTGTCATCATATATGAGCTAAAGCATGCTATCTTTCAAAGAAAGCTGACCTCCAACAAACCTCGCATTATTGGCCAACTTAATGTGTATTACCCATGTTCTGTGGTCTTAGTCATTTGATGAAAATGTCAGCAGTATTGGGTGTTAGACTGGTTCTTGCAGAAAACTATTTATTAGGTGTTCTGGAAGCTGAAATTGACAGCTTGAGGATACATCTAAGCAACTCTTGTATCCATGTTTTCTGGTTTTCCAGTAAGTATGGGCACAGAGAGAGGGAAGCAGTATAGTACAGTGAGTGACGTTGGAGTCAGAAATATCTGGGTTCAGGTTTTGTCTCTGACACATACTGATTCTGTGTTAATGGGCAAATTGCTTAACCTTTCAATATTTCTTTAGACAAATGCTCTATTTGTTTCCAACAAGTTGTAGACCTGTACTAGTGAAGCAAGTTTTCATGCTGGGAATTTTCTATACTGATGTAATCCCAGGTGTAGATATCCCCTTAAAAATAGCATAAGGTGACTAAGAGGAAATATATATGATTGCACATATATAACCCATATCAAATTGCTTACTATTTTAGGGAGAGAGGAGGGGAGAGAGAAAGGGAGAAAAATTTGGAATTCAAAAAATTTTTTAAAAGAATGTTGAAAATTACCTTTACATGTCATTGGAAAAAATGAAATAGAATTAAGAAATAGTACAAAGGAATAGTAACCAAAGGCTTGAATCACTTTCTTCTGATCTAAGAAGTGTGCCATTATGATAACATTAGATAAACTTGACAGCATTAGATTATCAGAGTGGAAATTGATCTAGTGTCAATTTTCCACTTTATCATTTTATTTTATTTTTTTGATAGGCATTCAAAGTTAAATGACTTGCGCAGGGTCACAGAGCTGGGAAGTGTCTGAGGCTGGATTTGCGCTTAGGTCTCATGACTTTAGGGCTGGTGCACTATCCACTATGCCGCTAGTTACTCCTTATTTATTTATCTATCCATCCATTTATTTATTTGTTTATTTTTAGTATGTGGCATAAGAGAGAGAGCCTGGAGTCAGGAAGATGTAGGTTCTAGTCTTCTCTTTGCCACATATTACTTCTGTGACCATGGGCAATTGAGCATCTCAGTGCTCCGGACAGCTATTAATATGCTGAGAAAGAGAGGTTGTTGATCTGCACTGATAGAGGGTTTTCACTCTATGTATTCTCCACATTGATTCAACCATAGATCTGGAATAAAAATAGAAATAAAGTTCATGTTAGGTAATTTTCCTGGTCCATTTTTTCCCTTTTCTAATTTAAAAATAAACATCATGTTTGTTCTTTCCAATGTATAGGCATATAGTTCTCCATGAGTTCTCAAACCACAATATTAAGGGTTCTGCATTGACTATAATTAATTCTCCTAAGGCAAAGACTTAGTTTAAAAAATTATTTAACTAAACTGTCTAGATTCTGACTGGAAGGTCCTAATGCTCTTTATTCCAGGAATTTTCCATTTGGATCCAGATGGCTTGTTTAATTACTCTTTTACTAGATATTTCATTATTCCACCTTTGTGTTAAATCATCATGCTCTAGGTATTATTTATATCTGGTCATAATCCTGCAGTCTGTTGAAATATACCATATTTTCTGGGCTAATCATACTAGATTTTATACTAGATCTCAAACTGTACTACAAAGCAGTAATCATCAAAACACTCTGGGACTGGCTAATAAATAGAGTGGCAGATTAGTGGTAGATCAGGAATAGGTATACAATATACAGTAGTAAATGACCATGATAATTTAATGTTTGATAAGCCCAAAGATCCAAGATTTTGGGACAAGAACTCACTATTTGGCAAAAACTGAGGGGAAAACTGGAAAGCAGTTTGGCAGAAACTAGGTATAGATCAGCATCTCATGCCATATACTAAGATAAGGTCAAAATGTGTACATGATTTAGACATAAAGGGTGATATTTAGACAAGCAAATTTAAGGGGACATGAAATAATTTACCTGTTAGTTCTATGGAGATTTAAGGGAAGAATTTATGATTAAATGAGAGATAGAGAGAATTACAAGACGTAAAATGGATAATTTTGATTGCATTAAATTAAGAAAGGTTCTGCAAAAGCAAAATTAATACAGCCAAGATCAGAAGGAAAGAAGGAAATTGGGAAAATTTTTACAGCCAGGTTTTCTGATAAAAGACATCAAATTCATAAAGAACTGAATCAAATTTATATGAATACAAACCATTCCCCAACTGATAAATGGTCAAAGGATATAAACAGGCACTTTTCAGACAAAGAAACCAAAATTATAGTCATATGAAAAAGCGCTCAAAATCATTATTGATTAGAGAAATGCAAATTAAAACAACTCCAAGGTACCACCTTATACCTATCAGATTGCCTAATATGACAGAAAAGGAAAATGATAAATTTTGGAAAAGATGTGGGAAAATGGAGACACTAATTCACTGTTGGTAGAATTGTAAACTGATCCAACCATTCTGGAGAACATTTTGGAATTGTGCTTAAAGGGCTATAAAACTGTATTACCCTTTGACCCAGCAGTACCACTACGAGGTTTACATCCCAAAGAGATTAAAAAAGAAAAAAGGAAAAGGACCTCAATGTACAAAAATATTTTTAGCAGCTTTTTATGGTAGCCAAAAATTAGAAATTGAGGGGATGTCTATCAACTGTGGAATGGCTGATCAAGTTATGGTATAAGATTGTGATGGAATACTATTGTGCTATGAGAAATGACAAGCAGGATGTTCTCAGAAAAACTTGGAAAGACTTACATGAAGTGATGCAAAGTGAAGTGAGCAGAATGAGGAGAACGTTGTACACAGTAACAATATTGTACAATGATCAACTATAAATGATAGCTATTCCCAGAAATACAATGATCTAAGACAATTCTAAAGGACTCATGATGAAAAATGCTATCCACTTCTAGAGAAACAATGGATGGATTCTGAATGCAGAACAAAGCATACTTTTTTTTAAACTTTATTTTTCTTGTTGTTTTTATAAGGGGAAGGTGTTCTAAGTTTTCAATAAGAGGGGATGAGAGGGAGGGTGGGAGAGAGTTTGTAATTCAAAATTTTAAAAAATGAATGTCAAAAGTTGTTTTTATATGTAATTGGAAAAAATAAAAGATTAAAAAAAAAGAAATATGCCATATTTTTTCTCCTTCCATTTCTTGAAGTTTTGACTTTTCTCAATTCATGATGATTTCCCCCCAAATTACCTGGGGCCCAAAGGTCTTTAGCTAGCTCCTCCCTAATTTTAAGTATATAAGAAGTATTATATATTTTAGAACATTTGAGCTGGAAGTGACATTAAAGGTCATATAGTTTACCTCCCACCCCCCTTTTTTCCATTTGAGGAAGATGAACATAGAGTAGTGAAGTGGCTTAGTCAATATCAATTATTGAGTTTCAGTGGTAGAATGAGGTTTAGATCTTCCAACTCCCATGTAGGGTTGTGAGGTCACCTACCTTAATGTGCTTTTTTTTTTGTATCTGACATAACCTGAGATATTATGTTTCTACAGAAGTTTAGTTTGTTGACAATAACTAAATGTTGTCTTATAAATTTTTAATAACCCCTCATACCCTCTCTCTTTCCCTAAAATGTAAACTCCTAAGAAGTAGAGAGATCGTGTATATGTACACACATATGTGTATATATGTACATATACACATATATACATATAACTTCCTATATCCTACCATGGAATATTGAATGTTACAAATGCAAAATAAATGTTGGATGGATTTGTTGAATACAAGCTTTCAGTCTAGTATGAAAATTAGATAGTATGTATTCCATATATTCATATTTAATGGGTGTTTTAATAATTTAACAAAAATTATTCTAATCTAATTTCTTCCTCAATCATGCATTCTCACTGTATTATAGGACAGCTGAGGTCAGAATTTCTAACAAAATTTCTAACAAAAACAAAGGAGCTGTTTTTGTGAAATAGCTTCATGACAAGGTAGAAAAGAGAAGTTCCTGGTTTTATATGGGAAGTTTACTTACTTATCTATGTATTTTTTTTCCTTTTCCAAGATGAAGTTACAATGTATAACAAACAATTCTCAAATATCTAATTGCTAGATTGTCTATGACAAGTAAGGTTGAGCCAAGAGGAAGTCAGGATGAGGTAAGGGGGGATTACTGGATTAAAGATTTAGAACTAGTAGTGACTTTAGAGTCTAGCTATCCCAACTTCCTCATTTTACTAAAGAGAAAACTGAGGATGACAGAACATAAATGGCTTGCCCAAGGTTACACAGGTAATGAATAACAGAGGCTAGATTTGAACCCATGTTGTTTTTCATGAAAGCCATTGGTCTTGCCATCATATCACACAGAGTGGAGGAAGTATGTGTATTTTTGTGTATGTATCTGAATGTATTTCTCCAAAGGCATTCACAAATCATCAGCATGCAACAATGGAAAGAATATTGTCTCTAGGGTTAGAAAACCTCCATTCCAAACCTGTTTCTGACTCTTACTACTTGTGTGACCTGGATCAAATCAATTACTGTCCCTGAATGTCAATTTCTTCGATTTTAAAATGAAGGGGTTGGATTCTGAGGTCCCTTACAACTCTATACATATGATCCTATGGGAGTATCTATACTTCTTTTTCTCTCTATTTGTGTGGAAGATTCAGAATCAACTGCATATATGTGAATATTTTAAACCCAGTGATACCTGAGTATCCAAGAATTTTAATAAGTTTGTTTGTTATTATGAACTCTCAGGATATTCCTCCCTATAAGTCAGTAGACCTTTAAACTGCACTTGGAATAATATATTTGGCAGCACTCAAGTGGTTAAGTTACAACATTGACCCGATATAATCTTCAAAAGATAAAATTCTTCCTCTTTGGGCTTTTCCCCCTGTCTTAAAACAAAGAAACATGTTTCAAAACCCCCTAAGTTATTCTTGACATAGAAAATGAAGGTCTTTCAGAAAAAAGCGTATAGTTAGGGGGTTTTTGAGCATAAAATCTTGGCACAAGTTACTGTGTATACAATCTCTGACGGGTAATGTTATTGTATTGTTCATCAGGGTACCTTTTGTATTTAAGCTATTACTAACCTTTTCTGGTATACTTATCTATATGAATCACCACGTGATAAACCATAGAACCATAGAACAGATGCTAGGAATGACTATAAGTGATATCATTTGACTTTTTTCCTCTCTTTTTCTTCAAAACAGAAAAAAATAGCATATTATATAAAAGGTACATGTTTGTGACAGGTCAAGATGCCATGTTTTCTTTATTGAACTACATTCCCAGAAGCCCATATGGCAGCTCCAACTTATGGCATCGACCACCCAGATAAGACAGAATCATGAATGAGGGTAGGAGCATGTTGCTCAAAATTGGGTGGCAGAGTCAGGGAGACAAATGGGGAATAAATGGCAGTTGTGACCTGACCCTAATGTCCTGTTTGCCCAGGTGCTTTGCCAGGAAATGCTCTCTGGTTTCCATGATGAGGGGAAACAACATTGATCCCTGGTTCCTGTGCTGACTCCCTGCCATGAGTGCACTTTGCTTGCAGTGCTATGAAAGCAAACAGGATAAGCCCAGAATCCTGAAAGAGGGGATGAGAAGTTGTAATCTTAGAATCCCTCTAAATCACATGAGAAGCACCTACATGTTGACTGTTTACTGACTGCTTTTGATGCTGATTTCTAACAGCCCCCACCCATGTCGTGAGTGAAACTGGTTGGTTACCTTCAGATTTATTGAAGATACAGAGGGGAGTGTGAAAGGAGTGGGTTTGAAGTTCCTAGTCCCAGGAAGCTTGGGTGATGGTAGTCTCTGGAGCTGGTAGTTAGAGTGGTGGTCATGATATTCTTTGTAATTTGTCCTTCATTCTGTTTTAAGTAAATTCTCTATTCCTATGTCACGTGATTTATTATGAATTAGTTGGGGAGGATTCAGTGGAATGACAGTTTATGTCAAAGCCTTGAGATAGATGATTATCTCTGAGTACCATTGACGTAGGAGTAGCTTATAGGACCTGGGCTACCATACTTGTTATATACTGAATACTTGCAAAGGGAAACATTGATTATGATGAATCAGTACTAGTTAAGAAAATCATACCAAATTAACCTGAAGAAAGAAAGAATGTAAGGACATAGATGGTGGGGGACAATAGTTGACTCAAAAAAGGTATGTGATATGAGAGTCTTAGCAAACTAATGAAACCTAACTCTGCACTAATAGAACCATCAGGACTAGATCCAGTACAGCTAGGCCTGTTATAGTTTTCCACGGTCAGACAATATCTTAGGATAGACATTGATAAGAAGAGGATTATAAAATATGTCATACGGGGATCAATGATCCAGCTGTAAATCTCTGATTTTATGATTCTCTATTGCTTGACCCTCTGATGGGGCTATTTTCGATGAGATTCTTGCTTCATCTATGACTGGAACTAGATGGCCTGGAAATGTTCTTCGTGTTTTGAGAATCTAGAAGTATAAACTGTCCACTGCTCTGTTGTGTGTTCTATATGCTCCTTTGTTTCCATTTTGGGGGGGCTTTCTATACAAATATAGTTAATTGGTCAGGGACTTGACATGTCTTATCTGGAGAAGAAGTAGTTTAGGATGCCATGATATCTGCCTTTAAGTATTTAAGGACTACTATGTAGAAGAATGATTAGATTGGCAGAATTCTGTTTGACCCCACAGGGCAGAACTGGGAGCAATAGGGAGAAGTTTTGGGGAGGCAGATTTCAGCCGGATAGGAAAACTTCCTAACAATGAGAACTATCTAAGAGCAGAATAAGATGCTTCACATGGGATTGCATTGCCTACCAGCGAAGGAAAGTCTGCCAGTGAAGTAAAATGACCTTCCGTTGGTGCTATCTTAGATGAGATTCTTGCTTCAGCTATAACTGGGACTAGATGGTTAGGAAATTCTCCTCTTACTTTGAGAATCTGAGTGTGATCTGTCCACTGCTCTGCTGTGAGTTCAGTATCTTCCTTTCCATTTCTTTTGGAACTTTCTGTACAAGTAGAGCTAAATTGGTCAGTACCGAAAGATTTTCCTCAGTATTTCATGGCTTACCCTTTATGGCTGTACCAAGACAATTCCAAAGGACTCGTGATGGAAAATGTTATTCACATCCAGAGAAAGAACTATGAAGTTTGAATGCAGATTGAAGCATATGTACTATTTTCACTTTTTTTTCTTTCTCATGGTTTTTCTCTTTTGTTAAGATTCTTCTTTTAAAACATGGCTAATGCGGAAATATGTTTAACATGATTTTACATGCATAATCTATAACTCATTGCTTGCTATCTTGGGAAGAGGGGAGGGAAGAGAGAAAGAATAATTGGAATGAAAAAATCTTATAAAAATCAATGTTGAAAACTATCTTTACATGTGATTGGAAAAATAAAATGCTATTAAATGGGGAAAAAAAAGTAAGGTGGTATCAGATTGTGGACCCATCTGGTATGGCAAGCACAGGGTTTGAATTCGACATGTTCAGGAATAGGAAGCCACTAGAGATTTTTGCTGTTACTATTGTCATATCTGACTCCTCACGGCCTTTGGGGTATTCTTAGCAAAATACTGGAGTGATTTGTCATTTTCTTCTCCAGCTTATTTTTACAAATGAGGAAACTGAGGCCATCAGGGTTAAGTGACTTGCCTAGGGTCACACAGCTATGTGGCATAAATTCTTTTTGTTTTGCCCCAATTCTTTTTTTAAATTTTTTTTTTTAGCACCAGGAGGGGTCATAGGAGGATATTAGCAAGCTTGAATCTGAGGGGTTTGTGTGTGTGTGTGTGTGTGTGTGTGTGTGTGTGTACACAAGATGTTTTGCCTGTGGGGCAGCTCAGAAAAAATCCACCAGAAGTGTTTGAGCTGACCCTGAATTTCTCATTACATTGGCTTTGGATCAGCCTTACACAAATCATGCAATCTCCTGCAGGCTTAGTTCCAGGAAAGCTTGGAACCGAAGAAAAATGAAGATGAGTCTTTTTTCCCCACTTTTATATTTGATCGCAGTTAGGTACCTTCTTTGTCAGAAGCTAGGAGGGCCCCAGGAATAGTTGTGGGGTATATAAAAATGAAGTAAACTGGGCTAGGAGGCTGATGGGAACGGCTAGGCCAGTTCCTCAAAGCAGATGCTACAAAGTATTTCTCTATGACTGGAGAGAAGGTGCCCTAGCAATAGGCATTCATGTATTCAAAACTAAGCTCTTTTAGAAACACCAAAGTCTATTCACTTAAAAAACCTTTAGGTCTAGGCCTTCGAACTTTTCATCTTTTCTAAGCCTGGAATATCACCACAGTGTTCTCCTTGTGGAATTTTGCTGTTTTAATCTGTAGTTGTCATCCTGTTCAAGTGCTTACTATGTACAAGGTCATACTGTCAAAAGAGTCCTTGTCCTCATGAAAATTACCATCTATTGGGGGATTCAACATGAATAAAGATGGATAAAAGGAAAGAAAATTTCAGAAGAGATAGAACTCTAACATTGGGAGTGATCAGGAAAAGCTTTTCTTGAACTAAGCCTTGAAAGAAGCTCAGCATTTTTTTTTTTTTTGCTTTTTATTTTGGAGTGGGGAAGGCAGGGCAATTGGGGTTAAGTGACTTGCCCAAGGTCACACAGCTAGTTTTTGCATTAAGTGTCTGAAGCCAGTTTTGAATTCACATCCCCCGGACTCCAGTGCCGGTGCTCTATTCACTGTGCCACCTAGCTGCCCCTGGACATGTTTTTAGTCTGTTATCATTCAATGTGTTTGAAATCAGCTGGCTATTTCATTTTCTGCAATGTAATCCCATGGCTTCATGAGCAGTTCAGCACTCTCATTTTGGGATGTGATACCAACCTCTGCTCATTCATTGTCCACCTCTTATCTTCCTCCTCTTCTTCTTTCTCCTCCTCCTCCTTCTACTTCTCCCTCCCTTGTCTCTACAAACAGCTTCCCTATGACTTCAAAGGGAACCCTGAATATAGATGAGAGCTGGGGGGCAGAAGAACCACAGTCACAGCCCTGTCTGTTTCAGCATTTAAAATTTAAATTCTGGGCCCACTGTGCTGGGACCCTGTTTTATTTCATGTTCTTCTCAGCACCCTGCCTATTTCTGTGACACAATAAATGTAAAACAGTAATACCAAGAATAAAATGGGGAAAAAAAACTTGTTTGATGCTGTGTTTGAAAACTCTCAGGACTCTCAGGAGAGATTTTGTTCCTGTTAGAATATTTTTGTCTTACAGAAAATTCAGCTATTGTTTTAATGGTACTGCTTTGTTTTGATTTTTTTTTCTATATTGAATTATGTATACATTTATTGTGATGAAAACTCCCCACCAAAAACCAATGACTCTGAAATCCCAAAGTCACTGGATTCAATTTAAATGAAGAAAATGACTTTTGACTCCATTATAAGTCATTGTTTGAAATTCATATCTTAGCCCTCTAAGAATTTACTCTTTAAGACCAAAACATGTAGACAAATGTTTTTAAAATGATCTCTTGTTTAGTGACACCTTTTATGTCACATTCATTTCCTATAGATCACTCCCCACTTATTAAACTATTTCTTGTAACAAAGTGTGACAAACATGTTACATTCATAACAAACATGTGAAAGTGGGGGGTGAGAAGAGAAAGCATTTATGTGAAAATAACCAATACACAAACTGTCTGGCAGTATAATCACTCTCACTTCTCTCACCTCGTCAGTGATAGTGGAGGGGGAGGTGCATTTTTTCTTTTTCTTCAAGTCCAAACTTGGCCTTTATGATTACTTACAGATCATTTACTTGTTCTTTCTCATTATGTTGTTGTATCCCTTGTATATATATATATATATTTTTTTTCTGGTTCTGCTTATTTTCACTCTGCCATTAGTTAATTTATGTTTTCTCATGTTTCTCTGAATTCTTCATATTCTTAATTTCTTATGGAACAGAAATATTCCATTATGTTCATATAATATAGTTTGTTTAGCCAATAGATGGCCCCTTGGTTTCCAGTTCTTTACTATCACAAAAAGTATTGCTATGGTGTATCTGTCTTTGTCTTCCTTAGACAAATACCTTAAGAACAATAGACGATCATCCAAGACATATATTCGTGTTATATGCAAACAGAGGGAGAATATCTATTCTTTATGTTGTCATATCAAAGCCTTTAAGACTGCTCTGGTAGGGTATATTTACAGGAAGCCCATTTCCATTTGCTAAAAATAGACATAGAGAAGTTGGGGTTTCAGGAGCTACTGCAATATTGGAATAAAAGCATCATGACTTATTGGGAAGGAAGCAGATCCTAGGTGTAATAAGTAGTTTAAGAGTAGGTTGGTGGTGTTGGCTAAGGAAGAATGATTGGTTGAAGGGATAAGGAGATTATTTGCTAGTGGGAACTCCATAAGGATGGGGTAATCATCAGTCAGCCTATATTAAACACCTGCTATATGTTGGAAATTGTGCTGTCAGCAATACAAGTTCAAAGAATGAAATAATCCATATGTTCACAAGGAATTTCTCCTTCACCATGGTAGTGCTCATGGTTGGGTAGAAATGGACCCATATGCTAAGTGTGGCTGCTAAATCTAAGGTTGTCATTTTTTTATTAGTCCCAGAGGAGTCTTGACAATGGATACTTTTGGTAAGCCCCAAATAAATCATGAAACTGGTTCCTACCAAACAAAGTGTCACATCAAAAAGTTGTCATTTTTTTGGAGGTGGAAGCTATAGAGAATTTGTGAAAAAAGATGACTGAAGCATTACTCCCTATTCATATCTCAGTGTAGCAGTATGGCACTAGAGGAATTCAATTCAATTTATGGATTGGAAATCTGCAGACCTAGTTGCTAAAATTCTCCTCATCTACTAGTTGTGTGACTTTGTGACCATCCGTTAACTTCTCTGGGTCTCAGTTTCTTAATCTGTAAAATGAGGGAGTTGGATTAGATCAAGTCTAAAATCCCTTCCAACGGATAAAAGTTTGATTCTATCTCTTCATGAAAGAAGAGTTTCTTCATGTCAAGTTTCTCTGTTAATCCTGAGTCTTATGAAAAAAATGATCCGTTGTAGCGTTTATTTCTGCAAATGTCTTTGCTCCTCTTCTTGGTCTGATGGTTGGTATCTTTGGAGATTGTTTCTGATTGTAATCCAAATTGTTACACATTCTTCAAGAGAACAAAAAGTCACTTGGGGGCTTGAGCTATAGAGTTTAGATTTCTACATAGAATAAATATTCAGTTAATGCTGTCAAGCAGAATCACCCAAGTATAATGATTATAGTGGAAATATTTATATAGCAATGCCATGTATCCCATGGGTTTTCAGTGAAAATTAATTGATGAAGATTATTATAGTAATTTTTATAGTGGTTATCACACAGACTGCAGACTGGAGTTGGGAGCTGCCAGGACTGCTGTTAAAGGGAGAAGAATTTATTCTCAAGTATTTGAACACATGGTGGTAGTGGTGGGAGGGGGACTAAGGAGGGGGGCAGTGAGGAGGAAGAATTTGAATTCTCTCTTAATGGTGTTAGGCAAATATTTGTAAGAGACATACTTCACAAGTTCTAAATCAAGGATTTTTAAAGAATTTCTCTTTTATTTGCCATAGGATGCCAGGGCAATTTCCAAAGGATAGATTTGTTAAAATGCTATCCAACTTCTAGTAAAAGCCCCTCAAATCACACAAATATCATTCCCTCTCCCTCTCCCCCCCAGTTGCATAGGGTTGCATTGTGTAGATGCTTGATCTGGTTTTGATTCCATGAGGCCTGATAGTCCAAGTACATGGTAAATGTTGTCTCTTAAATGTTAAACTGCAGCAGGTCCAGGAAATAGTGTGCTTATATAGAGACCTAAAAGTCTTAATGCAGTTTTAAGCTATGAAAGCTTAAAACTGCTCTAAGACTTTGTATTTTACTGAACATTTTTTTCCTTTGGGTGTAAAATAGTGCATAAAATAGTTAAGGTCCCCCTTCTCCTCCCAAAAACAGATTTGATGTATTTAGAATTGGGAGAAAATGTTTTCTATCTGTAACAAACCAAAATTTAAATCAGAAGTTTTATTCATTTTGTATTTTCTGTTTGAGATCTTCATAGGAAAAACTCTAAAAATTGGAAGAGCAAAATTATCATTTGGACACGAGGCTTGAGTTTTCTGTATATTTCCCAATACTTGAGATTTGACTGTTCATTTTTCATAAGTAACAATCACTGTATAAGAAAAAATAATTAATGAGTGGTATTTTTGCTATTTCTCAGCAGCTTACTTCCTTTTGACTCATACCTTTACCCCATGGGCCTAAGCCATAGTACATATAAGGTAACTCCACACACCCACACCTCTAGCCCTAGTCCCTTCTAGTCTTCCTTTCTTGAATGACTCTAAAAGGTTTCCTTTCAGCAAGTTGTTTCAAGACAGCTCTGACACACAATTATTACCATGCTCCATTTTCTAAGGGATTTGCAAATAAATCTGGAATTTGAAATATATTTGTTTATATTTAGTGTTTTAAATTTGCTTTTGGACCTTCAAGGGAGTTTTTTTTTTTAACCTTCTTATTGTTCACAGTATAAGTGACAGAAAGAAAAGCCAGCAGGGAAGGTGATGATTGACAACTTGCTATATTAGCTATGTTGGAAGAGAATGAAATATAGCCTTAGTAGACCACTCCTTAGCTTCATAAAATGATGGTTAATCGATGGACTAGGATTGCTAGTTTGGCAAACAATTGATAGCACCTGGCTCACTGGCCTTGCATGGCTGACTCAATTAAAAAGCTTTTAGTCACGTTACTTTTAAAATAATGAAAACAATCTAGTATTTCAGGAGTAGGAAGAGCAATTTACTTTTAAATGGCAATACGTCTATTGAAAGAATGAATTATTTATGCTGGATGGGCATAAATTCTTTACAGGGCTTAGCAGCAATAGCTGCAAGGCAGAGCAGAAAGATTCAGAATAATTCTGAATTATCTGGCTTCAGAATTAAGAGGGCCTGTATTTGAATCCCCGCACTGTTACTTCATACTTGTGTGACATTGGGCAAGTCATTGCCCGTCTTTGGGTCTTAATTTCATCATCTGTAAAATGAAGAGGTAACTTGTGAGAACTCTTTCAGTTTTAAATCTATGATCCACACTTCAGACTACTTCAAGAGAAGGCCTGCAGCTGAGTTCTCTAAGGGGCTTGGTGTTTGGATTGTTGTTGTTATTGGCTAATATGGAACTGTCTTCCATGATACCACTCTCAAAGAAGTCAAAGAAAGTTATATTCATAGCTATGTAACTTGCTGCCTGACCTCCTAGTAAATTCTAGAGACTAGCTGTATTATAAGACAGTTTAACCAGGCTTGATTCATAATAAATTTCACCTAGTTAATCCAAGAAACAGCTTCAGAATATTTATTTCACACACATAACTTCACGCACTCATCTAGTTTCATTGCTACAGCCCTGCAGTTTGGAAATGAAGAATGGCAGATTTAGTCAGTAGGATATTTTTGTTTTAAGCTATCTTTTTTTTTTTTGAATGCTTTTTGGAGGGGGGAAGGCAGGGCAATTGGGGTTAAGTGACTTGCCCAAGGTCACACAGCTAGTAAGTGTTAGGTGTCTGAGGTCATGTTTGAACTCAGGTCCTCCTGACTCCAGGGCTGGTGCTCTATTCACTGTGCCACCTAGCTTCCCCTTGAATAGAATCTTTTCAATTGAAACTGGCCTAAGTCAAGAAGGTTTATCAGGGTTGGGAACCTTCAGTCTTTCAATACATTATGACTGTGTGATTTAGGGCAAGTCACTTAACTTCTTAGAGCCCCAATCAATCAAGTGACATTTATTAAGCACTATATGCTCTATAAAGCACTATGTGTCAGACACTGTGCTGAGGTCTGGGGATACAAAAGGTGGCAAGGACAGAAGGACAGACTCTGCCCTCAAGTAATTTACAATCTAATGGGAGAGACAGCATGTAAACAAATATATACAAAATAAGCTAGGTACAGGATAAACAGGAAATAATTAACAGGGGGCAACTTGGTGGCCCAGTGGATAGTGTTGGACCTGAAGTCAGGAAGACCTGAATTCCAATCTTGCCTCAGACACTAGCTGTGCGACCTGGGGCAAATTATTTAACCTTTGTTTGTCTTAATCCACTGGAGAAGGAAATACAATGTTTCTTCTTCCATTAAGCCTTCCCATCTCTTCCCAAACCTGTAATCAACATTCTCTTTAGATTAAATATAGCATTTTATTTTGTAACTCTCTAATGTATTTGTCATGCCATGTTTTATAATTACTTTGTTAGGTAATGTTTTTATCCTCCTGCTAGATTGTAAACACCATAAGGGCAGGGATTAGATCATTTTATCTGAACTCCATTATCTCGTTTTAACATCTAACAAGGTACTTCATATATATTTGTTGCTTAATAAATGTTTGCTGAATAAATCAATGAAAGAATAAATTAGAATAAACAAACAGTAAGTTTTATAAAAGATTAGCAAGGAAAGAGATCCTTTCCAGCCAGAGTTGTCAGGAAAAGATTCCTGAGAATTTGGATAGGAGTAAAGACATTCTAGGGTGTCCCTAAAATCTGAACACATAGTAAATCTCATTAACTATGTATATTTTCGAGAAATGAAATGAATGAAATTTTCAACATGACAGTTTCATAGGAATAAAAACTTTCATTAGCTATTGGGGACTATTTTCCACATTAATGAGATTAATTTAATTTAATTAATGGGATTTCCTGTGTCTCCTATGTCTTCCTATGAAATCTCATTTATGCTAATTACATAAAATATTGTTGAAAATTTCATTCATTTCATTTCTTGAAAATATACATAGCAGGGGTGGCTAGGTGACACAGTGAATAGAGCACCAGCCCTGGAGTCAGGAGGACCTGAGTTCAAATCCGACCTCAGGCACTTAATACAAAACTAGCCATATGACCTTGGGCAAGTCACTTAACCCCAATTGCCCTGCCTTCCTCCCTCCGAAAAAAAAAAAGCAAATAAAAAGTAAAAGAAAATATGCATAATTAATGAGATTTCCTATGTGTTCAGACATTAGGGACACCCTGTAGTAAACCACTCTAGTATACTTGCCAAGAAAACCTCATGGACAATATGATCTATATTAGGTCACAGAGTCAAACGAAACTAAAAAATTAACAGAGGCACTAGAATTCAGAGGAGTTAGGTGGGATTTTAGTTGGGACTCAAAGGAAGTTAGGAAGATCAGTAGTCTGAGTAGGGGATTGGAGAGCATTCCTGGCATGGGATATAGCCTGAGAAAATGCCCTCAGTGGAGAGATAGAGTGTCTTGTTCATAGAATAGCCAGGAGGCAAGTGTCACTGACTCAAAGCACTGGAAAGGTGTGAGGGGGCTAGATTGTGACAGGCTTTAAATGTCAAATGTATTTGATCCTGGAGGCAATAGGGAGCCATTGCAATTTATTGAGTAGGATGGTGCAACATGATTGGATCTGTGTTTCAAGAATATCACTTTAGTGCTCAGTGGAGGATGAATTGGAGTGAGGAGAGATGTGAGGCAGACGGACCCACCAGTAGCTATTGTAATAGTCTAGGAGTTAGGTGGTGAGGGCCTGTACTAGAGTGGTTAGTGGTGTCAGAGGAGAGAAAGGGGCATATTGGAGAGATGTCACAAAGGGGAACTTGGCAACAACTTATCTCTCACAGGGGTGGGAGATAGTGAGGAATCCAGGATGATTTCTAGGTCGTGAGCTTGAGGGACTGGGAGGATGGGGTTGCCCTCTATATTAATATGGAAGGTAGGAAAGGGGTAATACGGTTTAGGAGGAAAGATAATGAGTTCAGTTTTGGATGTATTCAATTTAAGATGTCTACTGGACATTTAATTTAAGGCGTCTAAAAGGTGCTTGGAGATGTGAGATTGGAGGTCAGCAGAGAGACTGGAGCAGGATAGGTAGATATGAGAATCGTCAGCACAGAGATGGTAATTAAATCCCTGGGAGCTGATGAAGTCACCAAGTGAAGTAGAATGGAGGGGGAAGAGAAGAGGACCCAGAACAGAACCCTGAAGGACACCTACAGTTACAGGCCCAAGCATCTAAAGCTAAGCTGAATAACAGTTGGTGATCTATATTGACACAGAAAATCCCCTCACTTCCCCGGAGCTCCTAATACTAGTGAAACACTTTTTAATTTTAGTGAGTCTACTGAATTCTTTTGATATAAAAACTTAAGTGAGAGTTAATGTTGCAGGAGAGCAAGCCATCAGGCCATCAGTTTATTATCTATTAAACACCAATTATGTTCTAGACACAATGCTAAGTGCTAGGGACACAAAGAAAGGCATCCCCCTTTACCCCTCCTCCCTCTGCCTACCAGTCTCTGCTTGCAAGGAACTCACAGTCTAACAGGAGAGAGAGTTTATAAGCAACTAGATACAAACAAGATACATACTGGAAAAACTGGGGGTAGTCTCAGAAGGCAGGCCCTAAGATTAAGAAGGACTGGGAAGGGTTTCTTGCAGAATGTGGGACCTTAGCTGAAACTTGAAGGTTACCAGGAAAGCTAGGAAGCAGATTAGGAGGGAGAGAGAGTTCCAAGCATGGGGGACAGGGGCTGAAAACACTGAATCAAGGGATACAGTGTCATGTGCCAGGAAGCCAGAATCACTGCAACACAGAACATGTATGAAGACTGGAAAGGTCAGAAGGGGTTGCAATGTCAAAGGCTACAGAGAAGTCAAGAAAGATGAGAACTGAGAAACGACCTAAAATTAGGCAATTAAAAGATGATTGCTAACTTTGGAGAGAGCATTTCAATTGAATGATGATGTTGGGATCCATACTCTGAAGAGTTAAGAAGAGAATGCATGGAAAGGAAGTGGGATTACCTATTGTAGATGACCTTTTTAAGGAGTTTAGCTACAAAAGGGAGTTGAGCTATAGGGCAAGAGCTACTGGGGGATGGACTGGAAGGACCAAATGAGAATTCTCTGAGAATGCAAGACTCACAGGAAGGTTTGTAAGCAGTAGGGAAGCAGCCAGTAAAGAGGGAGTTATTCAATATTAATGAGAGAGTATAGCTGATATAGAAGGCATTTTGCTGGAGGTGATGGGATGGCAGGAGATCCCTTGTGCAGGTAAAGAGTTTTTCCTTGGCAAGGGCAGAGAGGAGAGGAGAGGATAGGACTAGAGAAGAGAGAAAGGAAAAGAGAAGACTGAGGGAGGGAGAGAATGTAACATAGCTGTCTTTAGGGATTTGAAGGGTTGTCATATGGAGGAAAGATCAGATTTATTCTGTTTGGCCCCAGAGGGAAGTACTAAAAGCAGGGGTAGAAATTCCAAAGAAACATGGTTAATGTCAGAAAAACCTTCCTGAACACTGGTGCTGCCCTCAAATGAAATGGGCTGCCTTGAGAGGTAGTAGGTTCTCTTTATTTACAGGCTGGATAACCATGTATCAGGGATGTCATAGTGGGGATTTCTTTCAGGCATAGGTTGGACTAGGTGATCACTAATGTCTTAGGCCCTGCATTCAAGGTGATTGCATTCTAATAGGGAGAGGTGACACATATAGCAAGGTCATTTAATCCAAGTCTCTTATTTTACAGGTGAGGAAGTAAAGGCACAAGAACCTCAAGTGACTTGCTCATGGTCAACACAGGTCAAGGGACTGGAGATTGCAGAATCATAGACTTAGAGCTAGGAGAAGTTTAGGGGTCTTCTTGTCCAGTTCCCTAATTTTGCAGATGAGGAAACTAAGGTCCAGAGATGTAGATCATATAGTAAACATCAGAGTCATGATATCAAGCCAGGCCCCCAATGTTCTTCCTAAGACACCACAATGATTTTTATAGCCTGAAGTCACACACAATGACGGATATTGGAGCTGGGATTTATACCCTATTCCAAAGACCAATATTTATTGTCCTAAAGAAATCCAAACACCTTTTCATTAAATTTTACCCTATCAGCAGGTCTTATACATAAATATGGACAGAGACTTGTATGCTCTAAAAACATACCATGTTGGGCAGATAGGTGGCCCAGTGAATAGAGCACCAGCCCTATTCAGGAGTCAGGAGGAGTTGAGTTCAAATCCGGTCTCAGACACTTAAAATAAAACTAGCCATATGACCTTGGGCAAGTCACTTAACCCCAACTGCTATGCCTTCCCCTCTCCAAAAAGTAAAAAAAGCCCCAAAACCCCAAAAATCAAAACCAAAAAACCCCCCACACCATATCAATATGAAGCATGGCATATATGGGGTATATGTTTAATACACATGTGTTATGTATGAAATGCAGTATCATTTTAAACACCAGTAGGGTCCTTGTAGAGAGACAACTGCTGCCTAACTCAGAGCTATACCAGGCTGCACAGCCTTTTGTTTGGTCTTCAATTCGGTTTATGAATCCAGTCCCAAGGTAAATAGAAACATGACCCTCCATTAACTTCTTAGGCTGACTACAATAAAACTTCCCCCTAATGGAACTGGGGGAAAATTGACTACTCCTGAAAGATATTTGCACATTGTTGGAGTTTCTTGACCTTAAGATATCATTTTGGAGGCATCTGAAGAGGCAAAGAAAGAAAATGCCCTCGGAGACCTTGTGACAAGAGTAGGTGGGAAAATAATTGCACTGCATACCAAGCCTTCCCTTTGCACAGGATCTCTCCGTGACAAATGTTAAGGCAAACATGCTGTAAACGCCATAATATTCGTTCACCTAACCTCTGATAAGAAAGGTTTATGCTTTTTAAAAATATATATACATATACAGAGAGATGTGGAATGTCTTTGTTTGATAGTTTGCATTAGCAAGATGTCCATTCATCACAATGTCTGCGCTGAATCATTTTTATTTAGTTATTCAAGGTGTAGCATTTATTACATTTTGTACAAGAAGCCACAGGTATGACCTCTTTCTGTAAATCATTTATTTTCATGGATCTGTTCCTTTAATTGGCTTGATATTTGTTTAAGAGAACCCTCTTTCATTTCCCCACCTTTTACCTTCCTCTGAGAAGGGTTTTTTTTTTCCACTTCCCTTTCTTTTTAATAAATTTGAATTACTCACAAACACACTGGTTCCTTTCCAGAACAATTTTTTTCTTAGAGATTTATACATATTTATGCAATCAGAACTCCATTTCATAAAACATTTTCCAGAAGTTCACCTGGTGACAAAGAAACAGACTTTGGGGTGGAATGCAGGGCCACCTCCTTTTTCATATCTTCACCTACCTGGCTAACTTGAATCTATGGATCTTTATATGATTTATAAACATGAAATCTCAGATCCTCCTTGGTGAGATAAGTGTCATTTTATCCTTGGTCTCTAAGGGAGGGGGACAGTGTAGTTAGTAGAAAAGGACTTGGACTTGGAATCAAGAGACCAACGTTAAGATTCTGGTGCCATGTGGCCATTGAGCAGGTCACTTAATTCTCTGAGACTCAGTTTACTCATTGATACAATAGGAATAATTAAAGTTGTACTATTTTGCCCACAAGGTGGTTACGAAGATATGTTTCTATAAATATGAATTATCTTGAAATAGAGATAAAGCACAAGCCTGAGATTCAAAAGGCTGAAGTATGATACTTTTTTTTTTAGAGGGGGGAAGGCAAGAGGTTAAGTCACTTGCCCAAGGTCACACAACTAGTAAGTGTGTCAAGTGTCTGAGGCCAGATTTGAGCTCAGGTCCTCTTGACTTCAGGGCCAGTGCTCTATTCACTTTGCCACCTAGTTGCCCCTGAAGTATGACACACACACACACACACACACACACTCTCTCTCTCTCTCTCTTTTTTCTAGTTTTGCCTTGAGTTGCCATGAGGTAGTGTGAACTCATATATTCCCTTTGTACTGCTGTATCAGCAATGCCATATTCACAATGCCTATAGAGATTACAAATAT